>NC_140631.1:18036309-18694642 GCF_057382275.1 Copadichromis virginalis | reverse complement strand
CTGGCATCAAAAAGGCATTTTCAGCTAGAAATCTGCTGCTCACCGGATATTTATCAGACCTTTGTCTGTAAACACTAGTGATGCTTGTGTGGGAAAATCCCAGTAGATCAGCAGTTTGTGAAATTCCCAGAGCAACCCGTCTGACAGCTACAGTCAGTCTACATTCAAAATAATTCAAATCACCTTTCTTCCCCATTCTGGTGCTCAGTTTGAACTTCAGCAGGTCATCTCGAGCATTCCTACATGTCTAAATATGCTGAGTTGCTGCCATGTGATTGGCTGATTAGATGTTTGCATTAACAAGCAGTTGAACAGGGTGAGTGCAGTGTTAAAATACTTCAGTCTGGGACAAAGGGGTGAACTGGCCAACATACCATGAATGCCACTGTCAGCAAAGCTACTCATGTTGTTTTATTAAAAATGTTTGGTGTGTGTTGTGACCATATCAGGCTCCTGGACTCTGTTAAATGCTGTAACAGATCTTGATGTTTGTGTATCTTTGTTTGCAGGTCCTGAAGGAGCGCTGTTCCAGCATTCAGTGGAGGTGCCTCAGCTGAGATCAGAAATGTTGAAAGAGCTGAGGTGAGCGTTTCAGACTTTGTGTATTATTGGATTTTTCAAAACAATCTGCTAAAGAAATACAAAACTATAAGAAATCAAAGTTTAGGTTCAGTCTCACAGGTGTTGCTCAGGTGAAATAAACAAGCAAACGGATAAAATGGTGGTGTTTTTAAAGTCGAGATGTTTCTTTAGGTTGGAGTCCCCGACTCGCTCGCTCAGTATGGATGCACCGAAAGGAGTTTTTATGAAAGCTCTGGCTGGCAACATTGAAGCTGCTTCCAACATGGATGTCATTCTACAGTCAAAAGAAGGGCTGGTACGAAATCCACTTTTCACTTCCTGCTGATTGCTACAAAGCCGTCTTCAGGCATGCTTTTTCCTTTAGCTCACAGAGGGAATATAGAGAGCATGTTTTTCCAGCAAACATGCTGCGCTACGCTTTTACGCTCTCTCGGGTCACACCTGGGAGCTCGAGTTCAGTTTAAAAGGCGCTCTGCTGTTCCCATTTACTGAACATTTTTGTGTAGAAACACCTTACAGACAGCCGGCACTTAAAAAGCCTCTTTATCTTTCTTATCAAAAGGATATAGTGTAACATATTAAAGAAAATCTTTTTCTAAAGCAGTGAGAATCTCGTCTAACCCTAACCCTTTCTTTTGAACTTTGAAAACATCTGTTTGTGCTCTGTAGGTTTGTTGTGGGTAGTGGTTTGCTGTTTAGAGTGAGTTTTGGTAATTGGTGGCTGAATCGGATCTGACTAATAGCTGTGGTTCAGCGAGCTGACTGAAGCACGTTAGAGCCATTTGTATCACGAGCACTTATTTGACCTTTTTTGAATTAATTCTCAGTAGATCAGCACATTTATATGACAGAGTAGTTGTGTGCTGCATCACTTCTTCATCTTTCTTTTCTTGCTGTGAGGATGATAACTGCATGTTAATCTGCACTTAACTTTAACGCTCACGTTCTCTCATTTTAAGCTGATTTACTGCCAGACCTTTTTTCTTTTTTTTAAAAAATTATCATCATGTCGTCATGCACTGGTTAGGTATTAAATAGATCATTCTTTAGCTCGCTGCACACTGTGTCTTATTGTGCGTGCATGACGTAAAAGGACTGAAACAGAGTGATATTTCCTTGCTCTTTCGCTGGATCTTTGTTGTTCTCCTTTAATCGTCCTTGCTCTCCGTGCTGTCTGCTGTACAGCTGGTGCTGGATGCTGAGACGGTGCGCATGCCGCGCCTGCCCAAGAGCGAGGATGGGGTTTCTGGAAATGCTCAGATTCTCTACGAGGTCTGCGTCTGTCCCAGCGGAAAGCTCTTCCTGTCCAAGGCTGGAAGAACTTCCACTTGCAGCGATAATCAGGACTGCTAGATAGAGTCTGACAAGGTCATCGATTTTTCATCTCTCAGAAGAGGCACCTTCTGGGAGGCAACAAGCACAACAGTTTTTTTTTTTATCTTTATACCACAGTGGGTCTACCAGGATCCCAGTGGCACATCGAGGCCTGTGAAAATACAAATGCCTGCTGGCATAAATGAAATGAGTTCTTTAAGTTGCATTTATGAACTTCTGACCATTCAACCGAAACAAATTGGCTCTCACAACTAAATTTGCCTGCATCAGAGCTTTATGGATCATTTTTTTTACACACACAGTGTCATGGCTGGGCAACGAGGAGCTGGTAACAGCTTACATCCTATGCAATATTATCTTGTGGTGCAATAAATGAAAGTGAAGCATATCAAGGGCTTGAAAATTTGAAAAATAAATCCCTGAAACAACGCCAGAGTGTTATTGAAAATATTTGTTTTGCTTTATACAATCTCCTCTTGATCCAAGCCCTTGGTATGCTGTGTTTTGGTGTTGGTGCATGTATTTATTTAAATGGAGACAAACACAAATGCTGTATATTTTGTTTTATTTTTTGTCTTTTTTCTTTTTTTAAACTCAAATTCAGATAATGAGGTTTTGATATTAATGAGGTTTCACATGTGTATCTACAAAGGGCACTTGGAGAGCATACTCTCTGATAAGACCAACGCCAGTGCACTATTTTGCAATTTTAAAGTAAGTGGCTTGGATCCGCACAAAAAGGTCATGGGCTCTTCCTTTGCCAGTGCTCCAGCTCTCCACCAAAATTGATGAAATCTGTTTTATGTGTAGTCCTGATGTCAGACACACAGAGAGCAGCGATCACATGCCACATGTTTGGCATGTTGTAAGCATGTAATTACGCAGCAATTTCCTGCTGGTAAGCTGAGCTGGTCTGTTTGTTCAGTAATCTCACTTACGGCCAAAGGACTAATATATCATCACTGCTGACCTCAGAAAAAAGAACGCAAAAACAAAATATGTGGAAAATAAGAACTTGGATCTCATACTTTCAGTATAACCATTGCCTTTATGATTAAATTTGCCTTTGGTTAAATGGGTCGAAAATATCCGTATGTTGTAGTGATAGTCGCACCGAGTTTGGCACCAGTTCGTCTGTACATCACTGTTTTAGAACATTTCACACCATTGTGTTTTTGTCATCAGTCTTTTTTAAGTAGTTCATTATTAGTCCTGAGATATTTTAATAGTGTGCAATGTGTATGTTTTATTTTTGAATAAACTTTGTGCTATTCTTCTACCTGCCTGTCAGCAGCTGTAATCTTCACATGCTTGCTTTTCTAAAAAATGTTCTCATGTTTTATAATTCAGTCTATCTAAGAAAGAAAGGAAAAAAACAGAAAATGAAAGCATTGACAGACTGATGTGCACGTAAGCTGCATGCTGGTGGACTCAGTTTAATGTAACTGGCCTAATTAATGGCTCTGTGATGCACTCTAGTGGTAAAACTCTGCAGTAACACCACAGTGACTGACACCAGCAGCCCAAGAGAAGCAACTTTGTGCTTATTCAGTGGATCACAGTGTGTGCTGCAGCGGGGTCATGAAGCTGTATGCTCTTTATTTTTAGGATGGTTCAAACTGCAGTAATGTGATGTCAGCGTAGAAAATCTATTTGTTTTGGCAAGTGTAAATTTAACCCTTCAAATAACTCCAGAAATCAGCTTCATTAAAAAAAAATAGTTCTACTAGTACCAGCTATGGCTAGCTAATAAACATACTACATTGTAATAAATCTTATAACTTTGAGGTTTTAATGCAAATGCAGATGCAATACTGTAGGACACTAGGAGCATTTGTGCTTAAAACATGACTGTCACTATATCACATTTTACACATCATGATTATCTTATAGACATATCATAATTTTGGTATCTCAACTTTAAATACATATATAAATATACAATCCTGTGAAAAAGTAATTATCCCTTTTAGCTTCCATAGGAATGGAAAAGTTAAGTAGTGGCCAAGTGTTGCTATGAATGCACTTCATTAATTGATCACGAACAAGTGTAAGCATCTTTGTAATAGCAGACATTTTGGCTGTTTGCTAGTCTGGAGCATTCGGGTGTGTGTTAACATGATTGTGAGGAAAGATTTTAGAAAAGCAAATTTTGCTGCCCATCAGTGTGCCAATGGGTATACGGTCATTTCCAAACATTATGAAGTCCGTCATTCTACAGTGAGAGATTCTTTAAAAGTGGAAAACATTCAAGACAGTTAACAGGTGATGTCTCAAGAAGTCCACCCAGAGGTCAGCCCATGCAATGCTCAGAGAAACTGCAAAAAACCAAGTGCTACATCTCAGACTACAGACCTCAAGCTGGACAAGTATGGCTTTTTTTAGAAGGGTTGCCGGAAGAAAGAATCGTATCTCCAAGACGTACCATGCTTTGGTTTGTTAAATTGCATCTGAACAAATCGCAAGACATCTGGAAAAATGACCAAAGAGAAGCTATTTAGCTCTAGTTATAATACACTGCACTACATCTTTCCAAAACCAACATTTGCCCAACGATGTGAGAGACTGATAACCCCACGGTGTATATGATATATGCAGTGGGGTTTGCATAGTTTATCTCAGGATAGCACAGAGTTCTTTTTCACAGGATTGCAGTGATTCAGCCAGTCCAATTCATCTATAACTTTGCATCTTTTCTTTTTAAGAAAGTAATTAAAACTCACACCTCACTGTAAAACAGTATACATTACTGATACAATATCAATATTTCATTTTAAAATATCAGTTTCTGTCAATGCAAAATTAAAGTCACACTCCTCTATTCAAAATACACCTTATTTTAAAATAATGTCCAAGCAATAACTGGCACAGAGTATTTGGGGGGTGAATTTATTAGGGCTTTCTATGGCTAGTGTACATCATCATGATCTACAGAAAGAACTCCAAAGTTTATTCAGGGGACAGTCTTGACTGAGTGACCTCAAGCTTGAGGTATAAGTTATTGTTTCTGTTTACAATGTGTGATCAGTGTGTGTATCGTCCTTCAAATCAGAGGTAAAACCAAGCTGCTAAATCAGCAAAAAAACACAAGAGCACCACAGTCTGGTGCTTATCTATGTTCCTTAAACCAAAAGATTCAACTGACAAAAATAAAAAGTATGAACATGGGTTAATGCTGGCAAAGGTTAACATGTTGGGTTGTGCCCAGATTACAGAATATGGCTCTTTATCACAAATCCTGCTGAGTATTAACAAACAGGTAAAAAACAAAACCAAAAAAACCCTACAAGGATACTTGACTAATCGCCTTTTCTAAAACTTCACAGATAAAAGCAAGACACTTGCACTCCAGCTTTGAGTACAGGTACTTCATATTGACTGACACAAAACATACAAGTGAGTTAAAATTAACAGAACATGTTTCTGTTCACAGCTGGATTGTCCCAAGTTTCTGGGTTGACTAATGCTACACAAGTGCAAGTACATGAGTTTCAAAAAGTGCTCTGTCCATAAACAAGTGCCTGGCTATGTTACAGAGAATGTACAACTTATAACAAAATGATACGAAATCAAGCATAAAAGTACAAACAAAATGTACAAACATGATTGTACTTCCTTGACTTGCTGAGCTTTTGCAAATAGGAGATGTTGCATGACAGTAACTGCATTACTTGACAGATTTGACCTTTTTCATAATATGCACAGCCTTTAAGTACACCCAACGGGTTTTCCGTAGCAAGAAAATATATTCATTTATTTTTTACAAAAGATAAAGTAAAAAAAAAGCAGCATTTTTTCTAACTTAGAGCAAAGATAGTCAATGTGGGGACTTTGGTAAACAAAATGTATTGCTGAGGCATCTGTATGTACAGCATATGCACAAATGGCTTTTTTACATATTACATTATGGTTTATGTTTTTTTTACATATTACATCAAATTTCTATGAATGCAGCCTAACAGGTTATGGAAGCCATACATGTATTTACTGTGCATGAGCCACAGCACCGCCATCACAGGTGTGAACTGCATATGTACCATAAGCTGCCAGGGGGGATTCTTGATACATGGTCTGTATTGCACACAATCACACATTTCCTCGATTCCACAGAGGATCTATGCATACTCGTCTTCATCAACAGCAGTATCATATTTTTTGCTGCACAAAGGTTTCAAGCTTTATGATTATCCGTGCAGTACATTCCATCACTCTCATTGCAACCTCAGATGTGTATCTGTCATTGGGAATCTGCGGGAATGGCAGGAGATCAGGGTAGCGAGTTCTGAGGCTGTCCACACCGTATCCTTCCAGGATCTGAACGTCACTGGCGAGGCCTTTGAGCTGGGAGTTGTACTCCTCTACTTTTTGAGCCAGCGCAGTCGGCTTTACATCTTTGTCTGACTTTCCTCTGACAGCATAATCAGCAGCTATCAATGCAAGCTTTGTGGCCAAGTAGCACTTGAAACAAACCCACTCGTTAGCATTCTTATGAAGGTCATTGCGAGCAGCAGAGTAGTTTGCTCTGGCTTGTCTCAGCCACCTGCGGGCCTCCACAGGGTTTCCAACTGTCTTAAAGGTTGGGGGAACAAAGAAACGATGCGAGTGTGATGAACTTGCATAACTTGTATAATGTTCCCTGAACTGTTGCCTTTCTGATTTGTGACTCGTTGCTTCCTGGTTCCACGATGAATAAAACCTTTGAAATGAGAATTTCTCTGACTGGAAGCGGGTTGATGATGCAGAGTAGGCTCTCCTGGAAGCCCTGTCTGTATTTTGCTGATCAGCCAAAGACTGCTTCTCCATCCTGTTTATCTCATTCTGTAGGTGCTTGAAGACTTCTGTGGCAATGTCCAGATTTTCTGCATTTTTGTCTGGATGCCATTTGAGATACAGTCTTCGGATAATCTTTTTTCTCTCCATCTCAGGAAGCTTCCAGGCTTGTTCAACTACTAAGGTCACTTCTTTAAGAATCTCAGGCAATGCCTTAAGTTTGATCTTTTTTGGAGACTGTTTATGTGGAGGGGGTCGCAAGTTTTCTTTGCCAGGAAATGGAGGGGGGACCATTCGTAGACCAGAGGAACGACTGTCTGGGCTCGTAGGTGTTAATGGTGTTGATGTGTCTCGAACTTGAGTGCTTTCATCTTGTCTGGAGAACTTGTATAAGTCGAGGGAACTAACTATTTTGTACTCACTATAACCAATGTCGATCTGGAAGCATTTCCCAAGGAAACTTGTGTTTTCTTCCTCTTCTCTTTCGACTTCTTGTACAATGATGGCGTATGTATAGGTGGGCTGATATGAGCCATATATGTCTCCCCCCTCAGAGTCTACAAGATAACCCACATATTCCCCTGGATAGAATACATTCATTGGATCCATGAGCAGTGTGTGATGTATCTCTGCTGGAATTGGGGTTCCAGGGAGGGGTAGCTCAAGCTGTGAAGGCTCTGTTGAATCATATTTAACACCAAGGTTGTCCAGCTTCTCTGTGATTCTATAGATGTCATTACAGCCCAACATAGCAATCAGGTACGACGTGTCTGAAATCAAATTGTCTGTAGCAGACTTCAGTGTCATAGCAAGAGCCAAAAGAAAGTTAATGTCTTTGCTGTCTGAATGTTGGATGTAGAGGTGAATCACAGCTGTCCCATATCTCTTGAGGAATGCTAGCGTTTCGCTGCGACTGTGCGGGATAGGGCTACATCCTTTCACTCTTAAAGTTGTCTGGAGTTTCTCAAAACAGGACACTTTGAGCCCTTCACAAAGCGCTTTGCAGAGACGTATGGCTTTGTCTTCATTCACAAGGTATGCATTATCGTTCTCATGTTTCATTATTCTGATCAGTCCTGTGATGAACTGTTCTGATGAGAGCAACAGCTGAAGGCGACCTTGTAGCGAGCAAAGGGCACCGAACTGGCACATTTTTGGAGAGTCCTCATCAAGTTGCTCTTCAAGAATGCTACTCAGCAGTCTAGGCCTTAGCTTCTGTGGAAGTAGCATGATTAGTTTTGTGTGGTAGGCATGATCTTTGCCTAGATAACACTGGCTCAGATCCACAAGCATCTGAACTCCAACATTACCCTGAATTCTGCTCTTGTAGTGTGGTGCATCATCAAACACCAACACATTCGATTTGGCTAATCTACCATCATGGCTTGGCAGGTAAAATATCAAATCTCTTAGATCTTCAAGGTCTTTGCGAATGTCCTTTGGCTCATTATGAAGAGACTTGAACAATCCCGAAACAACCCTTTTCACAGTTCTCATTTCATTTGGGTCAAGCTGCTTTCCCTCTGAATTTCTGTAAATTCGCCACAGCACTTCAACATATTGTCTGGTTGACACAACATCCTCTGTACCAAGTTCTTTGAACAGTTGATGAAAGGTACCGAGTTCTAGAGGTAGTTTGTACAAGTAGGGTTTGAAGTCAGATTCATTGTCCAAATTAATGACCACCTCTTCAGGTTTTAGCAATTTCCAGCCATCTTCTACCATGACAAAGGCTACTCCACGGAGCTGGTAACGGAAATCTCTTTTATCTGCATTGAGGAACTCATATGTGGATCTTAGAACTTTGTTCCTGGTTTTCACCATTTCATCATCAGGATTGGATATACTGCAGATATTCTTACAGTTGCTTATGACTTTCTCCAGAGGTGGGTCCAAGTTGACACCTAGCATGTTTAACACTTGGTCAAGTTGTTCCTGCCCAGTGAAAGTGCTACCCTCTTGGTCCCTTATGCTTAAAGGTGTAGCTTTCTCTGGTAGTATTGGACATGATGTCCAAAGCAAATGAATAATATCTGTTTGCTTGAACTTTGGATTCACTTGGGACCCACTGAAACGTATGAGAGGAAGTGTGCCACTCATCTCTTGGTACTGAGAATGAAGTTTGATGAGTTCTTTGGGTGCTCTCTCAGGGCACAGAAAAGGTATCATTGAGAGCTCTTTGAGAAAAGTGCCCTGAAAAAGGTCCATCCTCTCACTGAAAATATGGTTCAAAAGAACATCGACAATGGTTTGCACTTTTTCCTTGGTCCAGCACTCCGTTTGCGCTTTGATGCTGATCTCTTTTGCAAACTGAAGAATTTGCTGTTGTGATACTTCATGCTTGAGACCAATATTTCTCAGAAAATTTATCCATGAGGTGAGCAACAATGTCCCATTCTTGGGTTTTGACACTTGCTCTACTTTTTTAAAAAACTCAGTAGGTATGAATGACTTTGTAGGTAGCATAACTTCAAACACTTTAACTGTTTTATCATAGAAGAACTTAGTTGGCCTGATTCTGTTTGAGTAGTCATAGATGAACGACAGTTCCTTCAGTTTCTCATAGAGCTGATCTTTCATCTCACATGGTTCTTCCATTGCCAAAAGCCTCTCCTTCAGATAGACAATGTGTTCAACTTTGGCATCATAGGAAAGACTCTCAAACTTTGGCAGAAGATGATGGAGGTAGATTTCTAAGTCATCTATTGGCATGCAGCCAAGGAACGTATACAACTCTTTGAGCTGCGGACAATCTGCAAGAAATGCAAAGGAGTTCGTGTTCGCCCATTTGTCTATGTCCGCAGAAGGGAGACTTTTGGCAAGAACATAGTTTGCCCCGTAGTTAGCAATGCTGATATATTTTCCGCTAACTGATTTAAAGCATGGGAGGAGTTTTAGGCTCTGTGCATCTTCTTGTGTGAGGCTAGCCAAGTTGCAGTTGAAATATAACAAAAAAGCCTCAAAGTCCTTGTCATTCAGGTTTCCCGATTTGAATGCAGATGTCTGAATCATGTACTCTACAGCTTTCAGAACACTTGATGGATTTTCAATGTTTGCAGTGTACTGTGTCAGAAAAGGCACGAGCTGACTCTCTTTGACACAGATTTTGTTAACTGCAAGTTGAATACACCCTGCTTTCATTAGGGTATGAAAGACTTTGTCATTTTGGCCCTGTGGAAATATGGCAATGCTCATCAAGCTCAGAGGTAGAAGCACATCATACTCTGGAACAACAAGCTTTTCTCTGGCCATGAATTTGATTCCAGGCAGCAAAGCCCAATCTTTCAGAATTTCAAGCACTGTGTCGAAGCTAGGTTTCACTTCCACCTGATTATCCTTAACAGCGATATTCTCACTGATGAAGTTCCACACATTCTTTAGCCAGGATTCACTTGCAAAGGTATCTCTCCATTTCACAGGAATCTTTGATCGATACTCTCTTGGAAGAACAGACCCAAGTAGGTCCCCAAAGCTGCTGATGTCAAAGCTTTTTGCAACTCCTGCATTCAACAGGATGTTGCTGTACCTAATGTACAATGTGTTCATGAACATGTCTTTCCTAGATGATATCAGTTCATGGTGTGCTGTCAGGAACTTTGGTCTCTTTGAATCAAACACCTGAAGCATGTTGTCCATTGTTACCAACAGAGGCAAGCCCTCGACTTTGACTTCATTTTCCTCTATATCTTTAAAACAGTAGTCCACTAGAAGCTTCAAGTTATGAACTAGCTTATAGTTTGACTGCTGGAGACGACAGGGGAGTTTTCCAACATGGCATGATGTATCCGGTGATGAGAAAGTGTAAAGAAAGTTACGGACATCACTTGGTGTAACATAACGTACTGGAATCCCTGCATCTTCCAAACAGAAGTAGAGATTTGCAGTCTCATCGCAGCTGTGAATCAGGTTGAAACCAATATCAAGAAGCAAGGTTTTCAGCCTGTAGACATTTTCAGCCACAGACTTCCTTGAAGTTAGGTTGTACTCTGTGTTTTTCAAATGCTGAAGTTCATCTTGTAGTAGGTTATCAAAAAAGGCTCTTCCCTTGTTTGTTGTAGATGTATTCACCCATGAAATATAAATGACAGAGTGTATCTCAGAGTTGTCCATCTGTGCTGCTCTGACAACAGGAAGGAGACGTTTCAGGTCAGCATGGATACAGCTGTATACTGCTTTAACCAGGCAGTACCAGTCTGGCTGTATATCAAGTCTGTTGGCTGGGAAGAAGAACAGATATTTCCGCAGTGTATCTTTAACAACATGAAGTGGTGTTCCTTGGACTATAGTCATGGTGGGATCTGGACCTGGGAAGTATCGACGCTTGAGCTGAATCAGCAGTTCAACACAGGCGGGTGCTATCAGTGATGTCATCAGATTGTTATTCCAGTCACTCCTCACCCCAACTCCATTGTCATCTCTCCACAGGTTTCTTCTGGCAGAATCTAGGGCAAAATGTCCATTGACATGAAAGGGTAACCCTGTCTCGAGTGAAAGAGGAAGAAAGCAGAAAGCTCTGTGGGGTTTTTTGTAGTTGTGACTTACACATGCAGCTACCCCTCCACGTGGAAACAGGGTGATGTCTTCATTTTTGTGAGCTGAGATCACACTTTTAGAGACATTTTCAATGTTAGGGAAGCCAGATCTGTTGCAGATCATCCATGTAGTCAGATTTCCCTCAGTATCCTCTATGTCCATTGTGTAGGTTATCTGCTGGACTGGGATAGCAGTAAGCGGCTTCTTTTTGGTCACACTGTCGATGACAGAGGCATGAAATTGTTTGCGTTTCAATCGGTCACCATCTGTTATTTTGGCTGTCACAGAGTAGAGCACTTTTAGTTCACCAGATGAATGATCAATAGTACAGATTGATATTTTCTCCATGTGGTTAAGAAACATCAAAAGTTCTGCACCATCAGTTTTAAGCTTATCCAGAAGGTTCTGTACCATCCTGTCAGACGCAGCGACAGAACTGATCTCTGATGTCTTTGCCATGTCTGTAGAGCGGATGGGAAATCTGAACATTGTGCTGCGTTCCAACTTAAAATGAGCTCCTAAGTAAAGATTAAGAACATCTGAAAACTGAGACCTGAAGTCAGAGTCCAAGTCTCGAAACATTCTTCCAGGACTCACAGATGTGGCCCCAGGTGCATACCGTGCATGTGGATCAAAGATACAAAGAATGTCATTGTTAGAGATGAAGGATGGACAGTCAGTTATGTGGTAGACTGAATTGAATCCTATGCCATATTGACCAGTTTTTCCTGGATTGGCCTCTTTTGTTCCTCTCCCAAGATTCTGTATACCTCTGATATCATCTTCTGTGAATGGTTGATTGTTAAATACACAGAGCGCTGGGCCTTGCATCGGGATCCATTTATCGTCAAATATTCTATCTGTGGGGTGCGTTCTTGGATCAAAAACAAAGTAAATCTCTGTTGCTTTGGCATCATCTGCATTTTGAAGCAGCTCTTTCAACATTTCTTTTTCCGATGGGTAAGCATTGAGAATGCTTTTAATTCTGCTTGTGAGCTTTTCTTTTTGTCCAAACTCGCTCCCAAGTGTGGTAAAGCAGACATTTGAGGCATATCTCTCCAATGCTTTATGACGTTTTGGGACTGCTCCTAATTTTACAGCAACCTCTCTTGGAATATCCCCGTGACAGTATTTCACCGTTGAGTCTCTGACTTTGATCCAGGGGCAGTCATTGTAGCACAGGGATTTTGATGGCTGCAGCATTAGATTGGAGTCGGGTAACAGAATCTCACCATAATTCACTTGACAGTATTCTTGGTTCTTGTCTCGTATTAGGCTCCATATTCCTTCACTAATAATTCTGCGACATAACTGGAAGTTTTCCTCACTGAGTACTTTTCGTCCACATTCTTGCTTCATAGTTTCCAGAACAGCTGAGAAATCTTCCACTGTGAAGCTAGGTTGTACCCCAACACTTTCAAAAAGCTCACGGCAGCTGTTTCTGTACTTGTTGGGGAGCTGGTAAAGATGTGGAGCTGCATCAAAATTTAGGTGGAAAGCAACTTTGGAAGGACTGACATATGTGTTCTCTACCAGGATGGAGCTGAAGGATTTCAGTTCCTCAGTTATCTGATCTTTTGCACTTTCGTCCTGTAGCATCTCCTCATGAAGATATTTGTAACAGGCATTTGTTATGTTTTCCTGATACAGAGTTACACCATCAAAAGCCTGAGAGAGCTTCTTTAGCTGACTGATGACCAGTCCAACTGAGGGTTTCCTTATTAGACCAAGACAGTCTTTCACAGCTAGCGAGATTGCACCACAACCTTTAAAGGATGGGGAATTCTCGTTCAGGATTGGCTTCATCAGACACACTGTGTCCTGATGTTCAGTTGTGAAGAGCTCTCTGGCAGAGAACATTGTTGTTGGGGAAAAGTTGTTCCCATGCCATGGGAGAGAGAATCCTGCAGGCCTTGTGAGGAATGGAAGAAACCTGATGTCCTGCAGTTTCTCCAAATGCTCAGCTGTTCCTTCATCTCTCATCTTCAGCTTTTCGTCAATGAGATTGAGTAGTATACTACTACGGAAGCATGCAGCTGTATGATCACTTTCATTAAGACCCATGACAGAATGAGCACGCTCAATCAGGTCCTCCCATGACAGATCGTCTTTTACCATACCTAACTGCACTAGCTTTACTAAACATACAGGGTTTACATAGTCTTTAGAAGTTCCTTCAGGAAATCTTCCATCATCAGCGTTGTAGAGTTTAGCAACTCTTCCCTCTGGGTGAATAAGTTTAGAAGGTAAAACCAGTTCCGTGTTGGGGCCAGAGCATGGGATACAAGGTGTAACCCTGAGGATTGATGCAAAATCCTCTAGTTTCTCATTCAAAACATAATGCATTAGAGGGTCCCTAAGCTCTTTGTCAATTTCCTGGATGTGTGGGAAAAAGACATCTGAAAAGAACTGCTTCTCTGTCAGGGTGTTTTCCATCAGCTTTCCTTTGCACCCAGCATCATCAAATCCTTCCTTCACCCAGTCAGGCAGCTCAACAGCACAGAGGTTTTGTGAGCCACTCTTTTTGAGGTATTTCAAGAAGATTTTGAAAGCAGCGGGTCCTATGTCTGACCTGCAGAGTAAGGCATCATCAAGGAATCTGACACATTTGATTGACACCCATGTTTTGCCATCTGAGAAAACTCTTGCATGCTCACTGTCACCTCCTTTGGCTATTTCTTGGTAGACACCCTGGCTGATCAGTCTGAAGTCATCATGTACCTGACCTGGATCTGGCCAAGCTGCATAGTAGTTATACTTCAGTAGTTCTCCACTTTCGGCCATTAACCGTAGCATGGTGAGAGCTGCTAAATAGGCCTGGACAATGACATGTCTCATGAATATAGAATTCCACTGTCCTTTGGTGTCTGTCTTCCAAATCTCTTTACGGTTTGATGTCACAGCAAAGCAGCCATTAATTTGGACTGGTAGGCCTGTTTTGATTTTTAAAGGTAAGTAACAAAACACCTCTCCGATTGGTGTTGCATTTGTCTTCACTGTCCATTTTCTATTCTCTTCCTCTGAGAGAAGAACGGCCACCCCTCCACAAGGCACTAGTCCTAATCTTTTTCCACTATCACTAAGGGAAAATTTGAGTGCCTCATTTGCATCCATGCATGAGCAAATGAGCCAGTTCGTGACCTCAACTGCCTTCTGGGGCATTTCATCTGTGAGTCTTCTTGTCTGAACACCTTTAGCAGCCATCTCAAAGTACTGGTTAGGATCTTCCTCTGAACCTCGGAACAGTGGGGAGTGGAGATCAACAATGCGCTTGAACACGTTGTGAAACTCCTCCACCATAACACGTATGATGCATCCAGACTTGGGAACATCAGAAGGTACCTTGCTGGTGCTTGCTACTTTCTTCATAACCTTTGCTGCAGATTTTAGGATACTTAGAGGTCCATATGAGGCTTTGGATGACCACACACTTTTGTTTATTACCACGACATCTTGCGCTCCTGCTGGATTTGGTTCCTCATATTTCAGGTATTTCAAGACCATGCTTCCAACATGTTGAGTGAACAGAATGAATCTGTGGCCACATATGCTGAACTCATCAACGAGAGAGTAGATATCTGTGGTATTGTAGTACAGACTGCTGATTTCACTTACTGACGCTTCCTGCTCTGTTCTGAATGGAAGTCTGAACAGTGTACCATTGTATTTGTATGGCGAGTCCTGAGCTAAAGGAAGCTGGCAGTTGAAGACATTAATGAAAGGTTTGAACTGATTGGGAAACTTTCTCAGCCTCCTCTGTTGTTTGTTCCAGTTGATTTTGATCCCTGGATTAGACCTGTCTCTGATGTGCTTGCTGATGTGATTAATGTTTGGATCAAACATAATCATGAACTCTCTGCTCATTATGATGGGGATATCTGTAACGTGATAAACAGAGTTAAAACCCAAGCCAAACTTGCCAACTTTGTCTGCTTCACACCTTTTCACTGATCCACCTAATCTTGTGATGTTCAGAAAGTCTGTGTCTGAAAATACGGCATTATTGAAAGACCACAAGGCAGGCCCGTGGCAAACAATCATGCCAGGGTCAAGGAGATTCTCCCGAATGTCAGTGTTTTTTCTCATGTCAATGAGAAAACTGCACTCTGTTGCACTTGCATCATCAGCATTTTGAAGAAGCTCTTTGAAAATGTCTGCTACAGATGGATATTCCTCCAAGATATTTTTTATTCTCACTGTTAGAGGTTCTTGTTGGCCAGACTGTTCAAAGCCAAGATTCTCTGGGTTTATCAAGCGTGTGCTCAAACATGGGACCTTCAGCCACTCTGCTGTTTTCATAGGAATGTCATCATGGACCAATATAATCGGTTCTGAAGCGTCTTCGAGTAAGTCGTTCAAATCATCAACTTTGATATCACAGTAGGTACATTCATGGATGGGCTTCATCGCTAACCTGCTTGGGTCCTTGTAACAAAGAATGGGCACATGCATGTTAGTGTCTACAGGTATCTGATTGTTGTACAGCCATCTCAGGATGTTGATTAAAAGTAGAATATCATGTTTGCTTTCTTCCTTGGTCATCTCTCCTTCACATCTCTGTCGAATGAGAGCAATGACTTTGAACACATGGTCTGGGACAACCTCTTCAACTGAACCACAGAACTTAAAAAGCTTGTGAAACTTCCTAATTGTCTTGGGCAGAGAGTAGAGGTAAGGCTGCAAGTCTAGATCAGGGAGGGCTTTTAAAACTGTCTGGCCAGGTGATGAGAACGTCTTCCCTGTCCACACCCAATCAAAAGGCAGTGATTTCATTGCTTCTCTTGCATCCTCAAGATGAGCCTGCATGAAGCCATAAATCTCAAACAAGATCTGCTGGAACTGATACCAATCCTCTGTGGTGAATGCCTGAGATTTATGCCAGTCATTCACTGCTTTCAAGTGTTGTAATACTTGATCCACTTGTGGCTCCATAGTCAGTTTCAGTGCCTTCTTCATACCTGCAGATGTGTGTTCAACCAGTGGTACTGAAGATCCCACAAGCACTGCATGGGATATTTCACACATTTCAGACAAAGAGCAGATATGGATAGTATCTCCAACCCAAGCAAGAGATTTAGGGTAAGTTAAGGGTCTGTCTTTACAGACCGGTGCCCATTTTAGTTTAAGCAAAGCTGTCTGAGCATCAGCTGATTTTACAAGCTTGGTCTGTTTGTTAAGTATTTGCAGCAGTGTTTTTGCTTTTTTAATTATCAAGTCCCATTTAGGTTCCTCACTGCTTTGCAACTCCTCTATCTTCTTTGCCACTCGAAGTACATCTTTTTCACTGAGCTGTACTTCATTTCTTAGTCCCAGTTGTCTGAGTGAATGAAGAATATCTGGAGATGATGTGAATGTACTTGTGGGAAACCTGTTTTTTTCCTCCATGAAGAATAGATGTTGCAGGATCTCTAGCTCAGGATCAAAAAGATCTGTCGCTTTGACTGACTTTCCACAAGGCAGCTGAATGAATTTAAGAGCAGAAAGCCATCCAATCACGGCTGAGTTTTCATTCTTTAGAAAAGCCAAATGTTTAAGAGCCCAGAGCATGATTTCAGTTGTCTCATCTGTTGTGTAGTAACCTCTCTCAATATCCTGAATAATCATTTTGAAACATTCTGTTGTTTTCACTTGTTCAACATTTAGCATTTTGATGAGGCGAATTGATTCCTCATCAGAGCAAGAAACAAGATTTTCAGATAATTTCACATCTGGCGGGTGCTTGGCTCTGTGGTGTAAAGCTCTGGCCCCTCTCAGTGATGTGAATGCTGAGGTACCTTTAGAGCATGTACCCAGTTTTTTAAAGATGGAAAGGTCAAGTAGGATATACTTCTCCTTCTCTGTAATGTCAGACAGCCCTGCAAGAAAATTTCTGAGTGCAATTTTCTCTTCCACTGAGAAAGAAGAGACTTGGCTTGATAATCGTTGGGCTGATGTTCTACTCAGAATTTGCAGAAGCATACCAGGAGAGCATGGGTGAATGTAATTTTTTAGCAGAGGATGCTGCAAACAGGGATCCAGCTTTTTTATCACTACTCCTCCAAGCTTTTCTATGATGTCAAGCACGTTTTCAGAAAGTGGCGCCTCTTCCTCATCCACAAGTACTATGGGTGATGGAGTTTTGAAACGAAGAAGCTCAACTGTGTGTGTGCTTTCCTCGAGTGGCACAAGTGGGATCAAAGGCATGTCTTCAAATGTATTTAGGTCATCAGCAAAATATATATAGAGATGCTTCCAAATCAACTTTAGCCAGGAAAATGTAGGATGCTTCAACTCCCTGTTTCCAGGATCCCAATGAACTTTAAAGTCTCTGGTTGGCCAGGCTGTTGACAGGATCTCCTTGATGAGTCGAGCTGAACGTTCAGGGTTCAGCACTTGTAGCTGAGTGCAGGGTCTACCTGTTATAACAGTGAAATTTAGAAATTAGCACAAGTTATTATTACAGACACAGATGCAAAATAAAATCTGATCAATGGGTTAGGTTTGTTCTTGTTATTGATACAGCTGCTACACCTTTAAATGCACCTTTTCATTCATAGCTCAGCCACACAATGTCATTTAATTTTTGAAGTGTTTTGTTTTCTTCTTAGTCTCTTGTCAAATTTTACTCATTAAATGATGAGTACATTTCTGTCCTCAGACACATCACCTCAAATACTCAGAATCTAAATATATTTAAGACATGTAAGTCATGCAAACACGCTTGCACAAACTTTACTGTGTATCCACACACACACACACACACGCACACACACTGTTCCTTGTTAATTTAACAAGGAAAAATGCTTTTTCCAGGCCTGTGGCACTTGTTCACTTCGCTCATGTATTAAAACACAGGCATGCATGGTAATTTATCATGTTATTCATTTTTACCTTGTATCACTTTATATAGTCAGATAGCAAAAACAGTTGTTTATAAACACTAAGCCAAAAAATATTAAATAAATATATTTCTTCTAATTCTTCTTTGCAAGCTATATAAACATTGTGTTTGATGTCACTGTTTGATGAAGACTCATTTATAGATAATGATGATAAGGCTTCAAAAGTGCCAAGGAGTTGGGGAACACACATACATACATATGATACGATCAGTAAGATACTAAAGTCATGCCAATCTGAATCCAGTCTTATCAATCCAACATATAAGTTTAGGTTAATAATAAAAAGGTCACACACTTTGAAATGCCTTACCTGAACACCCCCATAGAAACTGTTGCACTGTAAAATTTAAGAGATGTGGGATGATTTTTACTGTTTCTTAAAAAAAATGTGGTAAAATAAAGAACTTAAAAAGTAAACAAATGATACTTTTTCAGTTCAGGACTTCTGTATATCTGAGTAACATTAAGGCCTTACCCACCCTAAGGCCAAGGTTTGGAAGTACAGTTAAGATGTCTGTTTAAAATTGAATTCTTTATGTAGTTCCCTCCCCAGACACCTTAACGCCCACTCACATCCTGGGCCATCTGACCTCAGGAATTCGCATGATAAGGTGGGGCCAGGTTTCACATTGAGCTCACCCGAAACCCTGGCTGATTGGGACCCACACCCAGTTTCACACCTTGGCTCAGGCGATTAGAGGATCATCAGGGGGTCCTTTTGTCCCTCTGTGGGGGGATACTCCCACTAGGTTTAAATCTGGGACTCCCCACCATTTGACCTTAGAACTGAAGAAGCTTCTCGGATGAGAGGTGAAACGTCTTCAAGCAACTTAAAGAAGTCCAGATGCTTTTCTTTGCAAGCTCCTTTGACTACGATGACCTGGATGACTGAGAACCTTCACAGACAATTCTTTATGTAATAAAAATGAATAATAGCAAAATGTTAGCTAGCAGAAAAATAATAAGCGGTTAGTTCCAAATTGTTGCAGCTATGTATAAATGGAGTATTCTCTGTGTCTTCTACTTTGGGCTTTGGGGAGAAAATTGTTTTTTCAGCACTTTTCCTCTGCCTGGGTCGTGACCCACAGTCATGACTATGGCATGAGTATGGCAGAGCGTGCACTCAGGATCTGCTCTTGCAGACCGAGTGGAATGTGTGGCACAAAAACAACTCATCGATGAATCAGCGTGCTCACTCTCTCTTCCATTTTCTCTCTCTCCCTTAAATTCTCTATCAGCCTATCAGCTGGGTACCAGATTTACTGCCCGCTGGCATGCTGAGAGTACAACAGTCCAGTGTTACAACATGGCTGAACCCACATAACCTACTTGTTCATCACAGGACTGCAAAGATTTTCTTTTGGAGATACAGGCCAACTAAAAAGTTAACACAATACTTTAAATCAAAATCAAATATAAAAGACACTTAATCTAACAGATTAGATTCAATTCCTATTGTCAAGATTACAAATAAAAATCTGTTAAAAATGTTTATCATTGTCAAACTCTCTGCTGGTCACTGCTGGAATAAAGCTGATTATATATACATTTATTAAAAAAATAGGTGACATTACCTCTGCATTTGGCAGCTTTCTTCAAACTGTCCATCACTGAAGGCTTGATACTCTCTAATATGAATCGATGCTCCAGTCCTGGATACAAAGACCTTAGGATGAAGTTAAAAAAAAAAGGTTTGTATACAGTTTGTATAACGGTAGGCACAGTTTTCAAACAAGAAGCTATCAAAGGTCATGTTCACAGAGGAACAGCAGATTTCGCACTGTGTATGTAATTCACTTTTTTTAAGTTGTATTATTGTCTCATTTTTCAAAGGCATCAGCAATACTCACTAGATAATCATGCAATTAGTCTGTCAATATTTCTGAATAAATCAGCATCAGCCTTCCTAATATGGAAATTTCTTACCTTGCCACTAAACCTTGCAAAGAGCAGTAATCTTACTTAAAGCCATGAAGAATGAACCATACTGTTTATATAAATGTATTTGGAACTAATACTTGAAAAAAGGAAAATGAGAAATGGATTCCTTATCCATGAAAAAACAACGTGTGAATAGTTTATGGTAAAATATATAAAATAAATATTGTCTTCTCCTGTTAAAATGCATTCAGGAATAATAAAATAAATCAAATTAAGAAGAGAATTACAAAAACATGACGAAACTGGCAGAAGCTTATATGCAAAAATAAACCATCTCACTCTGTACCTGGGGTACTCCTCAGAAGCAATGTAAATGGCATCTTTTTCGGTCACAGAGGATGAAAACGTTATAAAGGTCTCATCTTGGAGTGGCAGGAGCTCAAGTCCTATAAGGTCACTGTAATTAGCATCTCCAAGTGCAAACTCCAGCAGCAGCAGCTTCTCCTGTGAGGGACCTGTGTGTCTGCTCTTCCTGATCACTTGCCGCACCAACGATGGCGTCACCTTCCTCACTTCACCGGACTGAGTCATGTAGGCAGCCAAGACAAAGTCCACAGCAGAAGGCACCTTTGCCACCTGCATTCCTGAGCTTTGGAGGTAGTTGATCACAGTCTCTGAAATGCCATCGTCTGTGTCCAGCTCTGAGAACACAGTCTGGTCCACCCTGACCCAGCTCTCGCTGAGGGAATAGATTACTTGGTGCTGCAACAATTCATCAAATAGTGGCTGGAGAATGGGTTTCCAGCGGGACTTGACCCGCTTAGGGTCTGGCCAGGCCCTATAGCTTCCTGTAGGAGACAATGGAAAGTCTTGGTCCTTTTTTATCTGTACCCTTTTGATAGCCTCAATTATGAGAGTGAAGTAAGCCCTCGGGATGACACTAATTATAAGAAGCTCATTCCACAAGGCAGCTGGATCCCTCCACTGGTCCACTTCCCGCCACTTGATACTCCTGCGGTTGTCCGTGAGGCCAAAGAAGCCGCTGACATGAACAGGAAGGCCCGTTTCGCTCTCTTCTCCAGGAGGAAGAGGAAGGAAACAAAAAGCTCGTCCTGAGAAACCGGATGTTGCACCTTGGTCCTCTCTGTTAAACAGAGTAAGAGGCAGAGCAATGCCTATGCTAGGCATAAACTTCAAATCATCTGCCAAAGAGTCCAACTCAGCACACATCCCTCTTCCCCCAACTCCATTACACACCAGCCATGTCATCCTCTGGGTCTCTTTAGCCGTTTCATCCTGAGTCTCGATGTTGAGCTGGTAAGTGACGCACGTGATGGCAGAGCTGGGAACCCCGTTGCTATAGCTGTCTATAGCCTGTCCCAGTATCTTCAGTGCATTCGGTCTTTCTAGCTTATCATCAGTATTCTCCATTGCTGTAACCTGAAACAACATGCGCTCTGTGCCATCAGACTCGCGCACATGCAAGGATATTTTTTGCACACTTTTAAGGAAGAGGAGCACCGTGTCTGCGTCAGCTTTGAAAGATTCAAAGAGCTCCAAAACCTTTTCCTTGTTGTAAATGTTGCCGCTGAGCTGAGATGGTTTCATGCGAAGCGGGAAGCGAAACAGAGTTCCAGGAAAGTGGCCGTCCTGAATGGTTTGATTGGAACTCCCAAACATCCCAAAGTATGGAGCAAACTGGTCAGCTAGTTCCGTGATCTCCTTAATGTCCGACTTCAAGTTCCAGCATTGGCCCGACTCATTCACGCCAAACAGGGTCTGATGGGGGTCCAGCATGGCGATTTGGTCTCCACTAAATATACTGGGAACATCTGAAACATACATACAAAGAACAACAATAATAGCTAACAATGATAAGTGGTTACATTCAGATCAGCATATTAGGCAAGTGGCACAGTCGCCTCACGGCAAATGTTTCTGAGTTTGAACCTGATGGTCGGGTGGGATGTTTCTATGTGAAGGATTTTTGCAGGTGTTCTGGGTTTCTCCCACAGTCCAAAGACATGTTGTAGTTGTTGATGTCACCATGAATGGTAGTAAGCTTATTACAGTTAACTAAAACTAAATTAAAAACTAAAACTAGATGTGAAAAACCATTGTAGTTAACTGAAATAAAAATAAAAACCAGACTAGACCAGGACATACCCTCCACATGTGGGAGGACTAAAACTAAAGTAAAACAAGGAAACACACTCTGGAAACTAAATGAAACTTAAATGATTAAAAAAAAGACAAAATGAAATAAAAATACAAAATAATCAGAAAATACAAAACAATAACAACTCTGCTCTACGACCAGGCAGGGTGCACCACGTTTCATGCCCAGTGTTGACTGGAAGACGTAGATATTTATTTGGGCTTCTGCTTTGCTTGGACATTTCAGTAAATGCATTAGTGAAATTGTTTTTGTAGCCTTTAAAATCAGTGGAAGGATCTCTGGAGGTAATTATCTGCGATTTGTTACCACTGTGATTTATGTTCCAAACTTACTGCCTCTCCGTCTAAATTTGGTTGCGGTCAGACTCTGGAAAATACAGGTAAATATTCCTTGGTTCAACACACTGACTCCACATGAGAAAACAAAACATCATTCAACATTTCGCTAGATAAATAACACTGTACCTGTAATATGGTACACGGAATTGAAGCCGATGCCAAATCGTCCAACTTTTAAAGGATCTTCTCTCTTCCTGCTCCTTGCGATCTCCTGAATCCCATTCCAGTCTTCCACAGTGAACACCGCATCATTGTACACGTACAGTGCTGTTCCTGGAAATCAGAATCAACGTGACCATGCTGGGAAAAACTCCGAAAAACAAATGTGATTATTCTAAAATGAGTGAGTAAAGATAATGTATTTTCTTTGACTAAATTGTTGCCTCTCTTCCCAAAGAAGTCAGAGTAACAGAATAGCTGCTAACAGATATTTAACCAGGACAGATTCTTGCCAGCATGAGAGCTTGAAGGTTTGCCCTCTGATTTAAGAGCTGATCACTGGGCTATGCTGGACTTAACTTGTTACTGACTGCTAACCTTGATGCTGAGCCATGTCAGGTGACCACAGTGACTCCGCTCCATACTCTGTCTCATCGTACATGAACTTGACCTCTGTGGCTCCAGCATCCTCAGCATTTTGGATCAGCTCCTTCAAAATAAAACAGAGGAAAGATCATCAAATATGAAGACAGGGCCTTGTAACAAAGCCACACTGAAATATCAGCTTTATAGGTGGATAATTTTATCTAAAAGGCCTTGCCAGAAAAATTAAGACCTTCAGCTTTGGAAAAAGTACAACCATATATGGTAAAGGACCTGAGATCGGCAAGTTAAAGCCAAAATAAAACTATGACGTTTGATTCTGTGCAAACTTGGCATATTTTCTCATTTAAAATCTTTTTTTTTGCCTACAAACAGCCTTCTCTTGGATGAATCCCTACCATAGCAGACTGATGATATAAACTCATAAAATACCGCCAATCCGACGCACGTGTACTAAAAATAATAACTAAATAGCCAACTTTAAACAGATCAGAAATGTATAAATTCTGTACAACCTCTGTATGCTAATTATGTTTAATATGTAGTCTATACAGACACATTTTTTTTTAAAAAGCATCCTTACCTTTAGAATCTGTCCACCTTCAGGATATCTCCTCAGGATATCTTTCAAAAATTCAACTAACGGAGGTGTTGTCTGTCCAAACCTTCCTGTAAAGACACACTGTGTAAGATTCTCTTTAATACTGACTCATTGATTGCATACATGTGCAGGTTTTCATGTTACCTCCTCCTTTTAGGCCTCGTCCCTCCAGAATGACAGATACTTCTGGGCTTCCCACGGGCACCAAAGTACCAATTTGCACACTGTTATCCAGCTATGCAGGATTGATGTGAGGAGAGAGAGCTGGTTTTAATGTACAGCAAGAATGCACCACACTGAAATAAAACTGTGTGTGATCAGGTGACATGAAGAAAATATGTATTTTTAAAAAGTCCTTACAAAATTAACATGTAACTGCATGAATAGAATGAGACTTAACAACAGACTTATAGTCTTCAATCTTTCACCACAGCTACTGTTAAATCATTCGGAGTTGGGGTTATTGCACATTAGTTGACAGTCTGCCTTTTCCTGGTGAGCATTTCTGAATCAATGCAGCAACGCCTGACTCAGCTGCGTGGGGCTCTTCAAGGTGACACTGTGCCCTCCTGCACTCAGCAGTCTTTGCACATCAACATGCTCTCTGGCAAACTGAGCCATCCCACTCATCATCTTCATCATTGTCACGCCACTGTACAATTATTATTTCACAGTATAAAGACATTTTGTGATGTATATTGTAAGCAATATGTTTCTTAGAACAAATATACAGTGACAGAGCTCGACACACAGAGGAAGGTGAGGCCTCGTGGTTATATGTAGTAATATTATTAGGGAAAAAGTGAGTATATAAATCTGTATAAAACCTTCAATAAATGTAAATAACACCTTTTATGTAGTTGCACGCAGGCAGTCTTCATTACTAATGCCTTAAAAGAGTTTTTTATAATAGCTTTAGGGTCCTCTATCAAATATTTGGCTGCTAGGATTGAAGGTTTAATTTTATCTGAGAGCACCCACTGCCAGGCATTTACAATGAAGAATGTTTAGAGACTCAATGAGAACAAGCTAAGCTTGCCTTAAAGTGCACAGCACCTCTTCCATCACACTGCTGCAGATTTAATTGCATCAGTGTAACATTAAATATAGACTTACATCCGAAGGACACAAAGGAAATTACTTTCTGTTATTGTTTCCTAGGAAACACATCATGTAACACAGCTTCAGGCGCAGCAGAATTCATGACTGTATTACTTTTACTTAAAACTGGCCCTGCAGTGTATGTGGTGTTAGCTTGTAGGACTGGCTTGTAGCTAATTTCTGCATATGAGATGGGATGGGGTGGAGGGGGGCTGCCAAGCACTGCGCACCATCTGGTGCTTTCCATCAGCTGAGCCACAAGACACGGGGCCAACTGCAGTCCTGCTAGTCGTGTAAGTCACCGAGTGAACGATTACAAACTAGCACACCACAGTCACGCTATAGATTTACCTGTCACAAATCTGCAGTGTTATTAATGAGTTTAGATTTATGTATGTGTTACGAATTAGATTAACGGATCAAATTTTTAACAGTAACACATCGGTTTGTTTCAAATAAATAATTACCATACAATCACAGTTTGTAATTCATATAACTGTACAATTATATATGCACACAACTTAATAACCATGATCTTAAAACTGCAATATTTTGGGATACACAATGTGATATTTCTAAATCTGGAAAAATTAATCAAGCTTTCGTTTAACGCAGCGTTTTTATTTCAATCCTCTGAATGCAGTAACTTTAGTATTATTCAATACACTGTGATGAAGAGGTGCCGAGTCATGCTGTCTGCAGTATGAGTGAGATCACTGGGCAGCAGCCAGTGGAGCAGATCCTGTGTTTACAATTACTGCATAACTTTCACTGTAAGAATCATAGATAGATAGATAGATAGATAGATAGATAGATAGATAGATAGATAGATAGATAGATAGATAGATAGATAGATAGATAGATAGATAGATAGATAGATAGATAGATAGATAGATAGATAGATAGATAGATAGATAGATAGATAGATAGATAGATAGATAGATAGATAGTCATGAGATCGATAACACTCCAAGGCCTCAAATAATTACTAACACAAATAACTAATTACACCACGAGGGAAACTCACAGCACTTCTAACAATGAGGGCCCTGTTAACAGTTTAAATGAGTGTCACACCATTTGTTCTGCAGTTATGGAACAGGGTCATTAAAATAGAGCAGCTTTCTGCTGTTTGTAATTATCTAATTTAAGAGAGAGAAGCCAAATTTCTTCCTCGTGTCTTTCTGCAATGACATTACTAGAATGTCAAAAAACAAAAACCATTAATTTACTTTGTACTCAAGTACTTACATAAACCCAAAATACAAGAAGTGGCTCACTAATAAACAAAGTAACAGACTTGTGAGTCTTGCTCTAATGTAACATACAAGTGACCAGAAAAGATTTGCCGTTGCACATCATGTGCATTTTGTTTTGCTGTGATCATACTGTGGCACGTTCAAGGAAGTTTAAAATGACAATTTTATTGTTGTCCTTATCAGTTTTATTTGTACTCTTCTATTACAGAAAAATAAATGCTCACCATTCTCCCATTGTGAGTCAGTCGTTGCTCTTTGACTGGGAGGTTTGTCTCCTCGTACAGCAACTGCTTGACATCTTGAACAGATGTAAATGGAGAGACCCGGTAGGACCTCAGGCCAATGCACTCATGACGAACTGTCACCCATGGCAACCTTGAAAATACAAACACACATTTCAAGTTTTAACAACAAACAATGGCAACAATTTTTTCTTATGTATAATAATCTTCCAACAGAGACAACACTACAATTCAGCAGCAAAGAAGGAAAGGTGTTAAATTTCATCACAAGAAATAAGAGTCTTGCTTACGGTCACTATTGATCAAGGTGTAAGTTTGGAAGAAACATGAGAACGTGGACTCTTCACCAGATCCATATACCAACCGTCCATTAATGCCATTTTATGTCTGTGTAAAGTTCTACAATATCATATTGAGAACATTGCTCTCTTCTCTTTCTCTTCACCCCCAAACGGTTAAGGCAGATGGCTGAGCCTGCTTCTGATAGAGGCTTCTTCCTGTAAAATAGGGACTTTTTCCTACCTACTACCACCAAGTGCTTGCTCATAGGGGGTTGTGTGATTGTTGGGCTTTTCTTTAAGACTCTAGGGTCTTTACCTTACAATTTAAAGCGTATTGAGGCAACTGTTGTTGTGAAATGGGACTATATAAATATAATTTAATTGAACTAACTGACCATCCTATCACATCCTTAAAACTGAAACCTTACTGCAGTCCCACCCAAGATCATTGATCTCTCAATGGTTGTTGCGGTTGAATAAGACAACCTTAGGCTAACCTGTTAACAGAAATAAAACAATATATTTCTGCTCATTCAGCAGGAGGCCATTGGAGCTTTGTGGTTAAGTCCCTCTGGACCACTGTAGCTGGGTGGGTGTGGCAACCAGATCCAGCAGAGGATGGTTAAAAAGCATTACAGTGATTATTTACTTTTACACGGGCAATAGAACCATTTTGCCGAAACGTTTATGCCTGGTCCATAAAATGAAGCTGTAAAAAATGTTGTTATTCCTGCCTTGACTGTTAGTTGAGATATTCACTTTGAAGTCTGAACACCTCAACTACCGAGGAATTATAGGAGGGCTATCAGCTGCAAATATTCAGTATGTTACATGTTGCCAGGAGTATATGACAGCAAACAGGAAACTTACCAGGGGTCTGGACAGTTTGCCATGTCGCTGCTGCTTTGTGTCCCAGCACATACACGTTCATTGGACTATCTTCCCCACTGCGCGCAGGAATACACCATCCGAGAAAAGGCTGTCGTGAAACAAGAAAACCGTTATTTTCCATCACCTGCCCCTTGACAGTCCGGTAAATTTATACCAGTCCTCTCGGTGATGTATTACACACATATATATAGCATTTATGTGTTGATGTGATTTGTCTGAGAGTTTTCGTTGTGGCCGTACACCGCCGGTGCCGGTTGTTATTTTTCCACTGAGCCTCTTTAGGAGCGTTATCCCAACAAACCCCACTCACTTGTGTGTGTCCAGCGCGCGCCGATAATGGTCCTCTCGAAAAGCAGAGACATTTCACGGCACTCGGTATTCCTGGAAACAATCGCAACAACAATAGCAAATGACACTGTTAGATCCCCCAACTACACACCGACTCCTTCAAAGGCGATGTTCTAATAATAATGAATTACACTGAGCGTGAGAGCAAAACGGGGGAATACGAAGCGAGAGGATTCCCGGGCGGTTACTTCCGCTTCGTCTTAAAGCCCGTCAGGAAGACTAAGCAGTCTCAACTAACCTTTAATTAACTGTTGTCTTTCTTCTGGGTGTGAATTCACTGAGATATTTCAAATATATTCGAATATTTTCTTCTGCAAGCGTGAATTCATTATTATAAGTTTCTCCTGTAAGGTGATGCAGTGGTGTGATGACCAATTTTGTAGGCGCATGCGTAGAAGCACATTAACGAAAAAATCTCCCTTTAGGATTTTTCTCAGTAATAATTTTTCTATTCTTTAACTGACTGTACTAATAACTATCTTTCAACATTATTAATCTGCACAACAATATGCACTAGGTTCCAGTTAATCTTTAAATCAATTAAGGTCACGCGGTCAGCAAAGACTATAAAAAATCAAAAGCTCGCTCTGTATTCTTTTCCGTGATCCGGAAGTAACCTGTTGAGCGACTTGCCGCTGCAGCACTACCAAGGTTTTAGTGTGTATAAAATCCATCATTTAATACTAAAAAAAAATCACGTTCACTTAATATTTAATAGAAAGATACATCTATACATGGAAAGGATTCCCGTGGAATATAAACTGTGCCAAAATTTAGCATCAAACAGCCGCCTTCTTACAATAAATGAAAAAAATATAGAGCTTTCCATGCTCTTACAAGTGAATGTAAGTATATTATTGACTGTTGTTGGTCTTTAAATAATCTGCATCTATAAATATTTCCGGCTGGCCAATCAGAACCTGTGTTGTTGCCTTGTCAGTTGGCTAATTAATTATTTAGGGGGTACCATTTCATACATTTGAAGTCAAAGCAGTTGGGCACAAAATGGAAAATGTAATTTAATGCAAAATGAAATGTGACATGAGGGATAACAAACCGATCACCTACATATGAAAACTACATGTATGAAAATTAATATTTAAAAGCCTCTTTAAAGTTAGTTGTGCAATTATTTTAAAGAAAGGGAACACTTAATCCTCCTTTAGGTCACTAGAAATGTAACTTCCTGCTTCTAATTATTTTTGATGGACTTATTTATTTTACAATGTCATTGTTTTATTGGTTAGGAGACATTTATTGATTTTCTCTATAATTAAACCAAGTGGCACCATCTCTATATATAATGACATCAGCAGCAAAAACAACAAAAATGCTGCTAACCCAACATACTGTTTTCTAATATGGTGGGGGAAAGTGAAGTGTGCTAGAATTGGCATGTGTGCTTCCAAATGTGAACTCCTTCCAATATACTTTGCGTTACTTTTCACCAGTCTAAGCGACTTAACCTGCTGACTTCTGGGAGTTGGAGTCTCAACCAAAGAGCTCAGACGCCAGCACACTGCAGTCAAAGATGCGCAAATCAACTTTGTAGAGGAGAAACACTGGCAGAGACATGAGGCCTGTCGCCATCACATTAAAATCCTACAGAATTAATTTCTCAGTATATTTCTCAGTGAAATATACCACCTTTATCTCTCCTGCTCTCTGGGTATGCTCTCAATATATAGAGGCTGTTGTCATACTGGTGTCTTTGGCAGGAATCATAAAGCCTATCCACTCTATATTTGAGAGTGTGGTGCAATACCATAGGGCAGATTTACGTAGAAAAGTGACATCATCACTTGAAAGTCAAGGACTCCCAGCACCTTCAGACATAAACCTACTCTAAGCTAGATCGTGCTGGGTTGTCTGAGGACACGCAGTCTGTCTACTAAATACGTTTAAAAAAAACAAACAAGAAAAAACACTTCAAACTTAGCCTGGTGCTGCGATTTCGGGTATTCAATGCTATAATAAAGATAACAATTCCACGCAGGCCCACTTCTATGTTGTAACAATAGACGTGCAATTTCTACATCATTTGAAAATATTCTCTGAGCCGAAATACACGTCCTATAGTGCTCTATCGCCCGAGCAGACCACATCTTATTATTGCCGCATTGGAGAGAGGAGGATACTCACATGAGGAAACGCAGCAGCATCAGCGCAGCATCTCTGCACTGCCTGCTGCTCCGCAGAGGAGGACGCAGGTTCCTTTAAATGACCGCACCAACACTCCAGGGATGTTAGTTTAAACGGAATCAGCCCTCAGATGTGATCTCTAACAGGCGTGAACACCTCTGTACTTGTTTCATACTGCAGGTTTTAACGCGCAGGTCTCTTAAAGAGACAGCATCTGTGGAAACGTCCGATGGGACCACACTAGCATATTATGGGATGGGCGAATAGACACTGTGCATTATACAGAGTGCAAACTGTTGTAGACTAGAACAAATAATCCAGTTAATAATATTTTTAAAAGTAATAATGTAGGGGCTCAGTGGCAGAAGAGTGAGAAAAAGGACACGAGTGTGGTAAATGTAATTGAGAAGAAGAGAATGTGTCCACTTTAGATGGGCCATCACTTACTCACATTACATTTTTGATGCTTCAGTGAGAATATAAAATAACAATGTAGGACTGCTTTCTTGCATTTGCTAGTTCATGCATTTATTACTTCTAGGCTGTGATATATTATCATCAGGTCACTCTAAAAACCGAAATCCAAAATGCTGCAGAAACAGTACTTACAGGGACTAGAAAGAGAGAGCATATTTCTCCCATATTGGCTTCTCTTCATTGGCTCCCTGTTAAATCCAGAATTGGATCTAAAATCATGCTCCTGACATACAAAATCTTAAATAATGTTAAATATATGAGTCCCTGTCATAGCTTAAAGTCCTCTTGTGCCTTGTTATTCTAATAGAGCACTTTGCTCTGAGACTGCAGGCTTACTTGTGGTTTCTTGGGTATTTAAAAGTAGACCCAGAGCCTTCAGCTTTCGGTCCCCACTTCTGTGAAACCAGCTCCCAGTTTGGTTTCGGAAGACAGCCACCCTCTCTACTATTGAGGCTTAAAACGTTCCTGTTTCGATAAAGCTTATAGTTAGGAATGAATTCGATGACCCTGAATCCTCCCTTAGTTACACTGCACTGGGCTTAGGCTGCTGGAGGCTTCCCATAATACACTGAATGTTTCTTCTTCACTCACCTTTTTTTCCACTTTTTTATATGTTAATACATCATTACTGCATTTAATCACTGGTAATTATTAAAGTCTGGCTCTTCATAGTGTGTCTTTGTCCTGTTCCCCACCAACCAACTGGTTGCTGCAGATGGCTGCCCCTCCCTGAACCTGGTTCTGCTGGAGGTTTCTTCCTGTTGAAAATGAGTTCTTTCTTCCCACTGTCGCCAAGTATCTTATTGTTCATAGGAGACGTCTGATTGTTGGGGTTTTATTTCTTTTATTATAAGGTCTTTACCTTACAATATAAAGCACCCTGTGGCAAATTTTGTTGTGAGTTGGCACTCTATAAATAAATATTGAATTGAACTAAATCAATACTGCATCAAATTGAATATTCTGTAGAAAATAACAGGATAAAAAGGAAAATTATGAGTTTTTACATGGGTCTTCTGAAGGACTTTGGTATAAATGTGTAATGCAATAATGCTATAGTATAAGAACACAGCAGCGTACACAGTGGTCACCAGAGCTGACTGGTGGAAAAAATTGCTAATATTTGGTGCACACGTTGAAGGATCCCAGCTTAAACAAGAAGAGGATGAGAGCCTGGATACTTGTGGTCCTCCAACAACATCAACATCCTGTCCCAGGATAGAGAGATGTGTAGCTCTCCTTTTCACCTTGAAGTTAATCACCATTTCTGCGGTCTTATTTATTACTTATACATCCAGCCTCTGCAGAACCATCAGAGTCCTTCTGTAGACTGTGTTAAAAGTCTGAGGTGTACAAGGTAAACAGGAATGAGGCAACACAGCCCCGGTGGAGTTACCGTGCTGCAGATTGTCATATCAGACAGAGCACTGCCCAGTCTCATATGCTGCAACCTGTCTGTTATGTGAACAGTAATCCACAAAATCAGGTACATGTTTAAAGACATTTCCTTTAGAGTCTCCCTCGATAGCAGCAGCTGGATAGTGCTAAATGCACTTTTAAAGGTGTTCCTCTGCAGCATGATAACATCTTCCACTCCCAGATTTTGTCTGTGTGCAGACTGCAGAGGGGCAAAACTAGTCTCTCCAGCACCTCCATCAAATGATGTGAGGTTAACAGTCATTACACCCATATGCTCTCCTGTCATAAATGTGACTGACAATAGTTCTCATCTAGTTTCTTCAGCTGTCTCTAGAATAGAATAGCCCTTTATTGTCATTGTACATGCACCACAAAGTTATGGGTGTAAAATATAAATGGTAAGACAGCAGGAATAAATAACAAGCAGAATGTTTGTGTTTGTTAACAGTCTGAATGGCCCAGGGGAAGAAGCTGCTTGTGAGTCTGGATGTGTGGGATCTCATTGACCTGAGGTGCCAACCAGAGGCCAGGGAGTCAAATAGGTGGTGGGCAGGTTGCAAGGGGTCACCTATGATGGCCCTGGTTTTCCTGAGACAGGAGGATGTGGTGATGGCCTCCAGGGGTGTCAGAGAGATGCTAATGATTTTTACCCTCTGCGTAGGCTTCCTCTTCTCAGTTGTGGCTTCTGCATACCAAACAGCGAGGCAGTAGGAGAGCACGCTCCCCAATCTAGGAGTGGTAGATTAAGGCCAGTTGGTTAGGAAGTCTTTCTTTGATCCAGGAGCAGGTGGCAGGGGGATCTGAAGGTGGGCCAGTTTAGTGGTGAGGACGTCTGGTATTATGGTGTTGAATGCTGAGATGTAGTCCGCAAAGAACATCCTCAAGTAGATCTCCCTGTTCTCCAGATGGCTCAGCTCTCTGTGAAGGCTGATGGTGATGGCATCCTCTGTAGATCAATTTGCTATTCACTCAAAACACTTCATAAGTACTGATGTGAGGGCTATCTGTAGTCATTGAGGCTCTCTATATGAGTCTTTTGGGGATGGAAGTTATGGTGGAGGCCTTCAGACACAGGGAACGGTATTAGAGGATAACAGAGTTGGCTAATTGTTTTCTGGGATAATACTATAAGTGTTATTGTTGAATACTGATTATATTCACTGTACACAGTGTGCACAAAGTCCATGCATTTTTAAATCACCTGCACCAGTAGATGGCGACAGCAGCAAAGCTCCAGGAAGAAAGGTTTGGCTTGCAGTGACGTCTTCCCACAGCTAGAGGACTCAGGCTACAGACACGCAGTGATTTATAGATTTGATGGAAACGAATGAATACAGGCCATAAAAACATGAATCACAGAAATGAGAATATTTTCATGGGACTGCTAACATTAAACTACTACTTAAACTGCTACGTGTGACATCATGAGAAATACTTAACCCAATAACACCAAGTCCATCATATTTAATACATGAGTTTTTGTGAGTTTTTCAGACCTCTGCATCATCAGTTTGATTTCTTGACAACCCTTAAAAAATTACACAATACATTTTTAAGCAATACATTGCACAAAAATGCTTTTTTTTAAAAACAAAACGAAACAAAACCTCCCTGATACAAATTAAAACCCACCTATGCAAACTGATATTTGAAAAGAAAAACTGTTAGACTGTTCAATAAACACTCCAGATTAAAAAAGAAGAAGAATTTTCTGGCAATTATTTCGTAGTTCAGCCTTTGCAAGGTCAAAGACTTTTACTTTTGGAAAGTACTGCAAGAGAAAGTATTTACTTGCCACATAGACTGCGTGAAGTAATTGGATTACATCTAACATTCAAAGTAACATTTGCAAAGCACACAGTGAGTTTCCTGGAATCGATACACAGCGTGTCCAGACATGTACAGTAATTGGCCACTTTTACTGCAGTGCTGAACTTTTGTCCTCTGTGTCTTTGCCTTGGTTCAGACACACACACCAGTGTGCACACCGCTCACTTTTTTCTACCTCAGGTGGATATACGAACTTTTTGTTTCAGAGTGGGCTTTGGAAAATCAGTTTTCTTCTGGTTGCCACTCTTTTTACAAGTTAACCAACAGTATTAAAAAGAGAGAGAGAAAAAAACAAGGACAATGAAGAAAATAACAGGCTACGTCAAAAGCTCTGAACTCACCGTTAACACTTTCATCTTACATCAGAGAGAGGATTCAAGAGTCGATATTTACACTGAATTACTGCAGTAGTCGCTGTATATCCCCTGAACTCTGCTCTTCCTATTAGATGGATTAAGCACAGGCTCAGCCAATGGTGAAGCAGCACGCTGACATCATAAAATCTGCAGCAGAGATGAGGGCTTAGCAAATAAATAAATGTGGCCAAGTTAGAAGGAGAAAAGCAGGCAGGCTAAACAACTCTGCTGTGTTAACTTTTCCTTTAAACTAGTTTAACGTGTGAGGTCAGAGGGGGCCGTGGGACCACACGGGCCAGCACATAAGGGCAAAGCAAAGGCATCAAATAAAGCACGCACAGACAGAGGGTTTGTAAAACATCTCGATAGAAACCAGCTGAATGGAAACGGTACTACTGATCAGCCTGTGGAGCAGTGTAGGTGTGTGCGTGTGTGTGCGTGAGAGAGAGAGACCGGGTCTTTGATGTAGACAGGCTGATCACAGATCAGATACACGCGCTTCGTATCCAGAAAGCCAACCCCTCTCCCTCCCTCCCTTCCTCTCTCTGCCTTTGATCTCGGTCTGCCCTCGATCCGCAGCGGCTCGGAGTCGAGCCGTGCCGGGCTGGAGGAGCAGCAGCAGCAGCACTGGCATGGTGAGCGGACCGGTGCGGGAAACAGCCCACCACACCTCTCACCGGTCAGCTTTGGACTTCTAAGCGACACTCTGTAATCAGCAGGCCCCGTTTGTAGCAGGTAAGAAGAGCTTTGATGTCGCTTTTAGACGCTCGTAGATAAACGACAGACCGAGCGTTGATTGTATCCACAGGACGGGACAAACCTCGCTTTAAAGGCACGAGACGACTGAAACTCTCAGTCTGTGCACGCGTATTTGGAGAACTTATTCTCCAGTATCCAGTCTATGGTTGCAAAATGTAGTTTTCATTATTTATTTATTTATTTATTTACACACTTTGAAAAGGAAGAAGAAGAATGACACGTCCCTTTTGCAAAGCTGTGGATGCTGTCTTAACAGTTTTCCACATAAAGGAATTTTAATCTTTACTCACACACTGTCTGTATAGTTTTATAGGCTACTTATTTACAATGAGCTTGAGCTATATTGGTGTTTATAGTCTGAATATTCAAACGCACAACTTCCATCTTTTTATGTGATATTAAACGGGTTTCCTCCCTCCCTCCCTTCGTGCTGGCATATCTGGTTTCTTTGTGAACTAATTTTCACTTAAATACCCAATAAAAGTGTTTTGTGTTTTTGGTGGGTAAGGTTTGTCCGCCCAGCAAATTTGCATTTAACAAACCTTCAGCAAATCAGTGCTGTTTAAAAGTTTAACCCTGAGCTTGCTTGTATTGGGTGGAGAAGAATCAAATCACATCATTGTGTTGTTTAGTCTCAGATGATTTTACCCAACCAGCCTTTCTTCCTGATAGACTCTGCACTTTTTTCTTTTCTTTTTGTTAGGGTCTATAACTCTATAATAACATACTTGTGCACACTCACTTGTCTGATTGCTGTTTTTGTTCTTTCAGCTTCAAGCTCTGAGTGGCCCATCAAAATGGTTAGGATGCTTCAGAACACCTTCTCACTTGTGCTAACGTTGCATGTCCTGTATTCATCTCTGGTAAGTTTTTTTTTAAAAATGTTTGCACAAACTTAAAATGGATAATTTTGCTTTGCATGTCTTGTCTGTTGCAATGTGTGCAAGGGAAGCTGGATGACACGTGAGCCAAATGCTTTCAGCTATTTAAACAGTTTGTATATATTCTGCAAAAGTGAAAAACGGCAGATACACTGCATATGCGTTAAATAGGCGACTGCTCAACCTGTGGGATCAGTAAAATCTTTGCTGAAGAGATTGTCAACCGCTGTCTCTGGGCTTAGCATTCACTGCATTGTTGCTTTTGACTTAGATTCTGCTGCTGAAGCTTTACAGTTTTCCCACAGGGCTCATTCAGGTTCGATCTTATCTCTTCCCTGTAGGATCGAGACTTATTTTCAAACAGGAGTCCCAGGGTTTGAAGGGAAGGGAGGGCGGCCTCCATAAATGATTATGGAATCAGACTGCTTTATCTGTTCTGGATGAAATGCAGGAATCTTCTAACTTTCTCCAAATGATTGTCTCTCATTCAGATTCAGGCGAGAGCCGAAGAGCAGACCAGAGAGTGCCGAGAGCAGGAGTACAAGGACCGCTTTGGAAACTGCAAACCCTGCAAGCAGTGTGATGCAGGGCAGGAGCTTTCAAAGGTTGGATTTCTTCTAAACTTTTTTGATTTGTCCACAAGAGCGTTTTCCCAAAAAGCAGTGTGTGCCTCGGTTTATTTAAGAAATGGAGAGTGTTGTAATCCATAACAGGTCAGCCGAGTCAGTTTCCCAGAGCTGAACAAAGTTGGCGGGATTTGTGGGGGAAAACTGTTGGTTTATGAAAAGAATGGACATCACTGTTTAGAAAAGTGTATCTTTCCCAGGGAACAGACATTATTTATTACTTCCTGTCTTTCATGCACAAAAACAGCCAAGCTGTTATTAGCTTTTGTAGAACACCGACCCTTCATTAATCAGTCACACCCATACTTTTGACCTTCTGCAGCTGAATGGCTTCCATTGTTTTTCCCCCCATTGCGTCTCGTCCAAACTTATTGTCTTTACTGTTTGAAGGCAGCCATGCCTAAGCTTGCTGCTCTTTCGACTGGGAATACAGTTTTTTCCACCACCTTAGCCACAGGTTTTTTTTGTGTGTGTGTTTGTGTGTGTGCGCTCGCTTTGTACAAACAGGCCTATTTAGTGTCAGTTAAGGCTGGTAAGCAGAGGCTTTCCTCTCTGGCAGCAGCTATGTGCCTACCTACTTCTGCAAGTGTAGGCAGTGATGTAAAAGTGAGTAACTGAATTAATGAGTTTGATTTAATAATGATAGTGGAACACATTAAACCTTGCATATCCCCTTCCCTGCACGCTGGTACGACACAGTAAAAAAACTGAGATAATTAAACCAAAGTTTCTCATTTCTTTGAACACCAAGTCCCCACCTACCTGCTGTTAAAACCCACTGTTTGCATGCAGCGGCCAATCAGAAGGAAGGTGAGGGAAAGGCAAGCTAAAACGGCTTATTTCATACAACGGGAATACTGAAGGGCCACATGACTGATTGTTTTGAGTTATTTTGAATTATGAATCATTCAAAGCTACTCTAGTAGACTCCAAAAAAATTGGTCCTGTTTGAAGGGTAATTTCTCTAACACTTTTGTCTTTGTGCTGTTTGATTGATTGTTTGATTGATTGATTGATTAATTGACTGATTGATTGATTGATTAAAAAGCAGCACAATTATTATAAAAGCATGTATATTTGACAGCGAACTGTCAAAAGCAAAAATTAAAACTTCCAGACTGCAGGATTTGCTGCAGTAAAAAAAACATTAAAAGCTCTTAAAGTGAAGAATATACTGCACATAAAACATCTGCTAAACTGACTTTACACTTCAAAACATCTTTTAGCACGGACAAAAAACTCTGTATCACCCCCCCCCCCACACACATCTGTTGCACACATGCATTTAAGTCTGGATCGCCTTTAATCTCAGTGCACACAGACATGCACTCTGTGGTTGCTGATACGCTTCAGTAGTCCTCGTGTTCCCCTGCAGCGTCGACGGGCATGAATGCCGCTAGCCACCCTGGGGTCCTGGTTAATAATTGGCTGCCTCATTCTTTCTCTGAAGGTAGCGGGATGCTGGCTCAAAATGGAAACCTGGGCCTTGCTCTAGGAGAAAGTTTCCCAGAAAAACAACTTTGTGATCTGAGCTCAGACAATCTGTCTGTATTCTCAAAGGCTAGCCTGACTGTCGAGAGGGAAGCAAAAAACTTTTGGAGTCCCTCTGTGCAGCTGCCATAGAGATCTCAGAGGAATGTGGCCCAGTTTGCTCTGGAAGTTTGCCTCTGGAAGCCGCTCTGAGGCTGGCTGACAAACATCAATTAGCTCCTCCACGCTAACTGTTGCTAAAAGAACCACCCATACAGAGGGAGCATCAATTAAAACCAGTTCTCCCTGACGTACTTCACTTCAGGTTTCATTATAGGAGGTTACTTAGTTAAGCTGTGTTGCATCAAGCATGAAGGTGAAGGCGTAAATCGCCTTCCAATGCATGCTGGAAGATTGCCGGGGGCATTAAAAAAGCGAGGCAGGAACACAACTTTGGCATGTCAGCATCTTGTAGAATGTAAGGGAGAGTGTAGCATTTCCTCTGGCCACACTTCTGGGACAAAGGACTTCTGGGTGGCACTGGCTAAAGAGAGGGAGCAACAGTCACAGTGATCGTTGTGTTTAAACAAGCCAGGCTGTAGTAGAGTTTAAACAGAAATAAAGAGAGTGCGTTATGTCCCACACAAAACACCTCTTTCAAGTAGCACGCCGTTGTTTTTCGTTGTGTTCCCGGATCAGATGACTGGCAGAGCCTCCCCGCCCCCCTTGTGATTCCCTCTTAATCTCAGAAATATCTGTGCGTCTGAACTTGCTTCAGGTCCCAGCCAGCACACCCCCAGCACCACCGCCTTCTCTCCCCACACTACAGTGCTGTGTTGTGCTTGGCAGTCTCGCCCAAAGTAGATCAGGAGATAGGGCAGGGAAGCTGGATGTTAAGCATCAGTTTTTCTACGTGTTTTCAGGTGAAAAGCGCACGAGAGAACTTCATGCAAAACTATGGGAGCAGCCACGCTTTGAGGTTTATTTGCTTTAGTTGGGGTTTTTTCCCGTCTTTTTGCACACTACAGTTCAAATAGTTTTCTCCACAGATGATCGCCTTGATGCCCTCAAAAATGTTTTAACAGACTGTTTGTTACATTGCCCTTTTTGGGTATATAATGACTCCCGTCATCACAGATTTCCGCAGCAGAGTGCAGGCTTTCCTTTAGCTGCTGAACACGTCTCAGTTGGGTCTTTGTTGAGCTTTGTTAGCGAGGATAAAAGAAGAAAGGGACGGCTCCTTGATCAGAGGGGCAGGAACTGGCTCCATTTTCCTTTTGTTTCAGTGCTCTGACCTGCTTGTGTCTTTCGTAGCATCAGCCTTTCCTGCCATGTGGTGCCCCATGGACAGAGCTCGTGCCAGTGCCGGGCTGAGCGAGGACGAATCATCCCGGGGCCCCCTCCTTCATGAAGAAGTGGGTCACAGAACCACTGCGCGAGCGGGCTTGGCCGTGCATTCTTAAAGATCAGATTCAAGAGTCTCTCTCTCTCGTGGTGTGCAATTGTGGGCAGCCAAATCTTTATCCTGACTTTCCCCCCTCTTTATCACTCATCGGTCACCCACATCCACTCCCCTCCCTGGGTTCTTCTGGTCTGCACGACTAGAGGGGTAAGGCCTTATATGGCGAGTTCACAGCAACAGCTGCAGAAGTCCAGCCTTATGGGTCCACCTCGGGCCAGGCCTTGCCCAGGGGTTCAGTGTCAGGCTCACATGTGTTTGGCTGGAAGCACTAAATTCCTCATCATCTTCTGTCCTGACTCTGTGGTGCCGTCACAAGATCACATCTTAGACTCCAGCCTCCATTTTTATTTCTTGCCAGCACGCTTCGCCAATCCTCCCTCCCGCCAATCATATCTAAACCTTCATCCCACATTCCAACAGGAACGCACGCCCGGCCGGTGAAACGGGACACGGGTGAAGAGAGAAGAGAAGGGAGAAGCCCTGTTTGAAGCTGACCTTCACTTTAATGATATACGAGCACCCCACCCCACCGCTCCCTGTGTGTCTTCCTGGATTTAGATTTCAGTGTGGTAATGCTGGATAACAGGAGGGCAGCTGCTGTGGAGCTGATAATGAATGATCGATGTATGATGTCATTCCCTTGGGGTAACGTCAGCTGTCATGGAAATGTCAGTTTGTCACTGAGGTCTCGCAGAGTCATTTTTAGAGATGTGACACAAAGAGAGGGAGAAAGACGGACAGAGGAAAGAACTGAAACAGTTTTGGCTTCTCCTTAGGAAAACTTTATAATGTTGCTTTAAAATGTTGAAGACTTTTGTGTTTCTACTTTGCCAGCTGATATAAAGACTGGGAAAGTCTTAAAAAACTCACACAAGCAAAAAAATATATACACATTCAATTCCACACAACCAATAAAATAATAAAATCATATCTTTTAATTTACATTATCCTTATTTTTGCTTCGTTCAGGTGATAATCAAGGGCTTTTTTAGGCATTAGATCATTCACACAGTTGAAGGAAGCTGTGCTTTTTATGTGCACTTTGAATTGCTGAACACAAAAAGAGTATTCATCTTGTTTTCTCCATATACCTCTCCATAATCCTTGCCCCCTTCCTGAAGCGTTTCCTTTGCTTTGCTGGCCTCTCAATCAACGGGACACTCACTGAGTCTGCTTGGAGTGGGAGTCCCACACAAACGCAGCAATAAACCTGCAATAATACAACAGTGGGTGTCCCCTCCAGCCTTTATTATTCAAATGCATGGCCTTTCTGGGTCTTGCAGCAGAAGGCTACTCATTCATACTGACAGAGTCAGGGAGCTTATTGCCAGTGTAAGATGGACTCTCAAAAGAGGCAGGCCACTGTTCTCGTCTGATCCCGCGAGCCAAGATCGTTCTTTAATTCCAGACCCCCGGTAGTCCGCATTCAAGCCCTCTTTTCACCAGCTGCACATCACCCCAAACCAACAACCCCACCTCTTAGCCGGTGTATTTCTCCCATTAATCCTTCCAGGAATGTGGCTTTGGTTATGGAGAGGATGCCCGGTGTGTGCCCTGTCGGAGCAGTCGCTTCAAAGAGGACCGGAGCCTGCAGAAGTGCAAACCCTGCCTGGACTGTGGACTCATCAACCGCTTCCAGAAGGGCAACTGCTCCACCACGAGCAACGCCGTGTGTGGCGACTGCCTGCCAGGGTGAGAGGACGCATCTTGCTGGTCAGTTTTACGAAAACCTACACGTTAATGGCATCTGTTTCGGTTAACAAACATTTGATTTTGTGTCTTGCACAGATATTACAGGAAGACAAAACTAAGCGGTTTCCAGGACATGGAGTGCATACCTTGTGGAGACCCTCCACCTCCTTATGAGCCCAACTGTAAGCACCTTTGCTTTCTCTGACCTCCTCTAACAGTTGGACTAACACGAGTGGGAGATTTTGTCCACTGTTCTCATGAACACACCCCATTCATTCCTAACTCACAATAGACGATGTTTTAACATGAAACAACAGGGATACAATAGTCCAAAAGCAAACATCATCCTCCATGACAAACTTTTGAACTCCTTGCCAAACTGCTGCTGGAACCAAAAAAAAAGGTGCCGGGCACGCACATGCCAGCACACGGTAGTGGAGTAACCAGCACCGCAGCCATATTTCATTCACCAGCCCTCGCTGAGCCAGCCAGCTACGCTATATGTGCAAATAAATGCTTGGATTTACAAGCTGAGCAGTTGAAAAGCTGAGTAGCATAATAGTGGATTTGCCAACAGTGGATTATATTAGTTCAGAACATGTCACTCATTTAAAAAAAATCTGTTTGGATTAAATCCGCAAACTTCCTTAAACAAAAACCCAACGGCGTTCCTAATAACGACCCTAATTTTCTTTGTCTTTGTCCCAGCACCAAAGTAAACATGTCTGCAGGAGTGTGCCGCTTCGAGCAGCATCATTTATTTCCATTATGCAAAAAAAACCCAAAAAACAAGGAGGTGTGCTCCGATGCATTCACAAAGCATTGTGGGCTTGCATTCATGTAGGCTGCAGATCCAATTAACTTCTTTCTTCTGGCCTTTGTAAGTAGTTAAGTGCAACCTTATGATTTCACGTTTCCACATAAACCCAACAGGCGAGTGAACTTATACCTTTTGGTAATTGAGTGTGACTTCCTGATGGCGGAGGATACGGCAGCTGTTTCCAACAAGGCTTTTTTTTTTTGGCAACAAGAACATCGGGGCTGTTCAAGCCAGAGTTAACACCCCTGTGTCAAATAAACGAGGACAGCTCTGGGAAAACTCTTAAAAAGGGAAAAAAAAACAGAAAAACTTTTTTAAACTTTGCGCACGAGCCCCAGGTGTAAAGAAGAGTCGCTTCATCGGATCGTCTGCTCCCGGTTGGGTTTTTCATCTTTGTATCTCTGTCGGTGTAGCGCGTGTAATGAGCGCTGGCCTTGGGGCAGCCCCCCTCCCCGTCTGCACGTTCGTCCATCTGCGCAGCTCCCCGTTTTGATAATAGTGCAGCCCCCGTGAAACAAAATGGCCATTGTGTCTGAGAACATAGCTGGTAGTTAGCTCCTACAGAGACTCTCAGTGGAACATTTCCAAATGTTTGAAAATCTCGCCCCCCTTCCCTCCCTCCACCTCTGCCTCCAGTGTTATCTTGAGCAGGGTGGTGAAAACTTAAAGGGCAGATCATTCTAATAGGCCACACTGGGCCCGGGGGCTGGTGGTGGTGGTGGTGGTGGGGGTAAAGGTGCAGCTGTGCAGGGGAGGTATGCTGCCGTCTGTGGTGGACTGTAAATCTCAAACCGCTCCTTTCTTCTCCTCCCTTTTTCTTTTATGCCCCCCCACCCCCACCTCCCCCAGTGGCTTCTTGGAGCTGAGTTAAAAATGAGGTTGTGTTTTATGGATTCCCTTCAGCCTCTTTAATGCGTTTCATCTGCTGAAGTTCTTCACTGTCACGGTAGATCTCAGAGACTAACACACGGGCGTGCAGACAGATACGTGTGCACGCGCGCACACATACACACACTTGTTGAAGGAATGCTACCTGCTCTTTGTGCCTTGTCCCGGTATCACATTTATTACAGTGTCAGAAAGGATTTAGAGCGAGTCAGACGGGAATTTGATCCTTATTTTTGTTCAGAGAACAGAGAAACAGTGCCGTCAGCTATAAACCACAGTTATATTATTAGGTATATTTGAGGCAGGTTGGAAAAACTGTGCTAATATTACTACTTCCTGATAGTGCTACTACACACACTCACTTGCCACTTCAATAGGTACAGCTTGCTAATAACAGGCTGGTCCCTCTTTTGCCTTCAGAACAGCCGTAAGCCTTTGTGGCACAGATTCAACAAGGTGCAGGAAACAGATTTTGGTCCAATCTCCCACTGGAAACATCACAAAGGTGCTGTATTAGATTGAGATCTGGTGACTGTGGAGGACATCTGAGTACAGTGACGTGAACATGGTCAGCAAGAATACTTTAGTAGGCTGTGGTGTTTAAGCAATGCTCAGCTAGTGCTTAAGTATGTCAAGGAAATATCCCTGAACAATTACACCACCAGCAGCCTGATCTGTCGATTCAAGGGAGAGTGGATGGATGCTTTCATGTTGTTTACTCCAGATTCTGACCCTACCATCTGAATGTTGCAGCAGAAATTGGGAAAATGCCACCCTGTCTGATGAGTCTCATTGCATGTAGCCTCAGTTTTCTGTTCTAAGCTGACAGGAGTGACATCCATTGTGATGGCAGTCCTATTTAGAAATTCATAATGCTAGAGAAAAAAAACAGAGCTTATAGATATATGTCATTAGCATATTTCTCTACCTTAAATTTTATACCACATAACATGTTTAGACTCTGATAGAGCTCCATTGTAAAAGCATTCAGGCGTTTTGACAGCTCCCAATTAAATACTCCAAAACTTTTGTTCAGCTCTACTAAAGAAGCTCTTAAAATAGTGTTCATAGACGGTCAAAGAGCCTTCAGAGGTGTAAAGAAGTGCTTCTTTTATTTGGACTTTGTGGCATTCCATAAAGTCAGCAGGCTATGAAAGGCTGTGGTTTATTGGTCTGGTTTGTATGCAGATAATATCAGCAGGTGAGCTCTCTTCAATGGACCAGTGTTGGTCTGTGTTTGCTGCAGCTGCTGCGTCTCCGATAACAGGCTGGCTTGTGATGCTCGCTTCGGATGAGCTGAATTTGACCATGACAATGAAGGCAGAGTTTAAACATAACGGTCAGACGTCAGATACAGTACAGAGAGATTATTGGCATAACTCTCACAAAACACAAACATGCTGATATTTCAGCTTGTCAGTGTCAGTGTGGGGTGAGGAATATATATTTTACCAATGGCATACAGTACTGTGCAAAAGTCTTGAGCTACCCCTTATTTCTTTATATTTTCATAGGAAATTTGGGGAAGAAGGTGTTTGCAGTGTGTTTAGGATCATTGCCATATTGAAAAAGTGAAGCTGTTGTCAATCAGTTTTTTTCTAATTGGTACTGCATGGTAGATTAAAATCTGAGGGCTGAAATGTAGTCCCAAACCATTTCTTGACGGCCAATGCGGCCATTTCTGATAAAGCTTCAGTGAACAGTAGATGATCAACTGAAGTGACAGATGTATCACTCAGGTCCTGCGTGAGGCCTTTTTTTTTTTTTTTTGTATTTCTTAAGGTTACGGCTTTTTGATCTGCTGTAGATTTCCGTTTGTCCCTCAATCTGTGCTGTCATTCGCATTTTTCACAGATTCAGCTAAAGATACTGGAACAAATTGTGTTTTTGCCACAGGTCAGCAGTAACAAGTAATGTTCTTTGCCAAGTTGTTTGTTATGTATGGGCACAAGGCTGGTTCATGCCTTGAATTAGGTGCTTGAATGATTGACAGGTCAGCATTAGGTGGCTTAACAAACAGAAACAAAACAATCCTCTGAAAATGGTCAGGTAGAAGGAGTGGACTGAACATGAGTAAACGTAACTGAAAAAGCAGCCAATGTCCAAAGAAAAACTTCAGAAAGCCTGAAGGACTATTGTTTGACATCACATCAAAGTCTGGCTCCTTATTTGCATATTAAAACCACTATTTTAGAAAACTGGCCAGATATAAACAAATGGTCTTACTGTAAGTAATCAGCTGGGTGCTTTAATGGCAATAATGATTAGATTATGAAAAAAAAAATACTAATAGGCACTTTGAAGCTGTACATCTATTTACACTTTTTTTCCAGGTAAAAAACTATTTCCTACCAAATACCCTTTCAATGAAAACCTTTGAATCCATCAGGTAACATGAACTTTGAATCCAGCTGTAACCACTGTTCAAATGTCTATTTTGTAAAAGTCTGCAAATGAGAAATTACATTAATAGTGCCTCAGTTGCATATTTAAACAAACAAAAATCACTAAACATAGAATATAATGTAAATAGTCAAGTGTGTAAATTTTTACTGGGATGTGTTATCCCATTTGTCTCCGCTGTCATTTAGTGTTTATTGATGCCGGAGCAGGATTGAATGCTTCACTTCACACAAAGTCTTTAGGCACAAAATCCCCTAAATAAAGTGCATTTTAGATTTTTTAATAACAAGCAATAAGTCATCTTTCTGACATTATGCTCTTCTCTGTGCTTATCTCAAACGTATCCTTTACTCTGCCCCCTCGGTCAAACTGAGTATTGTAACTCCGCTTGGCGTTACAATACTTATTATTTTAGTTGGTCTCTTTTTCTCCCCCCCTTTTTTTAAAGGAATGTTAAAATACCCCTATCCCCTATCTGTCTGCATTAAAGAAAAAAAAAAACCTCCACAAAGTTAAATGTTTACATTGCATAACAAAGAGCTCTTGGAAGTGAAAAGGCTCAAACCAGCTGTCTGTATGATTAATATACTGAAAGCAAACAGCAAAGTTTTCTCAAACAAATGTCATTCATTATATTTGCCATACTTTTCAGTATGCTTTGTGGACAGTAATGCTAAGCTAGTTGCACGTGTTCTCAGAGATAAGTTTATTCCAATCACACTGCTTTTGTTTTTTTGTTCACCTCTTCTTAAAGCTGCAGACTAATGTGGAGACGTGCAGCTTACATGCTACACATGTTACCCAGTCTCCTGATATCTCATCACCCAGGATGTCTGTGCCACACTGTTTCTGTGTATTGCTGTGATTAAAATCTGGAGAGGATTGAGAACGTGCTGCTGCAGACGTGCTTAGTTTTATAACCCTACTAAATTTACATGGGTTAAGAAAAAATGTTGCCTAACCTTAAAAAAACAAAACAAAACAGCGTTTAGAAAGAAAAGGTGCAGCAAACTTGTTTTTATTATGTGTTGCAAATCAGGTTTAAAAACTACTGCCTTTAAAAATCTGCCAAATCAAATATCCTCGGCAACCTTGTGTGATTAACATTTGGGATAAATAACACACATAAGAGTTCAACATTTAAAACCAAATTTTAAGTTTGTTTTGCAATTTTTGGTTGTTTGTTTGTTTCTCTATCAAAGTATAAATCCTAAAGCCAACATATTTTTATCTGCTAATAAGGCTAAAGATTCAAATAATTTCAGAAAGTTGCAAAAAAAAGCTTCAGACTCCTCTTCACGCTTGGTTTTTGACAGTTTTTTCTACTCTTTGCTCTGTATGATGTCAGAGTGTTGATATGCCTAATTTGGTCATTTCTGGCACAGCAGCCCCACCCACCTCCCTGTTCAAATTATTGTTTATTTGCGGCAGCCAATCAGGAGGAACGTGGCTCACAGAGAGAAAAAATGGAGCTCAAATGGCTTGTTTCACATGTAAGATCTAATATCCCTGTGTTGGTGTTGTTCCTACATCATCAGAATAATGTTGGTCAAGGATCAACATTGTCTGGTCATTCACTTAGCATTAGCCAGAAAGTTAGCAATGACTTTACTTTCCTGCTTTGGTGGTCGACTGTGTGTAGCAACTAGTTGAGAAAATACAGGGACACTCAGCAGGTAAGCAGACAGACATTTTTGCTTGGGAGTCGGCAAAAGGGCAAAATAAAAAGCTTCAAAACTGACAGTTACTGTTAAGTGTATGCTAATGCTACAGCTCTGTCTATTGTTTGCTTCCATGTTTGCACAAAGTGGCCAAAAATACCACATAAAGCAGCTTTAAACAGCGTTAGAAAACACATAGAAGTTTTCAGTCTAGCTGCTCTTACCGTAGTTTACATTTGGAGCCTATATTTTATCTATATCTGTGGGGTGTTGAGAAGGATAATTATACATAGCAGGAGCCTTTTTTTTTTTCAAACAGCATTAATCCACATTATACGCTGATGTTCTGCATGTGTGGGAACTTGAGCTGCATTCTTTGTAAGCCTGCCCTATCCGTATGAGTTTTTGTCTTTGTGTTAAAGGTCACGAAGGTGGGTACACACACTGACATCACATTTCCCCTCAGGAAGGAGGACTGTAATGCCACGCTCACACACTCAGTGACACAACATTAAGCTTTCCCTCTGCCACATACACACTCCTATGTGCCCAGTATATCCACCTCTTGATTTAAAAGCTGTTAGGGCAGCCTGAGGGTAGAGGGGGGGAAACGACTGTAAATCATCTTCTGCAGAGTATGAAGCAGAGGCAGATGAAAGAATTTAACATGGAGTCTTTTCTCTTTGAACTCTACTTTTTTCATTAGCATGGAGATTACTGACTTGAGGCAAATAAAAGTTGATAGGCTGAGAATTCTTTTAAGAAAAAGGTATTATCCTCATATTTGTCGTCGTTGTTTTAACCCTTTTTTGTGTCTGATACCTTGCTGGTAAACTGTACTTCACATTTGTCTCCTTTCTATTTCCTCGGCAGGCAGCGGGCGTGTGAATCTGGTGCCGCTGCCCTCGGTAGTGACCAGTCCACGGGACATGGCTCTGGCTGCGGTCATCTGCAGCGCTCTTGCTACAGTGCTGCTGGCCCTGCTCGTTCTGTGTGTCATCTACTGCAAGAGGCAGCTGCTGGAGAAGAAGCCCAGCGGTGAGTCCCGATGCTCTGAAGCCGCATGTGTCACATTTTCTTGTGTCCAAAATAACCATCAGAATAAGAGCTGGAACTTAATGAGCGTGGTTGTGGCAGATGTGTAAAGTAAGATTAAAGTTTTAGTGCAAGAACGTTTTCATGCACCTTGACAACATAGCAAGCATTGGACTTTGAACGCCCGCATCAGGTGCTGAACTTTCAGGGCACAGTAAAATTTCTAGTTCGATATGTACTCTAGTCAGGCGTTCCAAAAACAAAGGAAAGCTCATCAGTGTTCCAAAACGTATTTAGTTATACAACATCAAACAGTGTAGATAAGATGGCGATAAGTTATCTCAAACGTGTGCTTTAAGACGTGCCGAGAGGGCAGCTATGTGGAAGCTGGAGTCTGTAGTCCTTACACAACGTAATCAGAGGTTTACACACCCCTTTTGGGCATGAATGTCGTGGTTATTTTTGGCTATTTATGGTTATTTTGCACTGTTCTTTTCCCAGTTGCACAGCATGCAGCCATGTGATTTAAAAAAACAAGACTTGGATGCACAAGTTTGAAATTATTTTGGATTTTTGGTAGTTTCTTTTTGCCAGCATAAAAAGGATTTGCTTGATAGCACTCAGTGGATTGACCAATATTCAGAACAATGGGAAAGTCCAAGGAACTCGGTGAAGATCTAAGATTTAGACAAGTAGGGAAGGTCTCTTTGAGGTATTTCTAAACAACTGCAGGTTTTAAGATCATCAGTTCAAATAACTGTACGAGTAGATCCTCGTGCTCTTCTGAAGTTTGCAGCTGCCCACATGGACAAGTCTTCTAGGGAAAGGTTTTATTGTCAGATGAGACAAAGATTGAGCTGTTTGGCCACAATGACGAGAGATATGTTTAGAAGAGTAAAGGTGAGGGTTTCAAACTTAAGAACACTGTATAAACTGTCAAGCATAATAGTGGTAGCTTCAGCTTTACCTCAAATAAACAGCTAAACATTTAAAACTTGGGCACAGTTGGGTGTTTGAACAGGACAATGATTCCAAACGCACATCAGAACTGGTTTTGGGATAAAGCAGGCGAACATTAAGCTGTGAACTATGGTAAAAGCCAGGTCCGTACCAGCAACTCATTTGAATGGATTTAAATTCAAACTTGTGCACCCAATTCCTGGTCTTGAAAGTCGTTAAAGATGTATGCAATCCAACCTGGAAAAAGAACAAAGAAATATTCTGCATATGAAGGGACTCCATAGCTGTAAATAAGGCAGCTGTATGAACATGCCATTGCTCCTTTTAGCTCTAAGAACAGGGTGCAGTGTTGAGCTTTATCAAACCCTGATGTTGCATATTTGCGGAATTCTTGAGTCCAAAAATGCCTCAATATGTGAAACGTCCCCAGGCAAAGAATTAATGACATCACGTTTCCCTTGCTGTGCTTGCTCCAAACAAAGAGTGCGGTAGAAGTTACCAAGGAGGTACCAGTTGTGTATTGTTTTTTTGGTTTTTCATACTTGTGTGATGTAAAGTGAGTTAATTATTTCATCAGTAGTTTCAGCCAGTAGAAACACGAACCCCGCCCTTCACTCCAGCGAAATGCTAACAGTTGTTTTTTTAAATTATACAAAGGAATTTTAATTGGTCTTATGGACCCGAGGGTTGTAAGGCATTTCCCAACGCATAAGAGAGCATGTAAATTTAGTAGATAAACACTACGGTTGGAGCTGGAAGGATTTCACCTGACAGAAGTCATAATACGAGCAAAGTTGTACCACACTGGTTTCTATAATTAGTCTTAAAAGTCCCACCTTTTATTTGGTAGTTCTCAATCGAGGTAATAATGCTGTTATAAAAGTTTCACAGTCATTACTTAATCTGTCATCTCTGTGTGTTTCCTCAGCAGCTTCTCTGAGGTCTCAGGACTGTCCCTACCGCGGAGCAGAGCTCTCCTGCCTGGACGCCCGCTGGCTCCATGACTTTCCACAGAGACCTTGCTGCCAGTGTCACCTGAGCCCCGGACACACCTGTGGTAGGCTGCGGTTCACATCAAAGGGATTTTGCACTGAAATCGACAGACAATGACTACAAACGCTGGGTGAATTTCTGTTTGTGTAAAGTTGTGTCCCTGTGTGTGCTGTTCAGGTCCCGTCCATCTAATCCCGTCTCTGTGCTGCGATGAGAGCTGCAGTCTGGGCCGCAGCCAGGGTAACAGTCCTTTCCAGTCCCAGATGAGTCTCAGTGAAGGGTGAGGATAAAAAAATACAACTGATATTTTAAGAGAGTTTTTTGGGGTTGTTGTTTTTTTTTTTTTTACAGCACAAAGAGTAACTAGCTGAGGTTAAGATGCTGCTGCTGAGTAACTCCATATTACTTGCATTACATTAAAGCTTATGATAACATGCTTGGTTTGGTTAACACCTTTATCCAAACATTTGTCAGCACAGACAGAAATGACTAAGAAACCAGCAGTGTTTGCACTACTTGGCTCTGCTGAGTGGCTAGTAGCTAAATTCAACATTAAAGCTCATGTCCAGCTCTGCATTTTTATTCTTTATTCTCTACCAGACTAAATGTGCATGATTCACAGTTCAAAACAAGATTTTTAGCTACTCTCTCTTTAACCTTTCTACTGATTGGTTGCCCCTTGCAAACAGAATGTCTGATAATCAGGTGGGTGGAGCTTCAGAGTAGGCTAGTCAGCTGCAACATTGGTACCCTTCTGCTTTACCGCCTCAGGCCCAACGTTCTATTTTCAGGTGTTTCAACGAGGTGTTGCAGATACAATTTAAATGACACCTTTGAAGTGCTGACAGCACGCAGAAGCCACAGGGTGTGGCTGCAGACAGATTTGGGATGATATTAACTACAATTTTCTTAATTATGCTTCCCAGAAATGCAAACATGGACGAGGAGCTGGAAGGACATCCCGAGGCCGTCTGTAGGGCTGAGTATTTTGATGAACCTGCAGAAGGACCTGGGGCGGTGGGAGAAGAGGAGGATGAGGGGGAAAGGTGCGGGTTGAGGGACAAATCCCCTGAGAGGAGCTCACGGAGCTGCAGTGAAGCTGTGACAGATGTATCGACTCAGGAAGGTGAGGCAATATTAGCTCAATTCCTCTTTCAGAGAAGAAAACCAGAAACACTGATAGATTTTTTTTTAATTGGTTAAAAAAAATTAAATTCTTCATGTTTTATTGGTGTATTAACTCACTTGCTTGTGCAAGGAAAAAAAATCACATGGCCTCTCCCATGATTTAAAACACAGGCTCGGTATGAAATAAATCCCATAATCCCTGCTGAGAGTTAGAAGCTGTTCATCAACTGCTCTCAAACTCACGGCTTGCCTTTTTATAGCCTTGGACGCGACTCTGTGTCCATGAGGAGCAGCTGGTAAATAAAGTTCTTTGATGTAGACAAGACTGTCCTGTTTTAAGTCAGGTTCTTGGCTGGGCGAGGGTAGATACGTTACTAACCACTGCGTGTCTGCATTCCTCTTCCTGCTCTCTTTCCAGGATGACATAGATTTCTTTGGCTTGTGTTCCACCCTTGAACCACCCTGGACTCGACAACAGCCGTGGCCGGATCCTGTCTCGGATTTCTCACTAGTTCACCCCCATCAAACACAAAAAAAACAAAAAACACCGCAACCACCACTACATACACCCAGACAACCAGTGTGGCCACTCTGCCCACTTCAGAGCCCTCCATCTACCAGAACATGTGCTTACATGCAAACAAAAGCATAGAGACTGTGAATTCGTTGACCCAGAAGGTAAAAATCATATGAAGTTCAAATGTCGACCTATTACTGCGGAGCGCAGTGAATCAAAATGAGCCTCTGCTCTGCATCGAGAATGTCTTGCATCTTCATGTGTAAGAGAACAAGCAAACAAACAAACAAACAAACTGTACCGCTCATTTAGCAGCTGGTGTTATGAAGCTTTTGTGTGTAAAGTTTGAAGTGTGACGAAAAGTGTCAAAAGTGATTATGTTGCACATTGAAGACAATCTTGATAATATGGAACAAGTTAAGATGAGGAATGTCTAAGTGATAAATGTGTTGTAGATACTGTAAGATAGTAAATAGGTCAATATTTTTGTAACATAGGCATCATGTATGTCCCCCTCCCATGCACCCAGTTATGACGATGGTTGCGTTTGGTCACTTCCATGTGCCATTTTTGTAAATAAACCACTTGAACATGTTTACATACATTCTGTCATCATCTTTATTTTTTGTTAAATGTAAAAATTCTTTAATGAAATTAAAAAGTCAGTCATATGGATGAAGTTCTGAGGTCTTCTTTTTTTTAAATCAATAACTACGAACTCATAGTATGTACTGCGCTGCTTTGAATCAGTCACTCACTCGTGTGATAATAGACTTCTCTGCATTGAATCATTACTTGTTAATCTCTGGTTCCCTTTCATAGCACATCTTGTGTTCTGTCTTCCTCCGCTCACCCCAACCAGTTGCACCAGGTGGCCGCCCCTCCCTGAGCCTGCTTCTGCTAAAGGCTTCTTCCTGTTAAAAGGGAGTTTTTCCTTTCCACTTGCACCAGCGTTTGCTCATAGGGAGTCATATGATTGTTGGGTTTTTCTCTGTTGTATTATTGTAGGGCCTCAAGGTGACTGTTGTTGTAATTTGGGGCAGTATGAATAAAATTGAACTGAACTGAATGTTGCTAAAGAATCAGTACTAATAAGACCAGGCAACATTTTCCAGTTTATTATATAATTTTGGTGATCCCAATGCGAACTGTAGCCTCAGTGTCCTGTTCTTAGCTGATGAGTGTCACCTGGTGTGGTCTCCTGTAGTCCATATGCTTCAAAGTTCCCGTGTTGTTACAACCAAAGTATGCAGATGAGCAGTTACTTGTTGCCTTCCTATCAACTCGGTCTCCTATGACATCATCAAGGCATTTTCATCCAGAGAGCTGCCACTCACTGGATATCTTTCTTGTCAGACGAGTCTCTGTAAACCAGTTCAAAGTCACATAACTCACCTTTATTCCCCATCCTGATGCTCAGTTTGAACTTCAGCAGGATCCAGTCTGAATGGAGTGCTGCCATGAAACTGGCTGATCAGATTTTTTGTGTTAACCAGCAGATTAACAGGTAAGTGTATATTGCCATCTATCTTCTAATTTAAAAAAAACATTTTATAAATATGACGGCTGATCACCACAGAAAAAAAAATCACTAAAGAATGATTTAATCTAAACATCTTATGTTTCTTCCAAAGCCATCTGTGCAGGCGGCGTAGCACTCAGTGTGACAAGTCAACTTGTTTTGATGCCTAAAATTACACTAACATCAATACTGGGGCTGCACTTCAGTTACATTTAATCTCTGCTGATATAATTTGCTTCAGGTTTAATTGGAAATAGATCTGAAAGCAAAGCAATGTTGGAGAGACATCACACCCACATAACTGTCAAATCACAGTTTTGCAGCCTCTGTGAGGTTCGAGCCACCCAGCTCGCTCAGGCTCCGCCTGTCTGATGGCGTGTTTACACTTTCAACAGCGACGTGAATCTGCATCTCGGAGCTGGCACAAGGCAAGCAAAGGCAGCTGCAGTCAGAGCCCAGCTGACGACTACAGTGTGAAACTGTTGGAACAGATGCAAACAGCCTCTGTGGAGCATTTTTGTAAATATGCACAACTTCTTAAACTTCCAGAGACTGTGTGGCTTTGTGATTTATACTGTTGCAACAGCTTTTATGAAGAATATGATAAGAACTGACCAAATCTTTCCTATTGTGCTGTAAAAAACTCACAAGCTGAAGCTCTTCTTTTTCACCCCTCCCCAAACTCCTGACAGACAAAACAGATGGAGCGGTATTAATTTAAAGCCTAAACAATGTCCTCATGACAGGAAGAACGGATTAAGTATTCTTCCTCATGCTGATTTGATCAGGAAAAAACCAAACCAAAACAATGTTCTGCTGTTACACAAGCTCAGAACAATCTTTTGGGGTATAAGCTGTGAAAATGATTGCATTTTGTTATTCATTCTTTCAAAAGTTTAAAGTGTTAAAACTTTTTAAACTTTAAATGGTTAAAAAAAAAAAAAAAAAAAAAAGTTTTACAAACAGTTTCAGGGTTCTTTAACTTTTTAACTGTGTGCAGCAAGAGAACATGTCAAATATATTAAATATACATTATGTTCATTTGCAGAAAGCATGAAGATCTTTAGAAACCGTGACTATGAAATATGACGGCATGTCTTTGATTTCTCCAGCGTTCTCTCAATCTTTGCCTCATAAAGTTCGTTTCCTTGCAGCCAAAACTGGCCTTCAACCCTCAGAGTCCATGATGAAGGTCTCAAAGTTTGGGTTGAGCTCAGACACGAGCGCGTCCACAAAGTCCCCGATGGTGGGCCGTCTCTGCAGCATTCCTGTCACACACACACACACACACACACACACACACACACACACACACACACACACACACACACAGAGGCATTAGGGGGTGTTTGCAGGCTGCAAGGAGTGGCACCAGAATTAGTTTGCTGTTTTCAATCACTCCATCTCACTTCATTCATGCTTTCCTTAGTGCTGAAATATTTTTAATCTGATGTCAGAGGAGTGATCATAAAAAAGGAAAAGAAAAACCTTTTGTTTTTTGAGATCCTTTGAAGCAAGTGCTACATTTTTTCTTCCCAAATTAAGCTAAAATCATTTTAGGTTAATGGATTTCAGCTGCAGCACTTTTTTTAATTCCAGCTTCTCTTCCTCAACACTACAATGGATTTTTCCCAGTGCAATGTTGCTCACCATCATCTGCATTTTGAAGTGAAGATTTAAGGACATCACCACATTTTACCACAAAAGCGCCTCAACACATCCTAAACTACTGCAGATGTAGTGCAGCACTTTTTACTCCTCACACAGTACTTACACTGAGAAAATGGGCTCAAACACTCACACCTTAACAGGCCTCAGCTGGTAATAACGTCCATCACAGTATATGCACTAAAGTAACCAAAATGTGCAGATTTCCTGTATATTTACAATGTTTTATATTCTCTGTCTCACTCACATAGATTACACAAGAATGTGTCCAGTGTCGTGGAGCTGAGAGTGAGCTCTGGGAATGTCTGTGTGTTTTCAGAGCTTGTCTGCCAGCTCATGCATTGAGGACTCCCTAGCTCGCTTTACAATTCAGCAGCACGCCCGCTTTGAAGTCAGTTCATTTCCCCTTGTGCAGCTGCCAATGTAAATAAGCACTCTCCCCCTCCCCGTCTTTCCTGCATAGGTCACCTCCATTGAGTGCACGAACACACACACATGCACACACACAGGAACGTCTGCAGACACGCATGAATGGCGTCGCAAAGAGTTTCACACAGCGATCCTGAATGTAGACAGATATCAAGATGTGGACACACACACACACACACACACACGGGAGTCTGTGCTGTTTCCACCATGATTCTGACTCAGCAGGATTGCCATCTCTCCTTACCCACCAGTCGCACCCTGCCCCTTGGCTACAACGCGAGATACCATCACACAGGGGTCCCTAACACACTGTAACCGCAGGGCCCCGGGATCCCTGTGAACACGGCAGCCACATCACAGAGACGACTCCAACCATAAACTGATAGTCATGTTTATAGAGCCGAAGGGTGTTTTCTCCTTTGACCGCTGCTGACGTCTGTGGCGTGTTTGAGGCAGAGACCAAAATGCATTATTAGATGCTCACAAAGAGTATGCTGAATTTATACCTCAGATCAAAGTGAGCGTTGTAATTTAAGCCCCAACTTTCTTTCATGGAGACTTTAGTTTTCCAATTAATGATGAGAAATATGAGTCGAAGCCCACAGTCCTGTTAGCAGCTCTCTGTGGTCCGTCACGCAGGCTTCTCATAGCTGCGTAAATGCTTTTGAAAATCTCAAGTTTGACCCAGAAGAGTTTTCCTGCCTTAACCTAATCAAATCCCCCCTTTACTTCTCAAATATGCAGCACAAAAATCAACAGAGAAACAGACACAGAGGTACGCACATGTCCTGACATGGCACTTGTTTACTTTGGTTGATTTTTTACAGCATGTGTGCAAACAGAGCTAAGGGCTACTGAGCTGAACTCTCCATACATACATACATACATACATACATACATACATACATACATACATGCATGCATACATACATACATACATACTGCAGCATCACCGTCACTTTATCATAGATTTCATTTCCTTGCTGTGTTTAAAGGGGCCTGACCAGCTACAAGTTTCTGTGGTGTTAAACAAGCAAAGTTTACTCTACAAGACTGATGAGAGATGCACAGGTGCTGGTGGTGTGTGTGTGTGTGTGTCTGTTGGGGGGGCTAAAGGTGGAAAAGGAAGTGCAATCTGTGAAGGAACTTAGTCAGGTAAACAACAGTTCCCATGCTAGCTGCTCAGCAGCAGCAGCTCGTGGTGTTGGCACACAGTTCTTACGGTACATGACAACAAGCAAAACAATACACAGTGAGGACTGAGATTTTCTCAGCCACGACCCCTGGGAGAGTTGGAGAGGAATGCACAGATAACCTCAGAGTCATAACAACACTGTGGAGGAGTATCTGATCTCAGAAGCTGCCCTTATACATACACACAGGGAGGAGGGGCCGAGCCACACAAGACCCCCCCCCCCCCAGGGAGGAATCACCACACTGTAAAAGAGATGAAGCTCACAGACAAGTATCAAAATGTCAACTGAATACGTTTTTTTTACTCAGCTCATGGTTTTCACTGAATGGAAGCACTGGGTAATTAAAAAGGTACAGTCGGTAATTTTGGAGGTTATGTAATAGAAAAACTGAATATTGTACTCTGTGTGCAATTATGTCTTCCAACAAACAGATGGGTTCTCATAAACATAAAACTAATCCATTAAAAATACATTACAGCAGGTGCTGGTTGATGGAAGACAGCAGCAGCTGGCTGAAAGCTAACGCTATAGAAGATAATGATGGGCTCAAATGTCCTAAAAAAAAAAAAAAAAAATCACACTTTCAATCTGATTAATAGTTTGATTACATTCTCAAATCGTATGGGAGTTTATTCACCAAGTGTCCAAGTCCAACAATGTTTTAATGTAAGAGACGGTTTCACTAACGCTAGTGTTGCCCCCCCCCAAAAAAAACATTGGCCGTATTTAAACTGCTGTAAATAACTTGTTGGCTTAGAATCTGTGAAAAAACGTATCAAACCCATCTCTCGCGAATGAGATCAAGTAATTTTGAACCACAGAAACCATTCCTGCCACAAGGCAGAAGCTGCTGTTTTTTGGCCAAGTTTTATATATCCTTTATTCATCCAGCTAAAAAGTCTCATCAACACTAAAAAGGATGAGACTCTTGACCATACCACATTTTTCAGAGTGATCTGGTTGAGAGAGCAGCAGAAATTGCAACAAATATAAAACAATAGGTTTGTAAAAAGTAAACGAACATAAATTGACACCCGGCATATTGAGACTGCAGTCATATTTACAGCTGAGGTAAACAGCAGACTGACAGCCTGCACTCACTGCAGATGAACGAGGATTGCACTTGAATTAATAGGGATAAGAAAACTGAGTATGACTGAACATTTACAGTTTCTCAGAGCCTCTGGTGATGGCGGCAGCATGCTCTTTTGTTCAACAGACAGCTCAAAAGCCAGTAATATTCATTTTAGTGCGATATATAAAAAAGAAAAGCTGAAACCACCAAGGTTTGCCTGAACTATTACTGACATTATTACTATTAATGTCGTGTTTCTTAATATTATTTTTGACATTAAAAAAAAAATACTCAATCGCTGCAACTCTAGTTGATTTTTTGTGATTTGTTCGAAACCACTTTAACAAATCTAGACAGCTGAGATCTACAGATCCATTCAAACAGGGCATCCAGGTACCCATGGCTCACGACGACAGCAGCGCAGAGGAACAGAGCGAGTGGCTCTGCGTCACAAACGGTGGGGAGAACTGTACACTTACTCTTGGCTTAGCACCGAGGAAAAACCAGAGCCAAACTAAACATAGGCTGTGCTTTGTGCCCATTGTTGGTACAGCCCGAGGACAGAGCCTTTGCAGTGTGAGTCATCTCGTATTTAAGAGTTTCCATTTCCATTCATAATGGCACTGACACAGCTATTGAAGAGCGGGGCTTCTAATCATTACAGTCATCTCAGGGCTTGCATCGTTAGCCAACTTGGCCAATGGAGTTTTGGGATGTTAAAAGACAAACTGGAGCCTCAATCGACCAACTGGCCACTGACTACCTGCTCAAGGGTACATCAAAAGTCCCCCTCCTCCACCCCACCCAATTTATCCAACTGATGTACAAACATTCGAAGACCCTCTTCTTTAGCGCAACTTCCACTGCCTCCTGTTTTCTTTAAACAGGACAGTGGTTCTCAGGGAGATGGAAAACACTGCGAATTGCTGGCGTACAATAGCCCCTGGTTTTTCCGCTTATGTCACCAGCTATCAGCACAAAATGCCAAAAAAAACAAAACAAAAAAAACAAACCCAAAAAACCTTTCAAGGGCAAAATCTTTTCAGCTCCCTGAAACGACATCCTCAGATATAAAGACGTCCTGACGTGGGTCCAGCCTCATGGTAAAATCTTTAAATTACACTGGGATTTTACATTTCACATCAGTAAATAGATAGCCTGCAAAGAAAAGCTTGTTTATTTACTCAAAGGGTGGTGGGCGATGGGTATCAGTCCAACGAAGGCCACTGTGGCTGGCTAGCAGCTCTGAGTCTGGGTAATGACAGCTCAGGGGACATGAATTTAGTACAAGTGCTCTAAAATTGCAGTCCAGCCTGCAGCTACTGCTGGATGAATTTATCAAAGATCTGAGATGCTGACTAAAAACAAATAAATAAATGAATAACAGAAGTTTGGATGGCATGGATAAAGTCTGTCTGATGACCTCCATGATTTGAGAAAGCAAAATAAATAAATAAATTTAAAAAAAAAGGGTGTCTCATCTTATTTATTTATTCTTGCAAAATAACACATTTAATTTGTCCCCTTCAAACAGGCCATGAATGGCATTCGTGTTTCCCTCACAGAACACACAACAGACACTTTAACATTACTGAAAAAACTGAAACTTTTTCATAAAAACATATTGACCTTAACTCCTTGTTATAGCTTGTATTTTTGGTACTTCACAATTTAATAGGCTTCTTTTGAAGGCCAGTTACACCCAGTTGCAACTCCGAGGCAGCACTGTGCTACGTAGGAAATGTGCACAAACTGGAGCGTGCGATAACTAGCCCCGTCTCCTCTGCCGCCTCGTATTCCCCCGGAAGTGTTTGACACCGTTTTCACAAATCTTAAGGTACTTGCTGCTTCATTAGCCGATTCTCATAACTATTCCAAACTTGTCACGGTGTGAAAAGTAGCTACGTCTGTCAGACCTGCAGGCAGGCCCGGGGGCTCACCGCCTCTGTAATTACAGCTTTGAAGTTCAGGAAGCTTTTTCTACAAACCGCACTTAAGACAGGCCCAGAAAGCAAGCAAGACAAGGGTGATGACAAACACTGCACTGGGAGGCTCTTTGTTGAGTAAGCACACACACACACACACACACACACACACACACACACACACACACACGAGAATTAAAAAGGACCATCAACACAACACAACCTCTTCATAATTTTTCCAAAGCAACACTTACGTAAAAAATTGCATCAAACAGATTTATTCGGCTTAATGCATCGAGTCATTCTAAAAAATTTTTAAGTGTGTTTATGCAGACAGACGGGTCTGCTCACCACTTTAGTCCAAACTGAAATACCTCAGCCGCCATTGTTTGGATGGCCATGACACGCTGCCATTTCTGGTCCTCTGAGCATGAATCCTGTGACCTGCTGCAGGTCACTTCTACTGTGTAGTATTTAAATAAATGTTTGATGGATAATACAGATGCTCATGGCTCCCATGCAATTTACTTTGCAGCTTTTGGATGGATTACTATAAAATTTATTGAACATATTTATGTCCCCGCTCAGGGTGAATCGTAATAACTTCGGTAACTCGTATATCTGCGGGTCAGGGCCCCCCAAGGAGGGTCGGGCAGAGAAAATAAAAAGCCAAAAAGCAGACAGATGTGATGAAAAGCACAGGCTCTTCCTGCACTTTATGGTTTGTCATGAAATGTGCTCCAAACAAAATCTATTGTCCACCCTTGCTGCTCAAAAACAGAATTTAATTTTCTTGAACTCGCACTTCAGTTAGCCATCACATCCCATCTGACACAGACTTAAAGTAAGAATTCAGGACAATTTTGGAAAGCCCCCACGAGTTAAACATTTACCTGATCAAACATTGAGTCTGACTCAAGTACGGGCTGTAAATTATGCCTTTTGCAGCTTAACATCTGGACTATGAGGTTTATCCAATCCTCTCCTCGACTTCAGACAGAACTATGCATCACTGTCTCACAAGTGCTGTGGGATTGTACAAAGCACCCCGCCTCGGGGTTTATTACTGATTGTACAAGCAGTCATAAGAACTATTCAGTCACGCTTCCCCAGACAAAGAACGAACGAGGTCCCGAGTCCCTGCTACAGAGCCCGAGTAGATCCATTTTCTGTGCTCAGTGTTTGAGACTATGGGAACAGCCTGGGCCATGAAAGCCCTCTCTGTAGGAGGACCCAAGGTTCAGTTTAGCCAGTCGATCGGCTTTCACTCTCTCTCTCTCACTGCAGTGATGCTGCCGCAATGAATTTAATACCTGGGTTTACATTTCAACACCATCTTTTCCTGGGAAACATCCAGGAGCAGGCAGGGAGGCATCCAGATAAAGACTGGCCTCTGATTGGCCTTTCCAGGTCTGCTCCGGTTCCCCGTGTGCCCTTATGCCCCTTCTACCACCTCACCTAAGGGGGATAAGCAGGGAAATGATACACACCTCCATTTACAAGGCTCTTTGTTTGAAAGGATTATGTGTAATGGGTTGGATCTGGATTCTGTCTCCTTCCTCTAGTGTTCTGGTTTCTGCTGGCCTAATCCCCGCTAAGGACATAAAAAGAGCCATTCTAATTCACTTCAAATCAATTTTCCATTCCTCAATAAGATTTCAGGATGTCTGCTATGAACCCATCAACCCTTCAGCAAAGACTGTGGAAACTTAAATATTTCAGCACATGTGCCGATGTTTTGTAGTTTTTCATCAAAATGGTGAGGTGGCTCAATGAGGGTTCTTTAAACTGCAGAGAGTTTCTGCTTTAGCTGAAGCATTTCTCCAGACAAGGAAAAAAATGTATTATTATAAAATTATTATAAATGCAGGTGCACACAATGGACAGGCTGCCAAAAAATGTGAGAGTGGATCTACCATCTAGCCCTCCCAAGGCTCTTTCATTTGATCTGCATCTTCTGTCAGACAATGCAATCGCTGGGTTAATCATTATTCCCAGAGCAGACGTTTTTTAGAGCCTTCCTTCCCCTGTGACTTGCAGCCAGAGCGATAAAAACCACCATTAAAACTCTGCCTCACGCAGGGCTTTGGACTATAACTAGAGTAGCATTCGCTACAAAGAAAACCATAAAAGCAAATATCGTAAGTTAAGCAACAGTTAATTGGACAACAGATCTTACAGCGAGGATCTGATCCAATGGTGGTTTTCATTTCAGAGTGTGGGTGCAGCCCTGTTTGGAGCTGTCACAGGAACAATCCAGTGGAGGAGGGAGGGGGTGACCCTGAGGGAGAGATTTACAGTACGCTCCTAAACGTTACCCGATATCACTATCTTTCTGTGTCTCTCTCTTCTCACCTTCTCCACTTTTGTCCTGTCCAGACAGGCCACAGCAACTGCTGGAGGAGGGGTGTAGAAGGAAAGAAAGAAGCATGCGTTCGATTTGCAGTTCAAGTCCACCCTCTTCCAACACCCTGTTTGTGCTTTAATGTGAAAGGCTTCTTCCTTGATGCAGCATTGATGAAGCTCAACTACCCAAACTCCTTGAAAGCACATTACACAGATTTTTTTTCTGATATGGGGGAAATTTCATACACTCAAAAATGTGACTTCTGTGTGATTACTTCAAGTAATAAAAGGAAACTGCTCCTGGACATCATCACATAGGCCCAGTTCCACTCCTAAGCAAGGATCGTTTCTACTACAAATGCAGTTTGATGAGTTTGCAGCCCAGCTTGTCACTAATTTTTATACCTCAAATATCTCAAATATCAGCATATTTAAAATAAAAACGAGCGCTAACATGCTAATCATTAGCCATCTCGAATTGGGATTAGCATGCTAACAACGGCTAATCAGCACTAAAAAGACAGTAAATTGTAGGATGGTGAAACTGTAAACCCTTTCATGCATTTTTATTCCTTACTAATTGTTAATTAATAAATTAATAAAGCATATACTTAGCTTGCCTTGTGTCCGGCTATACTCTTAAAGACACTTATGTTCCAAGGAGTAACCTCCTGAGATTAAAAATGAAGTCAATGCAACAATGGCGAAAACTGCAGTTCCTCTAGGTGCCTCGTGGCACCTAGAGACAGATAGCGGGAGACCCAACGGTTGAGTAGCCATTCCTGTTAATGCTGCGTTGGTCACATAATACGCTGCTGCAATTTCATCACACAACCACATCCATACGGATACATCAGCACTAAAAAACGTAAGCAAAGACACTGCCAGTTTAGTTGGTGCACTCGCAACGTAACAGGAGTCCCATGTACCACTGTGAGAGGCCGCTGACATTTGACCTTATATGGGGATTGGATAAAAGTAACCAGATCATCAAAATGATTACGTTTACTGTGACACATTCGTCATAAATTGATCCATTTGGTGCCAATAATCAAACAAAAGGAATGTGAATGTTATGGTGTTACAACAAGAAAATTGAGTCACAGAAATCCTGAAGATTTACTGAGAACGACGAATCTATTGAATAGTTACTGGAATATTTGAGTTTGTTTGATCTGAAACACAAAAGTGGTCCGGTCTGTGTTTTCAGCCCTGCAGAGTCAGCAGCGTTAAGCACTCAAACCTATAATCAAACATTTCGGTCTTTCCCTCCTTCATGATCGCCTGTGTACACAAAAAGCACTAGGAGCCATATCGTTATCTTTTTAATTATCTTCTTTAGTTAACCTTTAAAAGCAGATCAAATAAGGGCTGGACTAGCAAGGGGCACTGTGTAACTGCCGCAGAGTGAGCTCGCCGAGAGCAGGACAGGCTTTGGGCTGACAAAGCTCCTGTAAACAAAGATAAGAGACCTTGGGAGGTGTGTTAAACTAGTAAACATGTACCACGGTGGAATCTAAAGCGCAGAGTGGGACAAACCATAACAGTGGTAGCTGTGACCACCTGAAACAACAGCAGCTGGATCAGCAGCTTCCATCTTTCTTTTAAGTGAGGACGCCTTTTCTGCTTCATATGAGAAAAGAAAAACAACAAATCCAAGCAGGAGTCACACTCTCGGCTGTCCAGCAAGTCAAAACAAATTTTGTGGCACAACCTGCAGTAATTAGACACACCCGTTTTAAAAAAAAAATTAAAAAAAATTCATGGGGCAAGACGCCAATGGACTGACAACTCCATAATCTGGGAGGAAACCTCAAACTGTTGGCGCAGAATGGCGCTTTACAGATGTTTGTGGGCAAACATGATATTCTATTAGTATTTGTGACAAAAAGATTGAACCTACCCTCCACCATCAGCATGGGCTCCTTAGCTCCTCCGTGGGCCAACATCTCCCGTCGGTACCGCTCACCCATTTCCCTAAGAAAGAAACCAAGATGGAAGACAGGCAGGGAAGAGAAAGAGATACGGTTACAGACACCTGTATTCACCTGTCAACCCCTCCATCACTGCTGCTGCCACTGGGAGCCCAGGGCCAAGTCTGCTAAGTTGTCTGTAAACAACAGACAGGTGATAAAAACAACAGAGCTCTGACAACTGCAGGTGTTACCGAGACGAGGTAAAGGAGGCCAGGGGGACAGACAGACAGACAGAAAGGGAAACAAAAAGAAGTGAAACTGCTGCAGGGCTCAATGCGATGCTGATACGATTAACGGTTGATTTTCCACAACAGAACCTTATTGCTTTGCTTGTCCGGGGCAAATGCTTTAGATAGAGGAGGATCTGGTAATGTGGATGCTGCTGTGTGTCTGTGAATCACAGCAGATGCCACATTGACATTAAAGCCAGGGCTTTGATACAGATGATATGAACTATGTTTCTGCAACTCTTCACCACCTGTACTTCAGTTTCAGGGTAATGTAGTCATTGTTAGGAGGACTCCTCATTCCAGCCAATTTAGTATTTATTGCCCTTATAAATAATGAACCATGTGTCCAGTTAAATATCTGCCTCCCTACAAAAATAATTCCTCTATTCGGTTCTCTCAAATAAAAACATCTTTAACTCAGCGAAAGCTCTGATGGTTTTATAAGACATATATACATATACACACACACACATATGTATGTATGTATGTATGTATGTATGTATGTATGTATGTATGTATGTATGTATGTATGTATGTATGTATGTAAAATTTAACAGTATGTTAAGCTTCGGTCTCACCTGTTTAAAGGATCCTCTATGAAGCATTGTTTCCACACCATCGAGGCCACCGCACGTGACATGAGGTAGGAGTAGTACTTGGCCCCGTACCCAATCAGGTGGCTGAATCTCAGCTGCCATGCCTTAAGAAGAAAATGAACATTGAACAAAAAAAAATAAACAACTGTATCACTTTAAAGACAGCGAAGCCAATCCTGCCAATCCTGACAAAGCTAACGCTAGGCTAAACCCACACGGCTGCAACTTTCCTAACAGCATCTGTCGCGTGTCACCGTATCCAAGGTGACACGCGACTGTTGCGCCGGACAGATTACTTTAAAAATGCAACTTTAAAATCTGCTAATGAGTAAAAACAGCAGATTTTTTTGTAGCTATTCACACTCCATCAATTTTAAAAATGAAAAAAATCATTCGTAATCAAAAACTAAATCATGAAGACTGGGCACCTTACACCAAAACAAATAAAAATGGGTAAAATAAAAAGGATAGAGTGAGGTTACCCTACGGCCTGGCAGCGTGCACATCTCACAAGTGCTCTTTAAATGACCATAACTCCTCCGTCGCCATTAGTGCCAAAATAAGAGACAAAATGTCAACTGTTTTGGTAAGAAGAGAAGACGAGCTTTACGCAGATATTCGGTATGTCATGGTAGAACAAAGCATCTACAAAGTACTGCTGTCTATCGCCGACAGAAAAATCATCTGTTTGTCTCGTTTAGGGAGACATTTTAAAGGGTTCCTGTATAAACACTGAGGTGATAAAAGGCCAAACACCAAACAGTTTGATGTCTTTAAAACAGTCATATTTGAAATAACCAAGGTGTAATCGAGCAATCTTGGACAACCTAGCTATAATCTAACTTTACATCTTTTCGTGTCTGCACTCAGTTCAGCTCATATTTCTAATCTCATTACTTCACCCTTTAATATCCAGCCCTTCATGTTGACACAACCTGCTCTGAAACATCCAGACAGTCAGACACATAAACACCTGCCAAAGTACTTCAGAGGCGTTTGTGGTAACGCCTGCTTCAGTCAGTGACTCAGGACCAGATTTTGCAATGACTACACCCTGACTACAGACCGACGAGGTGAAAACAACACGTCAGTAGATATTAACAGAAAGCAGACTCATAAATACGCCAAACATTCTCAATCTTTTGAGCTGCCTACGTCGTCTTCACTGATGATATTAAACTGGTGAAATGAATACAAGTTTCCTTGAACAAACATCTTTGACAAACATTAAATCACATCCTGTCAGGTCCTTTTATAAAACGGACAAAACATGGAAATTCCTAACAGCTAGAAAGCCCCGTTCGCTCCTTTTCTCCCATGTTGTTGCCTGAAGGGGAGCTTCTCCATATCTATAAAGACGAGCTCCTTTATGATCTCTGAAAACGGCGACACTGGGAAATTCAGCTGGCAAACATTCAAACATTCAGCCTGCTAGAAAAGGCAGCAGCTGCTGTTGTTAACAAAACATAACAGACTGCAGACGCCTCCTTGCACATCCACATGGGGGGGAAGCAGACTTCATACACGTTAAAGATTTGAACTCAAATTAAAGTGAAATAATCATGAAACTGAGGGATGTGCTTGCAGACTGGTGCCCAAGAAGCTTCCAAAGGATCGTCTGAAATCAAGGTACATGTTCTCCAGCAAAAAGCCAAATAACGCATTAGTGTGGATAAAAAAAAATCTTAAATTCTTTATGCTGGGAAACATCTATTAAACTCACGTTTGTGAGAAGATATTTAAAAACCTACTGATTCTATACATCACCCTTAACATAAAAAGGTTCATCTTTTTTTCAGAAATTTGAATAATAAAGGGATATGAATGTAAAAAAATAAGACAAAGAGCACTGTAGGTTGTAAGCTCTAAAACAACTGCTTTTTGAGAGGAGCTGTGTCTGCTAAACTAAGCGCGGTCGCTCAACAGCATGAAAAACACTCCCGTGTTGACTTGACAAGACTCCTCAGGGCTGTAGTGACTTTAATAAGAGTCGATAGCACTCCTGAGAGGAGTCACGGCTCAGGAAAGTGTGGGTTAGAGAAGCAGGAACACAAATACAGGAGCTCGGATCAGCTCTTTCAAGTGCTATGAAATAGAAAATGTAGGCCGCGCTAACAAATGCGATAACACATCCAGAAAATTACAAAAAGCCTGCTTTAATTTGTTTTAATTCGGAGGCTCTTTGATTCCTCTGTGCTTCCTGACTGCTGATGTTCTGCTACTGAAAAACTGTTTGGTAATATGTCGCAGTCTCTGACAGGATGCTTTAAGTACTCATCACAAAGTGCCTTGATTATCAGGCTTCCAAGCTTCTCTTTGTTTTCAATCCCTTCGTCTCACATCAAATGATTATCGTCAGCTTTTCTGAGAGAGTGCGAGCGGGTCACATGTCAGCAAGATATCCTTTTCATCCTCACATACAAAAGGAAACTGAGTAAGCCCTTGCTTTTTACTCTGCTCCTCTTCAGTGTCAGTTAAAAGACATTTTTAGGTCTTTCCAAACTCGACTTGTGAGAAGAACGTGAGCCGTCGCATACACATCGACTCATCCTCTGGGGAAATAAAAGGGACAGCATTGCAAGTGTTAAAGGCACGGATTAGCAGTTAGAGAAATGTCAACAAAAGCGAGCAGGACACCTCGCTTTCTGCCTCTTATTCCCAAATATTATCTTCAGCTCAAGAGTGAGCATGTGGTCTGTGTTACTCGCAGCTGATCCTCTCACTCTGTACACAGCGGGAACTGATAGCCCTCCTCTATAAACTATACACATGTCAGCATCACCCTAATGTTTATAATCTGTGGCTCTCTGTAACCCATTAGCCACTCCAAACTTCTCTTTACTGCGGAAACTTTTTCCTGAGCTGCGTTTCCATGAAGGCAGTCAGACAGGGATGGATTCAGAGGGTAAACCACACAAAAAAGAACATTTTAAGGATCTAAACAAATCTGTTTTCACTTGCTCCGATCCAATCGTGATCTAATACTCGACGTTTAAGTACTGCAATCACCCTCAGTTCAAATGAGGAAAGCGATCTCGCTTGTGGTTGTGGCTGTGCACACGGAGGCAAAGTGCCTGTTAGAGCTTCCCGTATGGCTTGAAAGCTTGAAGAGAAATGACTGCGACAGTGGGAAACTATATAACATAAACCGCAATCTCCGGAGAGGGAGCTACAAAGCGAGGCACGTACAGAGGAGTGGGAGGACTCCTGTGAGGAGAAACGCTGGCTGGGACACGGTCGTCCGGGCAGAATATATAGCAGTCCTGTAATCTTTATTCCTGATGGCAACCCCACATAATTACAGCCCTGAGTAAATGCTGTATGAAGGCCATTTCTGGCTAAATTATGACTGTTTTTGATTCCCTTCTGTCTCCTGGCCTCATCCTCCTCAGCCCACAGCTGCTAAAGTGGGGGAATAAAGCACTTTTTTCATTAAAGAGGAGGGAGGAAGAGGCTCAAATATTTCCCCCTGGGAGGGTTCATTTAAAGTATCCCCCTGCTTTGTTATTTTAGCAGCCCTTCAAAAAACAGCTTTAATCCTTTAAACACTGCTGTGCCTGGGTGAGAGATAAAAAACCAGTGAGAGAAAGAGGAAGGACAGCGAATAAGAAAGGAGAAGTGAGTAGAAAGTTAAAGACTAAAAGGTTTCTGTGATCTCATTAAATGGGTATCAAAAGAAGAGCACAGAACCCTAAATTATCAACAACTTCCAAGCTTGTATTTTATCCTGTAGTCATGACGTCAGAGACCATAAGTCACGGGGGGAGAAAGGGAAAAAAAAGGTGGTCAGGCTGTACCGTGTTGGGCGCATAAGGCAAGCCGTAGAATTTCTGCTGCATGTCCTTCAGGATTTCTGTGGTAGAGCGGTTCTGTGGTTCGCTGTGGTAGATCTGATCCAAGACTGCATAGAAAATCTACACAGCAAGAAAAAAAAAAAAAGCAAAAACAATCACCAACGTGAAAACTCTTAAACTGCAGAAATAGAGTTAAATGGTGACTAATGTCACACCATTGGACATGAATGCCCATTAAACTTTTAACATGTTTTGTGGTTGTCTTGTTTGAATCAGTTTTAGCTTTGTAAAGAAAAACAGATAAGCAAGGAGCACAAAAACAAGAGCTTTCCTAATAAAAAAAAAAAAAAAAAGGGATAAAGGCTAAAACAGAATGGGAACCAATCAAAAAGATAAAAACAAAACCAAACCTTTCATAGCCACCAGATGCTGTTTATGAGCAGAGAAGGACTGTTCTTTATCACATCAGCTCCTCAGGGGTTTTTTTATGTTTTTTTATGACTTTTGCACCACAGGTGTTAGTATGAGATTTTCAGTTGTTGTTTTTTTTCCTTAGGGGTGGGCGTAACACTAAAGTAGTGCCACACAAGCATCATAAATTAGCTGACACGTGTTATGGATGGTTCCTGCTGTTGCGTGCTCTGTGACAACGTACATGCAAAGACATTAATCTTACCTGCAACTGGGTGTCTGCAGCTCCACACACCTTTTTGGACTCACACAAGCGAGCCACCATACTCTCGGGTAGCGGCTAAAGAGACGATAAAACTGATTAAAGCTACAAATGAACAGAATTTTCATCTGAAGCCTTCATCCTGCAAATTTTAATGGCAATCCCATGACCGTAATATTTCATCAGAACATATTTCTGTACTTTATCGATTCAAATCTGTCCTCAGTTTAAATCGTTTTGAGTGTTTAAGGTTTACCTTTCCAGTTTCATAGTGCCGTGCAAACTGGCTGATGACTCGGTAGTCGGTGGCAAAGTATTCCATGAGGATGGAGGGGACTTCAGCAAAATCAGTTGCACATCTGGTTCCTAGAGAAGGGATGAGAGACTTTAAAACAAAGCAGGATATAGGTGACTTTATTCTTGGCTGCTTAAGTGCTTTGGCTTTTATGCTTAGAGTGTTAAAAACGAAAAAGTGAGCCAGAATGAGAAACCAAAGTCTTTACAGCCCCAACCAAAAGTCAGAATCAATACAAGTCCTTGTGATCTTGTGACACTCAGCAATATCAATAAGTAAGCAAAAGCACATAGGGCAGGAATAGATGTGTAGAACAGAGGTGAAAAAGAGCAACTGTCATGAGATTTACACAACACAAACTTAACCAACATGTCTAAACATTGTGCCCAGTGAAGAAACAACCTCCAGTGCAGTTAATAGATACTGTTGTCAGGCTCAAATAAAGGCTTTGGGATCTTAAATTACTACTGAAGGTATCTGCAAACCAAACCATATCAAATGACAGCGTTAGCAGCCAGCTATCATCTGCCCTCTCCTCGGGGCTTACTTTCCTTGTTCAATTCACCACAGTGTAATGTATAACCCCCTCCTACAGCTCTGTATCAATCTATGTAATTCTACCTTGTGACATTTGGAAATGCAAAGCCATAATGTTCCAATATTATTACTTCTCTAAATCCTCAAGCAAACCAGGGTCCACTGAAGAGCCCTACTCATTGTAAGGGTCACTCCGCACCTGTCACGTGCTGGTAGCGAGTGCGTCCCAGCATTGAGTGCATAGCGTGGCCCATCTCGTGGAAAAGGTTCTCCATCATGCCGGGAGTGAGCAAGGTGGGGGCGCCCTTGGTAGGGTGAGGCAGACTCAGCATCAGCACCACGACTGGCAACTGGTACTGACCAGTTTCCTGGCACTGGCGCCCACCGCGGATGGTGAAGTGACAGTCCTGGGAGGAAAATGAGGAGTGAGGCTAAAGTGCTACTATAGAAAATAATACTGATATATACTAATGACGTTACCAAAACATAATTAAATACAAACTCAGAAAATGTTGGGACACTTTTAAAAATGTGAAAAAACAAACAGAATGTAGAGATTTGCAAATCTCATGAACAAATTTTACTCACAATAGAAATAAAATTTTTACACAGAGAAAATGTTTAATTTTAAGAGCATCCAGTATTGAATTTCAGCCTTCTGCACAAAGAATTCTCTGAATGTTTTGATATTATGTCGATTAAGAGACATTGATGTTGAACATTATTCTGAAGTTCTCCCATAATTTGTAGACAGTTTTTTGCAGATTGGTGAACCTCTGCTCATCTTTACTTCTGTGAAACTCTGACCTGTTGTCAATTAACCTAACTGGTTGCAAAATGTTCCCCCAGCTGTTTCCCTTTAGTAGCATTTAGTTTTCCATCCTTTCGCTGCCCCAGTCCCAACTTTACTTGAAATGTTGCTTTTTTTCATGAATTAGTCTAAGTTTAAACATCTATGTTAAAATATGGTTTCGATGTTCGAGTGTGAATAAAATGTGGCTTTTCTGTTTTTAATCCACATTTTACAAAACTCGTTTGGGAATGGTTAACCACATTTCAAAGAAGGAAGAGATACTTTAAAATCTCGAGTACGTCGATGAGTGTGTGCTCATACCTGATGAGGTTTATCTTGCCGGTGGAAAAAGTCACAGTAGATGTATCCCAGTAATCCCTCCGTCTCATGGACCACAGCCTGGAGAAATGCACGCACAGTGATGTAATCACCCAATAACTGCACACAGACACAGCATCTGAAACTTTGATCTTTAAAAATGGTCCGTGGATTAGCGCTTGGCACAGACTATTCCACACAAGCGAACCTTTTTTCCTCACTAATAATGAGTTACCAGTTTGCGGACATCCTCGCTCCAGACCTCTCCAGCTCTGGGTTGTTCAGACATGAGGGAGACGCCGTACAGCTGAGAGAAGAGATTGTTCAAACCCTCCATACAGGAACCAAGAGACAAGTAGGGACTGTACAGACTGGGCTCTATGTTGTACCTGCCGTGACAAATCAGAACATATCAATGAAAGAAGGAGATGTGACCTTCAGCACCGTGATCCAACAAAGTACATAAAAACAACAAATAGGAATCATGTGCATCTTCTAAAACAGGAAGATCAGCAGATCTAGAGTGGTCAAATAGCCCAAAAGGCCCTTTTTTTATTACTGAACCAGAAGTTGAAGCCCAGATGAAAAAAGAATGGTAACGCTTGCCCGCTTTGAACCAGGACATATTTCTGTATACGTTTAGCTGCAGGTTGCTCACTTGACTAGCTAAGAAAAAAAAGAAAACGGATCCTGACTATCACTCATATGTGAGCTCAGCTGGCAGGGCAAAGCCACCACAGTGCCAGGGCTCAGGTTTGGCCACCCATGCTTAAAATGGCTCCTTTCATTCATGCTGCTTATAAGGCATCAAAGATAAAGACCACCGAGCCAAAACGGTTGTTTAGCTAGAACACCACATCCATATATTATCAGTGATGAATAACAGGCCACTGCTGAACACAGCTACTAGCTGTGTTTACCACACACAAGCTCTAGTCCCTGTTTCAGCAGGGTCTGAACACACACCGGTTCGAGCTGGTACTGCTGGAAAAGCACCGATAAAAAGAAAATGAGTGACTGAGAGAAACAAAAAAGCCTGTGATTGTGACGAAAGAGCCTCAGTGGGAGGAATTAACATAATGTGAGCATGTAAGAGTGTACTTGTATGACCGTCTTTGTGAGGACCAACTTAAATTTGGGATCTTGGCTGTTCCTTTCCTCGCCGTCATACACCGAAAAGGGCTTTTCTTTTTTTAAATGCCACATCAATTTTTAGGCAGCATGGTGGCTCCCTGTCATTGCGTGGTTTCTCTCCGGGTACTCCAGCTTCCTCCCTCAGTCCAAAGACATGCGCTTAGTGCCGTTAGGTTAACCTGTCATTCTAAGTTGTCCATAGGTGTGAACGTGAGTGCGAATGGTTGTCTGTCTCTCTGTGTTAGCCTTGGGTCAGGCGGGCAACCTATCCATGGTGTGCCCTGCCTCTCGCCCTATGGTAACTGGGATAGCCTCTAACCCCACCCCATGACCCTGACAAGGATAAACGGAAGAGGATTGATGGACCAGTCCCAGAGGACTGGCAGCATGAGGAAGGAGAGCACAGACCCCACTCCTCCTCAGAAAATCTGTAAAGACACATCAAGTCCAAGTTTCAAGAAAACTTAGTAGCTGCTTAAGTTCAAAGAACACCTGACAGATCACTAATGTCTGCAATAAAGAGTTACCTAATGCCTCCCCAGACTCAACATATAATTAGCCTTTGCTCTGTAAAGTGCAGCTCATTAACCCTTTAAAGCCTGAAATGTGAAATTATTTTTATTTCACATTTATGATTTCATTGAACCATCTTAAAAATGTGTTTCCATAGACGACTTTTAATTTGTATATCTGGCTTTTTTTTTTTTAAAATTGTATAAAAATGTATTTATTTAGTGTTTAAAACACTAAATGTTAAGGAAAGTGAAAAGAAAAACTAATAATAGTGAAACTTATGGCTCCTTGAATTTGCTGAATGCCAAAGACGACCACAGTTTATTTAAGTTCCACGTCATGGGTGACATCCAGGACGGTTTGCCAGCACATGCTTTCTATCACGCATCGACGCCTGTTTTTTTAATACAATTTTTAATACAATTCCAAGTCTTTATTTTTAGTCCAACTTCATTTGTTTTCATTTAGTTACATCTGCCTTGCTGATACTGGGTACTGCATTGAGATCTGATGACTGTGGGGGTCCCTTGAGTACAGTAAAGTTATCGCCATGTTCAACTTTAGCGTTTTTGAGAGCAGACCATCTGACACCAACAATGTTGTTAAATCCTCCTTCTTTCCCACTCTGATGCTCATCATGACCGTGTCTACATGCCTGATTGCAGTGAGTAGCTGCCATGTGATTGGCTGATTAGATCATCAAGTCATAAGAAGCCATTGGGTTACAAAAAAAAGAAAAAAAAAAGGAGGTCGATTAGACTGAAAATCAGACCTGAAGTTTACTCCCATGCGTCTCTCCTAACACCTTTTGTAAAAAGCGACACTTGATGAAGAAGTGGGACGTGATAAGAGCTGCCGCTGTGAAGCAATATGGAATTACAAACATGTGAATGACTATCAAGTGACAGCAAGCTGAAAAATATGTTTCATAAAAGCTAAATCTCACCTTTCAGCACGCAAGACACCGCTGAGGTATGGATGATCCCAGGGCATGAGCTCCTGTCAGAAAACACAGAACTCATCGTAACTCTAAATCAGAATCAACTTACAGGAGTTAAAATATAATATTGTGTAATCAGTATTAATTGCTTTAAGGCATAACAGCATAGAGAGAAATGTGTAACAGTGAGTGTAATGTTGTGTAGTTGGCAAAAATATTCTTGCACATTAAAAAAATAAAAATCACGCACAGAATGTCCAGGGCTGAGTTTCTTCTTCATGTCTCTCATCATCTTAAAGTCTTTTGCTGTTCTGAAAGAGAAGCACCAAACAAGTTATTAGCGTGATGACTCGAGGCGTTCATTCCTGCTTTTTACCCACCTATCTCTACTCAGGGTCAACGGGGGCCAGAGCCAATCCCAGCATGCATTTGGCTGAAGGCAGGGAAACACCCTGGACAGGCTGCCAGGCTAACAGGCTCACATTCATACCTGTGGGTAATTTAGAGTCTCCCAGTCCACCTGAATTGCATATTTTTGGACTGTTTGAAGAAATCTAAGCACACAGAGAATCCATCCCACACAAAAAGAGGAACACAAAGGTTTTCTAAAAATGCATCATTGTGCAAATGATCAAACTCATATTCGCATGTATGACAAAACTAATTAAAGGGTCACTCGTTTCAGTAATTGTGGATCTTTGGGAAACATCTTAAATAGCCTAATAACTCATGGTTAACCTCGAGGGGAAGCACCGATTTAATGAAGCCTTTACACCAAAGGCAACAAAAACATAAATCAGCTCGTGCTGATGATTCAACCTGCCAAACTGAAATAGCTGATCAGTGGATTTTTATTATGAAAAACATGGAAAGCTGTACCTGTCTGACAGCTTGTCTGTTAACAGCTGAAGAAAGCTCATCACCGTCTCTGCAAAGAGGGATAAGAACAAAAATGCAGCGTGTAAACCTCCCGAGAATAGTTCTCAAAGGCACAAAATATTGACAGTGCTGAATAATGAAAATGTCCCAACTGTGAGAAAAACCCCAGAGAGGTGTAGTAACCTGGGGTTTTGGCCATTGTCCCCTTTAGGGCTCTGTGTCCGAAGGACTTGTAGCCCACCAGTGTGGCCAGTTTGTATCTGCATTTCAGCAGCTCTTCCAAACACCCCATCAGCTCTGCGTTGGGATAGAGATAAATCCTGTAGGCGATTTCTCGCACCTACACAAGTGGAAGAGGAAGAAGGAAAATTCATGACAAAATCTAGAATTGTTAAAATAGCATAACAACTAGGCTGCTGATCTTTGCAGGGTCAGAGGTAGATGGCTAGATAAAACACTAACTTTCAAGCAGAAGATGTTAAAATTTATTCTTTTTTTTTCTTTTCTTTTTCTCTTTCATCTCAAGCTTAAAGAAAATAGTTTAGCATGCTTAAATTCTACAATGGTACAACACAACTGTCAGAAAGTCATTTTAAGATTACTCAAAGTTTGCAGATCTAATTTTTTAAAACTATTTCATACTGCTATCCACTATAAAATTAGATTAAATATGATAAAAACAAACAAACAAAAAAACAACAACAGCTGCTTGACTAAAGCTTTGAGCTCTCACAGGTTTAGTGTTTCTCATAACCAGCACCCAAAGCCTATGTTGTGCGCTGAGACGTGGCAGAGGCGCCACCTTCTGGGCAGAAGAGAGAAACGTTTGCTGAGCCACAGTAAATGCCTACCAAGTCATTGGGGGAATCTGCATGCAGTCCCCCGATTTGAATGAAGCTTCCTTCTGTTGCAAAGTTCAGATGTAGGTGCTCGGGAAGCGCAGACCTGGCGATCCTGTTCGGCATGTGGGAGCCGACCAGGAACTCGTTGTTTAGATCCAGCAACTTCACATGAAGAGCAACCGCCTCTTTCCTCTGCAGGGTGAAAAAGCACCAAGCACAATCACCGTTATGTTGCCTTCAGGTATTGTTTCCTACATCGTGTGTTTAACTCCATTAATAAAAACGCACCAGTGTGTCATCTAGATGAATTCCACTGATTTCAAAGTCGAACATGAACAGGTCTGCCACTCGCCTGCAGAGGCAAACGTGTACAAAAGCCACAACAGGCCAAAATAAACAATCAGATAATCTCATAATGAGATGAAGGATAAATCAGGTCAGATACAAGACCAGGTAAGATTACCTTGTATCAGGATCCAGCTGAGCCTCGATGTCCGGGTTGTCCAGCAAATTCTTCAGGCTCTTGCATAACTCAACATTAGTGTTCAGTCTGAAACATAAAAACCATCAACATCTGTCACAGGCACAAACTGAAGCATAAATGACCCGTATCGCACCGTTGGAGACAGCGTATAAAAACATGTTCTTGGTGTTGTGCAGCTATGAACGACATAGGTCGCTTCTTACTTCTCCACGACTGTGCCGATCTCGATACAGGTCTTCTCAGCAGCCTCGCGGAAAGCTGGATCGGGGTGAGCTACTTTTATAAAGTCTGCCTGTTCACAGGGAGAATGATTATTGTTGACAAGATTGTCAAGAAAACAAGCAATCTCTGCTCATACTGAATTTTAGGAGGTTGAGATTAAAACAATGGTCTTTTGTTGGACTTTGCATTTTCAGTGGGAGAAATGTTTTGTCACTCATTCAAGTGACTTCTTTAGTCTTCACATAAAAGGTCCACAGCCAGAAGCATAGATACACTGGGTTCCCCACTTTCACCCACCGTGGCTAATCTGTATATAGAGGAAATGGAAAACAGGGCTCTCTTATCCTACCCTGGAATGCCACAGAGTCAGGTACAGGTATGTGGATGACACCTCGGTGAAAATCAAATCTCAGGACATAACACAATTCACTGATCACATTAACGCGGTGGACCAACACATCAAATTCAACAAGAAGGATATGAAAAAGATTTCCATCAGTAATGAGGAACATTTAAAAGTTGATGTGTTGATCGTAAAACAACACATATGGATCAATATTTAAGGTTTGACTGGAGGACAAACAGAGCGAACACCATCCCCACAGACACAGCAGCCAGGGACACAACTGCTGCTTAAGCAAAAACCACTTCTGATCCCTTGTGTCAAGAGTACTGGAGCAGCTGAGACGCGCCGTCTCAAAATATCACGACTCTTTGGCTTCAAAACACACAAAAAGCTACGCCTAAGATTGGTCCACCCCAAGGATCAGGTCCCCTGGCACAAACAGAGCAACACAGTGTACGCTTGCCGTGACTTTGGGGAAACCAAACAACCTCTGGCTAAGCGTCAGGCTAGGACTCCGCAGTCTATTTACACATACAGGCCAGTGGCCACTCTTTCAATGATGAGGATGTACACATTTACGTGAAAAGAAAAAGACCACGGGTACATCTTTTCACCATCCTACAATGCTGTGATTGCAGCCATTCCGCAAACTCTCTATGAATGGTACTCATCATGCTCATGTAATCACAAACATGAAAGCGACCTCACAGCCCATTGTTAGTCAGTAGGGCTGGTCTTGGCTATGTGGGGAATAATATGACCTTATTTACACTTTTGCTACAAAGGTTTAGCACACTTTTGTGTGTTGAACTCACCAGATCGGCCACTTTACACAGTTCATCTGAGAGCTGGTCAAAGCACTGGACTGTCTGAACTCCAGGAGAAGAAGAACAGGCTTTCTCCACCAGACGCTCCGTGTTCTTCAGAGCTGTCTCTGTGGCCACCTGAAAGCCTGCAGGACAGCTCAGCTCTGGCACTCCAAACAAACCCTGCAACCACACACAAACGCACAGTTATCACCACCAACTAAAGCAAGACTTACCTACATAGTGTAAATGTTATTCTGCCAGTTTTGTAAGTTTTTTTTTTATTATGATCATTTTTAAAGTACACACCACATTTTTCTGTAACAGGTCCAGTTTCCTGTGAGGTCTGGCATTGAAAGCAGCTCCAACGGGAGACCATGTAGTGAGATTTCTCCGTACATACGTCAACAGGCTCCTGTGCTTTACCAAGTAAAACATCCTCCTGCACGCTGACATGTTGTACAAACCTGTCTGTTGATTCTGAGGCTAAGAGTGCTGACAGTGATTGGCAGAGGACATGCTCGATTTTAGTTTGTACGTCAGCCTAGCTGCAAAAGCCGGAAATGTAAACAAAGCTAGGTCAGTTTATTTTAGACCTTTCTTTTTCAGGATAATTAAAACGGACTTTCTTTGACGTATAAAGCTTACCTGTTCCATTGAAGTGCTCACATGTTAGCTCACTGGAAAATGAAAGCGAATCTCCATAACTGTTGCTACTTGTATTTTCGCTAAAAAACCAAAACATCGGGCTTCCGGTACCATTATTAAAAAAATAAAAACGACACACTCTTTGTTTTTATAAGTTCAAATTAACTGCATTTAAACAAAATGTCGTTATCTAAAATTTCGTTATCTGAAATTTCATTTCATTTTTGGCGAAAGTGCGATGAGCTACCGAAAATTAGTTCGCGATGTCGTCATACTCACGCGACTGCGCAGTACGATTGAGAATTGAGGGGTGTCACAGGGGGTTTTGAGTCTCTTCAAAATAAAATAAAAACAAAAGATTTGTTTTTTTTTATTTATTATTCCATCTTTTTTCACCCACTCTCCCATATTCTTATAAACAATACAAATAAGGCAGCACGGTTGCGTGGCGGTTAGGAGGGTATGTCTTGGCTCACAGGTCTAGAGTTTAAATCTTACTCATTTTTTTAAAGTTTTTCTGTGAATTAACAAAATCTTTTTTTATATATTTACAGGACAGTCCATTCATTGGGCTGCTAGAATTTTTTCTGTTATTTTTACACATTTATTTCTTACTATTTAAGTCCAAAGAGTCGTGCTGAGAGATTTCTTTCATTTACTGAAGCAGCATTTATGTACTGTTATACTGTTGAAACTGGACTTTCTTTTATTACGATATCTCAGGGATTAAATGTGTGGTTAAACTTCTCCACGCTGACAGAAAGTGAAGTTTCATTGGTCCGGTCTATGTGAGGTCACAGTGGCCATCAGTGTAAAATGAGTTTGACATCCCTGATATACGCACTTTTCACTAGCAGCATGACACAAAAACATAATTGTCTTATGAAAAATGTCAAAGATAACACAGTTTGACAGCCATAAAAATAGTATTTCTACACCAATATTGTGATTCCCCAAGAGCAGTTAGCTGAGAACTTGGCGTATCTCAGCATGGTGTGTATTGTGTAAAGACTGAAGTAGAGGATAAGCAGAGAGAAAAGGCTGAGGGAAGCCAAATTACCAAGAACTGGACTGAAAATTAGTGGCAGCAGGATTTTGTGGAGTAATAAATCTAAAATTTAAATTTGGGGAGGAAGTCTGTCAAGGTTTGGGGTTGCATTTCAGCCAGTGGTGCTGGAAATCTTCGGGCTTATGAACGTTGACATGCATGATCATGCTCCCGAACACGCAGCCAACGATGTGAAAGCAAACCTACCATTGGCCTCCCAGAGTCCAGATACCAAATTTACTGAAGCAGTGTGGGATCATCAAAACGAAAGGCAGCCAACATCCAAAGAGCAGCTTTAAATGTTCTTTAAACAGCCTGAACTACTCCTAGAAGTTCATCTGTTTGCACAGGAAGTGCAAAGAGATGGAGCGTCTTAATGAAATCAACGGGTAAGACCCAGTCCAAGACAGATTACACCTTGAAATGATGCCTTTATTAAGAGGAAGAATAAGTCATTCATTGTACTCCATGAACAAATTGCATTAATAGTCTTCCTGTGAAATCTGTTTATTAAAGGTGTAGTACGAAAAAACATTAAGCAAAATGTCATAAAGCGACTGTATTCAGAAACCTCCCCATAAACAAAAACAAAATCATGACTGGCAAAAAAAATGTTTTAAGTCAACTCCGAAAAAAAAAAAAGACTTTAATACTGAAAGAAGGTAACACAGAACAACAATAAAAAGTCTTCCCAATATGAGAAATCACATTAATTTGCATTAAGTACTTTTGGTTACTTGTACTTGGCAAAAAAAAGAAAAAAAGAAAAAAGTACCAAATTGTGACATATGGCAAGACAATGCAGTTAATGTGTATAAAAAGAAAAAAGAAAAAAAGGAAATAGCTCAAATTTAAATAAACTCTTTGCCACTGAACGATCACCAAGAAGTTCAGGCAATTTCTTAATCACATATTTACACCTATTCACTAGAATACAACACAAACCTAATAGAAACAAAAAAAGAAGAAATGTAAGGGGAAAAGAAGTTCATTTGGCTCATATCAACTCACAATACAGTCAAGCATTAAGTATATGGATTTACAAAGGAGTGCTGTAGTCAAAAAGTCTAAACTTGGATTAGTTTTTGTCCCAGTAAATGTGCTTGGACATCTGCCAACCTGGAATTGCTTCTTGTCCTTACCTTAGCTCAAAAGAAACAAAATAAACCAAAAAAACAAAAACAAAAAACTGCATGTCTGAGACTACAGTAAACTTAGTTGACCCCTGAGTTTCTAATGCAAAACTAGTGTATGAAATACCTCATTACAGTGTATCTTAGTGCAAGCCAGCAGTATGCTTGATTAAACAGAGGTATATTAGATTAGCACCCAAGCTGACAAGATTCCCCAGAATAGCCTCTGCCAAACCTTTTGCTGGCAAAAATCACCACACGCAGTATGGGAAGTGATGTTTTGCTCTTCATCCTTGTGAAAACCAGCAGTTCAAATGCTTGAGTTTGTATTACATCTATAAACATGTTTTTTGTTGTTTTTTTAAATTTTCCTTTAATCTTTTTTCATAGAAAATATAAATATCCCTGAATGAAAGATTCACAGCATTTTTCTCTCGAGGACTCCAGTGCTACTACCGTAAGGTGGCCAATCAAGTGTCTTAAGCTCTCCAGTTAACGTCCGGCTTCGTCTTCCCTCTAAAGCCTGTAACCTCCAGCAGCTATGTCCTTCATTCGCTGTCGTTGTACTTAACCGTCCGTTTCCCACGGTTTCGGGTGTTCACCCGCGTCTTCCTCCGCGGTTTGCTGTACGACTCGTCGCTGTCCTTCTCTTCCGAGGCGGACCTTTGGCGGCGCTGCCTAAGCTGGCGACTGGCAGTCCTTTCGCCGATCCCCGACCGTGTGCGGCATCTCTTTGGACTGCTGTGGGACCCTGAGCTGGCAAAAGAGTTTTCAGAGGCTGAAGACAACTGCTCGCTTTCTGAGTCCGAGCTGTGTTTGCTGCTGCTGTAGCTTTCTTTTCGTTTGCGTTTGGGCTGCCTCGCGCTTTCCTTTCCCCTTGTCGAACGGCCAAGATGTTCCTCGTCCTCCTCTTCCTTCTCCTCTTCCTCCTCACTAGAATCAGAGTGGGAAGAGGTGTCCTGCTCATTGCCGTTACCACGCTTGGCGTCCTTTTGGGCGCACTTTGAGGGGCCTGACTTGCTGTTTTTGTTGCTCTTGGATACTGGCTCTTTCTCTCTGTCCTCATCCGAGTCATCAGAGTCTGAGGTGTAAATACATTTTCTCTTGGAAGACACACAATTCCTGGTTTCACTCGGGGAAGTCCTGTTAGACACTCTTGTGTTATAACCGTCTTCTCTAGATTCTCTCGCTGTTCTGTTGCCAGTTCTCTGCCTGCCCGGCTTCGCAGAAGCAGAGTCTTCCTCAGAGAATGAGTTGTCACTGATGTATTTCTTTTTCGGCAGGGCTCGGAGGCTCAGCCGCCTTTTCGGCGCATTTTCCGAATTATCCGACTCCTGGTCCGAGGAGCCAGTAGAGCGTTTCCTCCTTGACTTCCTCTTGGGTTTGTACTCTTGCTCCGAGCTCTGCGAAGCCGAGGAGTCGCCGCGAGGCCGTTTGCATATGCTCCTGTTCCTCGTCAGCCTTTTCGTCCTCGTTTCAAAGTCGGACTCATCGCTGGAGCGTTTGCTTTCCGCATCCTGCTCGTCACCTTTTTTCAGCCTTTTCTTGCGTGGGCTGGATCTCTTTGGAGAATCACAGAGTTCATCTGATTCCGCACCATCCAGTTTATGAGCTGAGGCAGATTTTTGTTTGTCTTGGCTTTTTGACGGAGAAACTTTGCTTTTTTTCTTCGGGTCTTTGTGAACTGCTTCCTCCACATTTCTTCCATTTTGGTGTGGCCGTTTGTCCTCTTCGTCTGAGCTTACGGGAGGTTTGTGTCGTGTGCTGAGGGGGCGGATGTCTTTCGTCTCCTCTTCCTCCTCGCTTGTACTCTTACTTTTTCTCACTGGGGCAGCTGCCGTGCTCCTTGACGGTTTCTGAGACCGAGGTGGCTGCTGTTCCTCCTCCTCCGCTTCTCCAGAGCTCTCTCCGGAAGTTTCCTCCTGCTCAGAGTTGCTCTTGGGCGTGTGATGTTTTGCACTGTGTCCATTCACACGGGACAAAGTACCTGTCAGGAAGGAATAAAACATCGAGCTGTTTAGGGCAACTTCCACGGCAGCATTAGCACAGTCTAAAAATGCGACTGATGAGGACATTTCTCACCATTTTTCTTAATCTTGGCAGCTTGTTTGGAGTTCTTTGTGTTTCCATTCTGCTTACTCTGGGAGAACGATGAGGTATCGCTGTCATTGCCATCCTCCTCATCCTTAAACTCACTTCCTGATTCCTTTGTATTTTGGGAAGCTAAAAGATGAAGGAAGAGAACATAACTGAGTAAAAATCTTTGTCTGAATAATATTCACAGACTTTTAAAGAGTAATTAATACCTGCTGCTGACTCTTCGTCTGATTCTGAGCTGCTCTTGAGCACCGCCGTGCGTTTGCTGACCCGGACAGTGTGGCGAAGGCGGCTACTGCTCCTCCTCGGCTTCTCCTCCTCCTCCTGGTAGTCTTCATCAGACGCTTCAAGGAGCTTCATCTTATTCACAGCTGCCCGAGCAGTCTTTCTTTTTAGCGACCCGCGAACTGTCACTTCCTCCCTGTCGGAGCCTTGAGACGTGGCCCTGTCAGAGTCGCAGCGGGGACGCCTCTCCCTGCGAGACGACCTGCTGCTGTGACCGTTCATCTCCGCTCTGCACTCTGAAAACAAGCCGTTCACAAAGGTCTGTGAGCACACTTGGCGCTGGGTTTTTGTATCTCACGGGGTCGGAGACTGAAGGCAGTGAACTTGTGTTACCTGCACGTTTTCTGTCCCCAGCAGCGCTGTTTCTGGTCCGCCGTGTACTCCTGCTGGGATAGCGACGATCTGAAGTGGACGACGCCTCTCCATCCTCTCCCTCTTCACCCTCACTGTCAAATTCCTCCTCCTCTTCATCATCTTCTTCCTCTTCTTCACTGTCGCTCTCAGCAACTAGCAACAATATATCCAAGGATATTTTATTCAATTACATTTTGTTTATGTAGCATCTAATCACAACAACAGTCGCCCCAAGGGGCACAATTGTAATGTAATTTTCAATAAACAAATAAAATATAAGAGTGAAACATTTATGGATAAATACTTCAGTCCTAACCTTTTTTCCTCTGCTTCGCACGGTTCCTTCTTGTTACTCTTGCTTTATGTCTACGTTGATGATTCTCCTCCTCCGAGTCACTCACCTCGCTCTCACTGTCAGACTCTGAGATTTAAACAAATAAATAAGAATTTAATTAGTTTATTATAGTAGTAGTAGTAACAGTGCATTTAAAATTAAAGAAACGGGCACTAGACTAGGCCCAGTTTTATATTGCATCATTGCACAATACTGGTCTCAAGGTGCATCGATGACCAACACTTAGGGGTGGAAGTGAGTCATGCTAGCATGGCGTGTTGAGGACCATCACAAAGTATAGTTTTATCCTGCAGTGGATGGTGTACAGATCACAAAAACTAAACACTATCAAAGCCCGACCCATCCTGCAGCAACAGCAGCAAAGGCAACGATGCCATCTCTTATGCTACAACAGCCCTCATATCAAAATGTGTGGAAAACAATAGTTTTTCATTAACGTAAATCAAATGTTTCTATGGGGTCTAATTAACGTCCCCGGCAGTTTCAGTAAAAAGGACTAGATGTTACAGTCCCGTATCAGCGACTGTAACATCTAGTGGTCATAAAATTCCCCGCCCCCCCCTTTTATCCCACAATCATCAAAATTACTCCTTTAATTAAGCAAACACCAAGAATATGATGAATAAACACATTTTATCAAAGCCCTAAAATAAGAGATGGGGTTTTATTTTATTTTTAAAATGCCAAGGGATCAAAATGATCCTCTTTGAGGTCTTAAAACCAGAAGAAACTCTTTGGGGAAAAATAGAAAAAAATCCAAAAATGTTAAATCCAAATATCATCATCATGGCTCAAAATCCATTGTGATGGTAACAAATGACCTCTGGGGTGCTCTGATGTCTGTACCTGATGTTGATGAAGCACCTTTAGAGCCAGAGTCGTCCTCTGAGGAGCTGTGACCTGAGCTGCTGCTTCGACTCCTCCTGGCTCTCTCAGGAACAGACACTTTGGCTGAGGTAGTTTTGGTCACTGACACGGACTCCACTTTTTCCTGAGTTTTGACTGCAGCCTTCTTTTGACTGGGGGGAAAAAAAAAGGGGGGAAAGAAACTCTTCAACTCAGACCGATAACGTGCAAATGAAAAGTGAAACGTCTCAGGCGAGCTGCAGCACTCAGACCTGGTGTCGGGGTGGTCCTGCTGTTGCTGCAGTATCTTCTTGCGAAACCTCTGACTGCGGCGGAGCCTATTGCTGCTTTTGACAGCGGTTTTGTACTCTGATATGATTGTTCTGATTCGCTCCTCAAAGAAGGCAGAGAGCCGTAAGGTCATGCTGTAAATCTGAAAACAGAGCAAAAGAAGATTGAGCGGGCGAGCCAAAATGTAAAATCGCTAATAAGCTCAGAGAATGTGAACATCCCCTCCCTACCTTGGAGCGTTTGTTGGGTGTGTAAGCTTTAGCATTGGCAAATATTAAGCGTGTGTCTTTGCACAGCTCTGTGGGGTTTTCATAGCGATCTTCCTCCAGGGTCCTTTTCACCGTGCCAAAGTCCATGGGTGTGTCAATGATGTCGTGGTAGTCCTGGGCAAGCACAAAACAAAGGGACTTCAACGCACAACTGAAAACAGCATCTGCTCATAGCGTGGCCTGTAGTGTGCCGTGATAACATACTGGATAGTTCTGAGGATCCACAGGTTGCCTGAACGGCTCCGAGTCCTCACACTCCAATATGTAGTTGAGCAGACTCTTGCACTGTTCCTTCCAGGCATCTCTGTCTGGCAGCACTTCTACAGAGCGCTGCAAATATCAGGGAGAAACAACTCAATGACATGAGGCACAACCTAACAAATCCCCCTTTTTGTTAGTTTTTATTAAAATGAATGTAAAGAGTGTTTCATCATCCCCTTGTCAGTTTTTTTTTTGTTTTTTGTAATCTTGAAATGTCAAACAGTTTTTACAGGTATGCCGATCACCCATCCAATGCATCTACCTGACGCAGTCTGTGTCCAGCAGATGTTCCTGGCGCTTCGGTGTCTTCTTCCTGTAGTCAGCAATCACATTTGAATTATTTGACTGTGACCTTTAATCAGACAACTGCAATGACAATTACATTTTCACACAACGGGATCACAGATTCACAGCGACGTTCACCACGATCACAGGAATGGAAGCGACTACAGCTCAAATAACCACTAGTGATAAACTTTCAGTTGCGCGACTGAAGAGACTACCAATGAGAGTGAAGGATACTGCTGATTGACATGACCTGTTAGGTAAATGCATTACAGGATCCCCTAGGCAACCAGATCCTGAAATTTCCACAAGCGAACAGCTGGCAGATGTGCTACAAGCGAGTTGCTTCCAGCATGTTTGTTGTTTTAGATTCCTTTTCATTGGGGAAGCCTTCGAAATTCCCTTTAATGACAACCTCAAACTTCCAGCCAGAGTCACGAGGAACACTGTTTAGGATTAGACACGTTACACAGGGATCACATACTCTGATAGCTGCCAGACACCTTGTACCTCAAGGCGTTTTTCACATCTACAGTTTGTTTACGCTGGTCTGAATCAGCTGATGAGTTCATGAATCACACTTCCTCCTGTGATTTAATTTCTTTTCATACAGTTAAAACTCCAAGTGAATCAAACTGCATCACTACAAACCACAAGAGATGACTGAGTCTGCTTATTGGCCAGATACATCTAGGGTGGGAGTAATAAATGGAAATACAGAGAGAAGGTGCTGCACTCCTATGTGTCAGGCAAAACTGTCCCCTGCACATCTGCTACTCTGCTTTATCTTAGGATGCAAAGCTTATGGGAAGCCATTTATTTCCAGTATACACCAGCTAGTAGGGTCAAACTGAGACTCCATCACAACCTCACAATAAATGACCTGATCTGGAGGTCTGGAACTGCATCAAGATCACCTCCTACAGAGGGTCTCGGTATGTTTTGGTGTGCACAACAGTGTTTATTCATACAGTGTATCTGTATGAATAAACCGCACTAAAACAGAGTGGGCTGGCTGTGGCTCAGGAGGTAGAGCGGGTTCCCTAAATACTCTGGTCTGCATGTCAAAATATCTTTAGCAAAAATACCAAATCCTAGTTTTTTGGAGTGTGCAAATGTTAAAATAGGTTCATAGGTACAGAAAAAAAAGCATTATTGGATAAATGAGACTTGTAGCAAGAAGTGCTTCGAGTGCTCATATTATAAAAACACTAAGTACAGTTTTACTTGAAATTAAACTCAGGGTGCGAGTTCTGGCGTTTTAATTGCAAAGGACAGTCATACCAACTTTTGGTTGAATTTTTAAAAGATTCTTTTGAATTTCTTTTAAAAATTATTTACTTTTAACAAACTTTTTTGCAGCAGTACATGAAAAAAACAAAAACAAACCCACCAACTACAAAGACTAGTTGTTAAATGGTTCAGACTTACCTCATCGTCATCATCCATTTCTTCCACTTCATTGTAGATCTCCATGATATCTGTGCAGCTTGGATTACTGAGAAAGTGACAAAATGTGTCAGCAAGAAATACAATTAGAAATTCTGCGCTTACAGTTCGTGCATCATCACAAGGTCTACGAACAAACAAACAAGTCCAGAAACACATACTTGACAAATTTCTGGAGGACGTTGGTGATGATTTTTGCAGAGTGGGCAATCTTGCTCCTTGGCTCATTGAAAGTGCGGGCGTTATGTGCAATATACCTGGCATCCCAAATTAATGCTGAGAGGCGTCTGTGGATTACCAAAGCGGAGCAAATGAAACGCAACATTACACACCACTTCTCACTTCTTTGCATTTCATGAACACGTTTTAAGGACAAATCTGGGCCAAAAGTTGAGGAGAAGATTGGTAGAAACTCACCTGTAGAATCTGTTAATGAGCCGCAGTCTGATGGTGCCCAGATCTGTGGGATAGGCGATCACGGTGCAGTAGCTGGGATACTGGACCAAGTCCACGGGACCAGAGAACGGAGCTGCAATCTCTGTGGCACAAACACGGAAAGAACGAGTGTAAGGATCAGGCAGATGTGAGCAAATGACAACGACGACAACATGTCAGTAAACATGAAGGAGAGAATACGTGGGTGAAATCAAACAAACTGGAAGACAAAGAACATCCATTTATGCATACACACCGACAGTGATGAGCTGATCGATGCTAGCGATGAGTCGTTCACACTCCTCATCCCTACTCCTCTCACCCCACTCGCCTGGCAGAGGCTTGTACATCAGCTCCCTCATCTCCTCTGCGGTCACAGGTATACCACCTCCCTCTGTGTCCGGCTGTGGGGCTGCACAACAAAGACAAACCCTTTCAATACACCCTGACACCTATTAACCAAACTCTGCGAAATGTACTCCATTACTAAACCACAGTAAGCTAGTAAACAGCCTTTAGTACCATCATCCTGAATAGGTTCCACATCCCAAGGACTGAGTTTCTCAGTTTCACCATTATCCCACCTGGTAGAAACACAAGAAGGCTGTTAGCAACCAACCAAACAATGCTGGACAAAGCCCGGCTGAACCACTGAATACTATAGGAAGATTTATATAGATTTATTTATGCCTCATCACCTCTAATGCTGTCTCAATCAACCCCAGTATAGTCCCTTAGAAATTTCACATCACTCACTGCTGTCTGGCAGCATCTACAATATCCAGCTTTTGATAGTTAAAATATCTGAAGAATTTTACTTTGTCCCCACAAAGTGTGTGTTTCTTACTTGACTTTGAAGCACTGGAAGAGACTGTCTGGGTACTGCGGCTGGTAGGGCTCCTGGCAGATGATGGTCCCAAACCACCAGGCATCATCTATCACCGAGCGAAACCTGTCGTCTGTGACAAGGAGAATACGATCAAACTCAGGTGTTTGAGCGAGAGAAAAAAAGAAAGAAGCCTGGCACCCATCTGTGAGGGTGACCGCACGGATGAATCATTGGAAACAGCATGTATGTGAACAACAACACCTTTCCCCCTCTCACATCACCAAAATAGCAATGCAGGGAAAGAAAGAAAAACATCAACCAGCAATATCAAACTGGAATAAATCTTCTCAAACTTCTTAGTCTGTCTATATATCCCTGCAGAACGCATTAAACAGATCAGCAGAGGACATTTCTAACAGGTAGTTTTGGCTTTGCTTACTTGGTTGCCAGTTTCTTCGAAGCGCCTCATCATAACACTGCCTCAGCACCAAGAAATCAATCACATCTGGCATGTCGTGATATCTGCAGGGACACAAGAAAGAGGAAAAACTGTCACTTTGACAAGAAGGTACAAAAATCCCTTCAAGACTTGGTGGTGAAGCTGATGCTGGAAACACTAACAAATACTACAGTAAGAAAAGCCTTTCCAAAAAAGACCAGGATCATCAAAATTATGTGGACAGTATTTTTACATTTCACACATTTTCTTTTCCTTCATGATGTGTCAAATTCAAATACTGACCCAACGAGCGGGTGGTAATGTGATTAAGAAGAGCACGGACACTTGATGTGCTTTATCGTAGAGAGGAATGTCACCAATGGACAGAGCTGCTTACTTGATAGAAAATGACTTGTCTGTGATTTTGCCGGTGCCGTGGTCAATGAGCGTCAGCTTCAGGCAGCAAAGTGTTGGCGGGCAAACTTCATATTTGATTCCAGTGATCTTCACAAACTCTTGGTCCTACAAAAACACACAGCAGGATTCCTACTTAATCTGCAGTTACATATTACCACTGAAAATAGTAACTGACACATGCAGACTGGAGAACTTAAGCAGGAATTAGCATTTTATGTATTCCTCCGAACTCATCATCAACTGGGAAATTTTTATGATCTTTATTTTGTTTGTTCCTCGTCTTACCCGGAGCTCCATTCTCTTCCAGGGCTGCTTTTCTAAATTGATGTCGTACAGCTCACTCCGACTTACAGCTTCAACGTAGGCCTCGTGTCCCTGCCGAAAGTAGATCACCTGAAAGACAAATCGTGCAGATGGTTAGAGGGAATGTTTGTACATAGGTGTATAAACCCTGTACAGCCTGAATATGAAATAACTGCTAAATAAAGAAATTAGAAAGAAAACTTAAATTAAATCGATTTGGATAGATGACTTCATTTGTAGCATTTTTGCTACATCCAGCATTTTGTGCAAGTGTTACATGTGTCTCATGCAATCATGTTTTCAGGGGGTGCAACTTTGCCACTTGTTAAGGTGAACCTTACCAACGTTAAAGTTAAAGCAGTGCATGACACTGTCTCTGGAAAGTGCCTGTATGCGTTTGGTGATGCAGAAAATGTATACTTGCTTTATACTTAATTCCAAGTATGGAATAAAGCTGGAAAGTCTCTTTTACACTGCTTTTTACATTAGAAATAAGCAGCAGTACTGAGAGCACAATCTGCAATGAAATAATTAACTAAATCAAAATGCTTATTTAACCGTTCTCGGGCCATAAATGACCAAAATAACAATTTTCTGTAGCATTAATCTTGTCTTATTTGCAACAGTGTTGCATTTTATTGTTATATTTTAGACTAGATTCTAGATTTTAAGCACCATTGTATTATCATCATCTGATGACGTTCCCGATCGGAGCAGAGAGTCATGTGACATGTGCAACATCCTTTATATGAGAGTGTACACAAAAAAAAAGAAAAAAAAGAAGAGAATGATGACGGCCGTATCAGGGTAGGGTTTAAGGTTTTGTGGAGCCAGCTTACACAAAGCCTGGCTGGGTTGAACCTCCCTCAGTCTACCCCTCTGGGTTGACATGAGCATCATTTCTTGATTTTACAACTATGACTACAAGTATAAGGCTGCCAACTAAAACCACAAGAAGTAAATGTACTTGTCCTTTTAATTTAAGGAAAAAAAAACCCCCAAAAGACAAAAAACCTTGAAGGATTTAGCTCTGCCAGACCAAATCGCGATCTTGTACTTTTAGGCTAGAAGACCTATTTATGGTGTTCAGCCAAAACCCAAGACTACATTTAATTTAGCCACTATACATTTCATGCCCCAAACAGTCTTCATTTCCTTCCACACCGTGTGCTTACTATTAAATATTGCTGCAATAAAATGAAGTATACTTACTAAGTACAAGTATTGGTTTGTTGATAAAAAAAAGTTTAAAAATAAACTTGACTGGTTGTTTTGTGGTGATGAAGGCATTTGACCTTATCCAGGGTTAAAGCTTAAACAAATTTATTGCAGAATTGTTCAAATAAACAGCACTAAGCAGAAATGTCGGCTACTGCAATCTCATAAATGAGAGAGTATGATTTTTCTTTTCCAATTAGGCATTAGGCTGATGACCCTCTTACCTCATCACCCATTTGGGGAACAAAAGGAGACTTCCTGGGAATGACATCAGTGATCCACGGCGATGGTCTGAACTCATTGGACACTTCCCTGTTAATGGATGGTCTGGGCTTTGGACGCTGATTGAAGCACCAACATGTAAAACATTAAACAAGTTAATATGAGATATTTTCAAATATTTCACACTCGTCATTCTGTCTAAGCAGTTATTAATCAGATTCACAAAGAGAAAAAGATAAATGAGGATTAAGGAACCTTACCCGAGGAAACTTGTTCTTTGCCTTCTTTGCCTTCTCTTTGCCTTTCTTTTTAGGTCTTTCCTCCTCATCACTTTGCTGCTTTTCCTCCTCTTCCTCGTTCTCTTCCTCCTCCTCTTCAGAGCTGCTGAGTCTGCGCCTTACTCGTTTCCGTGATGACAGTGGAGTTGAGGGCTGCAGATTTATACCAGCGTCTGCCGTCCAGTCAGAGTATTCGCTGGATGTATGGCTGTCCAATCAAAAGCAGGTGTGATTACCACAAAAAGCTACACACTTAATTACACAAATATTGCTACTGTAGATATTTTTTTGATACAGGAAATGTTTGGTTACCAGGGAAAGCCTGTTTCTCTGAAAAGTGACTGATGGGGAAAATAATGCCCGTTGACCCTGATCTATAAAGTATATTCACCTTGAGCTGTCAGTTTTCCACTCTTCCTCATCATTGGAGGAATCCAGGTCACTACCATCCAGCTCATTGTCCTGGAGAGATGAAAAAAACAAAAAACAATTACACACAATTAAGAGGGGGGGGGGACGACGACTTGTAAAGAGCGCTTTCATCAAGAGGAGAGTGCATCACCTCTGAGTGCATCTCCGAACTTGCCGTCTCCTCTCCCTCTTCACACGATTCGTCGATGTATTCCAATGCATCTCCACGGCTGTGCGCTCGCTTCGCGGTGGAAGGCTCATCGTCTGAATCATCCTGGGGGGACAGATGGGAATGATTCAGCATCGGTGAAAATAAAGCTGTACTAAAATAGATATGAAAAAACCAAACAACAACTTTCATCACTTAGTTAACCGTTTCAAAAGGACACTCAATATATAGCGTGCCTTTTGTTCTTCGATCCTTTAGCACTTTTTTTTTTTTTTTTTTTTTTTTTTTAACACTGCAGCATTCCCTTGCAAATTGGTAAAATTTTACTAAATGCTGTGAAAATTTAAAACCATCTTCACTGGGTGGAAAAACAGGAAACCTACTCGACAGCTGCTGTACATAATGCGCCTCTTCTTTACATTGTACTGAACCACCTCCTCGTCTCCTCTGGCTACTCGAACGTCCTCCTGGCCCCTGAAAAATATAATTCACGTCAAAATAAGCACCCAGAAAAATGCTAGAAAACCTCACTGATGACCAAGTTTAGACATGACTTTCTGTTCATGTCATTCCCAGTGCTTCCCACGAGGAACTGGCCCTTCGTTAGCAGACAAACAATCTATATATTTCAGACCAAAGGACTGAGTAAACCTGTTAGGTTTTCTGAATCGACAGACCTGATTAACACAAAAATGTATTTTTTTCATTATTGACCCAAATTAATTACACATTGGAATCTACTGAATAAATCTGCATAGCCAGAACATTATGAACATCTTTATCCAGCATGAAGCAAAACAGATACGATCCACTCAGGATCTCTGAAGGTGCCCTGTGGAGTCTTGTAAGGAGGCCGTGGCACCAAATCTTTTTAAGCCCAGTAAGCTGCAAGCCCCATCATGCTGTCCCCGTTTATACAGTTGATTAGCAAAAAATACTGCTGGGATTGAAAAACCTAAAGGAATTGCCATTTCTGAGATGCTCGTTATCTGCCCTTACCTTTCCCTGGTTTACCTGTTGTCAAACTATACTAATCTTTAACCTGCCCATCTGACTTACAGCCAACATACCTATTACAAGAAGTGACTCTTCACTCTACATCAAAACATCCCACACGTCGTTGTTATTGGACAATCAACAACATTCACTACATCTGCAATAGATTCCAATCTTTTAAAATTGGTTTCCATTTATTTATAAACTATAAAAATCTTTCCCATAAACAATGACACATCTTGGCACATATTGTACCTGTAGCTGCTGTGTGGAAGTTCGGGTACCACCACCCTGCGTCTCCAGGCCTGCAGGTCTCTCTCAGTGGCCATCTGGCTGCGAGGAGCGTTCTGGTGCATCTGTCGTACGCCCTCCACTTGTCCACTGCGGCGAAGACCCACATTAGGGGGTGACTGCACATCTGCTCGGTCGTTCACGGACACTGAAGTGAAAAATACTCGCTGTCAGCAAATACTTTAAGTCTTTTCTGGATATTCTGAGAAATTCTAAGGTCTACTAAAACCAATCCAGTGCAGCAGTGATGGTGTACTGATACCTCTTCGCGGTGTGCTTGGTGCTGGAGCCAACACAGAGCCTTGGGCCTCGGCTGGCCCTTCGGGTACTGCTCCCGTCTCAGGCTGGTTCTGTCTGTCTTGTTGCTCTTGAAGCTGTCGGATGGCCTCGTCCAGAAGGCTGCTGCGTCTGACTGCAACCTCCTCGGGTTCTGCCGTCTGCTGGCTGATGACCTGCTCTACCACCTCACCATCACCTGAAGATGTGATACATGTCAAACACCATCAAGTTTGATATGTTTAGCTGTAAATACAGTTCAGATGGTCTTAAATCGAGACAATAAAACAGTGAAAATGGGTCTGTGACATTTAAAAGTATATAATCTTCCATTAAGGTAATGGACTAATTGCAGCAGAATTATGGTCTTACTGGTGGCTACATATCCCAGCTGAGGTACCAGGTGCTCTGCAGCAATGTTCTCCCGCCCTGGGACAAGTCGCTGGTACCTAAAAATCAAGGAAAAATGTCGAATTCAAAGACAGGCCAGGGAAAACCATTTTAACTTTGTCATGCTGCTCTCAGGCAATCAGAACCTCTGATTTAACATTCAAACATCTGAACTTTTGGGCAATAAACGAAGACTGTAATGCTGCATAATGAAAACAAGGTGACGTCTACCGTGGGGGGTGAGGGTTTCCATCCACATCCACTAAAAACGGTGGTGGCATAAGATGGGGAGCCTGCTGTGTCTGTTCGTCCAGCACAAAGCCGTTGGCATCCCGGATCAGCGGTCTGTAGTCTGTGTGGAAGAACACCTGATCTGGAAGCTGCGTGGAGACCAGGAGAAGCAGGAAATAAGTAAATGTCTTCACTTTGCTCACAAAACGTAAAATTTCAACCATTTTCTCGATCTCCAAAATGCAACAGTTCTTCTTGCCTTTTCATAGGGCTTGGAACTGCCGAAGCCAAAGATGAGCAGATGGCCATGGGAGTCCGTGCAGGCGAAACGCTGACCATCGGGAGTGAATTTGCAGTCAAAAACAGCTCCGTGACCCTGGCCTTCAATCTGGATGAAAAACCACAAAATAGAAGAAACTTGTCAGAAAATGAGAATTTTTAACAACAGCACAAATCCTTCCCTCACAGTAACTGGGAAAGACTAATGATGTTGTATTTCCTTCTCTCACTTTGCACAAAAAATACCACAAAAAAAAAAATGTATCCAAATAGAAGAAATCCTGCTTTCAGGGTTAACTTTATGCACACTGCTTTTAATCATAATCATGCTACTGCCCTAATTTAGTGTCCATCAGAATAAAAACATTATAACCACATCTGCCCAGCAGTCATAGATCATTCGTTGTCACATGTGTGAGTCAGTGCTCTCCCGCTGTTATAGGATGTAAAGGAGGAAAGAATCTAGCTCACTTGCCTCTTACTGTGTGCAGAGATGCACCTTGGCCAAAACAACTACACTGTTCCTTCAGTCCCTCACAATTAAGTGTTATAGCGAATGAATCACACTCTGAGCGCATCATGTTATCGCTCCATCCCGCCGGGGTTAACAACTTTCCGCTGTGCACCATCCTATAAAAGCCAACTTCAGGCAGTGCTGTGTCAGCGTACCATGTTGAAGTAATGCTGTGTGTTTGTGCCTCGCAGCAGGTCCCATATGAACACGTTCCCATCGTGGCCAGCAGACAGGATGATCCTGGGGTCAAAAGGGTGAGGTTCGAGGACAAACACCTCTGCCTCGTGGCCCTGAAAAACAAGCACACTCGAGTTGATCTCTGGTTTAAAATGAGAATCTGTGGCAGTTACATCATAGTCAGTATTAATATGAGCTCTGCAGCAGAACGCAGCACAATTACTTTAAGGATATGTAGCAGCTGTCCTGTGTAGGAGTTCCACACTTTGAGGAGATGGTTGTTAACAGCCGTGATGACTGTATTGTCATGGCGATCCCACGCTACCATGGTGACTTTGGGTTTGAAGTAGCTTTCCTCTTCACTCATTGGCTCAACACTGAGAGAGAAAAATAACAAACGAACATCAAATAACAAATTATTCATAATACTAAAAAAGTAATATGGAAACGAATCTATAAAGTCCCTTTGACACATCTCGTGATGACACTGTAATCACAGAAATCCAGATTTTAATTCTAACACAAAGTACCAGATTATTATCACTAAATTCTTGTGAAAGGCAGGCTTTGGCACATGAGAGGTTTGTAGTCATTTCCAAGACAAAAAGGCTGGATGATAAACAGAATGTTTTTTAAAAGATATTTGAAAAACACATGCAGAGATATTTTTTTTAAAAAAAAGAAAAAAAAAGATTAATATAAATATGCTACTTTCAGCTGCTCCCTTATTCACACGGGGTTGCCACAGCGGGTAGCTCCGCATGTTTGATTTGGCAGACTTTACTCCGGATGCCCTTCCCGGCACAACACCAAAGGGATTTGTGTCTCCTCCCGGAATTAAAGCTGGGGAGCGTTCACTTGTTAAGCAAATGTGTTTGAGATGAATGCAATTACCTGGAAATCATTTGACCGCCCCCCAACCCCCAAATATAACTGAAAATAGCACAAACATCACATTGAGTTTTTAAACTGAAAACAACCGTTATTGACAGAGGCAACAAAAGCCTGGGAAAAAAAGTGTGATGAGTTAATTTTGCAGAATTAAGTAGTATTATGCCTCACCATTATGTGGGCAAACGGTTTGATTTAAAATTAACACACTGCAGTTTTATGATGAGAAACACTAGAGGATTTATTCAGCTATCGTTAGAAGATTCAGAGAATCCGGAGATCCTGTGTACAGAAGGAACGAGGGAACACTTCTGAGAAATGTCATCAGTGCACACAGGTTTGTTGCTGCATTTGCAAGTGCAAGAACCAAACACGCAAAGCAGAGCTCTGACCCCAGTGCTCATGACACTAAAGGAGAGTACACGGCACAGGAAACTTGCCTGAATTCTGTCTTTATTTACATTTTACACGGCATCGGAACACCTTGGTAAACAGGAGCTGTACATTTTAAATATATGCTCATGTTTTCATATACATATAAATTCTGCATGAGCTACAGAATAGAGACTGAATTTTGGAAGCAGACCTAGTTTAGCACGGAACAATCTGTCCAGAGGAATGCTCTGCTGGCAAACCGAGAACACCATGTATACCTAGAGGTATGAGTCTCATTCAGGTAAGTCCTTGCTTATTTTAATAAAACAATGCCAACCCACATTCTGCATTTACTGGTAATTCAATGCATGCGGCTTTCTTTCTTCTAGTGACTGCTGAAATTAAAAGTTCATTTTAACGCTTTAAAATAAATCCATAAATAGGCGCCTGAAAGTGTTGAAAAGTGGCTTCTTTTAGGCAGAATTTGATTTTACGCAGCTAATTTTTTGCCAGTGCAAGAACTGTGCTTTAAATTATATACATACCGGTATGTACAGCGAAACACAGCCTGAATGTTTGAAAGCCTCCCCAGTTTGATACTGAACATGCGTTAACTGGCAGATAAAAACAAACATAAGATCTGTCCTCCATTTCCACTGGTTACTCTCCAGGAATAACTAGCCTATAGTAAGGAAGTGAAGCTATACACAACCTAAGACAACACAAAGCCTAATCCTGGGGACACAATACAACTGAACCAGACAAACTTATTCATAAAACAACCCTGTAATTACAAAAAAATACATCAATCAGTATTACCCCTCAGCAAACAAGTTCTTTCAGTGGTATGTATAATTATATACATAAAGAAAACCTTTGTTGGCGACTTGCTTTCCAAACAGATGACCGAGCCAATACAAGCCGACAACTGAACAAATAAGTATTTGAGCAAACGGTTTCCTCAGCTGCCGTCAGCACCTGGTTTACTTGGACATGCTCCGACAGCTCCTCCGAGCAGCTTAGGCAGCAAACGCTTCCTTTTCGTTCAGCAAATCGGGCACTTTTTATTCCAAATGAGAATCTAGCTCATTCTGTGCTATTACAGAACCAAAATCAAGAAGGCATCTTCACCAAGATAAGACCCACTTTCGTCCACGCTGGTTCACAAGAGCAAAGACTCACCCTGGAATAGTGGCAGACATGTTCAGCAGGATGCACCTCCACTGCTGCCGCTGGTGGAGCTTCCAGATCCGTGCTGTTCCATCTCGACTTCCACTCACAAACCTGGCACGGGACAGCGACAAACACCAGGCACCATCACTTTACACACCATCCCACTCAGTTAAACGTGTACTCTGAATACTGCAATACTTGATATAATTTTTAAATAATAATAGAATGAGCTTTTATCATACCTTTCACCTGAGTGGCAAAATTGGATGCTATCAACTTTGTCCTAGAAACCAGAGACATGTAAAAGGATCATCAGGATCAAAAGGAGAAGAACAACAAATTCTTACATCAAATTTGCATTTGCAGCTCAAAGTTCTGCCAATAAAACCTTTGTAAGGATAAAGTTTTGCTCTTCAGATGATGCTTACCGTGTGCTCATGGAGCTCTGATATCTTTTCTGGGCTCCCACTTCCCAAGTAATATATTCGGATGACATCATCAGTACTTCCTGTTGCTAAAAACATCCCACCTGGAAAAAAGTTGGTAACGTGAAATGGCGTGTTGCACTTAATTTATTTTATTTAACCTTTATTTATACAGGTAGTCCCATGGAGACTCGATGTCTCATTCACAAGAGACCTGTTCCAGACAACCATTAAAATTACAACAATAAAATAACTAAATAATTCTTTAGTTAGACACATGAAGTAGCACAGAGGTCATTAAAAACTAGCAGCTCTTTATTGATTGCTTTGGCTCTAGACTTTGTTTACAGGATGGTGGAGGAGACAGTGGAGAAATGGCAGGAAAAGGGACTCAACATATAAATGTCTGGTTACCTGGACTGAATGAGGAGCACACGGTCTGAACACCTGGCCTTGGCCGCTCTGTAAATTTGTGCGGTCGATCGCTGGAAGTAGAGAAGAAAACATCACTGATTTCATCCAAAATAGAACACGTGACTGAATTCGGAGCAGACGCTAAAGAAATGATGTTTTCGTTTTTATATTTCATGTCTACCTTTTGCCCTGTCCTTCAACATAAACTGACAGTCAAACTTACATCTAAACCAACCAGCATCTCAACATTTTGGATGACAGACGAGATTACAGCCGGGTCGGATGTCACGCTGCCATTGTTTTGGTCAGATAAGAGACAACAACATACTTGCATATCAGTTAAACAGGCGTTCAAGGTTTAGAATACAACTAAACTTAGCACAAAAACAGAAGGAGATCTGTGTGTGGTGGGTAATATCTTTGTTGTAACAATGCCTCCTCTCATAAATCTTACACCACTGGAAAGCCTGCTTATTCCCCCTTTAATGTTGCATTTGTGGGTTGAGCATCAAGGCCAAACAGCTTATTCTGCTGTTGACTATTGTTTGGTGTTGTTTACTGTATTACATGATTGAAGTCTGAAGAAACAAGATATATTGGAAATTTAACTATTTATTTATTTAACAAACAGGGACCCCTGTAGCATGTGGAAGGTGACAGGTACAACAACCTGGCACCACTTTCTCGTACTAATCACCAACTTGGTCACACACTGCTGTGGGATCTCATTCTTCAACCAGCAATTGTTGCACATCAACCAGTGTGGTTGTGTTGGTCACTCTGGTATGAACAGCACACCCAAAATGATACCAAAAATCTTCAGTGGGATTGAGGTCAGGACTAAGGGCAGGCATTTCCATCCTCTCTACTCAAAAATTCTGTTAGTCTGCAATAAATCCCAATGTGTGGGGCGAGCACCACCTTGGAGGATAGTTTGGTCCTAAAAAGCGCAGATGTGGGATTGCCGCTGCATGCAGAAACTTATCTTATCTGCACCGAGATTGCCTCCAATGATGACAAGCCCCGGTGAGGGAGATGCCGCCCCACATCATCACACTGCCTTCACCAAAAGCTGTTAACCTATCGTTGCTGCAATCAGCAATTGCATTCTCCACATCCTCTCCACACTTTGACCCCACAAACGATCCACCTGCCGCAGGCAGAATCTCAATTCATCGCTGAACACACCATTCCTCCACATGTTCTCTGACATCACCCATTATATGTAAATTGCCCTTCAACTTGGAGATGGTACTAGGTACTCCAAATAATGCTGCATCTTGGTTTGTGGAACACCAGCTTGAAGTTTCCAGATTAGTGAAATGTAGCATGTCTGGAGCAGACACCAACCGACTGCTGTAGCAGGGTCCCTGCTCACAGGTGCTGCCAATCAGGTGTCTGATTGGCAGCACCTGTGTTACCAGAAGTTCAAAACAAGAATAAGCTGTTTAGCATTGGCAGAAAACATCTGACAAGTTATTCATGAGCGCAACCCACCTACTCAACTCTGCTGTTCAACCCAAAAATGTGGCACCACTTAAAAGGAAATAATCAACGTTCCCAGTGGTATAAGATTTATTGCCAAGAACCATTGTTAAAAAGAAATAATCAAAGAAACAAATTTTCTTATTTATATGCTTTCTATCTGAGCTTCTTTAAGACAAGGCAGACGCCAGTATAAAGGATGATGTAATGGCAATACACCAGCAGCCAACACTGGGAGTTAAAAACCTTTTAAGCCCAATGTGACTTGTTTTCCAGTTACGCCTTAGGCCCTACTGCTAATTTCCATTAGAATAATAATTTCTAATGGATGACTATTCCCACTCCTATGTACAAGGCGTTGCACAGCTTAGCATTGTTTGTGCCTCGGTGGAAGCGACACACACACAGAAACTAAACTGTTTTGTACTTTAATACATTTATAATAGTTTTATTTTTTTCTTCTTTAGCAGTCTTAGTTTACTGCTCCAGCTGAACTGTGTTCAACAGCATTTCATCAATGGATTACGCATCTGATTTGGGATGAATGCTTTGACAGAATATTTGCCACCAACATTTTGAGGTTAATTGGTGATTCTAAATTACCCATTCGCACTCAGATTAACACCCGTCTCTTAGTCCTGAGACAGGCTGGCGACCATCCAGGGTGTGCCCTGCCTCTCGTCTTGTGGCAGTTGTGATATGCTCTATCAAGTGTTCAATAAGCATGTGGTTTGACAACCATTAATATAGTTTCCGTGTTTTTGCAAAGAGCAGCCGCAGAGGCAGAGACCACCCTCACTACTGTCTGACGCACACCCAGTCATTTTGTTCTAGAAACAGGCCTGAAATATTACAGAAACCTCTCGGTTCAGAGCGGAGCTATGAGGGTTACTCCTGGGAGGCTTTCAAGGGGTACCGAGTTAACATACAGCACTCACCTAAAGTTTATGCTGTTGGCATCCCACTGCCAGAAGCAGACAGTAGCATCAGTTCCAGTGGACAGCATGTAACGTTTGGAGCCCTTGGCAAACGGTGAAAACTGAAACCACAAGAAAAACCACCCATCAGACCCCACTCCAGCCAGTGAGTCAGTCTATGTAGACCGAAACCTGCATTTCACAGAGAAAGGTGAATATTAACCTTTTCTCCCCCTGTACTGGCCAAGACAAAATCTTGATCTTGAGCCAACGGTTAAGAAGGACGAGGTTAAATTTTATTTTCTGGTGTGCACCAACAATGATTTTCAGACTGACTGGACCAGAAATGCTCTTACTGGCTTCAGGACATCTTTAAGTGAAAGGAAAAACAGGCGACAGAGCACGGAAAATGACTCTAAACAGTAAATACGTTCCCAGTATCACGCAGTACTGTTTCTACACATAGCTATGGGGTGAAGAGGAGCTGAAGTAAAGAGAAGACCAAATGAACCATTATCTTTCACATAAAACCAGAACTTGTACAGTTTCATTTCAGTCAATCAGGGAGTTTCTGTGCCATTAAAAACAGTTGCATGGCAGGTAAACTTAACTCACTGAAATAAAAAATGCTTTTATAGAGAAAGAAGGTGGCAAGAGAACTGTAGCAAAGTAAAGATCATGACCGGTGTTTTACTCAGAACATTTTCTTCATGAATCGGCCAGCACTAATATGTACAACTGTGTGATTTTAGAGTGCCACTACACAACATTCACACATGAGAAAAATCTAAAGAAATTAATGAAATCAGTTTATCATTTACTTTGGAAAAGCATGCACATGCTCATATTTAACTTCAATGAACATTTAAAGCCAGCAGTGCATTTTGCAACACTGAAGATACAGCCATCTTGTTTGAATAAACTTTACTGAACTGTTGATGGACGAAACTAAAATGGATTTTGTGCTTATGTTAAATTCTGGCCATGGAGAAAGGACTGTTTAAATTATTAAGTACTGTGAGAGAAAAACAAAGGATAAAAGAATGGGCTAAACCTACTAGCAACGAATGTTGATGCACAAAATCTGGTGCACTGCCAGAGTGATCCAGGTGCAACTTACGCTCTGCAGTTTCTGTTCCAGGACGTGACTACACAGCCATAAATCGGTCTATTTCTGACAACAATCGTTTAGGTCACAGAGTGTAACAAGAGAATCTCACACCAAACCAAAAGATACAGTCACACCGTTAGGGCTGAACGATTATGGAAAATAATCTAATTGCGATTTTTTGCCCCAATATTGCGATTGCGATGCGATATGCGATTATTTTTTAAGGTCTTTGTCTTCTGTATTATTAAACAAAGACAAGCAATACATCATATAGTATGGCCAATACTATATTACATTAATTTTAAACTGTTCTTTCCTGGAAGACAGACCTCTGTTATGATGACATGAGGTGATGCATGAATTGATGACTGACATTTTTATTTAACTTCTTCAATCACAACAGTATATTTGAACATACACAATAGTTTATTTTTAGCTTACAAACATCTGAGCATAAAGTGCTGACAAGGAACCCTGGTGTAAACATTAAAATGAAAGTCAGTACAATGTGCAGATTGCAGAAATATACATAAACAAAATCAGTGGCTTTACCACACTCAGTTTTTCGACATCTGTGAACTACTAGACAGTCATTCAATTAAAAAATAATATTAAATAAATAAAACTAATAAATAAAAAATACACACATCTTACTGATCTCTGCAGTCAGTAACATTACACATAAAGTGCAAACATAATAGCAATTGTATAAACACACACACAAACACGCCTTTAAAGTTTAAAGGCGTGAAATTGGACGGTCTAGTTCTGATTAGCGTCACCGCTGTCTCGGTGGAGTTTAATAAACTCGGCCGTCTGCTTCTTGCTATCTAAAATATAACCAGACACTGGTGTAAATTCTTGACTGTCTCATACTTCTGTTTAATAAGTTTTCTGTTTGACGTTTAGTCAGCTGTGTGAAAACCAAGGAGGAACCCACCCGGGGGATTAATAAAGTTTTATTTTATCTAATCTAATAACTTTAATCTCAGCCAAACCGATTTACTCACGAACAAACAAAACACTGAAAAAAGCCCAACAATAACATTTTTAGGTTGTCTAAGTGACTTATATATTACGTTTAACGCGAGCAGCGAAACTCCGCGGTGATCTGAAAATGATGTGCCGGGAGTTGTGCCGTTCTCGGCCGCATCAGTAATCCTCGAGCTCCCGGCTAGCTGTCGAGCTGGTGGGTAGCAGACGCCTCTGAAAACGTCGAAGCACTTTTGCAAATATGGGATATCTTGATAAACCGAGCAGATATTTGATGTTTACACAACTACTTTCTCGCCTGAAAATATGTTAAAAGTTTATTTTGTGACCCAGAAAGATTAGTATGAGTAATTTTAAAACTTAGTAGCGGCCGCCATTGCTGGAAACTGGAGTTTGGCTGGGCCGCGCTATGAATTCTGGGATATGGTAGTAATTTGGACAGCCTTATAATCGCAGTATAATCGCAGCCTTTGCGGTTAGAAAATTGCACTTGATCATGTCGCGATATTATCGCAAATGCGATATATCGTTCAGCCCTACACACCGTGATTCCCTGAGGATTTTGTCTTCAATTAAAGCACTGGATGAACCCACGTTTAAAACAAACAGCATAATATAAAGACTGAAGCTCCTTTACCTGAAGGGAGGTAATGGATCCACTGTGTCCCTGCAGCACAGCTACGGGGGCACAGGTACGAAGGCACCACACACGGATGGTTTTGTCACAGCTTCCTGCAGCAATTAGCGTATTCTCATAGTTAACTGCCAAGTCTGTGATCTCTGCAGAGTGTCCTCGCAGCGTTGAATGAAGCCTTCCATCAAACGAAGACCAAATCTTCACCAAGCAGTCATCTGAGCCCTTAAAAACAAAAACAAGAGCATATGCTTTAGTATACCTGTATGAGAAGAAGAATCTGGGGTACACAGTTAAGGTGGGCACAAGCAACTTAACACTCTAATATTAACAATGCATGTACAGTGGGTGCAATCTGAGTGCTCTTTCATGCAGAAAAACGCTGATTATTATTCTTACAAAGTAGGTGTTTAATTCTGAGAAGAGTGACAAGCTCCAACTTACTGTAAAGATCCTGAGACCAGTGCGATCAAATGCAATACAGTACACTGCAGACAGATGCCCCAGGATCCGCCTATGTAGACGCATGTGCTCATAGTTGCTGACAGGACAGATGGAGCTGAAGCGTTGCGCTCCGGTCAGCTCTCTCCCTCGATGCACCTTCACTGTTGGCAGCATGCAATCAGAAAAATAGTAGTAAACAGAGTTGTAAATAAACTACAAATACAGTAAGGCAGAAGCAGAGGGTGATGAACACAAAGGAAAATATAAGCCTTTAGATACATCACCAAATAAAAGTCAGGTTTCAGTTTGTCTCACCAGCTTTCACCTTTCCTTTTTTACATTTTTTATTTCAGTTTCATAGGCTTTATTTACACAAACACAGCTTGAAATTAAACTCCATTTCCCAATTCAAAACTGATTCGTAAACAAGAACAAAATCACTTCCTTTCTTAAATCTGCTCCATCTGGTTTTTATATGTTGCTAGGGGAAACAAACTATGAGAAACAAGAAGTTCTCCATAAGGGTTTTTTTTTTTTCCTTCTTTTTCGCTTTAAGGTCTTAGAGCTTTAAAAATTTAAGGACAGATTTTAGATGACAATTTATACAAATGTAACTTGGTAAAGAGTTACTTCACTAGTATTTTTGATGTGTGTGTTGTTTGTCCTGAGGAAGGAATGGGATTTACAAGGTTGTTTATGACAGCATAAAAGAAATAGATGGCCCAGCTCCAGGATCAAACAGGAATAATCAGAAATGCACCGAATTGCATGAGTAAAATGATAATTCCACTTAAACGTTTAAAAATGGCGACTTGTGATTAACAGCTCGTTACATCATGGCAAACAATGTGGTGGGGTGTAAGCCTGTCAAGCAAAAGAAAATTAAATGCTGTATTTAGGGCTGCAGCAATCAATTATTTTTAGTAATTAAGTAATCATCAATTAATCGAGTAATCAGATAAGAAATACTTTAGTCTTATTAATGGGCAATAATAAGGTCTTTCAAAATAAACTGCTCATTGTAATTTCTAAAAATGAAACCAATTATTTAAAGTTTAACTACACACAACATCCGTCATAAAACAAAAATCTACACCCTGTGATTGTTTTTACGTCCCATATTAAAATGTAATTTTTTAAAGAAAACATTCTTTAATTGAAAAATATAAATACTCTCAAGTACTCTCTTTCAGAGTTTTATCTCCTGGATGAGGTAGATTTGTTGTGTTTTCATGTTTATGAGTTTTTGTGCATGTGTGTGTTTCTGCGTGTGAAGTCAAGCGAAGAGTGGGTTTGTGCCTGTAAGCCTTTAAAGAAGAATGTGGTGGCTGCAACGAAGACAAGCGAGCATGTCAGCATTCTGAAGTTTGCACTGTGCTTTGATGGAAAGTTTCTGAGCTGCTCAAAACAGATGTTATGATGGTGTAGATGCATATGGTGTTACTCTATAATTATAATTATAATAATAATAATAATAAAAATAAAAAATATTATTATTCAGTGTCCAGAGTTTTAGTGGCCCACGTACATTTTTATTGGCTTGTGAAAAAGCTTGCATTTTTTTAATTTTTAAATTGTAAAGCAATTTATGAACACAATATTTTATATTATTTCACCTTCAATCTGAAAAATGTTACAAAAGCCTTGAAATTAATGTGATCTAGTAAACCTCATGCCCCACTTTAGACTCACCCCTGTTTGCTGCAGGTATCGCTTCAATATAAAATAGGGCAGCTAGCGTCAGCCTTCAACAAGCTGTATAATTTAAATCTAAACACACTATCAGACTAAGTTATCAGCTCATCTGCATGTTTTAATACAATTTCTGGAGGATTATTACAGATTTTTCGCTGTGTAAAACAGTGGCGAATGGAGCAGCTACAGTTTGCTTTTCTTCGAGTCGGGGTTTGTTGTTTAGATGCTTTTAGGAAAGTGTCCTGCTCACTTTTTCCAAGTAACGGAATTAATGTTGATCACAGGAACAGCGCTGCTGTTTTGGATGCTAGAAACACGTTTTCTTTCACTCTACCTGAGCTCAGCGTCTCGGTAACGACTCCACATTAAACTATGTCAGCATCATCATTACTGCTGCTGTTTTCTTACCAGTTTTTTGTTTAAAACTGGGGACTGTGTGGGCTTAATGTTTTCAGACTCTGTATTCATTCACTGCTCCTAAACATATTTCTATTTCATGTCTATTTGTCATCACAAATGCCGGTGGAACTCTTGCATTTCCATGGTGACAATGGTGCACTACAGAGCCAATGTATTAAACAAAGCATTGAAACAAACAATTTGTGTCAAGAACTTTTTATTATCAAATTACTCGAAGAATTGTTGCAGCCCGAGCTGTATTAAACTTACACTGAGCCAGTTATTAATGTGTGCATATCATTGATCCATTTCACTTCACACCAATGAGAAGTATACAGAGGAAGGTCAGGCCTACCTAGCTGTGGAGGTTTCTTGCAGTTCAAAGGCCTCTCTGGTGGTCTGCCCCGGTGAAGGGCTGCATATGATGAAGCTTTAAACCTCTCGCTGTCACAGTCTGAAAATCAACACCAAAAGTTCACAGAACGATTCTGCTGATTGCGAGTAGTAGTACTATTTGACACAGACACTGTCAGTTATGGTGTACATACAGACCAGTATACCATCCAAACCTTTATAATAATGGGATCTAAATATGTTTCTGAGTAACGTCCACCACACACAAAGTTCTTGAAGACTGCTCACCTTTTGCAGTCCTAAGCATGGACTGCTTTCCAGATCCCAGGAGAGAATGAACACCTGGGACACATGATGGCACCTCTTTATCAAGAAGTGGTCCAATCTGCTTACATATCTGTAGCAAGTGGTTTGGTGCAATATGTCTGTTGGCTGCAACCTATCAGTGCAAGCAAACAAACAAATAACATAAAATAAATCATTGTATGGACATGACAGTGAAAACAGACCACTTATAAAACCATTTAAAAATGAATAGCCAGTAATTCTGATAACCAGTAAATAAAGTAAATGTATGTTAAACAGATGGACAAACAGGGAGAAAGATAGGTTTCTGAACTCCTATTCTCACAGGCGTGGCTTATTTTTATCGACCAATCACAGCGCATCTCGAAAGCGAACTAACGCAGAGACAGCGCATCTCGGTTTCTGATTGGCCAGTGAAGCCGTCTCGACCAAGAGAGAAGCCAAACTACCCACCCTATCTGCGGTACAACAGTCGGGCTAAATAATATCAAACTCAGTGTTTAAATGCCGTTTTTTCTGCACCACACAACACTTCACAGTAAGAAATGTAGCCACTGAGAGCGAGTTTTGACCTTGTGCAAAGCCACAAGTCGACGATTTCCAACAGTAACCCAGCAGGAAAAAAGAACAAAGACCGTAAACAAGAACGGAGCGTGGCCGCACGGTCCCCCGTCACAAGACAATAACAACCGCCGATAGTGCATAACAACATACACGAAGTTAAAGCTTACCACATCTTCATATGTTCTCGGGTGCTCATTTCCAAGCCAGTCCAATCTCCCGGGTAAGAGCTGTCGAAAAGAGAGTTTGGTAAAGCGAAGTCAGAACAGAAAACGCCAGCAGCTCCACATCAAGCTAGTAAAAAAACCGGGTGATGTCAAAGGAGTAACGGGGTATTAAAAGTCGACTGAGTGAAACAAGTTTATGCCCGGACTCAGTCAACACCAACGGGTAGCAGCTAGTTAGCTGTTAAAGGCAAAGACAGCTGGGATACATACCTGATATTCCTCCAGCTCGTTCGCAAGGACCTGCAGAGGATTAAAAAACACACGATTCAGATGAGAATGTCTCCATCAACTCAACTCATTATCAAGTGGCTAGCCAACTATTTTGAAATACAACAGTGTGAGAGTCAAAGCACGCCAGCTCACCTCAGCCGCTCTCCGACATGGACCCGTTGTGAGAAAACGCGATATCAAGTAATAGAGCTCTGAAATGAACGGGGAGAACATTTAACAGCCGGAAAAGCAAATGGGATATCAATTATAACACGAGCGACACCGTTGTAATATTAAGCTTTTCAACTGGCTTTACTTCAACGGCTTACCCGACTCAAGGAGCGAAATGTTCCGATTTTTGGCCATTGAAACGGCCGTGATTTGGAGAGTTGAAACAAATTTTCCGCTAACTTTATGGCTACAGAGAATATGATATATTTATTTAATTTCAGTTACACAGCTCTGGCCCCCTCCACGGTTGCTCCCGCTTTCTATTCAGCCTGTTTGCAGTCGCCATTGGAAGGATGAGGCCTCAGCGATACGGCTTACTTCCGCCAAAGCGGAGTAACACAGGAAAAAGGGGGTGGGGAGGAGCACTCGCTCAACAAAAGACAAAAGTATACGTTCGCGTGTTGGTTAGGTACACGGCAGGTTCGGAGTGCAACGTCAGGTATTGATACGACTCCCCGACCACGTGTCGATAACAAGTCATTTAAGAAAAAAATACACACGATCAATCCATCGCGCGCCCCCTTTTTTTAGCGACCAAGGTCGTGAGTTCTGCACATGACGTCATAGATAATGGTCGCAAAATTGCCTTATCGACCTCCTGATAAATGCGTTTTACCGGTTTTCCGAAATTATCAGTGATGAGCCCTAATAATATTGCCATCCTCGGCTCTAGTACGCTGTATAAATATATATAGAAATCTGTATTTCATGCTTTTTATCTAAAGTGCAGGCTATTTTTTATTGGTGGGTTATTATGAAATATACTTGCACTTATATTCTTTGTGAATTGTATAAAATTGACAGCTTTTACCAAAGAATTTGCCATTTGATTGCACATTTACGACACTAAAATTAACTGTTAAATTGCATTGTTATGTAATCTTTGAAGCAATAATAATATTCTATTGATTGTTCCTTATGCAAAATACATGTTTTGTTTTGTTTTTCCCCTCTTGGGCCTATAGACAGGATATATTGGGCATGCGGTCAGGATTAAATAAACACGAAAAATGATGTATTACAAATCTGAGAATCAAAACTCATTCTTGACTTGAGCAACAGATACCGGAAGGTCATTTCAATTGCTGAAAAAGCAAATAAAAATATCCAAAGATACATAAAGAAAAATTTTTTTAAAAAAAAAGTTAAAAGAAAAGAAAAAAAATATGCATGGCATTTTTCGCATTTTTATTTTATTTTCAGTACTGGTTAATTGTGTCTTATACCTTTTAAAATTTCTCTACATGAGTCATTCTGAGAGCTGAAAATTACACTTACTCATCAGTGCTTTCTGTTCCACTCTGGATGGGCATGACCTGCAGTGGGTGATGACAAGGTTGAAAGCCTAGACTGTAAACAAAAGATCTGTCATATACACTATATTGTTGGAACGATTTGGTAAGGCTATTATAGACAACATTATTGTCAGATGTGTTATAGTTTCACATAAAAGATCTGCCTTTGGTGTTAAAGTTGAACGTGTTCTTTGGGGTTTTATGTAAAAAACAAACAAACAAACAAAAAACCAGTCAGTTTTTCTTCATTCACTTCCTTTAGGGGCCGCCATAGCAGCACATTTATCTTCATCTCACCCTATCACTAGCATCTTCTTTTGTTACACCAACCCTCCTTCACTGCATCCACTTAAGTGCTTCAGGTGAGGTTCCTTTAAAAAGAATGTTTATTACATTTAAAACTCTACCTGCCCAGTCTTTTTCATATATAGCAGAACTACTGCATTTGCCCTCTCTGATCATGTGGGTAATCTTTTCCTAAACTTGCGCCCATTATTTTTGGCTCTTGTTTTTCTAAAGTATGTATGGAAGTATGTATGCAGGAATAAAAATAGGACCGTTTATTTGACTGTGTGTTTGTATATTTTGACATGTACACTTAGTACAAGTTATGAGCCAACGTATCTTCTCTGTGGTCTCTTTTCTTTGATCGTCATATATATATAGTTTGAGGACTGACTTATGTGGCTGAGGGAGAGGTCACAGGAAGAAAATCATTGCTGACCGAGAGATGCAGGCCACAGATGTTGTTCACCATGATTTTCTTCTTAAAAATAAAATTATAACTTTTACTAGTAGTGGTACATAACAACTGGTTCTTTAACCTATCCAAAAGGTTAGAGTAATAAAGCACTTTAAAAGGACTGGTCTATTTCCCAGCATGCCAAGTATATCATGTACTGAACACTAAGAAAACCAAAGAGCTCATTGTTGACTTCAGGAGACACAGCACCGACTTGGCCCCCCTTTACATCAACGGGGAGTGTGTGCAGAGGGTCCACACCTTCCGGTTCCTTGGTGTCCTCATCTCTGCTGACATCTCCTGGACAGACATAATCTCAGCGGTCGTCAAGAAGGCCCAACAGCGACTGCACTTCCTGAGAGTCCTCAGGAAGTACAAGCTGAACTCCAACCTGCTGCTGACCTTCTACTGCTCGTCCATTGAGAGCCTGCTAACCTACTGCATCACGGTATGGTACGCAGCTGCACCAAGGCGGATAGAGTGAGGCTTCAGAGTGTAGTCAAGACAGCACAAAAGATCATCGGCTGCCCTCTCCCCTCCCTGATGGACATTTATTCCTCCCGCTGCCTCAGCAGAGCAGCAAACATTATCAAGGACAGCTCCCACCCTGGTTTCAATATGTTCAGCCTGCTTCCCTCAGGGAAGCGCTACAGGTGCATCAACACAAAAACCCACAGACTCAAAAACAGTTTCTTCCCCAAAGCCATAACCACCCTGAACTCACACATGCACCGATTACACATCCCCCCCCAATTTTTTTTCTTTCCACTTCCTCTATGGACCACCGCTGTGCAATGCCAATTCTATGTGCAATAACTGAACTGTATATACACAACACTATTTATTACATATTACTTTTTTTTATAAAAACCGGCTTGTTTATTTGTACATTTTATATATATATATATATATATATATATATCTTTTTCCCTATGTTAATACTGTCCATATGTACAGTGGGGCAAAAAAGTATTTAGTCAGCCACCGATTGTGCAAGTTCCCCCACCTAAAATGATGACAGAGGTCAGTAATTTGCACCAGAGGTACACTTCAACTGTGAGATACAGAATGTGAAAAAAAAAAAAAAAATCCATGAATCCACATGGTAGGATTTGTAAAGAATTTATTCGTAAATCAGGGTGGAAAATAAGTATTTGGTCAATAACAAAAATACAACTCAATACTTTGTAACATAACCTTTGTTGGCAATAACAGAGGTCAAACGTTTACTATAGGTCTTTACCAGGTTTGCACACACAGTAGCTGGTATTTTGGCCCATTCCTCCATGCAGATCTTCTCGAGAGCAGTGATGTTTTGGGGCTGTCGCCGAGCAACACGGACTTTCAACTCCCGCCACAGATTTTCTATGGGGTTGAGGTCTGGAGACTGGCTAGGCCACTCCAGGACTTTCAAATGCTTCTTACGGAGCCACTCCTTTGTTGCCCGGGCGGTGTGTTTTGGATCATTGTCATGTTGGAAGACCCAGCCTCGTTTCATCCTCAAAGTTCTCACTGATGGAAGGAGGTTTTGGCTCAAAATCTCACGATACATGGCCCCATTCATTCTGTCCTTAACACGGATCAGTCGTCCTGTCCCCTTGGCAGAAAAACAGCCCCATAGCATGATGTTTCCACCCCCATGCTTCACAGTAGGTATGGTGTTCTTGGGATGCAACTCAGTATTCTTCTTCCTCCAAACACGACGAGTTGAGTTTATACCAAAAAGTTCTACTTTGGTTTCATCTGACCACACGACATTCTCCCAATCCTCTGCTGTATCATCCATGTGCTCTCTGGCAAACTTCAGACGGGCCTGGACATGCACTGGCTTCAGCAGCGGAACACGTCTGGCACTGCGGGATTTGATTCCCTGCCGTTGTAGTGTGTTACTGATGGTGACCTTTGTTACTTTGGTCCCAGCTCTCTGCAGGTCATTCACCAGGTCCCCCCGTGTGGTTCTGGGATCTTTGCTCACCGTTCTCATGATCATTTTGACCCCACGGGATGAGATCTTGCGTGGAGCCCCAGATCGAGGGAGATTATCAGTGGTCTTCCATTTTCTGATGATCGCTCCCACAGTTGATTTTTTCACACCAAGCTGCTTGCCTATTGTAGATTCACTCTTCCCAGTCTGGTGCAGGTCTACAATACTTTTCCTGGTGTCCTTCGAAAGCTCTTTGGTCTTGGCCATGGCGGAGTTTGGAGTCTGACTGTTTGAGGCTGTGGACAGGTGTCTTTTATACAGATGATGAGTTCAAACAGGTGCCATTCATACAGGTAACGAGTGGGGGACAGAAAAGCTTCTTACAGAAGACGTTACAGGTCTGTGAGAGCCAGAGATTTTCCTTGTTTGAGGTGACCAAATACTTATTTTCCACCCTAATTTACGAATAAATTCTTTACAAATCCTACCATGTGAATTCATGGATTTTTTTTTCACATTCTGTATCTCACAGTTGAAGTGTACCTCTGGTGCAAATTACTGACCTCTGTCATCATTTTAGGTGGGGGAACTTGCACAATCGGTGGCTGACTAAATACTTTTTTGCCCCACTGTATATAGTGTAGGAGATGCTCTGTATCTCATTGTACAACTGTATAGTGACAATAAGGGCATTCTATTCTATGTGGAGAATTGCAAAAGGTTTTTTTTAAAGTGGTTCTGTGCCACTGTCAAGGTTCAAGATCTTAATTATTTTTAGCTGATGAGCAAATGCAACTTTGAACGTACATAATCAATAATTACATAGAAAATCTTGGGCCAAACTGTGTGTACAGTAGGGGCTCAGGAGCTCAGTACCAAACACCCCAAGCACAATGGTCAGATATTTACACTGATCAGTCGTAACACGATGTGCCTAATGTTGTGTTGGTCCCCCTTTCGATGCCAAAATAACTCTGACCCATTGAGGCATGGACTCAACTAGACCCCTGAAGGTGTGCTATGGTATTTGGCACCAAAATGTTAGCAATAGGTCATTTTTGTTCTGCAAGATGCTAGGTGGGGCCTTCATAGACCAGACAGTTGTCCAGCACATCAAACAGATGCTTGATTGAATTGAGATTTGGGGAATTTGGAGGTCAAGTCAACACCTCAAACTCATGCTCCTCAAATCATTCTGCTGTGTGGCATGGCTCATTATCCTGTTGAAAGAGCCCATAGCTATCTGGGAATACTGTTTCCAAGCCACCTCCATTCCATTGCTCTGTGCTCCAGTTCTGATGGTCAAGCGCCCATTGTTGGTACTTTTGGGGGTCAGCATGGGCAGCCTTTAAAGTCTGAGGTTATTAAACACCATATGCAACAAACAGCAACCGACTGTGTATTCTGAAACCTTTCCATCAAAATTAGCATTAACATTTTTTGGCAATGTGAGCAACAGCAACTCATCTATTGGATCTGACCACACAGGGCAGCCTTCATTTACCACGCAGATCAATTAACCATGACCACCCATGACCCTGTTGCTGGTTCACCATGGACCACTGCAGACCAGTAATGCCCCACAAGAGCTGAAGTTTTGGAGATCGACTGACCCAGTCATCTAGCCATCACAATATGGCCCTTTGACAGACTCGCTCAAATCCTTACGCTCGTCCATTTTTCCTGCCCCCAACACATCGAGTTTGAGGACAAGATGTTAATTTGCTCCCTAATATAACCCACCCACCATCAGGTGCTATGATGGAGATTTAATCACTGTTATTTACTTCACCTGTGGTCATAATGTTATTCCTGATCAGTGTAAATGTCACCATCTTTATAAAGTGATCTTCAGTGATTCTCTTATCAAATTAACTGAGAAATCTAAAAAAAAAATGAAAAAGCAACAATTAGTAACTTAGGCATTTTAGTTTGAGGAATTTCTAATATCTATAATTTAAGTGGTTTACAATAGAAACATCTGAAATAGGTCATTTAAAATAAATCCCTCTGGCCAAATACAGTACACAATGGCTGAGAAATGCATGGTTAAATCAGTCCTCACTTTAATTGGTATTTTATACCATTTATAACAAAAGGAAACTTGTTTTGTTTAAAGGAGGAAACTACATTAGTAGAGAAATCCCCAAACCAAACAGATTTCACAATAGGAAAAAAGTCAGAAGTACAACTCTAATGCATTTAGTTTAAAGCAAAGCAGAAAACATGGATCAATCGTATTGGTCTCAAATACACAATAACATAAAAATTAACCCAACGACTTCCTGTGATGATAATGAACATGAGCAAGGCATTACTTAACATAGAACACAACTTTCAAACGATTACCCATCCAGCACAGAATTTTGATGCATTTTCCAAAACCGGTTACAAAGTTCCAAAATGGTACCTCTGAAATGTCTCGGGTAAACAGGCTTTAAAAAAGACAAAGAAATTAAACACAAGACAAAAAGATCACAAGGACACAATAAACTTTCCCTTCACAGAAGCCGTGATACTGAATGGAAACCATACTATTCTTAAAAAAAGCAATCATATCCCTAAAAACACTGCTGTCTTAAGAAAATAGTAGATAAAAATATTCTCTGCATTTTACAACAAAGGAGGTACAGGGAGCATTGACGAGTTAGTTCAGTGGCAACACGACTACTCTGCTGCTTTCTCCTCCTCTTCAGCCTTGGCGTCCTTTTCGTCTGCGGCTGCGGCCTGCTGGAGAACGGAGAAAACACACTTTTATTTTGTTCTGTTTTGCGACAGTGTAAATGTCACGTGGCGCTCACAAAAGAGGGAAACTTAGAATACCTCATCAGCTTTGGCCTCTCCATTTTCTGCTGGCACCTCTTCCTTTTCTGCCTGAGGTTCTTCTTTTTTCTCCTCTGTCTTGGTTGCCTCTTTCACCTTTTTGGTCTTGGGGGGTGCCTGTGGTGTCATTAACAAACCAAGCATCATGAACCTGCTGTGCATTTTATGTGGTTATAGCGGACGTGTGCAATGGTAAGATTTGGCTTTTACCTTTGTCTTTTCTGGCTGGGGTTTTGGTTGCGTCTCTTTCTGTAACACACAATGATGTTCCAAAATTACAAACACAGCAATGAGAAAATCCACAGATTAATCTGTCAAGGCCGTTGCTGAGCTTTGTAGACTTACCTCTGATAACCTCTGAGACTTTCTCCTTGGCTGAAGAAAAAAACAAAGAAAAACAAAACAAAACACAGAAGGCCACATTAATTCAGTTAAGCACTCCGGAAGAGAAGCCCCCCCCACGCATTTATGATGGAAAAAAAAAAAAAAAAAACATGTTACTCAATGAGAGGTGCTACAATGACACAATGAGCCCACAAAGGGAAGTAGGAACTTCCAGCATGTGTTTCAGACATGCCATTTTATTTACATACCACCAAATCACAACAGGACACCTAAGGATTCTTTATACTGTAATGTAAAGATGTTGCAATAATAGAGAAAACCCCAACAATCAGACAATCCCCAATTTCCAAGCACTTGATGACAGTGGGAATGAAAAACTCCCTTTTAACAGGAAGAAACCTCGACAGAAAGGCTAAAGGAGGGGTGGGGCCATCTGCCGTGACTGGTTCGAAGTTACAGGACAGGGGACAAAGACACACTGTGGATATAATTGCACTCTGTATGCTCTTCATTATTTGTCCTTTAAGGGAGCAAAGATGAAACTTTGCATTATGGGAGTTTGTTTTGATTCATGCTGCAAATTTAGCATTAGCAATATCTATATTGCTATTATTTAGGTTTATAATCAGTAAGGAAGCTGGATAAATATTAATTGCCAACTTAAGGAGAAGGGGTGGAATTAAACAAGTGTGCACTTCTTCCTGCTCCTATTCAATATGTATACTGAATCAGCATAGGTGGAGCATTATCAGAGTGTAATTTGCTTTATTCTGTATAGTATTTTTTTGTCCTTCCTTTTTTCCCTAAATGAAATAAATTGAACGAATAGTTTACTGTTTTAGGGTATTAGAAACACTAAACTCTTTACCTGTGCACTCATTTAAGACAAACCAGGTAAACAAGAACAATTTGGGCTGCACAAACTCAATGTAACTTGCACTTTAAAACCCATCCAATTTACGATCGGTCTCAAAACTCCGATTAAGACTGGGATGCACTGAGCTGGCTATGAAGCATCAATCTTATTCTGGGTATCAGCATTAGTTTTGAATTTATTAGTGGAAATACTAACCTCTGCACTTGCATCTGCATCAGTGGTAGCCTGAAAAAGACAAGAGAGTGAGGGGGGAAGAAACATAATGAGCCAAAACCAACAACCATTCATGAGTGAGCTAAAGTGGGTGTGTAACGCAAAGAGGTGGGGATGGTGGGGGGGATGGGCACTTCTCCTTCCCTTCAAGTCACAAAGAAATTATGCAATCTGTACGTGGGGAGGATCACGTTTTTGAGCTGACTCAAAGGATCTGGCGGGTGCCAGTTTATTTCCCACAGAGCAACAGCAGCTCCGTGGACACAACAAATAAGGAGTGGACTCGCTCCGCCTGCTGTCACTGTTTATATCACCAGCGTGACTAAACTGAAAAAATAAGACCATCCTCCATTACTAACAGAGCTCCGCTTGACATCAAAACGGCCAGATGTGTCGCTGTGCTGTCGAGGATCCATCAACTGCCATTAACGAGCCTAACCAGAGAGAGGGGGAGAAGGGACTGCACACCTCAGGAGTGACGCGCACCAGCCTTCCAGTGCGCGCACACTCGCCTGAGGTCAAAATCTCCGCCAAATTTGGCCACAAATGCGGCTAAAAAACGCGACACGTGACCGAAGGTGCAGCTGGTACCTGAAACGGCACGCGTGCAACCCAGAGCACAAGTAAATAAATTAATTAATAAGGAGGCAATTACGAAAGAAATTTCCTCGAAATGCCAACCTGTGCGCCTCGACGGTGGTTACACCCCTTTGTTTCAGCGAACAGTTGGTGATTATTAAAACTCAGCCGGGCACACATTTTACAAAACAGAAGCTTTAAACTGGACTGGGGGAAGAGAGCGAAAAAAGCAGTGCTAAGTAAAAAGGCGCCACTTCCCTGTATCAGCCGAGTGAGACAAGACAGACCTGAGCGCAGGAAAAGGTGGACTCCACGGCACGCACATGGACACGCCGTAGCGTGTTGCATTGCTCCTGCATACGTGTATTAACACCACAAAACAACTGCTACAGTTTCTTAAAACACTATTTCTGCATCATGCCGACCCAAACGTAAAGCACACATTTTCTTTCCACTTACTTTCTTCCTTCCCATTGTTGCTTAGGTTGCACGGCAGGAATTTAAAAAAAAAAAGGGAACACTGCCTTTCTTTTAACAGTTACACAAACAAAAGGAGGACTTGTTGTTGTTTTGTCAGCCCAGCTACCTCTGCCTACACCTCCCACCAGCTGCAGTCTGTAACTTAACATAAACGTCCGAGCAGTACCAGAACTAGCTCAAACCGGATTGGATCCCCCTCTCGGTATATTTTATCCCTTATCCTACCAACCTACCAGGAAGACAGAGCCCCCGCCCACTGCTTCCTGTGATTGGCTTTGAGGATGAGGCAGCATATTTTTGAAACACAACATCTTCACCTGTGTGGGCAGGACAGTGTGCCAATCAGTCAATCCAGGCCTTATCTAACTTTATAACCGCTTATAACCTGCTCGCAGGGTGTATTAGTTGTGTGTGTACGTGTAGGGTTTGAATAATGCATGGCAAATGGTGAGTTTGAGATATAGTTTACATAAACAAAGAAGAATATAAAAATAAATAAATAGATCCTGCATTTCCCCCATTTTCCTATCCAGTCATTTATTATAGAGGACGCCATATATATGCACGTTACATTATTTTAGTGTTTAAAGAGAGTCGTAATTACTAACAGCATGTCCCGTCTTTAGTGGGATAATTATTAAAGTCAGTGCACCGAGCAGTCCAGTCGCTCAACAGCTGCAACAAGGAGGAGGCTGAGTGGAGGAGAAAGGAAACAAACATGGCGGCCGGTTATGCATGGCTCCTGGTGCTTGGCTCGGTTTTTCTCTGCAATCTTATGAAAATCCTTCTGCCGACCATATCTTCCTTCGTGAGTAGGAGTTATTGTTTGCATATATGGTTGTTGTTAAAGTTGTTTGAATGCCGGTATATTATTATCTGTGTCCTCGTCGGACACACGGTGGATTGTTGTTGACTAGCTTAGCCGTCTGTCAAGCTAACTTATAGCTGCTGTACCTCCTCAGTTATAGCAGAGCTACAACCAGAGGGTGGGGTTTCACCGAGAATCCAGTAGTTGCTGCATTTAACTGGGATTCCTTTTCCTCCTTTATCGCCAAATGTCCTGCTTTAATGTTAAGAAACTGTTTACAGCTTAGCTTTACGGCTAAAGATTGTTTGTAGCTCGAAAGGTTGCCTCATGGAAATCCTCATGGAAAGTGTTAAACTGACATTCGTAGGTGCTGATTAGACTGCCTAATAGGGACTACTACTGTAATTATAAAAAATTTCAATCAGGCCCAGGCTGCTCAGTGATAGTATTTTTCCCCCTTCTTCAAGCTCTCAAAGATGGTGCAGAAAGATGCTGAGCAGGAGAGTGAGATGAGGGCTGAAATCCAAGAGATGAAGAAGGAGCAGTCCTCCATTAGCATGATGGATGAGTTTGCTAGATATGCCAGACTGGAGCGCAAAATCAACAAGACAACAGACAAGCTGAAAACACATGGTGAGATTTAAAAGTGCCTACTGACATTCAGAGGATAGATGGTGTGACAGGAGCCTCAAAATGAAGTTTACTGCAACAGAGTGATGAGCTCTAAAAAGTTAAAACGAATTGCTTTTTCTTTATGGAACACAGCAGAAAATATGTAGTAGGTACTCTGAAAGGGCATATATTATGTCTTCCACAGATGTGAATGTCTATTAATGTAGATTTACATGTTATAAATTATCAGTCAGAAGACATATTTGGGGGATTTTAGAGGTAAGTAACTGTTTTTGGCCCCATAGCCTCAGGATTAGCATCCACTTCTGTCACACCAACCCTCTGCATGTGTTCCTTCACTGAATCCATCAGTCTTCTCTGTGGTCTTCCACTTTTCATCCTGCCTGGCAACTCCATATTAAACATCATTTCATCCAGCATATCCACTCAGCTTCCTCTGCACATGTCTAAAACCTTGTCTAAACCATGTTAGCTTGCCTCTAACCATATCTCCAGACTGCAGACCTGTCAATCTTGGTCACTCCCATCTTCAGTTCTGCCACCACCAGCTTGAGCTCCCGTCTTTTTGTCAGCACCACCGTCTCCAAACAATACATCATAGCAGATCTTACTCCCATCTTATGAACCTTCCCTTTCACTCTTGTTGCTATCCTTCTGTCACATATCACCCCTGACACTTGTCTCCATCCACTCCAACCTGCCTGCCCTCTTCTCTTCACCTCTCTTGTTCATTCTCTCTTGTTTTGGTTGGTTGACCCCAGACAATCTGGTAAAGAAACACTGTCTATTCTGTGTGATAACTTACTTAGCAATACAAAGGCTGCTAAAGACTGTTTCTTTGCTGACCTATTCCAAAACCTGCACATTGTCAATTTTAAATTATTGTACAATCAGCATTACACCCAGGCTCTTCTCTATTTTGATTTTATTCTGACTGCACTGTCTTGTGATTCTCAAAGTGTTGACTCTAGTCTTCACCTGATTCTTGAATAAAAAGTAATAGTGCTGTCTGTTTACATTTAAGCAAAGATTTACTTTGTGTAATGTTGGTATTAACAAAGACCATATAAAGAATGGACTAATACTTTCCCTGTTACCCTGTGACTGGTTAAAAAAAGGAATTTATCCTGGTTTCAGTTCCCTGGACATGGGATGGTCAAATAATAAAGTGAAACAAAATGACAGTTCCGTCTGATTTAAAGGAACTGGCAGTATCACTACAAAATAAAGAAAAATTAATATGTTGAGACTAACAGTTGCATATTTCTTGTCTATTGTAGTCAAATCAAGAACCGCTCAACAAGCCAAAATGAAGTGGGTTGTGAGCATTGTTTTTTACATACTGCAGGTAGGTGGAGGTTTCGAGTAGAAGCATGAATGTATTTTAATTTAGTTGTGAGTCTATAGCACTGGCCAAAACCTCCAGATAATCGTTTTTTGGTAGCTGAATCAGCTTATTTGCCGTTATTGACAGTATATGTCTGTTTTTGTGTTTTTGTTGTTTTGTTTTGTTTTTTCTTGTCAGGCTGCGCTGATGATTTCATTGATATGGAAGTATTACTCTGATCCAGTGACTGTGGTACCAAGTAGATGGATTGCTCCCGTGGAGCGCCTCGTGGCTTTCCCAACAGGAGTGGCAGGTTTGTGTTAGATAGCATAGCCTGTAGTATACACTGAATGCACACAAGCTGCACGTCCTTGATGTGACTCTCCTGTTCTACCACATTCCAAAGCTGCACTATTGAGCTGAGATTTGGTGACCGTGGAGGCCATTTGAGTACAGCGAACTCACTGTCATGTTTAAAAAAAGTTTGAGATGATTTGTGACATGGCATTTTATTCTGTTGGAAACAGCCATTAAAAGATGGGTATAGTGTGCTTGATCCCTGAAATACTCAGACCAACACATCTGACACTAACCATGCCGCATTCAGAGACACTTAAATCAGCTTTCATTCCAATTCTGGTTCCCATTTTGAACTTTAGCATGTCATGTTTCACGTAGCTTCATGCCTAAATTCATGGAGTTGTTGCCATGTGATTAGCTGAATAGATAATTGTGTTGAGGAGCAGTTGAATAGGTATACCTAATCAAGTGGATGGTAAATCCATAACAGCTTCATTATTAATAAAACAAACAAACAAAATTACACATAGCTTATAGTTTAATAGAAATCATGATGATTTTATTATCCACTGATAATAAAACCTAATTCATTTCACTTCAGTGCAGGTATTCTGCAATATGTAGATTTTATACAATATGATGCATGTAGTGTATCAATATGTGCTGTTCTTTTCCGCCTGGAGTCAAGCTCCATCAATGAGCTGTTTGTTTTGTTGTTTTTCTTTTTCAGGTGGAGTAGGAATCACATGCTGGTTGGTGGTTTGCAACAAAGTAGTTACTCTGGCTCTGAATGCTGTCAGCTAGAGTGTTTCCTAATCCTGTGTTCAACAGTTTCCTTTGATGACGAACGCTGCAGTTTTTGTTTTGTCGTTTTCAGTCAGCTGTTCCTAGCAAAGAACGTTAAAATAATGCAGTGCATTTTGGTGATCTCGAATTGCAGCAGAAGTTTACTATAAAAAGTGTTATCATTGTTATCATTGTTTTATAATTATGTGGTTATTTGATTGTGTGTATATTGCTTTGAAACAGTGGTATGGAAATGTGGAAATTAATTTTTATTAAAAAGAAGAAAAAAAAGAAAGATGTGTTTTGTTATTTTACCTTTACCTGGGAATGAGCCAACCAAAGCAAATTGGGCAGTAAAACATTACTGTAATGAAATAACGACTGAAATAAAGAGTCTGGAGTAGAAAAACATTAGTTTACAGGCTGTTAATACGTTTCAGAAAGTCATACTGTGTGTGTTATGATGCAGAAAGGAGTTTCTCTATGGTAGCTGCATAATAATCATATGATGAGCTAGCCTGCACTTTCCTTTCAATTGCACTTTATTCAGTCTAAGAGCTGTGTGCTCCACCTCCATCAGTTTTCTCATCTGGTAGATGAAGCTCAGGAATTCTACTGAGGATCTCCACCTCAGAGCTTTCCTGTGGGCTCAAGTCCTCAGTGCTGTATGCTGGTCTTCCACAGTGCAGGTTCTCTGTGGTCTGTTTGAAGGTGTAGCTGCTTCTGATTCTGGGGATTCTGCTTTCTTTTCTCTTCGGTGCTGCTCGATTCAGACACCTCTCTAAAGTAAAGGCCATTGTGCTTTCGTGCTGTGTTTGTCGCGTCTCTTCCTGCACCTGAGGGGCTTCTCCGTTATTTTCATTTTCTGGGCTCTCATCTGAACAGATGTCTGAAAACTGATGTTTTACTATGGATTCAGGTCCATTGAGCGCCCGTGTGGGTTCTGGTTCCTCCTTTTCTTTGATACAATCTTCTTCATTTAGAGGCTCTGGACTGTTGTCTGAACTCCTGATGTCACTGCAATCTGAAAGCAAATATTTCAATTTGAAAAATACTGAATAACCTGACAAAATGCCAAAACAACTTATGCCTCTGTTACTACGATTTCAACCGTTCTTTTCCCCCCCCCTTTTACAGTGTTTGGTTTCTTGATTGTATATTGTTAGAGAATTGTCACTTTGTTAGGATTGAGTAACTTACTTGCAGATATCTTTGCATCGTCTTGGTGATTCTCTTTTAAAGACAAATGAGCAGGACCCTTTCTCTCTAGACGTTTTATAACTGAAAACTTCTGCGCTGGACCGTAACGACCCTGAAACAAGAGAAAGATTTTAAATTGGTTTGCTGATAAAATAATTAAAAAATGATAAAAGACAGGTATGTGAGAAGGTTGTTCTGTTTTTGAGTAACTGAACCATATACCCAGTTCACAGAGCTCTCCTGCTGCTCCAGTCTCTGAACATGCTCTGAATATTCATTCTCCAAAAGACTTGCAGGGCCAATGGGGAGCAGGCCTAATCCATCTGTTTGAACCATCTTGTTTTCCCTGCCTAAAAATCAAAACCACTCAGACAGCCAATCAAGCATGAGCAAGCTGCGATAAGGCAGATTGTTTTTTTTTTTGTTTTTTTTACCTCTATTGCTCGACCCGTTCTGGAATCGGTGGGAGTAAATGTTACGTTTTCCCATTTCCCGCTCTCTGTACTGTATGAGTAAAAAACATACCGCACACCGATCATCAGTCAGCGCCTTTAAATTGTTTACATATTTTTTTATATATATATTTATTTATTGAAAAATGACAAGTGAGTTTAACTAGTAACACCCAAGCATAAGACCTTGTGTTTCTACAGTTGATCATTGGCTATTTTTCTAATCAAGACTTTTTCACTTTTTCTTCTCCCAGACTTATATGGCGACAGGGGGAGGTGCCTCAGAATGACCACACACATCTCTTTCAGCTTACCGCTAGTTCTCTGGTGAGCTGATATACTTGCTGTTGCAGGTGGATGGGTATTTTTCTCGCCTCTTTCATCTTTCTTTGCTCTGTGACTATTTGCCGCTTGAATGAAGCTTGGCACAACTCAAAATTCTTCTCCATGTCCTAGAATAGAGTGAAGAGACAATAAAGAAGCAAATGTTTAATGTAAAACATATATTTTTAGGATGCTATATCGTCCACCATCATTCTACTCTCTGCTCCTTCGTACCAGTATCTTCTTGTCCTTCTCCTCCAGCTCAGCAGAGGCTTTGGCCAGCCTCAGGGTGAGCTCCTCCCGCTCCAGCAGGTTGTGATCCTGGCTGAGCAGCTGCAGGTGCTGGAGAGCTTCCCTTGTGTGCAACATTTTGTCTTCTGTGCTCCTCAGCTGCCTTGCTAGGTTGTCACGGCAGGTGCGGGTCTCACGGAGCAAATGCTGAAGAGCTCTGGCCTCGTTTTTGTGCTTGGTTTCAATCTGTGAACAGATATGGTCAATATTATGACAATAACAGAAACACTGATGTTATTTGTGAGAGGGACGTATACAGGCACTATAAAGAGAAAGATGAGGAAAAATAGCAGTATTTTGTACACATACAGTTAATTGATAACATGAATCTGAAAAGCAAGAGAGACTAGTGGCAGAAACCACAAACCCACCTGTGCAATACTGTTCTCTGAGTCTTGGAAGTGCTGCAGTGCCACCATGTGGCGATGTTGCACGTTCTTCAGGAGTTTGTTCTCCGCCCTGGACTCACACAGCTGCTGCTGCAGACTCCACACCTTGTTCTCAAGCTCCCTGATGCGCTTCAGGCTTGGCTTTGGAGTCTCCAGGGACCTGATTGGAGGCAAGCTAACCATATAGCAGTTTGTAGTAGGGTTTGTCTTTTGCATGCTGCCCCCATGAGCTTTATTACCTGAAGAGGAAGGACACCCCCAAACACTTTACTCATGGTAGAGGGAATTGTATATAAAATATTTAGATATTGAGATGTTTGAGATATGAAAACTACCAAATACAAGTCTTCTAGACCGCTTTGATCCTTGCCACTGAAATGATGGGATGGCATCTGCTTTGTCTTCACACACAGAGGTGTATTGTGGATCATCAGAGCTACTGTATGATCCGGAGGGACTGGACCATATAGAGGTGTCAGAGCTGCTGGTCATACCTTCATCCTGCTTCTCGTGGGCAACAGCCTTCTGCATCATCAGGCCCTGCTACCTCCCACTCACGAATCCTCTTTACCTGAGAGAAAAAGCACAGTTCAAAGCCAGACTGGCATGAATAAGAATTTACACGAGGTAAAATAAATAATGCACCAGCCATAACGGTAATAAACCAACCTAAGTTGCTTCTATGCGTGGCTATCTTCTCAAACTCTCTCTGTTTCAGGCTGTAATGTTTAGCAGGGTAAACTATAGTTTGTTTATATACGAACTCGTTCACTATTCGTTGCTGGGGCTTTTTATTTATTTATTATTTTTTGTAGATGTACGTCCACGGTTGCCATGGTACCCAGCCGGTAAAGAAACAAAATAAAAAGAAAACAATAAAGTGACGGTAACTAGAAAAAAAACTGAGCAAAAAACAAAATAAACAAAAAAGACCATTGTAGTCCTGCATGTAGAGGAGATTCTTTTAAAATAAATGTTCAATGTCCTTAATTTCTTATGAAAGGGAATGTAGACCACTCACGAAGAAGAAAAAAAACTGTTCAAGGACTCTAACAGGGTTATTGAGTATGAGACTTTGTTATTTGCCTACTCGAGCTGGCTCCATTCTTACAATGAAACTAAAGTTTAGAAAATGAAAACTTCATGTGGAAAAACTGAACAGAATGTAATTTAGAAAGGATTTCACACTGAAAGGTACAGGTTGGCGGATCGAGCCAAATATCGATGACATCAATACCGACGCTGGTAGTGGTTCACTAGCATGATAGGATCGATACTTTCTTTCTATCCTCTGAGTTCAGTATTGCACTGAACTGTCTTAAATTACTGCAGTTTTTTATGAAAAACTATACCTCAAACATTATAAAAAAAATGTCTGACTGACTGTCAAGTCTATTTTATTTATAGCCTATAGCCCATCTGCAAAAACCCCACACATCTCCAAAAACCCCATGAAACACGGAATTGTTGGTTTATTGTGTTTACTAATATTTGTGTAAAATAACAATGATAGTGATCACAGTGTCATTAAAATGTGTTTAAGAATTTGCAATCTGATGATGATTATTCTCATAAATCAGCATATACTGATCTTGGTATCGACAATACTAGCCCTTTATTTACTTGGTATTGGATCGATACCAAAATTTGCAGTACCGCCTGTAATCTTTCAAACATCTCAAACATCTCTTACGAATCAGTTTTTGGTTATATTGGTTATATAGCCTTTAATGCAGGCAAAATTCTCACTGACATTAAAAATGTCTTTGTCAAGAGAGATCTGATAGAGGGAAGCAAAAATCGCAACAGATATAACATCACAGCTCCAATAAGATATTTTAATAATTTTTAGGATTAACATGTAGGTAAAGTAACACAGAGTCATAAAGATTACTTGCAAAAACACAATTTCTTTATTTTATGTATGATCCCTTTGTAAAAACCTTTTCACCACAATATCTTTACCAATATAAGCAAAGGTGTCACGCAAAGAAAACATACAGAAACATCGGAATACAGTTTTTGGCAGCCGATCACTTTTTGGCACAACACCGGGTTTGAAAACCTGTCAGCCTATAGTGCTGGTCAGTGCTATTTCTGTCCATATATGCACTCAGCAGGACGCTGGGAACCAGCTCCACTGCGCCCCCTCCCTCACCGACAGACAGCTGAAGTTGCCAATCAGTGTTTGTGAGTAGTGCTGCGCCCCTACGGGCCGACCCTCACTAATGGAGCCTGGAGACAAAAATAACCGTGTGTGTGTGTGAGTGAGTGATCGCTGTGCTATGTCTCCGTCCAGGGTGTGCTCTAATAATAGAGAAGGCTGCCTGCTCCTTTAAGAGACCGCTTGTTGCATAGTCGACAAAATAAATTGTAGCAAAATGGTCATTAAAGTTTTCCTCGCGTCTTCGTCGGGATCCACAGCGGTAAGCTTTTTACTCCAAAGGATTTATTTCTCTTAAAGTGAACTTTTGTGGTTGTAACCGGCCAGGACTGTCACTCATACAGTGACACGAGAGCGTTAAACCTCGAAATGAATGTGACTTGACTTTTATTAGGCATATCTAAACACTGCAGGCAAGTGCACGGTTTGATTTGTGCCTGAGTTTACGCCTGAGAGGCTCTGGTTCTTTGTTTAATTGTCTCGCAGGTCGATGTGATTTATATGCAGAGCTTTCTAGAACAGGGGCTCCCAAAGTTTTTTTTTTTTTTTTTTTTTTTTGCATGTTAAGGACCTCCACATGCAGACGCTTGACGTCGGTGTCTCCCCCAAAAAGAGATTTAACATGAAACTTTAAGTCAGACTCGCATTGAGGTAACGGTGTATATGTTAGGTGGGATGATAACAGCAGAGGGGAGGGTGAATTTATTTCTTACATCCACTTTTGGCCATGCTAAAGTGGTTGGGGCCCACTTAGCAGTGTTGTATCACAACACACACTACTTGGGGTTTATCCTTTGAGTGGACTTGTTTCATGCGGGTATGGTCATCTACCCGTATTAGCAGATGACACTCAATGACTGACCACAACAGTCCTCATTAACTCTTAGAAAATGTATCGTTGTTTATCCTCTTATTTGTCCCTTTTTCGACCCTGCTGTTTGTATTTTTTTTATTGATTTATTTTTTCATTTTTACACTTTTTAATCAGTTTTTTTTTTATCAGTTTAAATATGATCTGTCAGCAGATGTAGATACAAGTAAAAAGATCAAACATGAAGACATTCAACCTTCACCAGAGCCCAGAAACATGGATTATGGATTATTAACAGACCAAAACAGAAAACTATTAGTCATTCAACACCATATAACACAAGGATAATAGCATATGTTGGCATCTGAGAAGCTTGAAAAAGCAATCATGTTGTGTTTCTGCTTATTTAAGGGCTTAAAATAAAATAAGATCAGATAATATACACTCAAGAGTCGCTTTATGAGGCACACCTTGTTAGGTCATAAAGGGATGGACAGGGTCAGCAGCAATCAATACTCCAGTAGGCTGTGGTGTTTAAATGGTGCTCAGTTGGTACTAAGGGGGCTAATTGTACTGAGATCCACATCCGTTACACAACCACCAGCAACCTGAACTGTTGATAAAAGGCAGGATGGAAGCATTTTGTGTACACTAAATTCTGACCCTATTCGAACATTGCAGAAAAACTCAAGACTCACAGGACGAGGCGATGTTTTTAGTCTTCTGTTGTCCAGTTGATGAGCCTGTGTGAATCGTAGTCTCAATTTCTTGTCTTTAAATGACAGGAGTGGCACCTGGTGTGGTCTTCTGCTGCTGTAGTCCATTTGCTTCAAGGTTTGATGTACTGTGCATTCAAAGATGCTCTTCTGCATACAAGAGTTTTTTTTTTCTTTTTTCTTTTAGTTAGCATTGCCTTGCTATCAGCTTGAAGCCTCTGGTAGACCTCTGGTATCAACGATGGATTTCTGCCCAGACAACTGCTGCTCACCTGCTTTCTCATTTTGAGACCATTGACTGCAAAGCCTGAGATAGTTGCGTGGGAAATGAAATTAAGCCACAGCGTAAAACACAACCTGTAACAACTTATATACTATGATAGATGAAGTAGAAAAGCTCAATAAATATTAATAAAAAAAATACAAAATGAAAACAAGATAAGTAAAAAATACACAGAAGATAGGACACCTGTTACATAGACAATAATAATAAACCAAGTAAAAAAATAATGCAAAAATAAAGTAAAACTCGTACTTCTTTTAAATTGTTGTCAATGGTTTCTGTGTTTACTTAGTAGGAGAGGATGGGAAGGGAGCACTATGTAGAGCATCAGATGTGAATCCATGCTGTCATTTAAATAATGTTAGTTGATATTCCAAACCCCAGAATGCTGCAGCTGCCATCCTGAGGTTAAATATTCCAGGCTTCTCCTCATATACAGTGCAATCAGGGAGGATTTCTCTGCCTCGCAGATCAAGAAGAAGCAGCAAGATGTGGTTGGCTTCTTGGAGGCTCTTAAAGTTGACTACACTCCACTGGACATCGCGTGCAATGAGGACAACCGCATGTGGATGAGGCAGAACGTCCCTGAGGACAAGAAGCCAGCCAACGGCATCCCCCTCCCCCCACAAATCTTCAACGAAGAGAGTTATTGTGGGGTGAGTATACATCGCATTCAGATACGCCAATGTTTTTAACTTGTGTCTACCTTCAGAATATTGAGAGAAAAGCATAGGAAATGCACTTTAATGTCTGTAATGGAACAACTGTAGCAACAAAGTTAAAATTGGAGGGAAAGTAAATTATTGTATTGATTTAGATCTCTAAATCTTGTGCAGGACTACGACACATTCTTTGATGCCAAAGAGGACAATTTAGTGTACACCTTCCTGGGGTTGCCCCCTCCTCCTGGGTCAAAGGTCAGTATTATTTTCTACTGTATGTTGTGGAAAACGTATGCAAAAGCCACATTTCTTCTCTAATATCTCTAATCTTTTACTTCAGTACTGATACAACAGAGTTAGTCCAACAATTCAGCTTGGACTAATTCTGCTTTGACTTTCTTCAATACACAATATTCTTTTATCGATTGTATATGAATTGCAACATTATGATACATTATGTTTTAGTTTTCCAGGTAAGACTTGAGAGTTTAAGGTGATTAATTTGAATCAAAAGAATGTCAGAAGAATAAATGCTCTTCTTTATTGTTATTGAAAGGTTTGTAATCAGATGAAATCAATGTATCCAGCTATCATTTTGGACACAAACAGGTTTAACTCCCTTCTTATAATGAGGGGGTTCCTATCATTTATGGCTCATAAAACAATAAAAAGTCTGAAAATACCATGATGAATTTTCAAAACTTCATGTGTACAACAAAATTCCCAATTAAATAAGAACATCTGTGCTGTCATAACGTACAAGTAAAAACAAAGATGCAACAAATAGTCTCTCTTCCTTTATTCATATATTAAATAATTTAGTCCACGTTTATGCTCATCACAGGAAAATTCTTTCAGAACTTAGGTTGTGTGTACCTAGTTTAGGCTGCACTTTAGTCCATAAGTATTTGAACTATTACACGTTTTGTAGTTTTAACTCTTTGCACCAATGCAGTGGGATTTAGATCAGCCAAAATGTGATTGAAGTGCAGACTATTGGCTTTAATTCAGGAAGTTTAACATCAGTTAAGTGTTAACTGTTTATGAAAAACAGCCCTTTTTGTACAAAGTAATCACTTTTCTGATCTTCAAAAGTAATCGGACAACTAGTATAGTTTTAAATATAAGGATTGTTTATTGTTTTTTTTTTTGTTTTTTTTAATGACCTCCTGATTGTAGAACCTATGGTTATCACCAAATGTGGTGTTTCCTTGTTTAAGATGCTCTGCCAGCTTTTTACTGCAGCCACCTTCACTTGTTGCTTCTTCTGCATTTGATTTTGTATTTAATAACTACGAAGCTGCTCTGTTGGGTTGAGCTCAGATGCCTGACTTGGCCATTGTGAGTATCATGTTTCTTTGCCTTGAGGAACTCATGGGTTTCTTTTGCAGCACGCTTTGGGTTGATATACATTTGCATTGTGAAGCTGTTTGATCAGTTTTGCAGCATTTGGCTAAATCTGAGCAGAGGGTGCAGATCTGTACACTTCACAGTTCATCCTGCTGCTTTTGTCAGTCACATAATCATAAACACTAGTGACCCAGATGTACTGGCAGCCATACATGCCCATGTTATAACATCTACAGTATTTCTCTCCTTCTACTTACTTTTTTCTTCCAATTATTCTTTTGCATCTTAGTTTCTGTTTCTGTCCAAAGAATTTTTTCAGAGCTGTTCAGGCTCCTTTAGATGTTTTCTGTCTCTAACCTGACTTTCTTGCTCTTGAGTGTAACCGGAGGTTTGCAACTTGTTGTAAACTTTCTGTATTTACATTTAATAAGGGTCTTGACTGTAGGTCTTGACAATGAGATGCCTACCTTGTGACGAGTGTTCTCGATGTTGTAAAGTTGTATTCATCCATTTTAACTGTCTGTGATGTCCCTGGCATTTTGGTGTTAAGCAAGCAGGTGATTTGTGAAAATGAATCAGTTAATTACCTTTGAGACTCTGAAAATGGGGAAGTGTGTATAAAAATGGCTGTAATTGCTAAATTGCTTTAGTTAAACCACTGAAACGGAAGTTTAGCACTTCAATCCTATCTTAATTGTTTGGTTTAAAATCCGCTGTGGAGGTAATTATGGCCCTAACTGTATTTATCCAAAGTTCCAGTCTTCATATATCTGCTTTTGACTGATGTGAGATTCGAACACATTTTTCAAAATTCAATTAATTTAAAATTTAAAACTGAAATTTGTTTTTTCTTTAACAATTAAATGTGTTGAAATTAGATGCAGTGGAACTTGTTTTGTAGGTAACCAGATCTGAGTGACTAAAAGAAACAAAAACATGCCGTGGACATTTTGGCAAGTTATCCGGACACTAAATGTCAACGCGATTGTGTTAAACCTGGTAATTTCCTTGGTACAGGAAGCAGAGCAAGCTGACAAGGATAACATTGTGGAGAATGGCACCCATGCTGAGGAAAACCTTGACGACACAATAGTAATGCCTTCATTTAGTCTGTGTTTAGTTTCTTTTCTCCGTGTCTCATCTTAAATTTTCAGCGTCACTTAACAACTTTCCTTCTGTCCATAACTGGTGACTTAAAGAGATTCCTAATTTCTTCATGGCTGCCCCGTCTCATCTACCACATCGACTTATTCTGGTGTTGCATGAGTGAGAAATGTGAGCTCATAATAACACACTATTCTGATTTGTCATCATAACACTGTGACACTGCATTGCTGTGTTCAGACTGCCAAAGGGCTGTGAAGCAACCAAACTGTGGTATTATTGTGTGTAAATCGTAAAATTTGATGTTTTATTTTTATCAAAAGCATTTTTTTCTAATAGATATATTTAATAACATCTTTATTTCTGACAAGATTATTACCACGAGAAAATTCCTGCTAGTTCTCAGTTCACTAGAGCTTACCTACCGTAGCCCAGATTTCCCTTTCTAATTTCCCAAATTTTAGCCCCAAGAGTAACGATTTTCTGCAGCACTGATCTCTTGTCCTATTTGCAACAATATTGCATTTTACTGTTACATTTCATGTTCTTTATCATTTTTATCACAATTTTATAATTTTAGTCTCTGAAGTAGGCAATGCTTCAGAAGAGTCATATGGCAGAGAAAACGTGACTTAGTAGTCAACAATTTGCTAATAATATATTTAGGATTTCCAGTTACAGTATATATTCTCAATATGAGATCAATAAATTTTCATCAGTCTCTTCACATAAGAGACAAAGCCAAAAACCTGTATTGTAAATGATGACTGCGTTTAACTGTGACAGTCCAGGAACACTTTTCACATCGGCCTGCTTCAGAAAGACAGCGCCAAACTACTTTAGACCAAACCTGTATTTCTGGTTAATTGAACTAACAATGTGAATAAGATTTTTTTAGATTTAGCCTTGTAGAAGAATAGTTTGACATTTGGATAAAGATACTTATTGGCTATTTGAAAGAGATATAACACAATATGTTAAAAAAAAAACAACCCATATTGTACCTCTCTTATAACTGAAAATTTAATGTGAAATTATGCTAGTATTAGCTTAGCAGACATGGTAAAAACAGGTAATCTAGCAAATGAGTGCTTCACAATTAACACGTTACATTTGGTGTGTTTAATCTGGCGCAGTAAACTTTTTAAACTAATGAATGTTGGACAAATACTGTTACCTGTTTTTCTTTGTTTGTTTCTTCCTTTTACAGGTTTCGTGTTAGGCTAAGTTAAGCTAATTTGCCGTTAGCTGTAACTTAATATTTTTTTTACAGAAAAGAGAAAAATATCTATATTCTCATTTTAAAATGTCAGTATTAATTTTTAGCATATCCAACTTTGGATTTGTTTTCTAACAACCTACACCTTGACTTTTTAGCTTTCCCTTCCTATTTTTATTTATTTATTTATTTTTTTAACTGGATGACAACCTACCAGGATAACATCATTGTTTTGAGTTCATAAACCTTTCCATCTGATGAGCCAACCATCGTAATGCTGCTAAAGCAGTGCCTGAAGTAGTATATCAGATTTTTTTTTATTTCTTTGTGTATTTCTTCTTTCACACACTATTGTTTACACCTTACAATAACAAGGTTCCAGTGGAGGATCGTAATGGGGATTCAAATAAAGAGGTGAAGCAGGCCACTGATGAGAATGAAGAAGGTGAGGGTGATGAGGAGGAACAGGAGGGGGCAGCAAAGGAAGAGACTGCAGAATCGGTAGGAGACGAAGCCCCCACAGTGAAGGAGGAGGAGGAAGCAGCAGTGGAAGAAACAGACGAGGTCACAGAAGACACTGTAATTGCGCCTTAACTAGACCCTAATCTCCCTTCGTTTTTCCTCTGCCTCCATCCTTGGAATGCCAATTTCTTCCACTCAGAATCCTTGTTTTCCCTTTAATCTCCTCCTTTACTCCACATTTAAGGTTTCCCTCATTTTCAAGTTCCTGTCAACCTTGTATCTGCATCTTCTCCTCAAGTCTCCTTCCCTGGACTCAGTAATTTACTAATTCACCTCGCCGAGATCCCTAATCATCATTCTTACACGTCTCATCATTGCCAGTGGATGTTTAATTTATTTATTATTGCCTTTCTGTCAATTCCATTAGGTGTCTTATGTTTGGTTTTTGAGTTGATGACACAATTCACTTACTGTTAACTATCCTGGTCAAGGTGTGTTAGTATAGGGTCCCCAGAAACTCCTCACTCTGTCGTGTGTGTGTGTGTGTGTGTGTGTGTGTGTGGTCTCTGATGTCTCTAATGCTATCTTATCTCCACTGTCAGGAGGGCCAAGCAGAAGAGGAAGAAGAGCAGGTGAGATTATCTAAAAAAATTCACGTAACACTTATTTCACTATTTAATAGGGAACAGTGCTTTATTGATGTTTTATAGACACAATACACAGAAACAGCAGCAGTTACTATCCCAGCATTTTTAATAACTATGTGCATTCAATAAATGACATGTGTTCTTCATCTTTTTTATTTGAGAGGGAAAATAATTTATTAACATACTGTGCAACGCATGCAGAATAATTTAAGCGGGTGCTTATTAATTCTTTCTTTTCTTAGCAGTCATTGCTGGTTTAGACCAGTCTTCACCTTTACCCAAACACGTGTACTTGCCAGTCATTCAGACTTTCGGACACTGACATGAGCTAAACTTATAAAAGATTTCTAAAAAGTTTTGGGTCACTTAAATTTTTTTTAATTTTTTTAATTTTTTTTTTTTTTACATTATTTTGGATGTAAAATTTTGTGAAAGGAGTCTGCTAGAAGGCAGTGAATCTCACTTCTGTCCAATGGCAGCCATAGCCAGGTGAGTTGTTGAGGATAGATTGAACTTTTCTATCGGTAAGCACTGCTGTTTCTGCTACTGTTAGCTGCTGTTAGCCCCTGTTAGCCAGTGTTAGTGAAACTTTCTTTGAAATTGACCTAACATTATTGGGCTTGGACACTAAGTTTATGAGAATACATAAAATTGTTGGAAAATTGAATTACACACTTATTAATGCATAGTTACAACATTCTAGGTTTTTTGAGCATCAAATAACTTCCAAAAATGAATTATTATACCTCCAAAGGAACAATTTAAATTTGGCTAGTCGAGTGTGTGAAGCATTAGTCTGCGTGAGTCAGTTGCAGTCTCATAACGGCCCCAAAAGAGCCCTTTTCTAAAACTTAAGTCTTCTTGTTCTAAAAAACCAGGACTATTCCATCCAAGGAAATGGACCCCCCCCCCCCCCCCCCCAAATTTAAGATCCTTAAGACTTCATAGCAGAGAGTTTACTCTGTTCTGGGAAGATTTCGGTATATCTCTTTGGAGAAGATGCAGTAAGCTGCTATTCTGTGATAACAGAGTGACCAGTCCCTGAGTTGCTGTGGGAAGTGACTTAGTTTACTGTAGGAAGCGTGGGGGGAAGGTTTCCATATTACTTTAACAAACTGCTCTGCAAAGGTGTGTTTAATGACACCAGAGTTGGAAGGATGAACTTCTCATTGTGGCTAACCTTGATTTCTTCACTGTATTTTCTATTCATTTAAAGTTTAAGGCGAGTCTTTGAAAAATGTGAATTTTTCTGTGTGACCCCACACTTTTGAATAGCAGTGAAAACATGCTGTACCACCTCCCTCACTCTGTGCTTGTCAAGGCCAGTGAGAATTTTTCTCTCTCTTTGTCTCCCATCACTTTCACTGTTTACAAAAATCTGAGTGCTTAAGAAACCTCTGCTATTTAAAATATGTCTTTTAATCTTGTGCAGTGTAAACACTTATAATACGGGGTTTTAAAGCAGTTCTAACTGAGATAGGCTGAATGCAAGTATAGCTCAGTAGGTAGAGTGGTGGCCCCATGATCGGAAGGTCGGGGGTTCGACTCCACTGAACGGCTACCCTGAGGTACCCCTGAGTAGGGATGGGTACCGGTATCTGGTGCCATTACGGCACCGGTTCTGACATAAACGGTAGTAACCAGACCGAAAGGAAGCGCACATTTCGGTGCTTTATTTCGGTGCTTTTTTTCCTGAGATGTCATACACTTTGGATTCCAGCCAATCATTTTACCTTTGTGAGCGTAGTAGGCGGGCCCAGGTACGTACGTTCTTTTAGAGCAGAGCTACAGATTAAAAATGCCCAAAGCGAAGCGGTCAAAGTCTGGCTGTACTTCACAGCAAAATATGCAAACTCAGCAGCCTGCAACAAGTGCTTTAAGGTGATACTGTGCAAAGGAGGTAACATCTCAAAACTGATGAAACACCTGGCGACGTATAGGGTTTTTTAAAAGCCGAGAAATGCGCCGTATTTGATAGCTTGCTGTGAGACCTCACATTGAGCACATCTACTGCGGGTGTGATGCCTGTTATCGGACCCGGAGTTAGCAACATCTGCAAAAAACCCGAAGAGTAGAGTCCTGGCCCCTAGCCCTGCCAGTGTAGCAGGATGATGACGGATGATGATGGCAGCAGCAGCCGTTCTTCTCTGCGTGAGTAGCTTAATGTTGTTCGTGTGTAATTTACGTTGAGTAGGCTAACCACATTATTACATGAAGGCATGTAAGGTGAACTAGCAAACACCGTCGTAGTTACATGAGGCTGTCTTCTTGTTTAATGGCAGATACTCCCTTCACCCTGGCCAAAAAGGCTAAAATGAGGCTAAAAGAAAAAGTGGAAAACAGCCAAACATGAGAGGTTTTTGGACAAAGTTTGTATTTTTTCCATTGTTTAAGCACTGCTTCCAGCCAAGAGTGATGCCATAAATCCCCTATAGCTGCAGAAAAGGCACACATTGTTATCTTTTTACAAAAAAAAAACAGCTGAACATGAGTGTTTTGGACCAATTATGTGTTCTCTATTCTTTAAGCACCGGTTTAAGCACTGGCACAGTTTCAAAAGTACCGGTTTGGTACTGGTATCGGATAAAACCTAAACGATACCCATCCCTACCCCTGAGCAAGGTACCGTCCCTTCACACTGCTCCCCGGGCGCTGCATTGGTGGCTGCCCACTGCTTCACTGGGTGAATGGGTTAAATGCAGAGGAACTATTTCCCTATGGGGACTAACACATACACATTAAAAAAAGCTGCCTAATTGACTCACGCGTTAAACACCAAATGACTGATCTCATTTAGCATTTCAGAGTTGATATGTTGTTGTTTTTTTTTGTTTTTTTTGAGTTCATGTTCCAGCCCATCCCTCACCTGACTCATTTCACACAGGCTAGGTCAGGGGGGTCAAACTCAATTTACATTGTGGCCAACATACAGCCCACATACAGTTTAATGACGCATTTAATCCCCTTTAATATAAATTAATTTCAGTATTTCTCAGTTTTTATGCACAATAAAGAAATGCTGCTGTAGTAAATGCAAGAATGCTAAAAGGTCTTTATCTGTAGGAAAAGCAGCAAAACTTAGTAAAATACAGTTTAAAATCCAATATTTATGCCTTAATTCACATTTCCCCCAATGAGCTTGATTGAGGTCTTTGCGGGGCTGATTCTGGTCCCCGGGCCTTGTGTTTGACACCCCTGGTCTAGATGCATCAATATCAGAGCTGTGTCTGCTGGTTCCTCGTGTACACAAACACACACACGCTGTATGACATTTGACTCCTTTGCCCTCTTGGTTTGCTCCCTCCAGGAGGAAGAGGATTTGCAGTCAGAGGTAACTGTGCTTCTCTGTTCGTCTCTTTCTGTGCGGTTCCTCCATACAGTCATCAGCAGTGTGGGTTTGATGGTGCAGATATCAGGGAAGGTCGTCCAGATGGGTTTGGGAGGGTCTTGGTCTGCCTTTTAAATTGCCAACTTTGAAGACTTCACCTGTCTACCCCTCTCTCTACTCTCTCTTTATTACGATCTCCTCAAGTTTTTTTTTTTTTTTGACCTTTCCTGTCTTTCTGCTAACATCCCGTTCCTCATTTCTTCCCAGTTTTCTAGCTGCTTCCTGACAACTTCGACTGTTCCCATAGTTTCATTTGAAATCATAAGACATTTCCATACCACATGCCTGTTGTGCTCTTTTGCTCCCCACACAGCCGGCTGACCTGCTGCCTGTTACTTTTTCTTTTTCTTTTTTTTTTTTTTTTTAGGAGGAAGAAGAGCTACGACAGCTTGAGGTAGATTCATGTTTTATTTTAAACTGCTTCTAGCCTTCCTGAGTTTGTCTTGTTTTTTTCTTTTTGTTGTTTTTGTTTAGTGACTCATTACTTTGTCAGATTATTAATCTCTTTCACACCTCAAGCATTCCTTCAATGATTAGTATTTCACTATTTGTTAGCATATTTTGTCTTTTGCCAGAAACAATGAATTGGTCGCCTCGTGTCTGTGATAACAAAGGGTCAGAGTAAAATGCTAAAAGACCAAAAAAACAACACAAGTCAAAGACGTATCATCCAGAGTGATGATTAATACAGCACCTCAAGTAATTCTCATAAAGAAATGACCAATATAGGGCTCATTAAAAAAGACAATCATGGTAACAATGTAATAATCCATTTTCCTCAGTTATGTCATTATGTTGAAAGAGTGTTTTGTGGGCCTTTTTTTGCCCTGGATTTTGCCTGTCAGGACACATCCCCAAAACTTTTCAACTTCATGTGACCCAACTTTCAAAAAGCAAACTCACACACTTGCTCTTGCACTGTTTTTCAGTCTGCACCCTGTGGACAGGGTTTGAAGTCTGGTGAGTCAGCCCAGCCGGTTTTTCACCCAGCGTTGCTCATCTCAAGGGTAGCTCCTCTAAAGAGTCCACACTTTAACCATTCCCTAAATCAGACTCTGCCCCCTGCAACACACCAACACAATGAATAATCAGTTGGTTCAAAAAGTTGTTTTAAAAAAAAAAAAAAAAAAGTCTGGTTCTAAGTGCTGTGTGAAAAGGGCTCTGCTTCTCAGAGACATTCCAGCCTCTGCTTGAGTTTACGCTGCTTATGCTTCAGTGCTTCGCCCTGCCGTTTTTCCACTCTTCCTTCCCATCTGTTTTGTCCTTGTCCAACCTCTCTTGCAGGAGCAAGACGAACAAGGCAGTGCTGTAGTTTCTGGTGGTTCTACTTTTTTTTTTTTTTTTTTTTTTAAATTAATTAATTAATTTTTTTAAAGCTTGACAGACTTGCCCTTCTCTCCCTTTCTCCTTCTTTCTTTTGGTGTGCTGCATGGACTTTTAGGTCCACTTTCCATGGACATGCCTGCTGGTTTGCAGCATGATAAACCTGATCATATTTGACCTAAACCTTAAAGGTGGATTTCATGTAGTAACAGATATGCGAGTCACATATGGACCATAATGTTGGTTTCTTTTTCAAAACTGCCTGATTTTGTGTTCCACAGGAGGAAGAAGAGGCTGAAGTGCAAGAGGTATATCTGGATTATAGAATCTTTGTATAAGTTTTGCACGGTGTGAATCACACAGAGACTGAGATTTTTCTTTTCATGCATGATCCGATTGCAGAGAAAGACTGTGTGCACATGTTCAGGCGAACTCTCTCTCCTCAAGATCGTACTTGTCATTGGTTCAGTGAATATTGTTTGCAGTAGAACTCATATGGCCTCAAACAAGCCAGGACAAAGATGAGGTTGTTCAGAGTTGGAGCAAACTTTTATGAAACTTTCACAGAGAAACATTCTGCAAGTCTGCCAAGACGTTTTCCCTTTTTTAGTTTTGATACCTAAAAAAAAAACGCTTGAACGTTCCGTTGTCTTCTTTTAAAACTTGGCCTGCACGCACGTGAGGATAACTCGGACATGTTTGGTTTTGTTGTACTGGGAGATGGGGCGCACTGACTTGACAGGATGACATTTTTTTTTCTTTTTAAAGAAGCCATGGCTTTTGTTCCTTTTTTGCCAAGAGCAATCTGAAGAAAGTGGACGTGAAGTGGATGTGACAAGTTTCAAAGAAGATGGAGGAGACGGAGCACATCTTGTTCTCATGCAATACTCAGAAAAAGAAAAAACATTTCACGTTAGACGACACACTGCGTTGTTTCCAGGCTTACTGCTCTCTTAGTTTGGGTCACCTGTTGGAATAAAGTGGTTGTAGGATCGAATAATAGATAACCTCAGTGAGCGTGTTGTTTACTTCAAGACTAACCAGGAACAGCATTCGCGGCTTGAGTGGTAACACTTAAAACACGTGACACGCAGTTTAACCTCATGTTACACGGTGCGCCTGCTTAAGCACCACTCTTGTCTCACTTAGGTCATCTCATTAAAAACAGAACTCCATAACTAGTTTCCTCAGTTTTTTTTCCGACCCTGCTGTCATCACCACTGCCCACGCTTGACATCTTCTCCATTTTTAACCCATCCTTAACACAGCCACTAACATGGGAAGTCGTCTCACCTTCTCCCTATTTAAGCCATGACTTCACATAGCCCCTCCCTCTTCTTTTTTTATTTTTTAATTTTTTCAAAGGAGGAGGAAGAGGAAGAAGAAGAAGAGTTGGAAGAAACACAGGTAGTATTACAGCAGTTTGTCACATGTGGTCTTCTGCCTGTGCTTGCCATGCCTGGTCCAGTGTTGTAAAGAGGGAAGATCTTTGTGTGCGACACAAACACACATCACACATCTTGGTAGCTCACTCATAGTAAAGACTGTGGGTTTTTTTTTTTTTTTTTTTTAAATTGCAATTCAAATAGTTTTGTTTTATTTATGCAACAAACTAAGAAACAACTGCAGTCTTTCCACTTTGAATCCCACAAATCCTTCTCCGGTTGATGAGACGCATCCAGGTAAAAGGTTTAACAACGAGAGAGTCTCAGCTATCATTGGGATCGCTTCCTTTTTTTTTTTTTTTTTTCTCCCCACAAATTAAAGCTTGCACCGTTAGAAACATTAGAATAGAATACACAAAGGCACTTTAAACAGATTTTAATCCGACCTTCTACCACTGCCACGTGTCTCTGCTTTCTGTGTGTGTGTGTTGGTTATCAATACATGATTTTGTCTTCTAACAGGAGGAAGAGGCGGAGTAGTTGAAGCTAAGCGATGCTGATGATGTCGATTTACTGCTCCCCAGGTAAAACCCTCTGCTTTTTTCTGCTTTACCACTGGAGGGCAGTGCGATGTTATGTGGCTCGGTAGAAGAATGGCTAGAAACTTCTGTGTGTTGCTTTTCTCTTTGGCATTTATGTAACCAGATTAATTAAAAAGATAAACTTGCATTCAGTACAGATTTTTTTTCCTTCTTTTTTTGTGCTTCTTTGACCCTGTTAACAAAGCTCTGTGCAAAATACAATTACGCAACCTGTATTGTATGCATGATGCAGTGGCATGCATTAATATCTAAAACAGGCAAGTTTTTCATTAAAGCACTAAGATCCTGCTTACTTCACCTTGGTGTTTGGAAGGAGTTATCTTTTTAACCTGCACTTGCTGCAGCGTGTTTGCAGAGGACTGCCACTGTTGACTCATCTGCAAACAGCTTCAGTGGGTACACAGCATGCCTGGGGATCACCTAGATCCACCACCAAAGCATCTCACTATCCCCTGTTTTTCCCTCGGAGTCAGTGGGACTAATGAAGATATTTGTGGTGATTAAAAATTCTAATCTTCTTTTAGCTCTTTTGTGTGTTTAAGGCCTCTATGTCCCACTGAAGGAATAGCTTTAGAGCTGGCCCTGAAAGAGTGGCAGTGCCCACTCTCCTTCCTCCCCTCCCTCCTCTCTAAGCTGTGCACCAGCCCCTGCGAGCCCCTGTCACGCCTCGTTTGTGAAAGCTGTTAAGTGAGCTTCAGAAGTGCCTCAGGAGGTGCCGGCACGCTGGGTGGCACAGGCGTGGCGATGGTGGTGTCTTCCTCAGCCACCACGGACAACTCAGTAATGTGTGACCTATTTCTAGTCATCTGTTTTTCTTGTGTCGCAGCCCGAAGGAGCCTCCCGTTCCATCTCTTCCTGACCCTTGACACTTGGCCCGCCCCCCTCAGCCCCATCAGAAAGCCCCTCTACGTCTCCGCAAAGCAGCACATGACCCTACTGGAAACCACTGGTCATGTGCTTGAAGGCTCCATCCCAGCTGAAAACGCCTAACCCACATTTGCCTTACACCCTTCCCTGTTGACTGCAATGTTGACTTAATTTTTATATTTTGCGTGTACAGACATACTGTAATGAAAAACGAGCAGAGTAGCCTAGCGGTGTTGGTTTGGTTGTTTGCCATGAGCAGCTTTTTGTAAAATGCACAGTGGTTTTGTTAAACTCAGACCCTTTTCCCATGTTGTACTTGTAGAAGTTCTAGTTTTCTAACACAAAAGGCCGACGACCTATGAAGGAAAAAAAAAAAAGAAGAAGAAGGAAATCCTGGCATATCCTAGCTTGTGACTCCTGGCTTGTAGATTCAAAGTGTCATAAGTCACTCTCTTTCATAACAGTTCTGTTCTTGTGCTCCTAACTTCATGCCTTATCTAACGGCGAGTGTGTAAATTCAAACTGCGACTTCTAATGGCAGCGAGAAAGGAAATAGACACATGCTGCAAGACTGCAAACCCCTCCACCACCGCCACAGCTACTTCTGCCAGAAATGCTGACTAATCAATGCACTTTGTTGAACGAAGAGTGAGATGTGGCTGAGATGTTGGAAAAGAAAATAAAGTGGACTCGTAAAAACATTCTCAGTGGATCTTTATTTAAACTCTTTTGTTGGCATATTTAAAGAAGAATGGGCTATTGTGCATGTTGGGGAGTGTAGGGGTCAACAGGAAAACAAATGCCTTGTCCCATGAGATTTTCTTGTAGAGGTGGATGAGAACATGCAGTGTTATTTTTAGATAGATGATCAAAAAAGGGTCAGGCATGTGCAGTACAGGCTTTACAGGATAGGCATTATTACTATGCCCAGTATTCACCAACGTCTAATGTGTGCAGGAATGCCACAGATAAATTCTTTCAATGAATAACTACAGTGGGGGAAATGGTTACATGATCTCCTGCTGCATTTGTAAGATTGCTCACTTACAAAGAAAGGAAAAGTGTTTTATTATTATGTTTAATTTTAATGGAGAGACAGAATATCAACCAAAAGTTCAGAAAGGAAGCACATAGTACATAAAAGTTCAATAAATAAATTGATCTGCATGTTAGAGTGGGGGGCAGTGTAATAACTAAAACTGTTAAAAAATTTAATACAGTAAAAATTACAGTATTTGCCTGACAACTGTCATGAAATGTGATAATTATGTAGAAGAAAAAAGAAGAAAATATTAATTACAGATGTGTTAGCTCTCTTGATCTGACCAAAAACAAAAGATTCCCGCTTTTGTAAAAAAAAGTGATGTATTCTGTGATCCATCAAACATCTACTGTGTTCCAATAAAAATACATCATCCTTTAAATTCAATAATTTGAAAAGGGAGGGACTCTGTAAGGCCCCTGGGATCTGAGGAATTACAATGGGCAATATTTGCAGTCTCTCCCACACTGTGTATTTACGCATGTGTGTGTGCAGCATGGGCCAAAGTTCCCACTGAATTTGGTAATATTTAACGGGACAGTTTGGTGTGACATGGCTGAGCACCACGCATGAAGTGGAATTAGAAAACATCGATGACATTGTTTGCTTCTCATACACAGAAACTCCAGATCAAGGTGAGTGAAATATTACACAGCTGGATTTTTGAGAATGCTGCTTTGGATCGTTTGAGAAAGGAATGGTTAGGAGGCAAGTGCAGTTGATCGAGTAGCTCACACTGTACCTGAGGGGTAAGATGGTGTTTATTCTGAGCGTGTAGCAATCGCTGCACCTGTGTTAGAGAGAGCACAGAGCTTTATCACAGGTTTATTCAGACTTAATTTACAGTTTGTGTAACTCGGGTTGGCTCTGTTTGCATTGATGCCTTCAATTTAAATAAATTCCGAGTTCATTTTTTTAAAAAAGTGTAAATTCACAGGGTTTGAATCTAACAAACAGACATTTTGTCACAATTTTCTTTTCATCATTTTTTGTGTTGGAGTTCTAAAATTAACACAGAAAGTACAGACAGTGGAGGCAGATCAGAGCTTTAACAATAAGGAGGAATCTGGCAGAAAATTGAATGTATTTAATTTCTGACCTCCATATTTAACTGTGGAAGGTTCAGGCATTTCTAAGGTGCTGAAAGGAGTTAATAGAATTCGTATTAATGTTACCAATAATGCTGTCATGGTTTCCTTCTCTAAGAACCGTGGAGTTGTTCTGCCAAGCTATCTAGTAGAGAATCTGAGATATTTTTAAAGCGTGAAGAAAGTGTTTGTCCTGCTGCTGGCATGAGAGGAAAAGCCAAATGAGCCTCAAAGTTGTTCAACCTCTTAAAACAATGAATATATTTGCAAAATTTTGTACGTATCTATCAAGGAGGCATTAAAATATTCACAACAGATGGCAACAGAAAGCTTTAGAAGTTGCATGATCATCATAATAATGAGGGTTAATATGCTGGGAACCATGAATAAATGATAAATGTTTTGATATTCCTCTGTGGTCAAAAATGAACTATCGTGACAGCCGTCATGGTTAAAAACATGCAATTATGATTGACCATTGCATCCATTAAGGGAATAACAGAATCACTGTTGTTTCAGGATCGTTCTGCTTTGAATAATGGACTGACTGGACTGACTGATCAGTCATGGACACCTTCCCACTGTTAGTGCTCCTACTGTCATGGAGGACTGAAGGTGAGAGTTCAGCTGAAAACAAGCACAGTTTGTTTGTCTGGGGATGTGACACAGAGACCAGTAATGTGCTCGAATTAACAACTTCATTCATTGGTGTGCTGTGCTTGTTAGCAGCATCCGTCAGATTAAAACCACAGACAATAATTAGAGGGCCTAATGATCTATCTTCACTTTGTAATTAATTTTCTTAAGAATGGCTGCCTGTCTAGTTAACAATTAGATGTACCCAGTGGTCAGGGGACTTCAGAGTCACTAGTTCATGGTCCCAACAGGAGGAAGCAGAAATTATGCTCATTAGTTTGACATTCTCTCATAACAATGAAAAGAAACTGCTCTATAGGCTGGCCTAGATATTTCTCAGACCTAATTTCCTAAATGGATGCATAATTCACAACTCGGCACACGGGCTGTAGAAGGTGCAGTTATCTCACCACAAACAAGTTATACATCACCCCGGGCACTGTGCCATAAACGTCACGTTTCGAGGTTCGCCATTAATATTAATTCCTATTTTCTTTTACCTCTCGGCTTCGGAAAGCCACAAAACATTCTGGAATTCAACTGTGTTTTTATTTGCATCCTTGTTTCTGTGTCTGGGTGATTTTTTTTGTAGAAAGATGAAAAACGCGCCCTAACATTTGTTCATCTTGAATGTGTTCATCTATTTTTGTCCCACTTATCTCATCATTGTTGGTTTTTATATGTAGTTATTGTTAAAATGTGTTACTCCAGTGTTTTCTTATTGTGAGTCCCAATGGACCGGACCTCATTCCCTGACAAACAATGAAAGATTTTGGCTACATCTCTATTAGCATGAGACCCTCTTCTTTGGTGAATGCCCCAAACGTTTCTCACTGGTCCAATGATGTGTTAAATTGAGGTGAAAGCTCAATTATTTTTGGAGGGTAATGTCTGACTTTTGTAACTATCACACTGACAAAGAAACCATCCAAAACCCCTCTTCCTTTAACCATATCTTTTCAGTGTCCCTCTTTCTTCCTAACTCAGTGTATCTCTATTTTGTCCACTGTTTACATGTCGACATGTGAACTGTTAAACTTATTAATAAGAAGAATTTGCCAAAGTGACAAACAAAATCAGGGAGTTGTGTTGTCTCTTACTGTCTCGCACTCATTCTCTTTACATGTTGCATTTTTTAGCAATTTTATCTTCTTGAATCGGTACTTTATCATGGTGGAGGGGTTTGTGTGTCCCAGGGATCCCAGGGGCTATTTTATCAGGGGTCTTTTTCACCCTGGTAGTGTCTCCAATGGCAAATTGGTTCATGGGTGAGGGACCAGACAAAGAGTGATTCAAAAGACCCCTATGAGTGAAAAATCTAGGGAACAGTTCACCATGCCTGGGATAGGACTACTGAGGCCTACTGAGACTAATGATTGGGACATCGAACGTCAGCTCTCTGGTGGAGAAGGAGCCTGAGTTAGTGCGTGTGGTTGAGAAGTACCAGGTAGATATCGTCGGGCTCACCTTAATGCACAGCTTGGGCTCTGCAACTAGTCTCCTGGAGTTGCCCGTGGTGAGAGGCTGGGGTGGGTATTGTAGTATTCCCCTGGCTTGCTCTCACCTCCAGCTGAGGGACACTGGAGGTGAGAGCATTGAGTCCAAATGCACCATGTTCAGCACCTCAATTGCTGAAGATGCTGCGCTGAGCTGTGATCGCAAGGTGTTTGTTGCCTGTCAATCAGATGGTGGGGTGAAGGGAGCCATCAGGCTGAAGAAGTAGGCCAATCGTCTTGGCTGCCCTGTGTCACTGAAATGTTCATGATTTTTATGGACAGAATTTCTATGCGTAGCCAAGTAGCGGCAGGCTTCCACTTGGGCAGTCTCAGAATCTCCTCTGCTTTTTGCAGATGATGTGGTTCTGTTGGCTTCATCAGGTGGTGGAACTTCAGCAGTTCACAGCTGAGTGTGAAGGGGAGGGAATGAGAATCAGCAACTCCAAGTCTGGGGCCATCGTCCTCAACTCTAGGTCCGAGACGAGTTCCTGCCCCAAGTGGAAGAGTTTTAGTATCTCTGGATCTTGTTCATGAGTGAGGGGAGAAGGGAGCGGGCGATCGGCAGACGGATTGGTGCTGCGGCTGCAGTGATGCAGACACAGTACCGGTCCGTTGTGCTGAAGAGAGAGCTGAGCGTAAAAGCCAAGTTCTCGATTTACCCGTCGATCTACGTCCCTACCCTTACCTACTGTATGGTCATGAGCTTTGGGTAACGACCAAAAGAACAAGATCGCGGATAAATCAGAGCAGGCAAAGTTTTTGCCAATCTTTTATTGTCCAGTTTTTGTATGCCGATATGAATTGTAGCCTCAGTTTTCTGTTCTTAGCTAACATTTTGTCTTCTCCAGACCAATCTTTGTAAACCTAGAGATACTTGTGTGGGAAAGTCCCAGCTGATAATTAGCTTCTGAAATACCCAGACCAGCTTTTCTAACACCAACAACAATCCCACATTCAAGGTCCCTTAAAGCAACTTTCCTCCATATTTTGATGCTCAGTTTGAACTTCAACAGGTCATCTTGACCATGTCTGAATGTCTAAATGCTTTGAGATGCTGCTGGTAAGACATTACAGTTAATAAATCGAAAAGCATGAGTGTAAAAAAAACCACAACAATTTCTTTGAAATCATTGTGTAATTTTGAGTCACACTTGATTTTGTTCTTCAGACAACCTGAATGGACACATTTCTGGTTATTTTGTTTATTCTTTAATGTTTTAATGTCTTCATCTTGAACTTGTGTTTATCCCCTGAATATGAAATGAAAAAAGAAAAATATATTTTTTAGTTGACTAATTCATGACTCCATTTTAAATAATGAACTACCAGTGGGTGATCATGCTGTATGTGAACTCTGGTTTTGAAGCAGCCAATATGCATCAGGCAAAAAAAGTAAAGCGATTTCTTGGATTACATGATACACAGTGTGTGATGCTTTAGATATTTTGGCAGACAATTTTTCTTGCTCTTGGACTGAGTGAAGCTACTTGCTCCCCCATGAATTTAGCCCTTATGTTAAGCTATGCTACACGGCTGCTTGCTGTTTGAGTACGATAGATTTTCTCATGTAACTCTCAGCAAGACAGCCAGTAAGTTTGTTTCCCAAAATGTTCAAATATTTCTTTAAAAGTACTTCAGCAGTGGTAAGAAGTGATGCTCTGGAGAATTGTTTTGTTTGACTTATCTCAAAGATAATTTCAGACAGATTTCTAGATCAAACTTGATGTAAAATAAACAAATAAATTACAGACAATGTTTTGTTTATGCTGGTTTTTTGCAGTTGAAGCTCAAATAAAACTATTCCCAGAAAACCTGACGGTCCTGAGAGGGGAAAAGGCCAGATTTACCTGCACTCCTTCTAACAGCCAGTGGACTGCTATGATTTGGCTGCTGAATGGTGAGGTAGCACTCACTATCTCTAATAAACATGGTGTCCTGCAATCCCCCAACACGAATATGAGTCTGATGGCTGAAAAAAAGAACGACGGATGGATGCTTGTCCTGAATAACACAGAGAGACACGACCAGGGAGAAGTGACCTGTGATCTCCAGGGCGTTGATAGGAAAACAGCGAGGCTGTTTGTACAAGGTCTGTACATTCGTGTGTGTGCGTGCGTACGTTTGTCTGTGGGAGAGTCTATGTAGGTGCATTTATGGGTGCATGCATGCATCTTAGTGTATGTGTTACCTAGATTCACTGAAGCAAGATAGTAGCAAGGTAGGTTTTTTTTTCCATTGCAGAGAATTTCAAAGGCTTTTGTGAAGCCATTTTCCCTCAAGGATACTCAGTTTCTTGTGAACTAGAGTCTGCAAGTACTCACACACACACACACACACACACACACACACACACACACACACACACACACACACACACACACACACACACACACACACACACACACACACAAAGCAGATGGTGAAGGCTTTTAAAAACCTTTGCCTCAAACACAACAGCAAAAGAATTTTGCCTTCCAACTATCGCGCCTTAATTAAGACTCTTTTTTTGGTTTAGTTTGCTTTGAAATGGGAGACTGAAGATTGCACGTTTTCACTTTACCGTAAAAGCAGCTGAACAAGCGCCCAAGAGATCAATAGCAAGGGTGGGGAATCATTAGGGCCAACGTGGTGGAGTGAAGTTGCTCAGGCATGTTCGATGGTCTCTGCATTACTCTGTGTTAATGGCAGCGTGGGCGGTGTCGGGGATATGAACTGATTGGCCCCCAGACATAAATACAAGATGGAAACGCTTGGACACTCCATGCCAGTCAGAACAGGCAGCAGCAGCGCAGGATTTACAGGCTGCAGCTACAACCAATCTCATTTCCTCTTCATCCCTCATTTACTGTATACTGTATGGCATAGCATACATCCACAGCATGGATGTATACCATGCCAGAGCGAGGCATGTTTGCTGAGAACTTTAGATTTAGGACAAGACAAGCATCGGTCATTTTTGTAGATCAAAAAACTACAGCAAAGATAGATCGAATGGATCACAAAACATCTTATGTGGTGTGCACAGAAAGCAGTTTTATTTCTGGGAATGATGATTAGATAAATTTAATGGATGGATGGATGATTATTTTCTAGCGAAATAACTATAAATTAAAGATCAAAATCAATCACAGTACTATCAAGCTGCTGAAAGGATCAAATCAATTAGGGTGACATTAACTTACATCACTAATGCACTTACTATCTTTTCATTTCCATTCCCTGCATTGTCTTTAACTGTTGCAATGCAGGGATCTAGTGAAGCACAATAAATATACATCCGAGTGATTAAATGTCTCTTTACACTGAATGGGAGTCAGTTAATTAAGAAAAGCTGAGACTTTTTAACTTGTAGGCTTCTTTTTGTTCCCATGGTAAGGAGGCAAAAGGCTTAGGAGGCCTGGGTGTGGTGATGACAGAGACGGTGTAAAGCTTGTGATTTTAACAGTAGTTCTGATACCCCAGAAAGCCGATTCTGTTCTTCTGGATGTTGCGTTTTCATTGGGAGAAACAGTTCATCACTCAGTGATACTGAGACTGGATGAGTGATGAAACATTTCTCCCGCTGAAAACGCAACGTCCAGAACAGAATCAACTGCGTGGTATTTCCTTACCTGGATGGTTAAGCATGCATCAAGGTAGTCCTGATGGAGTTGTCATTTTATTCGAAAAAAGTACTGCAGTATCATCCAAAATGTTTTCAAGTGGGATTTTCCTTTTACCATTTACCTTGGGAAAAATACATCTAGCAAGTTACTGTAATTTTTAGCCAGACCAATCACAAACATTTTAACATCTACACAAATGGGCTATAAGGCTGGTTGCAGAAGGGGCTTTTTTCCCCCCTTTTAGATGAATGGAAGATTGCAGAGGATACTATATTTGTTCTCACCCCAGATTTAAACAAATATGTATTGTAAGGCCACAAATAGTGCAAACTATTTCAGTGACACAACCCAAATGTCAGTTTTCGAGAACCAGAGCACACGAGAGCTACAAATACTACCCAGTGAGTATTAACTTTAACAGTTGCTAGAGTCGCATCCTGGTGTTTAAAACAGAAGGTTCTTCTGTAATAATGCTGGTATTTTAAAGTTATTGTTAATCTCTGGTTTCGCTTGAGGTTTTTTTTCCTGTTTAAAAGCCGTTTTTCATTCCCACTGTCACCAAGTCATGGCTCATGGGGGGGTCTTCTGATTGTTGGTGGGTCCTCTGTATTATTGTAGGGTCTTTACCCTACAATAGAAAGCACATCGAGGATACTGATAATGTCATTTGGTACTTTATGAATAAAGTTATGTATTATTTAAAAGGCAACAAATTGTAGCTTCACATTTTATTTGAAATCTTTGCATTCACTTTGATGGAATGGCCATATATGCACGGCGACCCAGTTCCCCAGGCAGCTAACAGTTGGACAGATGTCTTCTGGTTGTTGGAGTGTGATAGGATAATGAGTGTGTCTGACATGTCCAGTTTGTACCCTGCCTTTTGCCCAGTGATAGGATGGATCTTTTTATCCAAAATTCAAGCGTTTTGAAGTATTTGTTAGCTTGATGTGTTACCAGAAATTTGGATGTTGCTAAGTCTACAACCAGAGTTCAAATTGGCGACTGTTGTGATGGTCATGTTTGATTTGAGGTTTCAGTGGTCCCTCTGAGCTGCTGATGTCACAATTTTAGCTCACATGGAAGTAGCTTGCATCAAACAAAATGGCAACTCAGGGAATTCTTCAATACGTGCTTCAGTTTATTTGCGTCTAAAGTGCGTGCACTTGAACTGAGAGCACAGCTAAAAAAAAGAACTAACCCCCCCCCAACATCTCTGCACAATGCGACAGGAAACGAAACCAATGACCCAATGCCTCCAATATATCATGGAGAGAGCCCCCATTGCTGCCAGTGCCACAAATCCCCACTGACATATGCAGCCATTAACAGCAGTGTGTGGTGAATCAGGCCCTCCAGTCTGGATGCAGAGGATCACTAGGGCCTGACATAACCTTTGAATTAATTGTGCACCCTGGCACGCCCAGTTAACAGTCAGCAACTCTGCATGTGATTTGTGTGCTGTGGTCTCAAAAGTACGGCTGGAAGAGAGACGCAGACTTACAGCGAAGCTGCTTGACTCTGTTCCCCCCTTATCTTCCTTCCACTCTCAAATTGTCCCAAATGAAGATGATGCAAATATAACTACACCCTCTCCCTGCTCTTTCTGTGCTTAGTTCTTATGCTTGGTAAATCACAAATGCAGCGCATCTACGCAAACCCTTCACTCAAGCAACTTAGTGTGGTTGCATGCGCTGTTGACTACGAACGGGGACTGAAGTGAAGGCGAGGCTGTAGAAAAGGAGACATGATAAATCAGAGAAGATAGAAAATGCTTGTGGTAATTGGTCTGTAGAGGCGTAGCAGATATTCTCATTGGAGTAAGCTTATAAACACGCATAGAGTGTGTACTGTTCATTTAAGACAAATTGCACAGGCACACTTCAAATCTGCGCGTAGACACATACAAATGATAAAAAGCTTCCTTTAGAACAGCAATTTAGTCTCCCGAGGATCCCTGCTGAAAAATCACTAAAATTACATTTAGCCGAGAGCCCCCTGCTTCACACTACCAGTCTCCCTACAGTGATTAACAAACCATATGAAACCTTATTTCAGGGATCACGTAGGGCGGGGCTTTGTGTGCCGATGCCTTTCTTTTTCTGTTCGGTTGTATCAATCAGCCACGATCGCCAGAAGCTGCTCATCAATCAGTACAAATGAGGCTGCTGGTTGCCTGCTAACCTTTAGTTGGCGGTGCTGAGATTGTGTAAAACCGGAACTCCACCATCAGAACGGGTGGTTCAAAGAACAGGAGTGCGTATGGTGCTCATGCCACCAAATCAGGCATCAAATAAATGCTCCTAGAGGAAGGGGACAGCCAATAATGTGTATAAAATATGTGAGGATTTGAACCTGAATCAACACAGACATGCCATTCGCTCAGACAAAGCACCCAAGTTCCTGCAATTATCTTTCTGTCTGTAGCAATTGTGTGTTGCCTCCACCACCTTTCATTCTGCCTGACAACAGACTTCACATATGAGATACTGTATCTCCCGGGGCTTTAAGTGGCTTATTTGGCTGGCAGGGAAGGAGATGAAGGGGAAAGAAAAGGAGAAGCATTCGTCAGGCAATTGAGAATTGGAGACATGTGATCAATCACCTGGGACGAATGAAATCCATCTTTTGTAAGTGAACAGCCCAGCTGAAGAGGTGATAGCAGAGACGCGTGCATCCAAACAGAAGGATTTCAGAGGAGACTGATGATGGCGCTGAAAGATTCCTACCCACTCACTTACATTTATACATAAGGACATCTACTAAACGTATGTGAAACAGAAATAAGGCAAAGAGTACATCATTCAGGTTTATGACTGACTGTTTTCTTATTTCAGAAAAGGGCAGTGTGAAAATCCTTGGGAATAACAGGTTGGCTTTTCAGCGAGATTCAGTCCTGTTTGAATGTGAAGCAGCAGGATGGTACCCTGAGCCTGTTCTGAAATGGGAGGTGAATGATAACAAGGTAAATACATAAAATCAATCAGACAAGATCATCACTATCTTTAACAAACACCGGAACTAAAACTTGTTTTTCTTACTATTCAGCCTGTAGTATATCCTGCTATGCCCTCAGGCAGTGCAGCCAGTATATCTGGTACTATAAAGGGACTGTTAAGTACTTTATTCTATTTCTTGAGTAATAAAATCGTAGCTACTACATTAACCCTCTGAGGTCTACGTTATCATTGGTGATGACCGTAACCAGAACTCCAGGCAATCAGAAGGAACAAAGGAAATAAAAAATATTGCCATTTTCCCCCAAAAAGTCTGTTTTGGCTGTCTCTAAAATATAAAGACTTAAATTCAGGTAGGTTTATGTAGTTAACATCACAAACACATAGTGCCTCAAATGTAGAATTTCAAAAGGGGCAAATTAAATCAAAGAAACTCATCAGATTAGATTTCTTCTGTAAAATCCTTTGCACTCAGTGACTTCCTGAAATGTTTGACCCATAAATATCTGCATACCTTGTGCATGAGACCAGATAATGGACTCAATCAGGGATATTCCCCTCTTTCACCTTAAAGAGCTCTACAGCGTGTCTTTAGGAAGTGCTGACTGATGAAATGTTGTGCAGTGAGTTCTGATGCATTTGGCTGAACCCGACAACACAAATGCTGCGAGATACATCTGCCCTCATCCTGTTGCTTTTGTCTGCAGTGAATAAATCAATAAATGCCAAGCCACAACACAGCCATCCCTGTGTTCGACTGATCAGACACTATGTGATTACATTTTCTAGTCTATAAAAGGAATCACGCTCCTTGGCCTACCAGGTTATTTGTCATTTTCTAGTTCTTCAACTGATGATTCTTGCAAACCAAACTTACTGACTGAGATCTGAATTCCAGCTTACGGATCCTCTGACTTTCCAGTGGAAAGACGCGCATGCTCTGAATGAACAGAAATGTGGGAACAATGAGGAGGACTTCTTGAATTTTCAATTTATTTACCCCTGTGTTTCCTGTATGCTGTTGTCAAGTTGTTTATATTCTGTCATTTTGATAGTTGTTTGTCTCTGGTGCTGTGTTTTTGTCTGACGTCCCCATGTCTTGTTGTCTGATTTAGTTTCAGCTGTGTCTCACTCTGCCCCATTCACCCCTCTGTGTATTTATAGTCTCTGTCTCCCTTTTTCTGACCACCTTTACTCCTAGCCTTGTTGTGCTTCTTTGGATTTAGCGGTTTCTTTTCTGTTTTAGAGTTTTATGGACTTATACTCCAGCTGAATAAAGGTTGTTTTTATTTTTTGTCAAGTTCTGCTTTTGAAGTTCACATTTAGGTCCTTTTCTACACAACATGTCACTGTAAGAGGCCAGAGGCTTTGGCAATGAGTATAACAGCAGTATATCTGGAAAAGAAAATTTCATTTCATTTCATTTCATTTTTATTTATTTCACACTTGGTACTACAAATCAAACAAAACAACCACATCTTCTGTCAACAAAACACAACAACCATGTGTGAAAAGGAGCAGGAAGAAGAAAATATTCTTATTAAACCCTGCCCCCTATCTACCATCGAACTTATATCACCGGTGGGCACCAAAAATCAGGAACAAACTAATATTGACATTTCTCTCCGGTCGAATCCCAAACCAACATCACATTCATTCGCATTCTTCATACTGAGTTATCGTTTTAAACATATAACACTTTTTAAAACATTGTAAATTTATACAATTCTTTAAATTATAATGAAGTGAATTCCACAGTCTTATACCCCTAACCGTTGTGCTCATTAATCTTTGTGTAGTCCTGGCTAACTGATGTTTAAAATAAAATTTCCTTCTATTCTCTTCTCCCCTTGAACACATCAAAAATACTCTTTGTAACTTAAAAGGCAAAATATTATTTTTAGCCTTAAACATAATTAATAATGTCCGTAATTTCACTAAATCTCCTAATTTTAATAATTTTGATTCTATAAATAATTTATTTGTATGTTCTCTATATTTAACATTATGAATTATTCGTATAACTTTCTTCTGTAATAGGTTTAAAGGTTTTATGGTATTCTCATATGTATTCCCCCAAACTTCAACACAATAGTTGATATATGAAAAAAACAAAGAAAAATATAAAATACGCATTGTTTTATAATTTAATAAATCTCTTATACTACCCAAAATATAAATACTTTTGACCATTTTCTTTCTAATATGTTCAATATGAGATTTCCATGTCAAATTCTCATCCACTATTACACCCAAAAAACGAAATTCAGTAACTCTTTCAATCAATTCTTCCTCTATAAACATAATGACTTTATCCTCCTTTACACGATTGCTAAATATCATATATTTCGTTTTTGTCAGATTCAAAGATAATTTATTTACATCAAACCATTTTTTTATTCTTAACATCTCAGAAGTCATAATTTCAACCAAGTCTTTCAAATTCTCTCCAGAGCAATAAAAATTTGTGTCATCTGCAAATAAAATCGAATTTAACCTTTTAGATACGTCACAAATATCATTAATATATAAATTAAAGAGTTTAGGTCCCAAAATAGAACCTTGAGGAACACCACATACAATCTTCAGTCTTTCAGAAGTATTGCCAAAATAATAAACATATTGCAACCTATTCTCTAAATAACTCATTAACCAATTCAATGCTACTCCTCTCACTCCATAGTTGTACAATTTAGAAATCAAAATAGAATGTTGTATCGTATCAAAAGCTTTTTTTAAATCAACAAATACTCCCACTGTGTATTTATTATTATGTGTTGCAGATGAAATATCTTCAATAAAAGTCAACAACGCTAATGCCGTTGACCTATTTTTACGAAATCCAAATTGGTTTTCATGTATTAGTTGATATTTTTCAATAAAACTATCAAGTCTTTGTGCAAAGAGTTTTTCTAGCAATTTTGAAAACTGTGATAAAAGAGACACTGGCCTATAATTGTTAAAACTATGCTTATCTCCTGGTTTATATAATGGTATTACTTTTGCCACTTTCATTCTGTCAGGGAATACTCCTGACTGTAGCGAAAGATTAAAAATATAACAAAGAGGAGTACTTATACAATCTATTGTCTTTTTAATTATGACCATGTCTATACCATCACAATCAGTAGATTTTTTATTTTTACAATTTTTTACGATTGCTACTATTTCTTTTATGGTAGTATCGGCTAAGAATATGGAATTAACCATTCTATTATCACCTATCCAGGCTTCCTCATCTCCTGGATCATCATTTTTCCTGATTAGATTTGCTAAAGTAGGTCCAACATTTACAAAAAAAGAATTGAATTCGTTTGCTACTTCGGTCTTATCTTTAACAACTTGATAAGATAAAAAATGGCCTGGAATGAAGTGTTGTGGGATAATAAATGAATAACAATGTGGGAAATGTAAAATGTGAGCATGCAATAGCATTTTACACACTTGGTGTAGTAAAATGTGGCCTCGAAATCTATATCTTTATTTTCTATACATGAGCACTCAGCAAGGCCAAGGTCAAATGCTTAGCCAATATAGGTTTCCATGTCCCGATCTGAATCTGAAACCCAACATCTGAAAAAACATAAATCCAAAAAGACAGACAAACTAAACTAATTACACACTCCCTCCATTGAGGGAGGGAATGAGACAGTGCAGTTGCCTCCTCTGATGACAAATCTCAGACACACTGGTCACCTTCCAACTGCTCAGTTTCTCCAATTTCTTCTGAAGTGGGCACAAATCTGTCTGTACAGCACACATTCACTGGTGAAATGTCCCTTAAAACAGGTTATATTCAGGGTGCTTACTGAACAAACAAGACTGTAAACATTAAAATTAATAAGCATGTTAAACTATAAATAATAATGGTCCTCTCTGTCTTGGGGGAACGGTGCGGAGGTGAGTCCAAGTGAATACAACATCAGCAGTGGAGAGTCGAAGGAGAGCCTCTTCACCTTGACCAGCAAGCTCAGTGTGCTGGCAGCAAAAAGTTCTCACGTGGACTGTCTGGCCTCTGTTTCTGCCCTCCCCCAACCACTGAAGAGCACAATCAGTCTAAAAGTGGGTGAGTTACATTAAATAACACACACACACACACACACACACACACACACCCACCCACCCACCCACCCACCCACCACATATTCTGAAAATATTCTGTTTTTTTTTCATCTGAGATTGTTGAGTTTAGACATTTAAAATATTAATTCCACTCTTCCAGTGATGTAAAGAATATGAGCTTTCAATATCCATTCATGTGTTCTAGCTCTAAATTTTCTTTTGCTATTAGACATGTTTCTCTTATGTACATTTTCAAGCCTTTCAGCTAGTTTCCAGATTCTTCTGTGTGAATTTCAGTTCTGCACTTTGGCTGTCAGGTGAATGATTTGGCGTATTTCAGCCCATTAAACAAGTTTTTTTTTGTTTTCAGCAATTATAAAAATTCAACTCAAACCATTCACACTGCATTTTCTACAGGAAACGCATTCTCTAGTTTTATATACCGGTTTCAGTCACTGTTGTTGATATGTTAACAGTTAGAATAAGTTCAAATTCTCTTAAAAATAATAACATCAATATGTTATGTTAAGAACACTTACTGGACTTGTGGAAGTATTTGGAGAACCGTGAGGGGCCCTTACAAACATTTGAAAGAAACAAATCTTTAATCATAGATGGAGACTTATGCAAAAATATTAATGAGGTTTTAAAATTTGACTTCTGTCATGGTGTGCTGTGGCAGGCAGGTTGTAGGACCCAAACACACATGACTCGTACGCGGAACGAAACTTAAAGCGGCAGCTTTTATTGCTGGAAAAACTTTTCATAAGAAAAACGCAGAGTAGTTTGGGCCCGAAAGCAGGATTCATCACGTCATTGCTTAAAGACCGGATAGTCTGATGCTGATTTAAGAATGTATAATTCTAGAAGGGTCAAACTTAGCATCAGAAAAGAAAAGGTGATTGAAGTGACTTTGAACGTGGCATGGCTGCGGGTGCAAAATGGTTTGATCTGAGTATTTCAGAAACTGCTGATCTACTGGGTGGGAATTTCCCACACGAGCATCTCTGGAGGTGAAGGACAAAAGAAGAAGTAGCAAGCCTGAAAAAACACATCTAAGAGAGTCTTTACTGGACTGTGTGCACAAACAGAAAATACAGATTTTCAGCCTGGTAACCTCACTTACCTTTTTACGCCTTAACCTGCATAATTTGTGTCAACTGCATTAATGTATTTGTAAGTTAAAAGTTTCATTTACTTGTAGTAGGATGTAATCATGTAAGTGCTGTGGTATCTTACTTCTCAGTTACTACCTTTAGGTGACACTGAATGTCTATGAGCAGCAACGTTCAGTATTTGTCATTTTTCAGTGACCTCTATCTCTGTGTTTGATCATCAGTCTGCAAAGGCAGTGTGTTTTTTTTGTACTATGATAATTTTCCATCTGTACTCTGCATACTGCAACAGAGCACTGATTCTTCCTGCCATTTCACATCTACTGTGTTTAGAGTGCAATATAAGAGTTTGCATTTATATTATGTTCCATAGCTTTTTGGAGACTTTTATGTTGTTAGGCAGGATCATGGCATAACATTGAATTTTAGGTGTTAAAAATACAAAGTGACTGCTTTTCATTTAATCAAATAAATAAACATTCTGATGAAGAGCCACTAAGGACGTTCTTGGAGTAACTCTCAGCAATAATTTGTACATGAAATAGTTAGTAGACATGTTATTAACCCTATCAAAAAATCTTTAGTTCTATTCGGGTACAAAGCCATAATTTAGGCTACAGGAAACAGTTTTATTCAAATACAGTTTATTGTCAAAATGTTCAGTGACTGCACTTTTACAACTTAGCTATTATAAAGTGACCACAAACATTTTAGAGCCAATTCATAGTGTTTAATTGCTTGTGTGCTTGAATGTATTAATGCCTCTGTGTTTAGTCTGTATAGTTTATCTTGCCACTAAAACACATTAAATAATTGAATAAAAACTCACAAATTACTTAAAGATTCAAAACAATTTTACCTGTTCACTTGATGCCAGTTCGGCTCTTTCTCTGCATGTCACTCATTCGCTGATACAAACACACACACGCACACATGCACACATGCACACATGCACAGAGAGTTGTCTGTCAAGCCTCTTTTTGTTCTGTCTTGCTTTCGTTCTCTTTACATGTCTTTTTGTTTCTTTTTTTAATCTTTCACTCATTGTGTTCCTCACTTTGTTCTCCATGTTTTTTTTTATATCTGTCCCCTTCTCTCTATTGGGAAGCATGTGAATCATCACTGAGCGATATTTTAGATGTGGAGAGCGGTACAGAAAAAGGGCTGCCAAGTCAGTGCTGGATGAGTCTGCATCACAGGGTGCTGATGTTACAAACCTCTCTCCGAGGCCCAAATCTTAAAAATACAAACGCATTTAGAATCTTAGCATTTTCAATTTGTTCTCGCTGTTGCAACAATTTCTTCACTCAGAGCAGCTTCCCTCTGCACACACCCTCATGACTGTACTACAAATTAAACCAGGAAATTAAACCGTTTTCTATCCACCAAGTCTGCAAATCTGCAGATGAGCTGCAATGTGAAAAAGCAGACAAAACAGAAACACTGCTTTCGTTTTCTTTACTAAACAATGTGACCTTCTCTCCTCAGTCGCCGAGGTGTTGGAGGAAGGAGGCTACTGCACAGTCCCGCTGGCGATAACTGCCTCCCTCTCTGGTTTTCTGGTGCTCCTCCTGCTCTGCATCTGCACTGTCCTCTGCTACAGACAAAGGAGACAAGCAAGTAGGCACTTTACCTTAAACTGCTGTCCGTGAACATACATCACACTTTTCCAGCACAGAAACTGTGAGTAAAGTATAATGAAGAAGACGGGTGGATGCATGCTGTGACTCGGCACTGCCCCATGGTGGCCTTCAACAAGGGTACACAGTATTCTTTCTGACAAAAGCAGAACATTTGTTCTCAGCAGAAAGGAAACAGCAGCAGGAAAGGTTATAGAAGTGTGTGTGCATGGCTGCAGAGTGGGAAGACTAAGTGTGATTTTAGTTGGATTAGTGTAGGTAGTAGGTAGGTATTATTTCTTATAAGAACATCCCTTACACAGTGAAGCGTTCTTACATTTATATCAGCAGAATCGCCAACTATTCAGGTACATGTCTGCACACATAAACAAAGGGACTCGCACAGTAACACACAGCCACGAAATGTCATTGGGATATTTATTTGCTTAGAGAATTCCTGGAAACACAGAAAACAGCCAACCTAAAGGCTAAGTCTGCAGCTGTGGTCAGAAATTAACATACAGTACACTCATTATGGGCATGAATGTCATGGTACTTTGGGGCCTTTAATGACTTCTTTGAACTGTTGTTTTTCCAGAGTACAATGACTGTGCTGCATACATCTATAAAGACTTTTAAAAACACGATTTTTACAAGTGTACATAAACCCCCACTAATATTTATTTAACATCCCTTAGCTATCAACATGCTTTTGGCATAATTCAGGCTGAATATTTGACTCTTCTCTTGGCAAAACTGGTGGATTGGTGGAGTTTATTTAAATTTGGCAAACCCCCCCCCCCCCCCCCCCCAAAAAAAAAAAAACAAAAAAACAAACAAACTAGCTTTTAAGCACTGTACACAAATTTTCAAGGGGGTTGATGTCAGGACTTTGGGAAGCTAATTCCAGAAGCTTAATGTTAGTCTGCTTCATCTATTCCAAAACCAGTTCTGATGCGTTTGGCATCATTTTCCTGCATAACACAAAACTGTGTTAAAGTTTCACCTGTTTAGCTGTTAATTCAAAGTGAAGCTAAGTAAGTCCTGCTCTTTCATTATTCCATTCACTGTGCAATGTACCAGTACCACTGGCAGCAAAACAGCCCTCGAACATGATGCTACCACCATGCTTGACACTTGGTACAGTATTCTTAGGTTTGAAAGCCTCACCTTTACTGCTCCAAACTTACCTCTTGTTATTGTAGCCAAATAACTCAGTCTTTGCCTTGTCTGATCATAAAACTTGTCTTATTCATGTGGAAAGGTGCAAATTTCAGGCAGGTTTGAAGGTGCTGATTTTGGGCTTCTTTCTTGGCCAGCACCCTCTCAGTCCATGGTGATGTTAAACTTGCTTCGCTGTGGACAGTGTTACTGGTTTTCCAGCAGTTTCCAGTTCATGACAGGCTTAAGCCTTGTGGTTGTTCCTGAACATCCTAACACATTTCCTCTCATCTGAGGGTGACAGCTTGGGTCTACTTCCAGACTTCACCAACATGGTGACACAGCTTAAAAATCTTTACCTCGAGTTGTTTAAACTGATGATCTTGGAGTCTTCAGTGTTCAACAATGGATCTCAGAGATCTTCCCAAAAGCATCGAGCATTGGTCAGTCTGCTGCATGCTATTAAAAGAAACTACCAGATGTGCTCAAATTGATTACTGACAAGAGGTCTTGTCAAGCTTAAAGACATTGCAAAACCTTCAGCACCACTTATTAAAAGGGAATGTATTTATATATTTGAGCCTGTATGTATACTTTGGCTCTGTGTGGATTATAGAAAATCGTGTTATTTAATGTCATTAAATATTTATTTTGTACAATCACTCTATCTTGGAAAAAGAACAATTCAAAGAATTCATTAAATGTTACATCTTCTATGTTTGATTCTCAGGTTATTGTAGGCAAACTGGATAAAATGTGCTTTTTAGGTGGATTTTCTACTTTTGAATAGAGACACCTTTTTATGTGTTAAGCTATTCTGACTGACTGTGCTCTTTGTTTCATATTTACTGTACAAACAAGAAAGGTTTATCAATCTAATCACACAACTCTTAAGGAAAAAACTCACCAAGCATACAGTAATTAAAGACTACAGATAACAAAGGCCATCTCCGAGGGGAAGCTCACTCTAGGAGGCAGAAGAGGTCTGTTTGTGTGCGATAAGAAAAAAGTGGCCCTGAGTCACACATTTTAAGTCAGTGTAATCCCTGTGACTGATTCTGGACCACTGCAAATCGTGGCCATGGTTTGGAGCCAGGGGATTATTATAAAGCAGGTGTGACCTTTCTCTTTTGGCAGTTGATTCAGTACCTGAAACGTCTGATACCTCCTCCGTCATTGTCCTTGCTCCATTCTTTGAAACATCCTTGAGTTAATTCATAAGGGTGCTTCTAATGTTACGGGATGTGGCATGCTTTCGAGTTGCTGAGCTCTTCTCTGAGTAATCCACCTCAGTAGGGACTAATGTATGCTTTGGAATTATGGGGGAGAAATGTAAGGGATCTAGCTCTCAAAGACGTTGGCCAGCGTGACAGCAGGGATTTAAAATATAATGACAAAGACTGGTTCTCTGCCTATAAAGGGAAAGTGAAGCATTTATATCTCTCCCGAGGCAAGTGCCATCTGTACCATTGTTACGCTGGTGTTGTTCTCGCCATGGCCAGGAGGACCTTTGGCAAAGGAAACCATGAAGCCATGTTACAAAACTCATTAGCTCCAGCTTTCAGTGCTAAATTGTAGACTGGCTGGAGGCTGTGATATTAGTGCAGAACCCAAACTAATAAACAGCAGGACATTTACAGCTTTCATATTGATGTAGATGCAATGAGCAAGCATAATGTTTCTGTGGTCAATGCAGTGAGAATAATAAAGTTAGCAGCTGATAGCTCATTACAGTAAACTCGATGCCTCTCTCTCTCTCTCTCTCTTTTTTGCTTTTCAGAAACAAGCCCGCAGGAGGTACTAAGGTGAGATTTAAGAGCTCTTTTGTTATATACAGAGATTTCTAACCCTTAGATCTACTGTGGGACTTTTTTGTGGAGGAAGCAGCTTCTGTAATCAGAGACCTACAGCACAGTCCTGGGTGCACTGAGCTCCATTTATATTTTAAGATAAGATAAGATAAGATAAGATAACCTTTATTAGTCCCACACGTGGGAAATTTGTTTTGTCACAGCAGGAAGTGGACAGGGCAAAAGTTATGACGCAAAAATTAGAATACAATAAGAATAAATACAGTACACAGCTGTACAGAATAGAATAAAATAATATACTATATACAGTAGAATAAAATAGAATAAAAATATACAATAAGATAAAAATAGAATACGAATGCTATTTTACATTAGCTGTTAAGAATTCATGCAGCTTATTTCTGGGAATGAAGAGGTTTTCATTGATTATCATTATAAAAGAAAATTGAAGGCACAAATTTGAAATTCCACCTTTAAAAAGTAATTATTTTGGTAGTAATTTAACATGATTCGGACTGTCATTAGCTCTTTTAGGAAGCTAACTTATTCAACATTTGTTTTCCATATAGCTGAAATACACATTCAGAGTTGAGTACTTCAGTCTGATAGTAAAATAAAGTGAAGAATGATGTCCAAGTACTTTATAATGAAAACAGCACAGAGGCCTGTAATATACTGCAGCTTAGCTGGGAGAAGAAAATTGTCTTTTCACAACAGCCTCTGATGATGTGACTCTGCCATACCTCCGCTAATCGTTATCATTTCTATTGCAGGTTTGACCAATCGGTGTTTAGTAGAAGCGTCGATGCTGATGCGCCGGAAGGGAAAGTTAACCTGGGATACTCTAGTGAGAGCCCCACAGGTGAGAGTGACCAGCAGGTCGTTACCATTTGGATATGTTTACAGTCGCACTGATCTAAACGACTTCAGTGTTTGTGTTGCCTTCCGGAGATGTTTCAGCGTAATGTGCTGTGTTCAGTGATCAATTTCTGCATTGACCTTTCCCGGTAAATTACAGCACTGGCGCCTGAGCAGGTTTCATTTTCACATAATAGACGTTTTGAAACGTGCGTGACTAATTCAAAATAAATCTATAATATGATAAAGTTTTTAATTTCTTCTGTCAAAGTCAGATTATGATCACTTAGCAGTGCAGTTTTATTGCAGAGTGATTTGGCTGCTTTGGCTTTTTCCACAATAACAATGTAGCTTTTCATGTTTGCTGTACAGAATTACAAAATGTAGGTAACATTAGAATTTGTGAGCCATGTGGGGAGTAAGCCAGTAGAAAAAGATATTCATGCAGAATTCAAAAGCACAGCTGCATGGTTTGCAAAATGATCATGTGTAATGTAAGTTACACATGATTTGTGGTGGAAGAGGAAGAAAAACAAGATAAATCAATCACACTGGCTTTTTACAATAGACCGTTAAAACAAACAAACAAAAAAATCAAAGGTTTTGCTCCCCGGGGAAAAAAAGGATCTGGCTCTGGTCTTAAAATTAGGTCAAAGCAACCTCAGATGACCTATAAAACATGACATTTACATGATGTCATTATTTATTTAACAATAAAACAATAGCAGTGCATGAAATACTAAGTAGACCCCATTATTTGCAATTAGGTTTTAACCCCTTAATAATTCATAACTACAGTAGGTGGCTCCAGTGCATCTTCAGGCAACCATAATTTGTCATATCTGGGTGTAAAACACCACGATTGTGTGCTACCCATTCCAAACCTCTGAGCCATTAAACCTCCTAAATCCTGCTCTCTCCTACTGAGGTCTCCTTCAGGTCCGAAGTATGCTGTTGCCGCTTGAAGGAGCTGTTAGGTTAGATGAAGCTAAAAAGCTGTTTTTCACTCTGCAGATGCAGTTAACAGTGAGCTATTCTGGGAAACTCGTAGACAGATGGACTTTGTCAGCTTTCGCAAGGTAAGATAGAAACAGAGAAGGTGGAAGGGATAGGAGTCAGAGAAACAGAGATGAACTGGAGCTGAATAATTCGGCCAGTCATTCTGCAGCTGGACGTCATGTCACATCCTTCCCTGTTACAAAGAGCATAAGGGAAATGCACTCTTGCACCTCTGCTGGCCTCCCATCATGCAGATTAATCTCAACAGATTACTGCATTAACCAGTAATAATGACACTATTTTTAGTTAACAGGACATCTGTCATCACCCTCATTGTCATAATGTATCATAAATGATGATCTACAGATGTATAGACCAGACCCTTCAAATGTATCCTCCAGCTTGGTCTTGTCAATACTGTAATTGCACCTCAGAAGACTTGCAAGTTGTCTTGCTGTTTATATCTCTCCTGTTGGTCATTAATGAATGACTGGTTCCTATTAGTTTAAGGCAGTAGTTTTCTTCTTGGTGTTTTCACATCACAGGTACCTGTTGTTCTTCTACTCTGCTCAAAAATGTTGTCGTTTTGTTCAGTAAAACCTAAACTTTGACGGTTTCATCAGGTCCCTGATGTCGTGTCCTCCAGCAGCTTTTCTACACAAAGTGAGAGCCAGGCCAACATGTGTCCCCCAGAGGATGACTGCAAGAATGTCCGGAGAATCACCACTGTTTGAATATTAATGTTATGTTTTGTTTGCATGACTTTTGTATAAGTATTCACATTTTTTATAAAGCCACAAGCTAAGGATATATGTTTTTGAACTACAAGTATCTAACACAATCATTTAGCAAAAAAGAAAAATCACTCTCTGGACACTTCATTAGTTACTCCTAGAGTGAGAACGATGTGTCATCCTGCTGGAAGAAAAAGATGGGTACACTGTGGTCATAAAGGGTTTGACATGGTCCGTAACAATACTCACGTAGGCTGTGGTGTTTACCAAGGGGCCCAGAATGAGCCAAGAAAATATTCCCCACAAGTGGCACCTGGTGTGGGTTTCTGCTGCTGTAGCCCGTCTGCTTCAAGGTTTGACATATTGTGTATTCTGAGATTCTCTTCTGCATACCTTATTTGTAACCAGTGGTTATTTGACTTATTGTTGCTCACTGAATATTTTCTTTTTCAGACCATTCAAACTAAGCCCTAAAGGTGGTTGTGTGAGTAAATCCCAGTAGCAGCCGTTTCTGAAATACTCAGAGCAACCCGTCCGGTTCAGAGTCACTTAAATCACCTTTCATACCCAATCTGATGCTCGGTTTGAAGTTCAGGGGGCTGTCAACCATGTCAACATGCCTAAATAAAGTGCTGCCATGTGATTGGCTAATTATATATTTGCATTAATAAGCAGTTAGACACGTAAACCTAATGAAGTGGCCAGCGAATGTACGCTGTGATGACTTTTCTCATTTAATTTTAATGAAACCATGATATCTCAACAACACATTGTATATTTAAAATTTTTTTTCAATAAACTGTATTATTGCATATGAAAAGATTTTTGGCCGATCACTGAATCCTTGAATTTACAGTCATAGTAATTTGAACCAGCATGCCGGATAACCCACAGTAAACATTTTTATACAGAGTAATGAGCATTAAAAAGAAACTTCATCTGGCAGCGTTGCTATGGAGAAATCAAATGGACCCTTTGAGACAGCTGCTCGGATGCTCAGACAGATTTTAAGCAACTTAAAAGGCATTAGAGTCAAAGTTTAACCAGGATATCAGTCTGCAAAAGCTGGTGGATGCTTGATTTTATACAAGGTTTAAAGTGATGCTGTGAACACAGTCATGAAAAGGAAACGGCAGTAAAGTGCAGTGCAAGTGCTGACTGGGGCTGTAAAGAGAAAAATACCAATGGTGAGATTCTTTAGTACTACATGGGTGATATAACATTTGCATTCTATAACAATAAAAGACAGAGGGGAGGAGAATGCTGGATGCAGAGGTGTATGAATCTGCCAAACACTTTGCAGAGTGTCTGGCAGTTTAATTGTCCTGCTGAAACTCATGTGTTGTTTTCCACATTTCAGAAACCATATATACAGTAAATAAAATGGTCTTGATTCAATCATTCACCATATGAAGCCGTGATCATATAAAATAATGTTATTATATATGACATAAAATCTGCCCCAATCAAAAGTAAGGCTTTTCTAAAGTATTTATGCACCATTTGTCACCTCTCACAATTGCAAAGGCCTTGAAAGGAACACGGAAGCATGAAATCAGCAGCTTATGTTTTGTCGAATGAGAAATGCTTTTTCATTACACCGAAGGCCAATACGTTCTGTCAAGACCTCTAAGCTTTAGATTTGATTTATCTCTGCTGGCAACCTTGATTAGCTGAATATGAGTGCTAGTGCAAAGAAACGGAGAGAGAGAATGGGATGCCGGCTAAATCCCTGCAAATGCAAATACCGCTGAAAACAAATACAGTCATTTGCAACACGCTTGAATCGCTTCCTGTAATAATAAAGAACGTACAGTGGCACAAAGGAGAATGTGTTTTATTTTTTCAACAGATTCATTCTGTCAGAAGAAAATGGGGGCTATGCATGTACAGTATATCTGTAACAGACGCACAGAAGTTGGCATTTCGCGGAAGTCTCGCCTTGAAATGTCAGTTATGTAGTGACAGCATGCATGCTTGCATTATTGAAAGAAGCATGCTGACATAGTTCTCTGCTATTCGTTATCACCAGATGGCTGACACAGATCCTCACTTTCGAAATCACATCTCGCTAGTGAATGTGAAGAAAGTGTTTGTCCTCCCTCTCTCCTGCTATGCTTTCATCATTTCTGCCTTCTGTTTTCTCGCACCGATCGCCCGGAATTGAAACGACAGGCTATTAAATAAATTAGGTTTCCTTCAGCAGGCTTGACAAAGGCAGCGGCAAAATGAGAGGCCTATTACATGACCCGCTTTAGTGTTTTGTTTTCAAGCTTAACCTTACCCTTCCCTGGGGCTTACTTAGAGCACTTCATGGGTGTCAGTTACGGTTTGTAAAATGGTCTGGCGGGTATCATTTGTGGGTATCGAAAGCTCACAGAGCCAGCCGCTGCTTGCCTTTCCTGGAGAAAAGCTCTGACAAGGTACCTGCACTCATATCCGGAGCCTTTTTCTGCAGTGCTTGTCAACTCATTTGACATCTGTCCTGCTTCTCCTTCTGCGTGACACTACAGTTCCACTGCACATGCTCGGTTCCTGGTGCCACTTTGGAAACCAGGTTGTTACGTCAGTCAGTGCAGCAGGTATCTCCGTCCTGCCAGCGTGCATCAGAGAAAATTACTGAGTGGAACACAACCATCGGGAACTACCAGAGAGGAGTCTGCTGCTATGGTGCTGCTCCCCAGCTACCTCAATGGTTTTCTGTTTGGCAATTAGCAAGAAGCCACTACACCCTCCTATTTTTGGTGTGTAGATAAATAAATGGAAACTTTGGTTAATGGCCCTCCAGAGTACAACGTCTTGTCTCCAGTGGCTTGTTATATACTACTTTCCACTTCCTGTTCGTCAGGGTCCATTAGCAGTCCAGTCACTGATCTGCTGCTGGAAGAGAATTCACTGAAGGGAGTGCATGGAAACCACTATATACAAATGCACTGTTAAGAGTTTTCTAAAGGCTAAACTCAAGAAAAGACAGTCTGTTTGTTGCCATTATAAGTTCTAAGAACGACAAGACCAAGGACTGCCCACCTGTGTGTGGCTCACAAAAACAGACCAACAATGCATTTTGTGTTATGTATGAAAAGGCAATTTCATAAACAGCTGTGCTCTATGTGTTTAGTATTTATTAGTGCTGTCAGCGTTAATCTTGTTAAAATGACGTTAACGCCATAACTGCATTAACGTGTCAAATCTCTGTTAGCGAGTTAGCGCGGATCACCCTGTGGATGGGGCTGCACGGCGCTAACGCGTTAATGAGCTAACCACGCTAACGCGTTCCTTCAATATGACTGTGATAATAAAACACGAACCCAGAGAGCACTTTATCGTGAGCTTGATAAATATTTATTCATGCACAGCAGTCTGCAGTGACACATAAAAACACTGCCACCCTAAGTGCTACTGTGCTCACTGACGTGAATTAAATGGACACACTGTAAGGGCAAATTAAGCGACTGATGTTTTGTTTGGGTTCTTCAGGGCCAGCATGGATAGAGCGCCATTGATGAATAACTTAACACGTCCACTCATTATTGAAATCCAATGCTTTTAAAAGCATCATGGCATGAGGCTTCTACTAAATTAAAGGCTTTTAAAAGTTACTTAGTGCCACCGAATAATGTGTCCAGAGACAAAAAGCAAGTGAGGATAAAATCCTCCCGCAACCTTGTTAGCACAGGGAGGATAGACTTTATTAACTGTTCAATACAATCCAGCAAATCATTGTGCAGAGGGATGATCTCAGTGATCATGCAGAGCAGATGGTATTTTTAAAAAAGAGAAAAATCATGAAAAAATGAATAAATATGACACTTATACACTTTAATTTCTTCTCTTAACTGACTGTTATATATCATATTAATAGAGGATATGAAAAGGTTTGTTTGTGACCTGCAGGTTGATTTTCCTGGCTGGCCAATAATGAAAACTATAAACAATTAATATATTTAATTACCATGATTTATTATTGCACCAAACAAAGTTAAAGATTTCTAAACATTATCTACAGTTATGTCCATATATATTTGGACACTGACACATTTTTCTTTTACCTGTTTACTGAAACATTTTCCAATTATACTTATATAACGGAAAAGGACATAATGTTTAGACTCTCAGGTTTCATTTGAGGGTGTCCACATTCAAACTGGATGAAGGGTTTAGGAGTTTTAGCTCCTTGTAGTAGTATTAGGAGTGACAAAATCTACAGTTTTGAACATCCTGATACAGAAATAAAGCACTGGTGAACTCAGCAAGGCAAAAAGATCTGGATGTCCACAGAAGACAAAAGTGTTGAATGATCACACTTTTGTCTTCTATGGTGAAGAAAAACCCTTTCACAACAGCCAGCCAAGTGAAAAACACTCTCCAGGAGGTAGGCTTATTGATATCCAAGTCTACCATAAAGAGAAGACTGAATGAAAGTAAATACAGAGGGTTCACTGCAAGGCACAAGTCACTCATAAGCCTCAAGAATAGAAAGATTAAGTTTGACAATACTTTGCTGACACCAAGATCACCCTCTACAAGAATGATTGCAAAAAATAAGCATGTAGAAGGCACACCACATCATCTGTAAAACACGGCAGATGCAGTGTGTATTTTTATCCATAGTAGTTTATATTTGGCAGCCCAGCTCTGTTCTGCTCTGTTCTCTGCCCTGGCAGAAGGAAATGTTAGCATAAAGCTAACTCACGTTTGCATAGGTCACAAATGCACCCAAATATAAAAACAAACAAACAAATTCAGAGCACATAATTTCTGACTAAACAGATGACTAAAAACAGAGAGGAAAAAGACTATTTTTATACAGGGTACAATTTTTAATAGCTTAGTCACACTAAAGTTAAAAAAAAGGACAGCAACCTCTTTGCAACTACTACACTAAATATTTTTGCTGTTTGGAGACTGAGTGCAAATAGTTGCAGCGACCAACTGGTCAAGCAGAGCTTAAGCATGCAAAACCCTCAAACTCACAAAGCAACTGCAAAAAGGTTGTCTGTTAGGAGGCAATAACTGCAGTGTGACTTGGACCGACTATAATCACTCTGAAGTTAGCAAATGATTGCTGTCTAATTCATAAACGCAGATTGCAACCCACTGCAATCAAACGGAGTCAGTCTGCATTATGAGGGTAACTTTTCTGAGACGTCTCTTTGCAGCAGATGACTTGTTTAATGTGGTTGTCAACTGGTTGCATTCTGGTTGTATTCCTATAAAAATACAAGGATGATAAGAGCCCTGGCTAATTTACAGTTGAATTCCCAGCCTGCAGCAACCATGTTACTTTTTGTGGGAAAGTTTAAGTTCTATGATGCTCTGACACACTGAATGAATTTGTCTTTATGTGAATTTGGTTAGTTTAGTTCAAAACTAAAGTAAGAAAACCCTTCATCTTAGAAGAATGATCTCTTACTGGTGTTGCAGTTACAGAAACACTGTTTCATTTACATTGTACAGTAATTTAAGGCTGTGATTAAATTCATTCCTCTGAGCTGTACTAATTAAATTATTATTTATTTCTTTTTGCCCAAACTTTACTGAAAGTAAGCAGATCTCAAGCTTGCTCTCCTACCAGACACAGAGTCCTTGTGTGTTTCCCAAAGGAGCAGGGATAGCTGAAACGCTGTCCAAACTCTTGGTCCAGTTCTTTATGTGTCCAGGCCATCTATCTATCACGCCCAGGCTCAGATGGCAACAGCTCTGGCAGTGAAGTGGTAGCATTTAAGCACATCAGCGCTTCTGCAGACCGTGTCTCTTGATGGTGCTGTCCTGATAAATGATATTCAACTGTCATTGAATGGGGACCCAGAAAGACTTACACACCAACTCTGTTGCAGTAGAAAGCACTTGTCGTAAAATCCAGCGCTAACTCTTTGCTCAATCTGACAACCTGCACAGTCGCTGGGTAAAGCAGTTCCTATCCAGTTGTTAAGTGATGACGTCTGAACCCTCTCTTCCGGGCCCAAACTACACTGGGTTCATTAAGGCTGTTGTCTTTTTAACATGTTTTAATGCTTTGTGTCTTGTTCTATTAAATCTAAGCAAGTACCTAAAAATAGTCAGTGATAACTCTCGGCCTCTCTGGGTTTTAATTACTACAGGGTGGGCCATTTATATGGATACATCGTAATACCTTGGGAATGGTTGGTGATATTAAAGTCCTGTTTGTGGCACATTAGTATATGTGAGGGGGCAAACTCCTCAAGATGGGTGGTGACCATGGTGGCCATTTAGAAGTCGGCCATCTTGGATACAACTTTTGTTTTTTCAATAGGAAGAGGGCCATGTGACACATCAAACTTATTGGTAATGTCACAAGAAAAACAATGGTGTGCTTGGTTTCAACGTAACTTTATTCTTTCATGAGTTATTTACAAGTTTCTGACTACTTATAAAATGTGTTCAATGTGCTACCCATTGTGTTGGATTGTCAATGCAACCCTCTTCTCCCACTCTTCACACACTGATAGCAACACCGCAGGAGAAATTCCAGCACAGGCATCCAGTATCCGTAGTTTCAGGTGCTGCACATCTCGTATCTTCACACCATAGACAATTGCCTTCAGATGACCCCAAAGATAAAAGTCTAAGGGGGTCAGATCGGGAGACCTTGGGGCCCATTCAACTGGTCCACGACGACCAATCCACTTTCCAGGAAACTGTTCATCTAGGAATGCTCGGACCTGGCACCCATAATGTGGTGGTGCACCATCTTGCTGGGAAAACTCAGGGAACGTACCAGCTTCAGTGCATAAAGAGGGAAACACATCATCATGTAGCAATTTCAAATATACAGTGGCCTTGAGGTTTCCATTGATGAAGAATGGACCCACTATCGTTGTACCCTATATACCACACCAAACCATCACTTTTGTTGTTCCAACAGCCTTGGAGGGATCCATCCAATGTGGGTTAGTGTCAGACCAATGGCGGTGGTTTTGTTTGTTAACTTCACCATTCACATAAAAGTTTGCCTCATCACTGAACAAAATCTTCTGCGTGAACTGAGGGTCTTGTTTCTGTCTCATCCTTGTTGAGATGCTGCAGTAGCTGGAGTTTGTAAGGGTGCCATTTGTGAGTAGCTAATATCCGCCGAAGGGATGTTCGACTAATGCCACTCTCCAGTGACATGCGGCGAGTGCTACGCTGTGGGCTCTTGCTGAATGAAGCTAGGACAGCCACTGATGTTTCTTCATTAGTGACAGTTTTCTTGCGTCCACATTTTGGCAAATGCAACCCTGAACCAGTTTCACGAAACTTAGCAAGCAGTTTGCTAACTGTAGCATGGGAGATGGGTGGTCTCGTAGGGTGTCTTGCATTGAAATCTGCTGCAATAACCCAGTTACTGCATTCACCAGATATCAACACAATTTCGATCCGCTCCTCACGTGTTAACCTCTTCGACATGTCAATGGTTGTGAACAAAGAGAAACTTGTAAATAACTCATGAAAGAATAAAGTTACGTTGAAACCAAGCACACCATTGTTTTTCTTGTGACATTACCAATAAGTTTGATGTGTCACATGGCCCTCTTCCTATTGAAAAAACAAAAGTTGTATCCAAGATGGCCGACTTCTAAATGGCCACCATGGTCACCACCCATCTTGAGGAGTTTGCCCCCTCACATATACTAATGTGCCACAAACAGGACTTTAATATCACCAACCATTCCCATTTTATTACGGTGTATCCATATAAATGGCCCACCCTGTACTATTCATCTGCAGCATGTTTTAAAGCTCAGTTTTTAAAACCTTACGATGTAACAAAATATTTGAATGGGTCAGAAAATAATCACTCTGAGGCTGACAAAGATTTCAATGGGTACATAAAGTTAAGAATCAGGAATTTCTCATAGTGATTAATCCAAACCACACAACAGTATATTAATGACCAACCTGCTCCAACCTCCACACACCTGGTCTAATCACACATATTCCTGATGATCTTGTTGTGCCCACTTGTGCCACTCCTTAAGGGAGTGGCAAGTCTTCAGTACTCACAGGATCGTTGTCTCGCAACAGTGCAACCCAACTCAAAGCCTTGAGTTTGTTTCTACTTACCTGTGGGAAAGATACTTATCTCCATCTTCCTTGTGCTCAGGTTTGCCTGGAGATTGGTGAGCAGTGTTTGTTTAGATTGACACAGAAACTGGAAACTGTAGAGAACTAGAGTGGAGCCTGGGACTGTCACTCGACTCTCCAGCTCTATTTAAACTGAGTCCAACCTGTGTCCAGACCTTGACAGATGGTTACATTTTTAATTCTAGTGTGACGACCTCTGCCCTATGCTCTCAACCTTTTTTTCCTCACGCGTTCCAGTTCCATTGTGGACCAAGCAGGACTCATTAGTGCCAACTAGGAATACTTTGGCCATGTGTTCCCAGACTATAAAACTGGCTGGCACTTCATTCTGTCTCTCACTCACCTTCCTGCTTGTCACCATGCCACGCATCAAATAGCCTTTCTTTACTTCATCTTATATTTCACATTTGCAACACCCACTCACATCTTCACACTCATGAACACCCTATTCCACAGATCAGATTTGCACACCTCATTAGCTTTGCATTTAAGTTATTTATTAAGTCTACATAATAAACTACTTTTTTAAACTGCCAAACCCTTTTTTTGTGGCGTTACCAACCAGCGATGACACTGGAACAAACACCTTGATGGTTGCACGAATAGTTGACCTGACTTTTGGATGACTCGTTTGATTTCTGGCATCTCAGAATGTTTGGTTTTCTGTGTTGCAGTTTCTGGCTGCTGCACAGTGTGATAATATGCTGCAGGGGACTAAGCTGTGCAGGCTGTTGAGTTGACGTTAAAGCCTCTTACAGGAGCAGCTAGATTCTTGACATGCACTCTTTCACCTGACACTGCAGTTCAGGAGTGCAACATGCAACCAATTCTTACCACAAATGTCCTCCTCCAGCAGCTCACTGACAGTCAAACAGCGATTTTTGTTGCTTAAAAATGAGCATTTGTTCTAAAAATCACTGCACACACACAGACACAAATGGTGCGCATTCCTTTCACTAGTCCTTAGCCAGAACAGATTCAGTGACCTCTGATCAGTGACATCTATCGTAATGTTGCCCTTCAAACCATGCTGGCAGAAAAAGTAACTTCCTCAAATTCTCGAGTGTAAAAAGCACGCTATTGATTTCTTTCCTAGTATTCGGAGGTGTTAGGCAGATGATATGTGGGTGTCTTTACGCTCTGAGCTTGAACTCTTCATTCCCCCAAGATCCTTACCAATGATCAAAGAATGAGCCCCCTATGTAAAGATAAAATGAAAGCTAAGCAAAAAGGGTAAATGGTGAGGGGAAGGTATGTCAGATGCCTCGATATGAGAAGACAGATTTATCCGATGGCGCTCTGGAAGCAGCTTTGATTTAAGAGGCTTTTCATTTCAGTCTTTAAGAAAAGTGGCTCCAAGGTGTGATGCAGGCAAGAAGTAAGATGAACTACTTTCAAGATGTCATTTTTTAGAAAGAGGTGTATGAATTCTACGTTGCTGACAATGATTAGTTTTTGTTTACTTGGACGTTTTCTGGCATATGGTGAAGCCATATAAGATAGAAAGATTAATGCTTATTGATTAGGTCAATGAAAAAACCTTTATGTGCACTGTTTTCAGTGTGAGTGCTATTTGTAGATGGCATTGTGGCTGAGTGTGAAGTGGTGGGAATAAGAATCGACCTCAGACTTGGAGGTACAGATACGGTGGAGTGCATGGCTTACAGGAAGGAGACCCAGGACTCACTGAGAGATTATATCTCTTATCTGGCTTGGGAACAACTTGATGCCTCCCTAGATGAGCTGGAAGAGGTGACTATGGCGGTGGAAGTCTGGGCTTTTCTGCTTATGAACTGAACTGGGATAAGAACTGAACTGGGATGCAGAAGTGAATGACGTCATGGGTGGTCAAATTTGGTTAGCGGTCCATGTGGTATTGCTGATGGTAGTGTGGCCATAAAGCCTCTGTTTTTCCAGTGTATTAAGAGTTGGCATGAGATGGCAACATATACCACTACTCGGGTTGCTCATATTGAACATTCACCTTCAGATGCCTAGGCTCTTTACCTTACAATATTAAGCACCTTCAGGTAACTGTTATGTTGTTTATAAAAACAAAATAAAAACCTGAGCGGAAATTAATTGAATTGAACCTCATAAATGTTGGAAAAATGATGCTCTTTGTCTCGGTTCTCATCTCTCCTTCCACTTTCGGGCTTGGAAAGTGTCTTCACCTGAAAACAGCTCAGTTTTTTGATGGAGACTCGGCGTTCATCATGATGCTCCACATTAAATTCGAGTCAGTTTAAAACAGACGTTGATGCCTGCTGTCTGAGTGAGTTTTAGGTCAGTGGTGAAATTGCAGAGCGCACAGTCAAAGTTGTCAGAATGAGAGTGATCTAAAATAAGCAGCCCCGCTGGAAGCCATCTGGACATGCCCAAACAAATGACCTTGTGCAGAAGAAATTTACATCAGTTCAGGTTTTTGCAGCTCTAATCACAGCTCAAACCTATTAGAAGACTGCACTGTATAGCTTAATTCAGCACTATCATTATAGAAGAAAAAAAAAATATAGAATATAAGATAGAAAAGACAAAAGGCAAAAAATAATGTAAGAACACTGAGGTCACCACACAAGGACAATCTGGTGTTGCTAGTCACATCTGGAGTGATCCAGTGATGCTTACATGTATGAATTAGGTGCAGCTGGCTTGGAGGTATAATAATATTTGGGTAAAATAACGGTGTTCAGTGCACCACAGTTTTTGCTTAAAGAAAGGCTTTGCAGCCCTAGTACAACACTAATGAGATATGTAGGAACAGCGAGAAGATGTATTTTGACAATCATGTGATCTGAGGGGGAGCCTGGTAGGTGGGAATGGTTTTGTTATGGAATGACAGGCAGAGAATAAATGAATCCATAACATCATTCATGAAAACACGACATTTTTCACTCTCAGTGGCGACTGAAAATACATTAAAGACATGGACGATAAATATGTTTCGGACATGATTTGATCATTATTTGTGTCCTTTTATTTGTATAATTCCTACAATCCTACAATTCCTACAGACGACACAGCCATCATGGGGTGTATCTGGGATGATCAGGAAGAGGAGTACAGAAGTCTGGTGAGGAACTTTGTCGCATGGAGTCACACAAACCACCTGCAACTCAACACCTCAAAGACTAAGGAACTGGTTGTGGACTTCGGGAGGTCTAGAGCAGGTCCACTGCCGGTTCAGATAGAGGGGGAGGAGGTGGAGGTGGTCAACAAGTACAAGTACCTCGGGCTGTGGATGGACAATAAACTGGACTGGTCATGCAACACAGAGCACCTGTATAAAAAAGCCCAAAGCCGACTGTACTTCAGGAGGCTGAGGTCTTTTAACATCTGCAGGAAGCTCCTGAGGATGTTTTACCAGTCGGTGGTTGCTGGAGTACTTTTCTATGCTGTGGTGTGCTGGGGGAGCAGCACAGCAAAGAAGGACTCATCCAGGCTGGAGAAACTGATCAGGAGGGCTGGCTCTGTGGTCGGCATGAAGCTGGACACTCTGGTGACAGTGGCAGAGAAAAGGACATTAAAGAAACTGATGGACATTATGGACAATGCCAGGCATCCTCTGCACACGGCCATTAACAACCAGGAGAGTCTGTTCAGTGACAGGTTGCTTCTCCCAAAGACAAGAACTAACAGACTTAAAAACTCCTTTGTCCCACACGCCATCAGACTGTTTAACTCCTCTCTGGAGGGGAGAGGGAGGGGAAACAGGAGGACAAAGGAGGGGGGAACAACTAAGCTGTAGTGCCTCTTCACCTCACTGTGCAACACTTTTGTGCAATACTTTTGTAAATAGTCAACAGTGCAATAGACCTCCATACTTGAAATGTGCAATTCACTTGTATTTTTATTTTTATTTTTTTATTCCTATTTATTCTATTTATCCCCTTTGTATATTTTATTTATATTGTCTCTGTATTTATATATATGTGTGTGTGTGTGTGTATATATATATATATATAATATTCTGTAACTCTGTAACTTCTGTCGGTGCTGTGCTTTTTTGGAAATCGAATTTCCCAGAGGAACCCACCCGAGGGATTAATAAAGTTCTATCTAATCTAATCTAATCTAATCTAATCTAATCTAATCTAATCTAATCTAATCTAATCAATCATTTGTAAAATGTCATAATTTTGTTTCCTTTATTTGAATGTGATATGTTTTCCAATTAGATAATGTGGACATGTGTTAGCCCAAAGTCGCTTTAAGGCTATTAAACTGTTTATTACCCTAAAACCAGAGACACTGTGGCTGATCAGTTCGTGAATGAATGAATAAAGTCATGAATGTGCACAGCAAAAAGTCAGGATTTTACAACCCACCAATTTTCAGAGTTAATGAACACTTTGAGATTAAATGTTGAACAGCCTGAGTGATTAAAGAAACAAATAACTGTCAGCCGGTGATCAGCTGTGACCAGCTGATCACGGGGCCGGGGTTAAAAGAGAGACGCCACCCACCTGTTCGCCGCTCAGACATCATTCTCTTCGTGTCAGGAGCTCCGAAACTCTGCCGACGTCAGTCTCCGCCTGATTCAGCAACCGTGAGTGTTTTTCCCTTCAATCCTTTTTCTCTTCCCGGCTCCGCTCACTCTCTGTCTGTAACGACAGTTCTGAAGCCACGCTTCGTGCACTGATTGCTACTAGAATAACTGCGTGTCTGCTCCAAACCCACCGCTAGCCGTAGCCGCGCTTGGGTCTAGTCAGCACGCTACACCAGCACGCCGAGCTACTGTGCGTAGCTCGCCCCGCCGTGACAGGATGTCTGAGCCCGCTATAGACCCAGCGGAATTCGAACGGCTGAAAGCCGAAGTTCTATATCTTCGTGGTGTGGTAGATCGGATGTGCACAAAAGTGGAGTCCCTCACCGAAACTGTCCTCCAACTTTCCACTTCCGTCACCTCGCTGCAACGTCAGCCAGCGCCGGTGAGCGCGGAACCCCGGATCGGACTACCAGACAAGTGGAACGGAGTTGATGGCCGGCCTGATGGGTTGCTTGCCACTTTAGACATGCTGTTCGAGTGTCAGCCCACTAAATACACCACCGCCCGTGCAAAGGTTGCACTGCTAACCTCTCTCTTGTCTGGCCAGGCTCAGGAATGGGCCGCGGCTCTCTACTACAATAAATCGGCAGCTTGCAATGACTATGCCCTGTTTGTGGAGGAATTAAAGAAGACGTTTGTTCCCCCGAGCAGCGAAGTGGAAGTGGAGTCACAGCTGCTTCATCTACGCCAGGGCAGCCGACCCGTCTGTCACTTTGCCTCTCAATTCCGCACCCTGGCCGTTAAGCTACAGTGGGGAGACGCTTCTCTGCGCTCTATTTTTCTGGAGGGACTGGCTGACTACATCCGAGACGAGATGACCGGCCGTGAGGCCCCTAAAACCCTGGATGAGGCCGTGGACCTTGCGCTGAAGATTGACCAACGTGTGATGTCGCGGCCTCGCCATACCCCTCGGGCCTTCAAACCCTTCCAGCCTCAGAGGACCACGTCTTCGCGACCTCCTCCCCCCTCTGATGGAGCCACGGCTAGCCCAAGCAGCACATCCAGCGAGGAGCCCATGCAGCTGGGTGGACTCCCCAAAGAGGAGAAAGAGAGACGCTGGCGTGAGGGCCTCTGCGCCTACTGTGGATCAGCTCGACACGTCGTCCCCAGTGCCCGCTACGGCTGGGAAACGACGACGCCAGGTAGACTGCGGTGGTGTCCAACCTGGCCCTTCCCACTCCTCTGACTCCTCTCGTTTTTTGTTACCGGTAACTTTTCACCTGAAACACCAACGGCTCTCATCTGAAGCCCTCCTGGACACCGGAGCCGCTGAGAACTTCATCGATCAAAAACTGGCCTCTCGGCTTCGCATTCCGTTGACTTCCGTCGACCGATTCCTCCCGGTGACCTCAGTAGACGGGCGACCACTCCAACCCTACCCGATCCAGTTCCAGACCCAGCCAGTCCGCATGTCTGTCGGGGATCATCAGGAGGAGATCCAGTTTTTAGTAGTCTCGGCCACTTCCTCTCCTCTCATCCTCGGATACCCCTGGTTCCGTCAACATGACCCCCACGTCTCCTGGTCTTCCTGCCAGATCCTGGACTGGGGTCCCCAGTGTTCACGCCGCTGCCTTCTCTTCCGGACTGGAAAGGACTCAAAGTCAGAAGAGGCGTCACCCCCGGAGCCCATTGATCTGGATAAGATCCCTCCGGCTTACCATGACCTATCTGAGGTCTTCAGTAAGAGGCGAGCCTCTGCTCTCCCTCCTCATCGCTCCAACGACATGGCCATCGAGCTCCTCCCGGGAGCGGTCCCTCCTCGTGGTCGCCTGTTCTCGCTGTCACCCGCAGAGAACAAAGCCATGGAGGAGTACGTCGCTGAGGCTCTCCAACAGGGCTTCATTCGCCCTTCTACCTCCCCTGCAGCTGCGGGATTCTTCTTTGTCAAGAAGAAAGACGGCGGGCTTCGCCCCTGTATAGACTACCGGGGCTTGAATAAAATCACTGTTAAGAACCGCCATCCTCTTCCTCTGCTATCCACCGCACTCGATTCCCTCTCCCAGGCCTGCATCTTCCTAGACCTACGCAGCGCCTACAATTTGGTGCGGATTAGGGAAGGGGACGAATGGAAGACGGCCTTCATCACCCCTAACGGACACTGGGAGTATCTGGTGATGCCCTTCGGCCTCTGCAACAGCCCTGCTGTCTTTCAACATCTGATCAACGATGTCTTGCGGGACATGCTGGGCCGGTGGGTGTTTGCCTATCTGGATGACATCTTGATCTACTCCCGCACCGAAGTGGACCATATTCGCCATGTGCGGGCCGTGCTGAGCAGGCTGCTCGAGTACCAGCTGTTCTGCAAACTGGAGAAGTGTGCCTTCCATCAGCGGTCCACCACCTTCCTGGGCTTCACCATCTCCTCCAATGGCCTGACCATGGACCCGCAAAAGGTCCAAGCCGTGACCCAGTGGCCTCAGCCCGCCAGCCTTAAGCAGCTACAGAGCTTCCTGGGCTTTGCCAATTTCTATCGGCGCTTTATCCGCAATTTCAGCACCATTGTCGCCCCACTGACATCCCTCACCAAACCAGCTAACCCGCCCAAGCCCTTCTGCCTCCCCCCTGGTGCGAAACAGGCATTCCGAGACCTTATCCGCCGGTTTGCTACGGCTCCCGTCCTGCTCCACCCTGATCCTGCCGGAGATTTTGTGGTGGAGGTGGATGCCTCCGATGTTGGCGCTGGTGCCGTCCTCTCTCAACACGGCCCGGATGGGAAACTTCACCCGTGCTGCTATTTCTCGAGGAAATTCTCTGACACGCAGCGACGGTACGGTGTCGGTGACCGGGAACTCCTGGCCATCAAGTGGGCCTTGGAAGAGTGGCGGCTTTGGCTCCTGGGAGCGAAAGAACCGTTTCTGATCTGGACTGATCACCAGAACCTGATCCATATTCGTTCTGCCAAGCAGCTCAACCCAAGGCAGGCCCGTTGGGCCTTATTCTTCGAACCTTACAACTTCCACCTCGCCTACCGCTCTGGCTCCAAGAACACCAAGGCAGACGCTCTCTCCAGGCAGTTCGCCCAGGACGGCCTCACGTTAGACCCTGGACCTATCCTACCGTCTCATTGTTTCGCTGCCCCCCTTCGGTGGCCCTTGGAGGACTCTATCCGGGATGCCCTGACCGCTGAAACGCCTCCGCCTGACACCCCGGCTGGGAGGCTCTATGTACCATCCCGGTGCCGTCAGGAGGCCTTGCTCTGGGCTCACTCCTCCCCGCTCTCTGGTCACCCAGGGCCCGACAGGACCCTCCAGCTCCTCCGTCGTGCCTTCTGGTGGCCCTCCATGACTCGGGACGTCCATGACTTCATTTCCGCCTGTGACAGCTGTGCTCGGGCCAAGTCCTCCACCCAGCCGCCCGCTGGCGACCTTCGCCCTCTCCCTGTGCCGAGACGTCCCTGGTCCCATGTCGGTCTTGACTTTGTTATCGGCCTCCCATCTGTGGACGGTCTTGACACCATCCTCACCTTTGTGGACCGGTTTTCTAAGGCGGTGCACCTGGTCGCCCTGGCCGGCCTCCCCTCCGCCAAACGGACGGCCGAGCTCCTCCTGGACCATGTCGTCCGGCTTCACGGATTCCCCAAGGACATAGTCTCCGATCGGGGGCCCCAGTTCACCGCCAGGATCTGGAAAGCCTTTTGCCGCCCGATTGGAGCGTCTCCCAGCCTCTCGTCCGACTATCACCCTCAGACCAATGGGCAGGTTGAACGGACCAATCAACAGTTGGGGCGCTTCTTACGGTGCTTCGTCTCCGCCCAACCGTCGCTTTGGCCTCGTTACCTGGTGTGGACTGAGTTGTCTCATAACCTTCACGTCTCTTCCGCCACCGGTCTCTCGCCCTTTGAGGTCTGTCATGGTTTTCATCCTCCTATCTTCAGCCATCAGGAAGCGGGGGTCGACGTGCCTGCTGCTGAACGGATGGTCCGCCGCTGTCGTCAGGCCTGGATCAAGGCGCGGGCTGCCGTTACCCGGGCCAACGCTCTGTACACCCGGCAGCATCGTCGCCGCCACCGCCCGGGTCACCCCTTCCAGCCAGGGGACCGCATCTGGCTCTCCACAAAGCACCTGCAGCTGCGCGGTGAGTCCAAGAAGCTCACTCCCCGGTTCGTCGGCCCGTACGAAGTCACTGCCCGGCTCAACCCCGTGGCTTACCGTCTCCGGCTTCCGCCCGCCATGAAGGTCCATCCGGTTTCCCACGTCTCGCAGCTTAAGCGGCGCGTCACTTCCTCGCTGGCGCCCCCCTCCCGGGCCCCGCCCCCGCCCAGGATCATCGATGGGGGTCCTGTCTACACTGTCCGACGGATCTTGGACTCCCGTCCCCGGGGCCGGGGGGTCCAGTATTTGGTGGACTGGGCTGGCTACGGCCCTGATGAGCGCTCCTGGGTGCCGTCCCGCTTCATCTTGGATCCTTCCCTCATCTCGGATTTCCGTCGCCGCCGTCCTGGCCCGTCGGGTGCCGGTCCTCGGGGGGGGGGGGGGGGGGGGGGGGGTGTCCTGTCAGCCGGTGATCAGCTGTGACCAGCTGATCACGGGGCCGGGGTTAAAAGAGAGACGCCACCCACCTGTTCCCCGCTCAGACATCATTCTCTTCGTGTCAGGAGCTCCGAAACTCTGCCGACGTCAGTCTCCGCCTGATTCAGCAACCGTGAGTGTCTTTCCCTTCAATCCTTTTTCTCTTCCCGGCTCCGCTCGCTCTCTGTCTGTAACGACAGTTCCGAAGCCACGCTTCGTGCACTGATCGTTACTAGAATAACTGCGTGTCTGCTCCAAACCCACCGCTAGCCGTAGCCGCGCTTGGGTCTAGTCAGCACGCTACACCGGCACGCCGAGCTACTGTGCGTAGCTCGCCCCGCCGTGACAATAACATGGCTTTGAGTTGCAATTTATATTTAGTTTATATTTAGTTTTACTCCCTAAAGTGTCAAGGAATTTATTATAGAAAATGTTAAAGTTAGGAGAAATAATGGCAAGAAAGAAAATACATTGCAAAATAACATCTATTTTTAACATCTTCCTCCAGCAGTAACAAATATAACTGAGGGAGAGCTGATAGCTGAAATCTCATTTAATAAACATGAAGAGTTTATTTAGCTCAGACTTTATTGTCCAGCATTCTTTGCTTCATGGAATTCACTGCAAGAAGATGCTCATTAAAATTGTATTTTATCTGATTGTCAACTGAAAAACGATCACCTATCAGACAAAAATGCTGGAATGTTTTTATCCACTGCACTGCAAGAAATAAGTCCAACTTTATACAATGCACTGGCTTTAACCCAGCAAGTAGATAAACTATTTTAAATAATAGTACATTAAAACAAAAAAATACAATCAGCTGCTGACTGCAGTTTCTCACACTTGCAACACACAATGTAAATTCCCCATTTGAACCAACATTAAAAAAAAAATGAATAGACAAAACGCCAGGTGCAGCCCTAAGTCAGTGGTGTGCGATGACTTTTACAGAAAGGCAGTCAGAGAAAACTATGTTGTCCCAACACACAAGCAAACAAACAAAACCATCTTCCTCCTCCACTATTTAAAATCAAATGGATCAGGTTAAAACATACCACGTGTCTTCACCTCTCTGCACTCCTTCCTGGCTGAGGAATTGTAAAATGTTACTTCTATAGCTAAATAAATACCTAATAAATTACTGAAATTAATCTACTGTTAGCTGACAATGACAAGCAGCAGAGGAATGTTTTAAACTTTCCTTTAGGGGGAAAAAAAAAGCAATAAAACACTATGAAATCACCTCCCTGTACAGAAAAATGTTCCCCATCAGCGTCAAATGGATGGATTTCTCCTACATAAGGCTGAGCTCATTTTAAATTCTTTATATTATGTCTAGCATCAAATTCTATAAATCATATGTTTTTATTGGTTGTCCTGTGAGGACAACATATCTCAGAAGCTTGTTTCCACACAAAGTGCAAATCACAAAAGAGCTCAGAGCAGCAAAAGCTGAGCCAGCGGCAGCTTGCCGTGCACGGTGGTCTCCCATCAGTTTACTGTGAAAGACTAGAGGTTTATCCACAATGTGCATCCGCCACCACTACCAACTCTCAGCTTGCCTAGCTCCAGTCACTGCTAAAAGGCGACAGACACTCCCATAAAATGGAGACAGCTACAGTTTCCTCTGAACACAAAATAAGCGCAGAGTTCACCGACAATAGCAGACTGTGGCCACAACAGGGCAGTAATGTGAAGGATGGATGCAAACAGGCGAGGACCTTTATGACCGCTCTGTCTTTCTGACATAACACCAGTGCCCTAAACTAATAAAAGAGGTATGCCGGGTTCTACGAACATGGTTTTCATTCAAAATTTAGAGAAGCCACAAATTTAAACTCAGCCTCAAATCAGATTTTTATATCAGCAAACCTTTGTCTTTGCTTTTGAGTTGAACTTGGATGCAAACTGTCATAGACAGTCACTGGTAGAACTGAAGATGCTCAGTTAGCTATTTACTTTAAATTACTACATATAGTTAGTTAATCAGTCACCTTCTTATTCAGTCCTGGCAACAAACAACGTTGTGTAAAACATTCTCTGTAGGTGCATCAGTGCACCTTGAACATTCTGCAAGTAAGGTTGATTTAATTGCACTTACCATGTACCATGTGAGGATAAAAATGGTGCCAACTTGGCACCTCATCTCCATTCAAAGTAATTAAATGCCTGGATGGAGTTTAATTAGATCTCTGCAGAGTTGGGCTAACATCGATGTGATCAACTCTGCCAAATAACTCCAAAATCATTTAAATCAGAATGCATTAAAGCTACAATTGAAATCAACCTCAAAATATTTAACCTGATAATTTAAAGCTTGTGTGTGTACAGACATACATACATTCAATGGGCACTTGATTAGGTACACCTTGCTAGTGCTGGGATGAAAGTACTTTTGCTTTCACAACTGCCTCCGTGGCATAGATTTAAAAAGGTGCGGAAACATTTGTGCTAACATGACAGCATCCCATATCCTGTTCCACCACAACCCAAAGGTGATTTCCTGGATTGAGATCTGGTGATGTTGGAGGCCATTTGAGTACGATGATCTAATTGTCTTGTTCAAGAAACCAGTTTGAAATGATCTGATCTTTTTGACATGGCACTTTATCCTCCTGGGAGCAGCCACCAGAAGATGGATACCCTGTGGTCATAAAGGGGTGGACATGGACAGCAACAATACTCAGGTAGGCTGTGAAAGGGGAAAATTAAATGATGCCCTGTGGGTACTAAGTGGCCCAAAATATGCCAGAAAAATATCCACACCACGAGCAGCCTGAATCATTCATACAAGGCAGGACGGATAGACGCTTTTATGTTGTTTATGCCAAATTCTGACCATACCATCCAAATATCAGACCAGGCAATATTTCTATAGTGATTTCTGTATAGTTTTGTGAGATGCATCCTTATTATCCTGTTCTTATGTGACATTCAGTGTGGCCCTCTGCTTCTGTAGTCCACTTGGTTCGAGGGTTAATGTGTTGTAATGAGTCACTGTTGCCTTCCTATGAGCTGAAAGCAGTCTGGTCTTTTTCCTCTGACTTCTCAGATCAACAACACTAAAAATCTTTTTATTTGCCTTCATAAACATGATGCAAAAATTTTGAGTAAAATGCAGCTGAAATATATAAATTCAAAGGTTTCTTTGAAATTAATAGTCATTATGGAAAATATACTTAGTATTAACTGTAAACCAATCAAGTAAATTTAATTTAACCAGATTCCATAAGTTTAACATTTTACATTACATATTACTTATGCAATTGTAATTTTTTTTTTTTACATGTAGTCAAATTACTTAAAGTCAGCAATTTGGGTTTAAATAGTTATTAATTTTTAATTATTAATTTTTAGATGAGTCCTGATTCTGAGTCTGTTAAAACTGTGATTGCTGGCAGCCTTGCAGAGCGAGCAGCTTTTGATTAAATAAAATGTTTCTAAGGAGAGATGGCAATCTGGAATAATATTGGACAAATAATAGAAGTGTGATGGGTACTGAGATAGAGGTGGCTTTAACCTTCTGCTGCAGTTTCATAGATTGACTGACTTAATGCAGTGAGCTGCAGAACCTCACAGAAAAAGAATTTATGTCAAAGTAAGAGTTATTCTACTAATAATACAGTGTCCAGTACTGGCACTTTATGGAAGTTGGTTCTCCAGACGCTCGAATGTCTGTTTTTATACTTTGTTTTACCACCAGTTGATATCTAATTGATGTTCCTGCACCCCAAATGAACTAACCCATTAGCCAGTCTCTGTCACAGGCTTTTGTCCTGGGCTTTTGGGTGAAATGGAAGCAATTAATAACTTGCCAAGCTAAAGGGTATCGATAGGCTATCAGCAATGTACCCACAAGCTCTGCCAGAGCCTTTTGTGCCCCGGTTCAAGACGACTTGTGCTTCGTTCAGCAATTTCATGTCTCATAAAATACACCATGAAGTAATCATCAGAATCAGTTTCCAATAATGTCATTGAGGACCAAGGTTGTGTAATAATTAAGCACTGACTCACCACGGCTGCACCCTCGTTTGCTGCTGACTTGACTGGTTCTCTCTTTCAGGACTTTCTTGCAGGCTGAAATGCATTTTTATTCAGCTAATGACAGGATCTACAGCGCCTCTCTTTCCCACCTGAGCCAAAGACCGTATGAAGTAATATAATTGCACACCTCCTGCGGATGTGGATTTCTTTGTGCATGGACTTGATTTTCGCCCCTTTCTTGTGAGAAATTGAAAGTCAACAAAGAATCACTCTTTTTCCAAGAAACTGAGCCCAGAGTCTTCCTTGGGTTTTTTTCTTTCTGTCCTCAAGCTGCATAAAAGCTGCACTTAAATGCAATGTTTGTTTACCTTCAAATCAAACTCTCTGATGTTTCACTGCACTGCCTGCTTTTACCTGACATTTTCAGACTTATGTAACTGTTTCAGCGGAACGATTGTCTGCTCTCTGTTACTTCTGTTCATGCTGGTACTGTTCTGCCTTTCAGCATTACGATGTAATAATAACACACATAATGAAAGAGCTGCTTTTAACACTTCTGTAAATGTGGTCCCAGTAATGTAAAAGCTCTTAATATTCTTTGTATATATGGAATTAACTTTTGAATTTAGTAATATTTGACATTTCTGTACTTAAAACAGTTCAAATCTATCAGATTTTTTTTTCATGCAGTTATTGGACAAGATGATGGTACAATTATGTAAAAATGTCCCTCATTTCTCCTGTCTCTGCTAAAAGCCACAGAGCTCTCCTCTCATCTTTGTTTGAGACAACCTCCCAAAACAACAACCACTAAAGCTAAAACTGTTTGTAATATTCTATGAAAAATTTGTGTGTGTGTGTTTTTTATTATTTCTGTACACTTTTAAGACCTAACACTTGTTATAGTAGCATTTTGTTCAAGACATTGGTTAAGACATTGAATTTATCCAGGACCAGGATGCAGGGACAAGCCTAAGCAGAGACCATACCTCCCCAGCCACCTTCTGTTTCTTGTTAGGGGGAACACCAAGGCGTTCCCAGGACAGCCGAGAGAGACATAATCTCTCCACCGTGTCTTGGGTCTGCCCCAGGGCCTCCTCCCGTTGGGACATGCCCAGAACACCTCACCCAGGAGGCAAATAAACTATGACATAATACAAAATGAAAGTAAAGAGCCAGATCAGTGAGAGTAAGAATGAAGTGCAAATCTCTTGGCAGGAAAATAGAAAATATATGCATCCAAGAAGCCACACTGATCAGTATTTATTAAAGGCACCTTACTCAAGGGATAAACCAGTGTTTTGTGCACTCATAGCAACTTCCCAAAGAACCCATTCTAAAGTGAATTTGTGATGTACCTGAGAGCTGAACAAAAAGGCAGCTACCATCCAAAGCAGAGCTCTGAGTGTCCTCCAAGAAGCCTACTAGCCTAATCCTTCTTCTATTTAAAGAAATGACAGAAAAGCTTGACTAAGAGAGCGCAGGCTGTGTTGAAGGATAAATGTGGTCATTACAAATACTGACTTTCAAGCTGGTTAGAATCGTTCAAACTCTGATTTGGCTTCTATACTGTGATTCCATGTGCTGTACTGTCCTTTTGAAAGACAACAACAAAACAAACAACAAAAAACTCCTAAAGTCTCTTTTGCAATATTTTGGCTTCAGTGCTTTCTTCCTTCTATTTTCTTGACATGCAGCTGCTCATGCTTCAGACCTCAAATTGACTTTGTGATCAAATAACTGACAATATGATCATCGTTAATTTACTATTTAAATACATGACGCGAGGGATGGATTCAGTTACTATGTGTTTCTCCCTGATATGAAAAAACAGCAGCATTGCCAATATTCCCACACCAATCCATCTATGTGCAGGTGCTGACTGTGCTCATTGACGTGACTCTGCTCCACTTGTAATACAATTGGTATTGATCAGCAATCGAGACAAGGCAAGACAAATTGAGTTCAGACTTCTCCAGAGCGTCTGTGGGTTCCACTTCATCTGTTGCTACATCTCTCTCTTGTCAGGCTGACTCTCAGCATGTAGAAAGTCTGTCATAACTTTCCTCTGACTGGCAATATTCACAGTAATTAGCCACTAATAACTGTAGTGTGTAGAGCTGAGACATGAAATGAAGTGTCCGTGCTCTGCTGGAGAACCTCACTAGGCATGACAGCTGTAGAGATGCACTGTCTTTCACAGACACACAGTTCCCCTGTGTGTCTGTGAAAGAGAGAAAAGGAGATGGGCAGAAAAACAGCATGTATATTGATTTATTTATGATTTATATTGTTACATATGATTTATGTATGAGTGTTCATATCCTACATTGACAAAAGTATTCACTTTATTTAAATCATTGAATTCAGGTGTTCCAATCACTTACATGGCCACAGGTGATCAGCAACCGACTGGCAAAATGAAGCATCTAAACATGCAGACTGCATCTACTAACATACGAGGAAGAATGACTCCCTCTCAGGAGCTCAGTGAGTTCATGTGTGGTACAATGATAGGATGCCACCTGTGCAACAAGTCCAGTTGTGACATTTCCACTCTACTAAATATTCCACAATTAGGTGTTGTTGGGAATGACAGCAACTCAGAAACAAAGTGGTTCCCAGAGCGCAGTCAGCAGATGCTGAGGTACAAAGTGTGCAGAGGTCACTTTCTGCACTTTCTGCAGAGTTAATTGCTATAGACTCCATATGGCCTACGGATTAACTCAGGAACAGTGGGTAGAGGGCTTCATGGAATGGGTTTTCATGGCCGAGCAGCTGCATTTGAGGCTTACATCACTTAGTGCAATGCAAAGTGTGGGATGCAACAGTGTAAAGCATACCGCCACTGGACTCTAGAGCAGTGGAGACATGTTCTCTGAAGTGATGATTCACGCTTCTCCGTGTGGCAATCCGATGGACTGGGTTTGGCGCTTGTCAGGAGAACTGAACTTCTCTGACTGCATTATGGCAAATGTAAAGTTTGGTGGAAGGGTGTGGGGTTGTGTGTCAGGAGTCGGCCCTTAGTGTTAGTGAAATTTTATAAATTTTGGACAATTTTATTCTTCCAACATTGTGGGAACAGTTTGGGGATGGCTCTTTCCTGTTCCAGCCTAACTGCACACTAGTACACAAAGCAAGGTCCTTAAAGAGATGGATGAGTGAGTTTGGTGTAGAAGAACTTGACTGGCCTGCACAGAGTCCTGACCTCAACCCAACAGAACATCTTTGAGAGGAAGTAGAGCGGAGACTCTGAGCCAGGGTTTCTTGCCAAACATCAGTCTGACCTCACAAATGTGCTTCTGGAAGAGTGGTCAAAAACTCCCACAAACACACTCCTAAATCTTTTGGAAAACCTTCCCAGAAGAGTTAAAGCTGTTATAACTACAAATGGTGGGCCGACACCATAAATAAACCCTGTGGATTAAAAATGGAATGTCACTTAAGTTTGTGTGAAGGCAGACGAGTGAATACTTTTGGCAATATTTGCAATTATCCTGAGAAAATATGAAGAAATGGGATGTAATTTAAGATTTTTACACTGTATTTGTAAATCTTGGGAGAGTTTAATGAGTTCAATGAGCTCAACAAGACTCAATAAGCTGGTTGGAATTTTATTTTACTTTTTCAATTTACAAAATAAAAAAAAATGCTGAAACTGTGATATCCTATGTCTGGACATCCTTTGGTTACTCTCTTCTTCGGGCACTGAGAAACCAGAGCTGTATTCTACTTTCCCCTCTCACAAACCCAAAGTATACATGTCATTAGCTACACCCTACTTTGTCTTCAGTGATCTGCGTGCTAATGAAAGCTGATTGGCTGTGCGGCTTTTAATGCCCAGCAGGAGCGCTTATTAAAAAAATGGTTCAGCATCCACAGATGAGGGAGAGCATTTCACCACCCAGGATCTGACCACAGCAGATGACAGTCAAAGAGACACGGGACATCACGCAACAAGGCGTAGGAGAGACAACAATAAGGAGTGGACATAAAGAAGAAGACAAATGAAAAGTGTGAAAGAGGAGAGGGACAATCGCTGTACATCATGAGGAGGAGGAGGAGGATTCCAGGCAGACAGAGCTGTCAGGTTTCCTCTGTGTGAGATTTCATTATGCAGCTGTCTCTGGTAGCTACGGGCTGTTCTCACAGGATTGGATTAAATTGCCAACTACAGTCATAAAAACAAAGAGAATGTCTCCAGGCTCTTTTGACACAATGTTTGTTTAGAGTGTGTGTGTGTGGGATGGGGAGCACATACGCACGCACGCAAAACTGGGATGGTGGGCAACATATAAGAGCTGCAGAATATGGGAAAGATTGTATTTTGATGAGACGCAGTAATGTCTAAAGGGCAAAAGGTCATATGCCTTTTCTTTATGCTGGTTTTACTGTTATAAAATACCAGCTTCTGTCACAAAATCACTGTGCCACAGAACACTGGCTTCCTCACTCAATTACTGTACTGAAATGCCACTGTTTCATATAGTCGCTGAACTTTAATTTAAATGATAAAAGCAGGGGGAGGAACGCGCGACAGGTTCCTTAATGATAGCAAAGACATTCTGCTTTGACTGCAGTGTACTTTAAATAAAATATATTCATGCTAACATAGACAATGACTATATGCATGTGCCAAAAAGCTGTCTATGCTATTCCACACCGCCCTATTGCTCCCCACACCGCCCTGCACCGTGACTAAAATTATAAGAGCTGCACTTGTAACGTGTCAGCGCTGAGCACCGTGCGGTTGTATCTTATTCAAACATATCGAGACAAGAGACATGACTGCTGATATAATGGCCTAAGCCTGTGCAAATAGTACAACCTTACACAAGAAGAAAGAGACATGCTCTCTATAAATATGTATTTCCCCAAAGGCAAACTAACATTAAAAAACTCTTTTCATATCAATCCAGCCCCGAGTGCATCGGTTCCGAAATCGGACATTGACTTTAATGTTACTGCACAATTACGTGAAAAAGAACACTTTCGGAGCACTCTCTGCAGTCCTGTGAAACACTAAGTACCACTTTTAGCAGCAATAAGTTAAAGCAGTTCTTTTCTGTATGACTTCATCAGTCTCTCACATTGATGTGGAGGAATTTTGTACCGCTCCTTACATCCTAGCTTCAGTTCATTGAGTTTTGTAAGCACTCATTTTATCCACAACTCTCTTAAGGTTCTACACATAGTTTCAATCAGTTTGGGGTCTGGACTTTGATGGGACCTTTGCAGCATCTTGACTCTTTTCTTTTTGAGCCATTGTGTTGCTCTGCTTCAGGATCATTGTCTTGTTGCATGTACCAATTTTAGCCAAGCTTTAGCTGTCACAGACCCACATAGCAAAACTGGTATGGCCCCGATTTGGCCCACACAATGTGCTTACACATGGCCCACACACCGCAAAGAATGACGGCCCTTTGGTGGCCCACACATGGGCCATCACAAGGCCAGTTGCAGACGCACTGTGCGCCCTGTGCTGGCCCAGAACAGTTTCAGCTCTGGCCCCAGATGTCAGCCTAATGTGTACCTTAATCAAGCCATGTAATAACAACATGTGCCGGAACATAACGAAACTCTGTTCAGACAGTGAATGGACTGATTCTTATATAGAGCTTTTCTCCCAGATTAATCAAAGTGCTCTATACAACATGCCACATTCACCAAATCACACAATTTCTCTAAACTGAGTGCTTTCTAACTACATTCATGCACATTCACACTCTTGACTGGATGAGACAGGGATCGAACATGAGTAAATCCTCACTAGGTTTTGGATAAAGTGTACACTCACAAACCTGTCAAACCTGCATTTGAAACGTTGGCTACCATAGCAGTATTGCAACTTGGCATTTGGGTCTTCTAACTAAAATAGGAACATAAATGGTGCCATCATTGCCAGACCTGGCCCACATCTGGTTGACTTACACCCTGGCATGACACCAGTCAGTCAGAAGTGCCAACTTGATGCCGGATCCGGGGAAGACATGTTTTCTATGGGCCTGGGCCACATAAACCAAACCATAATCGGGCCAGATATGGCATGCCATCACAGAGACAGTGCCATCTACACCAGGCCTGGCCCATATCTGGTTGACATACCACTTACCATGCCAGAAGTCAGCCAGCAGTGCCGGCTTGACACCAGATACGGGCCAGACCTGTCTGCTATGTGGGGAGATGGCCTCATATTTATGTCCTCAATATTTTGTGTCCAGGTCTGCAAAACAAGCCTAAATCTTCCCTCTGTCTTGGCAGTTGGTAGGAGGTGTTTGCGCTGATATACTGTGCTTGGGTTTCTCCAAACATGGCGCTGTGCATTAGGCCAAACATTTCAAGTCTTGTGATTCATTCAGATGCAGCTTTGTAAACCTAAGCCATGCTGCCATGTTCTTTTTAGAGAGAAGAGGCTTTGTCCTGGGAACCTTTCCAAACAAGCCATGCTTATTCAGTATTTTTGTAATTGTACTGTCATGAACTCTAACATTTAACATGCTAACTGAGGCCTGTAGAGTCTGAGTTGTCAGAGCACTGCACGCTTTCAGACATCCACTCCTTAAAAGCAGTGTTGCCAACTCCTCAGTAAGGAAAATCGCTATTGGTTGTCCTAAAAGTCGCTAGAAGTCGCTAAATGACGTCATCGCCTAATTTGCATAATTGGTCAAGCTAATATAATTGTAACCTATGTTGTTGGAGAGAGAAATAACATCATGGAAGAGACATAAAGTGAGTAAAGAACGTCCTAAATGCATTTAGAATTTATTTATAACTACAAATTAAATTTATTTTAGCAATTATTGTTTTTTTTTAATGTCACAATTCCAACCCTGCTCCTTTACCCGGGCTTGGACCGGCAAAAGTGACCCGAAATAGGCGCTCTGGTGGAGTTACTGTGTGTGTGTGTGTGTGTGTGTGCGCGCGCGTGTATAAGTAGTTTTAAACCTCGTGATCCACAAAACAGCATAACAGTAAAAGAAGAACTGACTGCGTTATAGTCAGTGCGGGAGCAGAGGCTTCGCTCATGCGCGATTCATTTGCAATTCGGACGCACAGGTGTGAACGTCTCCTTCCCTGATAGCAGCCGGGGGAGGACTATTCTCCGCCCGTGAGCGCTTTGGAACGGGCGAGGTACCCACGGCAGCACCCGCTGCTTGTTGAGAGTAAAAGCGATACCCGCTTTCACGTCAAAAAGTCGTCATAAATAAGTCTCCAATAACACCAGAAAAAGTCGCCAGATTTGTCGCTAGTCGCTTTTTAGAAAAAAAAGTCGCTGAGGGGGTCTGAAAACTCGCTAAATATAGCGACAAAGTCGCTAAGTTGGCAACACTGCTTAAAAGACTGTGGCATCATGTTAACACACACCTGAACACTCCAGTCTAACGAACTACCTAATCTTCGGCTTTCACAGAGGTGCTTGCACATGCTGATGATCGGTTAATTGAGTGCATTTGATTGGCAACACATGGCTGCTAACTTCTTAATTCTTATGGAAGCAACAGAATAAAACCAGATGCAAAGCCAAACAACTTCCAGATCGATGCACAGTCGCTATAATCCCCAGTATTTCCTGGCTTGCCAGTAAACCCTGGTGTAACACAGACTTTTATGGGGAGACCCCACACATGACCCCAGACACTCTGATCAGCCTTTCACATAGACTTTTTTATACACTCTGTTCTTCACAAATGCACTGTGTTTGCAGCTCTCCTTGAGTAGGTCTCGCTGCTGCTCTGTCACTGCCGGCCACAGCTTGATTTCTCTCTGCCATACACTTCTGGGTCTGGTGTCCTGCTGTGACAAATAGGAGAATCTTGATTAGCTGATGGCTGACAGCCTACACTGGCACGGCCCCACTGCTGCAGTTGATCCACAAACCACACCTCGCCACCACAGTTAGCAGTAGGAAGGATAGGATTATAAGTATTCAAATATTCACACGGATAAGTATGGTCTATTTTAAAAGCCAGAGAGAATCCATATGCAGTCTTATTTCACCTTTAAGTGTTAGTTCTGAACTGATCTGATGTTTCATTTGCGAGAAGTACGAGCTGAGACAACGTATCTGAAGCTGGATCTCCTGAAACCTTGGGTGTTTGAGTTCCTTCATTTAGCTCAGCTGTGCTCATTTCATCTTCCTTCAGAAGATACACAACTGCAGTTTGCACTTGTTTTTCTCCACTGTTTCCATGTTTCTTTTCGATTTATGCCCATCATCAGTCAGCTCTTTCCCGAAGCTCTTCTTCTCAAGAGCATCACTTTTCTGTTTCCACTGCTCGCTCTAAATCAGGCCAGTCATTCCTCTCATATTAAGGCTGCCATTTCTTCATATACTCATGTTCATTTTTGTTTAATCTGCCGCTAAGCATATTCTTATTTCCTTCACAAGCTGTCCCAATCTACTTTTGCTTGTTTCTTGTTTCTTTTCTCTTTTTAAAAAAGCAACCTTTGATCTGTTCACTTTTCTCCTTCTAGGCATCTCTGATCTGGTTGTTCTCCTCCTTCTGAGCTCTCCTCAAGGGAGCTGATTTTCTTTCCTTTATTTAAGATTTTCTGTCTTCTAATACATTCAGTGTCATCTTGTTTGCATATTATGCCGTTACTCTTTGCTTTCGTACTCCTTACTGTTTCATCCGCAATTAATATCAGTCTTATTTTCTCAAGACTGAGCTGAGAGTCTCCTGTCTTACAAATGATTTGCAGATAGCAGATAGCAGGTAGCAGCACAAACTCTCTTAATATCTAAAGCCAGCAGAAACATTTATGATACTGGGGAAAGAAGATGTGTTGTATTTGACATCCGTTTTCCTCTTATAATTGAAAGTCACAGGCATGTTCTTCATTGTGGTGCCACCGATACACATCTATAGTCTGGGTAACTGCAGGCAGCAAGCTACAGATGAAGTCCAGCTTCCTTCTGTAGAGTCTGATCACATAACGATAAGGACTTCCTGTGCAGATATAGTCTGTGGCATAGAGGATTCATAGGACTATAGTATACTGTAATCCTGCAGGGTGGCTGCTTGTGAGGACAGATTTGTACTGTGCACTCAGCTGTGTATCATATATCTGGTAACGTCGCCCGCAGTGCAGAGTGACTGTGAATTATTCTTTACACTTAGCTCCTGTTGTTCAGACTATGTGTACTGTGAAACTCTGTGAGCTGTCACCGAGTCCACAACAGTGACACCAAGACCAATCTGTGTGCATCTATTGTACTCGTGATTCAGGGCACTTTGAATGCAGCAGTTTATTATACAAATGGGCTCTGAACAGGAGGGAATCAATTAAAAAAAAAATCATTTCTAAATTGCACCTTATTATTTTGCAAGTAATGAGGCAGAATAGCATAAGAGACTGTTCTGATCTACAGTAAGCAATTATTGCTCACTAGATCTTCACAGTGTGTCTCTGTAGTGGAAAGTGTCGATGTTTCTGTCAGTAAGTTCAATCACAAGTTCCCAACTCAGAGTTTAAGCATGTAGTAACGCCTTAAGCGACTGTGCTTTAAAGTGCTTATGTCGAGAGGAACTGAACCTCACTGTAGTTTAGCAAAGGACTCACATTAGTAGTGATCATGCACATGAAAATTATTTTACTGTTAAAAACATAGACCTGCAGCTCTCTGCACTCTCTGCTTTTGTGCAATTGATATATAAAAAGCAGAGCCATACAGTAATGAACAGTCTGCTCTCTAATAGTGCTGAAACTTGTTTTCTACACTAACCAATGACTTTACAAATTAAGCATGCAGAAAAGCATCCCATAACATGAGCTACAGCAGCAAAAGATCACACTGGGTGCCACTCCTGAAAACTAAGAACAGGAAATTGTGACTAGAGCTCACATATATTCACCAAAAGAATGTAAGGGTTGAGTTGCCTGGTCTGAAGGGTCTCAACTTCTGCTGCCACGTTCAGATGGTAGAGTCAGTAGGGCCTGGTGGTGGACAGGTGTGGGCATATTTTCAGCAAACCCTATTTAAACAACAGAAACAGTATTCAGCATGTGTGATGCTTGGCGCTGTAACTTTAAACAAGCAGGTCACAAATGTCAAAGTCACGAAAAATCCTCCATAAACTATTATTTGGTGACTACTTCAGCTGCAAATTACACGATTTATGCATTTCTCTTCAGATGTTAAACACAATTTTCATATTATTACATTGTAAATATAATGAAACTGTCCATGTGAGGAAGTGTGATTATGTTACAGTTACTGTGACAGTAGTGAATCCTTCGACTTGTCACGTTTGATAAGCAAATGATGGATTACGACACTTTCCCTTAGCACTCCACTTGACTGAGGTCTTACTGCTGTAATCAATAACTCGTGTTGTTATGGGTCATGACAAAAGTGATTTATATCGCAACACTCATGCTCATATTGTTTCAAATGGATATGTGAAGGTGTTTATTTTTATCCACAGCATCACCCTGTAGCAAAAAGGGCACTGCGGCCACTCTCTTTGTTCCTGTGTACCAACCTGCTGGGCTGAGATTGGCTTCCTCAGATAGAAGCAGATGAAAGGAAAAACTGCCCGTGGTCGAAATGCTTCTCTGTGTCTCTTTAATAAAGATGGGATTGATTGTGTGAGAGCTAGTGCATGCTTTATGGAGGAGCCATGGAAGAACAACGTGATCAAACACAGAATTTCATGTGTTTGTGTCACTTCTTTGCCGTACTCTGGAAAACTGCAAATGATGCTTTTTGAATTTAAATAAATGACAGTGATTACGTTTTAGATTATGAAAAATATTTTAACCACATTTTATTTATTTTCAGGTCAAAGACAGCGTGGACTTGCTGTGTGTATATAGAGCTTCCTAACAAAACAGCAAAAATAATTTTAGTTTTGGAGAACTCAAATGTCTACAAAAGGCCTAGTTAACATATATTTACATAAATGTGCACACTGCATCATCCAGACACACAACGTAGAGAATAAAAATAGGTTCAGTGAAACTCTCTGAGGGAAGAGTATCTGCAGGAAAACAAAACAGAGGTTTTTAATTCATGAATCCAAACCTTACAGAAGATATAACAGCATTAACACTGTTAATGGGAAGTTTTAAGGTGCAGTGTTTAATAATAGCAAACAATAACCAATCCCACATCGGAATACAGTGTAATTCAAATCCAGCTTGGTTGTAGTTTAATGGACATTTCATTATTCTACTGTCACACAAAGAAAACTGTGATTGGAGACCAAACGTACTGTGACTGCATGCAATGAACTTTGAAATGGCTGCTTGGGAGATGGCAACAAGTTTATGACCAGTCGCGGACAATTACAGCAATAAGATGTCAGTCTGCTATCAGTTTGCAAGTAAAGTTCCCAAATCTGGTGCTGTCTGCATGCACAGGAATTCACAATAACTAGGGAGTTCACTCAGAACCTTGTAGGTTTCCTCCAACCAGGCAACCACTGCTGTTGCCTCAGGATCAGACGTCGTTGGTGCTGCAAGAGTAACCACTGATTTTTACTGGTGGCATCCTATTTTTAGTCTAATGCAGAGGTGACAAACATAAGTCCTGGGGCCCAGAATTGGCCGACTGGAGAGCTGTGGTAACTGTGACAGAGAGCGTAAATTTTGGACTTTTTACAGCTTTTTCATTTAACACAGACCGACCCACATGGCCATTTATATTACACTAAAGGAACTGTGAATTAACACAAACTTTCAGTTTTGTTATTACAGGATGTCTGGGCAGTGAGTTTTTCACACAGGGCCAATGAGGTCTGGAAAACTTTTTCCCCTTAATTAATGAACACACACACACACACAAACACACACACAAACACATGCACACACACACACACACGCAGAGCAAATGTGAAACAGTACAAAACATGACGGTCAGTTCGTAACTTCATGCTCATTTTGCATGTTATGCATCCTTAGATGAAAACACCTTCCCTCACTTTAAGGTGATGCTCAGTTTCTCCTCAAGGACAGCCATATGTTTCTCAAAATGTTGCTCTGACGTCTCCGCGCCACTAGCTGACTGGCAATCTGTTCCTGATTGTAAATGTTTCACTGCTGTCTTCCCTGTGGACAAAATCAGCTGTTTTCTTCTTTTGCCTTTTAATTGCAGCAGTTAAACATTTAAACATTAGGTTATTCTGTTAGGTGCACTGTTTTCAAGACAGGCTTTGTCTTTTATCCTGAGGATATCCTCTGTTGTTGACTTGGCTGTCTCTGACCACTACTGTGTGTTTTTTAACATCACCGGTTTTATTCAGCGGGAGACCTCGGTGCGAACTGTGAGGAGGCGCTATCTAACCTCTGAAGTGGCTGCAAATTTTACCAGGGTTTTAGACGAATGCCCCCCTGTGATTTTACCTGCACCCTGCGATTTGATTTTTAGTTATTTTAACAGCAAACTGAAGAAAAGCCTTGACTCCGTTGCTCCACTCACCACCAAAAAGATTAACGTAAAACATGCATCACCCTGGAGAAACGAAGAAGTCAAAAAACTCAAAAGAAATTGCAGGGCAGCAGAAAGGAGATGGAGGAAAAATAAAAATACTATCAACCATCAAATATTTTGCGAGCAACTTAAAGTGTACAATAATACATTAAGGAAGTCAAGAAATTCATACTTTGCCAAAATAATCAGTATTAACAAAAATAATCCCAAGGTCCTCTTTTCCACCATAGATCATTTATTTAACCCTGATTTTAACAGCTCCAAAAGAACCCCCACAGACTCGCTCTGTGAGCAGTTTGCAGACCACTTCAGGGGAAAAATCAGCGCCATCAGATCTGATATTTTATCTAATCGTGATATGATTGTAAACACATCTGAGGGCTCGATTGTACCTGAGGAGACACTGGACAGCTTTGTCCTGGTTAATGCTGAGAACTTTCAGAAGGTTTTCTCCACAGTGAGACCCACCACATGTCTTTTAGATCCAATTCCTTCTTCACTCTTTAAAACACTTTATGGATTTTTTGAGGCTGAGCTTTTATGCATGATGAATTGCTCTCTTCAGTTGGGTGTCTTCCCTGCTGCCTTTAAAACGGCGGTGGTGAGGCCCCTTCTGAAGAAGAGCAATTTGGATTGTAATAATTTTAATAACTACAGACCTGTATCCAACTTACCATTTTTAAGTAAAGTCTTAGAAAAACTTGTTTTTACTCAGATTACTGATTTTCTCAATGATAGACAGATCCTGGAGATATTCCAGTCTGGATTTAGGGTGAACCACAGCACAGAGACGGCTCTCCTAAAGGTTTTAAATGATCTTAGATGTAACTGGGACTCCCAAAAGCTCTCAGTCCTGGTGCTACTGGATCTAAGCGCAGCCTTTGATACAGTAGACCACGCTATTCTTTTAAACAGACTGAAACACATGGTGGGCCTCTCTGGTGCTGTACACAGCTGGTTCACTTCCTATCTCTCTGACAGAACTTTTATGGTGAGTATGGATACATGCTCCTCTAAGATCCATAAAATGACATGTGGCGTGCCTCAAGGGTCGGTTCTAGGCCCTGTACTTTTTAATTTGTATATGCTCCCTCTCGGCGGTGTCATCAGGAGGCATGGAGTGAACTTCCACAGTTACGCTGATGACACGCAGCTGTACATCTCCGTGTCTCCTGATGACACCAGACAAATGGATGCCCTCTTTAACTGTATCTTGGATATAAGATCTTGGATGGCAGAAAACTTTTTACAACTTAACCAGGACAAAACTGAAGTTTTAATTGTCGGTCCTGAGGCTCAGAGAGAGAAACTCTTGTCTAAATTAGAGGCATTTTCACTATGTCCTTCGCTACAAGTGAAAAACCTGGGTGTTATTTTTGACTCTGAGCTTGGTTTTATCCCACATATTAAACATGTAACTAAAATTGGATTTTATCATCTAAAAAATATAGCCAGAGTCCGCCCTATTCTCTCTCGGGCCAACACGGAGATGCTGATGCATGCTTTTATTACCAGTCGCATTGATTACTGTAATGCCCTGCTCTCTGGTCTTCCTAAGAAGAATATTTCAACTTTACAACTCTTGCAAAACTCGGCAGCTCGTGTGCTGACGAAGACCAGAGGGCGGGCCCACATTACACCGGTTTTAGAATCGCTGCACTGGCTCCCTGTGTGTTTCAGGATCGATTTTAAAGTTCTTTTATTGGTTTTTAAATGTCTTAATGGTCTTGGGCCTTCTTATCTCTCAGATCTGCTTTTACCATACGAACCCTTGCGGACCCTGAGGTCCTCTGGTACTGGCCTTTTGATTGTCCCTAAAGTCAGGACACATACTCACGGAGAGGCAGCGTTTCAGTGGTATGGTCCTCGTCTGTGGAACAGCCTGCCGGAGGAGCTCAGGGCCGCAGAGAACGTACATGTTTTTAAGAACAGGCTCAAGACCCACCTTTTTAATTTAGCTTTTACTTAGCGTTTATTTATTTTATGCTTATTTATTCTATCCTGTTATTCTATTATTAATTTAGGATTTACCTAATATTTGTTTGATTTTATTCTTATTCATTTTTTAATCTTCTTATTCTATTTATATTTATATTGTATCCTGTTCTTATTTATTTTATAATTTTACCCTATATATATTGTATTGCGTCATATCTCCAGTGTTTCCTCGGAGGGCGCTCTCTGCACCGGGGCTGTTATTGACCGTGACTGCTGGGTCTCTGGGGTCCTCTCAGCCTGGCTGGGGGGCTCCTTTGCCTCCCTCCTGCTGTGTGCCCAGCCTGGAGGCTGCGGTCTGTGACCGGCTCCCGGTGCAGACGGCTCCCTGTTATAGTGTTTCCTCACTTGGCTCATGCGAGCCCAGCCCAATTTTTACTCTTTAAGTGTGCGCGTGTGTGTATGTGTGTGTGGGTGGGGGGATATATGTGTATTGAGAGTGTGGGGAGTGAGTTGGAGGGTGGGGTGGGCTGCTTTTAACTATGTAAAGCACTTTGTGCTACATTTTCTCTGTATGAAAAGTGCTTTATAAATAAAGATTGATTGATTGATATACTGTATGTGAAGATGAAGGTGAGGAAGTGCACAGTAAAAAGGTTCTTACTCCACTTTTTACCCCAGTATGTCTTCATTATGGTTATTTCTTCTCGGAAAATTGTAGAAATTTTCACATTTCAAAGGTTAAAAAAAGAAGGGTTCAGTAACGTGTAATGATTGTATTATAGTCTCTGCATGCCAGAACTCTTGCTGAAATCACACAGTTTGAACATTTATGCAATCCTATACAGAGGAGAGTTTTTGGGTACTTGTGTTTCACAGCAGTTCAAAGAGTTGTTGTGTCCTGCTAGACTGAACACCATGTAAGTCATCAGACTTACATGTATATATGACTTCCTTCACCTTTGTTATCTCGATAATTAGAGCAAAAGTCTCGGGCAGCCCCCCTTTTGTGGGTAAATGTCTTTGTTTTTTAGACTGCTGTTGGTTTGTCATGATCTTTTCTTTAAACACTGTGTGTTGACATGCCACTCTGCAGTTAATCATTAGTAATTAATAATCTCTGGCTCTCTTCCACAGCATGCCATTGTCCTGTCTTCCCCCCTTCACCCTCAACTGGTCACAGTAGATGACCGCCCCTCCCTGAGCCTGGTTCTGCTAGATGTATCTTCCTGTTAAAAGAGAGTTTTCCCTTCCCACTGTCACCAAAGTGCTTGCTCATTGGGGGTCATCTGATTATTGGGGTTTTCTCTATTTCTTTTTGTATTTTTTGTAGCGTATTTACCTTACAATATAAAGTGCCTTGGGGGAACTGTTTGGCACTATAAATAAAATTTTAATGAATAGGATTCCAGGATTTTGGAGCCACAAAGCACATGCAAAGACTGGATCTGATAACCACACTCTGCTAAACTGTTGATTTTCCACTGAGGAAATGAACATCATATGTGAACAAGTATCAGTGACTTAAAACTAGAGTCAAACTGATATGGGAACTTTTAAGATTAATACCAATACCGATATTTGGTGATTTAAAAAACATAAAAAATAACCAGTTATTTGTGAGTTCTTTCTAAGATATTGTAACAAAGCAGTTTAAAAAAATATTGCTTTATTGACAAAGCAAGTTGTGGATTACTCGTTTCCACCTGATTCTGGTTGTCGGGTTTGTGGTATTCCAAACATTTGTGTTGCTAACAGGTAAATTGCAAAGTGCCCTCTAGTGGACAAACTATTCAACATCAACATCATAACATAGTTTATTGGCTACTAGCTAACAGCCAATAGCCAATATATCGGTTCCGCTCTACTTAAAACTAGCCATTGTCACCATAAACAGGAAATCCAGTGAGATATGAGGCCACAGCAGTCTCCCTCTGCTGGCCATTAGAAATAATGCAGGTTTACGGAACATCCAGCTTGGCTGCACTAGGCCACAACTTCATGCTGGAAAAAAACATGCAACTATGTCCATAGAAAACTTTTTATAGCTCTGAAATGTGGATACAAATGCTAATAATCTATATGTATGAACAACTATAAAAGAGAGATTTAGCAGCTGGAGTTCTGTGAGCTAAAGACTGAGTGGAGTTTTAAAAAGACCTTGCATGAGCAAATGCTTGAATTGAATACTGTAGAGCAAGATAACTTTCAAGTTGCATTTTAAAGTGCTCAATAACGCTCTTAGATTAAGAATTTATATTCTGTAACATTCATTTTTTGTAACCCTATTGTTCTTTTTTAGGTTTGCAGAGCAACTGGGCACTGTAGGACACAGTAACTCATTAATGACACTGAGTTTGTCTATAACACAGTGATGTAACACATCGAGTATGTTCTCCTTTCAGGGTAAGGAAGGAAGACATACTGAGTGATACAAACAGTCATTTTGTACAAGGAGTAAACTGTTTTTAATACAAGTAGCTGTAATGCAGCAGTACATTGCTTTGCACTAACTTTGTAACCCTCTACCAGCTGCATTACTAGCTGCTACATTTGGCATAGCAACTTCTTTTTCCTCCAACTACCTCAAGCTGACGAGGTCTGTTTCTGCAGAACAAAGACACCCAAAGCCATTTTCACTACAAATCCGCCTCAGCTCGTCAGCGTTTGACATTAACTCTGAGACTCACACAGGTCAGCGCAGCAGCGCCGTTAGGCTTCATTTGTAAGTGCTTTCCTCTTCTTCCATCTATCTGAACTCCACTGGGACTTCAAGGCACTCCAGTGATAGTCCACAAGAAAGCCGAACAACCTTCAAATAGCATCCACATCAAAGCTTTGTGAATACTGGACCTGTTCCTCTTTATCTGAGGCAATTTCCATGTACATGTACATGATGCAGATGGAAGTTACCTTCTGGATACCGGATTGAAGCTGCTTGCTATTTAAAATGTTCAGTTTGAGAAACATTGCATGCAATTTTTAAAATGGATCAAGGGATTGAGGACAAATGATGATTACCTACTACAATTTGAAATAGATGCTGAATGGGATGAAAAGGGAAATGGACAGGGCTGGATACAGTTACTGTAGATTGCAGTAAAAGGATTACTAGAAATACTTTATATTCTTAATGGAGACAAGCACCTTCATTTTCAAGAAATTTAATAAACTTAAACCCCAAATCTTAAACTCTCTGATGCAATAAATTCAGCATTGTTTGAGATTCCATGAAAGAAAAAGCCAGCGTAAACATTTATTCAGGCATAACTAATCCTGTATCCGAGTGTAATGTAATGCAAAGCAATATAAGAGGAATTGTACAACAGAGAACTCCCACAAACATTATAAAGCCGATTTCCAGCAGTGAATATTGCCCTTTTTAAGGGAAATTAAAGAAGCTGCTAATTTTACTACTGAGTTTTTGCCACGAAGCTCGCACTGGCGCACACGCTGAGGTGAAAATGACAGTGGTACATGTTGCTGTTTATTGATGACATGATGACTGGCGCATGAAATGCCTCCCGGTGCTCACATTTTGTGAGTGGGTGTTCATCAACAGGAGACAGCGGCTCCGTTTGGCTGATCACCGTGAAAAGGGCTTACACAGCGTATGAAAGCTTGAAGAAGTTGGGTGGTGACTTGGGACACACATTTGCCCACGGCGTTCCTATTGGTTTATTAGTGATGTGATGACACGGAGGAGTTGGGCTTAACGCTTTATAAAGCTGCTCTGTCCGCGGCGAGCCACTCTTCTAAAGATCACCGTGCCCGAAACTTCACTTTCCAACAAGACACGCAGTGGAAGCAGGGAGGGAAACGTCGGCATTACTGTCCATCATGAGCGAGGTAGGACTATTTTATGATTTAAACCAAAGAAGCGTCGGGATGAACCCTTTTACGCACGGTCCTTGCGCAAAGGGAAACTGTATTAATGAGACGTTTAACGCCCCACGCGAGCTGCCGTGTACGCCGGATTTCTGTTAATTGATGGGATTTCTTCACATCTTCTGTTGCAGCTCGGATATGATTCAGTACTGAGCGTCAGACACTATCAAAGTGTGCCGAACAATGAGCGATGTAGGAAACACCGGGGCGCATTATTGCACCGTGGGCTACTCCCCGTGAAGTGACAGTGGATTTACGATAAATAACTGTATTTTTCAGTACAGTTGCTGTGATTTATATTTTTGAACTACACAGCGTGGTTTGACAGCAGTTACAGGGAACAAAAGGTGGTGAATTTGAGCGCAGTGTGTGTTTGTTTTTTCTTTTTTTCCCTTTGTGCTCTTCGCTGTCATTTTAAAACACTTTTTATTGCAGGGATACGAAGAGGCTGCTGAAGTGTTTTGCTTTTTATCATATAGCTTGTGTGACTGGTAGTACATGGCGATTGTGCCAACTCTACTGTAGGTTTATTGTGCTTCACAAACTCCCAGCAGTTCTGGCTAAAAACGTGTAACATCACAGGGGTTCAGCTTTCAGTGGAAAACTGCTGTTTCCTAACTCCGCCAAAACGCCACACAGTCACAGATGTTTCAGCTCCATGAAATTGGAGGGAGGAGGTTATAAATAGCTCAATTTAATGAATAAATTTTTTCGTATTACACCCAGAGTCACCACAGTTTTTCTTTTCTTTAGGTATGGATAGCTGATATTTTCAGCAACTATCACACCTGGTTTACAAAATCATTTAAAAAGAGCTGCTGTTCTGACAATAATATCTTCAAAGCTCTTTTTTCTTTGTTCGTTTGATTGACACTGTCAGAAGACGGAGGTGGATCCAAGTGACACCTCCATCCTGGTCAGTACTTGAGATGTCTGGACTCATCTGCTGATGGGACATCAGCACACAGCTGCAAGCAGAGGTGCAGACGCCTTGCAATCAGTTCAGTCAGTCAAAGTTGTGCTCGCAAAAACAATACCTTTCACAGAATTTTTTTTAATCTATCTATCTATCTATCTATCTATCTATCTATCTATCTATCTATCTATCTATCTATCTATCTATCTATCTATCTATCTATCTATCTATCTATCTATCTATCTATCTATCTATCTATCTATCTATCTATCTATCTATCTATCTATATGCAATGCTTTGCATATATATACATGCAAAGCATTAATGTATAGGAAGGTTGGCAAATTGAACAGAACTCTTTACTAACAGGAATTATGAAAAATAAATGGTCTCTTGCGAGATGCAAGGTCATTCTTATTCAAATGAATATTGTATTGGCCCCATGAACACACTCACACAGACCTCAGAACCAACCCTGAATCAACAAGTCCCATTGTTAAAGGACTGGACTGTTTTTTGGTTGTGGCTGCTCCTGCGCACCAGCCACGTTCAAGAGGAGTCGCCCTGAACTGTCTCATAGAAGCAACAAACATGCTCCCATGGAGATGCAATATAATTGGTGATGTGCTCAATCTGGTTAGTGTGAGGCCCTCAGTCTGAAGAGTCTGTTAATAATTCTTGCTTATTAAGCAGACACTACTGGCTAGTACAAACTGCACTAGCCCGCCTGTGTCTAAGGCCATGGATACTGGATGGATTATACTGGATGAATTACCCACACAGCCTCTCAAAAACATACCAGTTGATGCTTCCCACTTTCCCCATTTGTCGTCTTTCTCCTTCTCTCCTCCTCCCCGCTCTTCTCCTTTCAAAATAGAAGTATCAACTCCCATCGATATACAGAGAATAAAAGAAAAAAAAATCATGCATAAATGTGAATTAGAAATAAAGTTACTCCCAGTGTCCACAATGCTATAGATGGAGGGATCTGTATCTTTACTGGTTTCTCCTTTTCCCAGGCTCCACCTTTGCACCAAGTTTAATGATATTCAGCATGGTGGTGTTTGCATAATCCTGCTAACTAAAACAGAAGCCGGCAAACCTGACAAACAACAACCATTTTTTTAAATTAATAAATTGACATTTTTAATCTTGTTACCAAACTGCTGTTGTTGTGATGGCTTAAATTCGGACAGCGAGCATGAATGAATTCATAGTGCGCTACGGTTTTCTGCTGCATCTTATGAGACGGAGAAAATAAGTTGAACTGAAGTGCTTACCAGGGACAAGTGTGCTTGGAGTTGTGGGAGTTTTCTTGTTTGTACAGGCAGGTGTGTTTGCTTTTCAGAAGCTTATATAGAATTTTTTTTGTTTGCGTTTCATCGTGCATACGTTAAGGTTAAAAAACATGGAGTAGGCACAAATGTTTGCACAAAGGATAAGTTCTGAGTCTGTTTGGCTTCAGAGCGAGCCGCTTCCACGTGTTCACAGCAGCAACAGCCTTCAGGTAACAATGGCAGCAATTCTGTCAGAGCTCGGTCCTGCAGGGTAGTGGGTATGCAGTTTGTCACTCGTTTAAATGGATCGGTGGCAGACGTCACCTTTGCGTCTCTTCAAGCTGTTTACAGCAAGCCACTCGCTGGCTGCCTCAGTAATTGATTCATTCCAGGCACACACACACAATGAAAGCATTAACAGCTTCTAAATAATTGAATCCCCTGAATAACCTGAGCCTTTGGTCTGGTAATGCTGTGAAAAGTGAAGAGAAGCCAGCCTGTTGGTTAAAAGAGGTATAAATTTATTGACTATGTGGCTCTGCTGCAAATGTGAGGAAGAGGAAGGAGAATGGGCAGTGGTGGGGGATGCTAAATAACTTTGGAGCGTTTGGGCGAGTGCTGCGCAGAGCGAAGAAGTCCTCAATCAAAGTCATGAACGTATTCAGACTCTGAAGTTGACTTGAAGCCAGTGAGCAAAGCAGAGCAGCTCAGCATGTTCTGGATGGATGAGTCTCGCAGCGGTCAGCACTGCAGTGCATCCTCCCTCACCCCCGCCTCACACTCTGCCCTTGCTCTCTCCACCTTCCTCTTTCTCTCCCTCATCTGCACACACCTACTCTGAATTTTCCCCTTCTTCTTCTTCTTCTTCTTCTTCTTCTTCTTCTTCTTCTTCTTCTTCTTCTTCTTCTTCTTCTTCTTCTTCTTCTTCTTCTTCTTCTTCTTCTTTACCACTTGGCAAATAAACCAAATCTATGACTTAAAGGAAACTTAAAAGAAATCTAGTGGTATAATCTACTGAAAGTCCCTAAAGCTGCTTACATCTGTCAGTGTGTTCATGACATGGAGGAGAGAACAAGCTGACTAGAGAGCCTGAAAACTGTGAGGCAGTCAACATGGAGGGAGGTGGCTGATTTAGAGACTTTATTACTTCTGTGGTCTCTATCAAAGTGGTTTTGTCTTCACCTGTTTGACAACATCCGGATATTCTAATAAGAAATATGAAGCAGAAGCAGTTTTTCGCATGATTGCTGCAGCTGTGTCTCATTACCGTGACCTTGAAGTGTTTGCGTAGTTACCAGAAATCGGCAGAAATGCATTCCTAAATATGTTTAAAACTCATAAATGCTCATTATAACTTGTAAAATATTTGTCAAATGGTTCAATAAACACTTTTACTTTCTTAACAAAACATATATATATAATTTGGGGGGAATTAGTTCATGGTTCTGGCTTTCAAGGGTTAAAAATGTTTCCACAGAATGAGAAGTTGGTTTTTCCTTTAAAAAAAAATCTTTTGCAGAAAACAAATGACCTTTAGATAAAACCTCATGAAAGTTATTTCTCAAAACAGTCTGTGACATCCATTGAAGAGGAAGTGAGCTTTTATCTCAGCAGCAGTTTGATTTAACAAGCTCAAACTTCATGTATTGATGTAACACCCTGCCCTGGGTTGTTACTTTCGCCCCCCCCCCCCAAAAAAAAAAGATGAAAAAAATTACTGGCCACTGGAGGGAGCTGCAAAAAGCAAAAACACATTTTTTTTCCTTTTCCTATCATGGTTACAGACACCCTTTTAACAGGATCACATCAGTTTCCATGGTGACTGTGTGTGCCCCGCAGAACTGCTATTATGAAGACTCCCTGCACTAAAAAAACAATTCAAACAAGCAAGAACAAAAGAACCTTGGGACTCTATTTAGTTAAACTAATAAAATAAACATACAGTAACCAGGATTAGAAATTCTAGCACACAGAAAATCCACACATCATCACTGGACACTTCACAAATGTGTGTGAAGTGGCAACAGCGTGACTCTAAACTAAGAAAGGGACGACGAAGGGTTAATGCACAGTTCACGAAATAGTTGTTTGAAGGGTACTTGAACTCCCGTTGACTTGCAGGCATTTGCAAACTACACAATGGCACTGTTATGCTGTTACATTCCTGCAGACACTGACTCATAACTAAGCTCTCGTCAAGCCCAAACAGCAGTCTCCGGTGTCCGCAGCTTCAGGAATGGCTTGTTTCCATCACCGCCAAATAAGCTCCATCATAATTTGAGTCAAGGGTCTTCTTGGTTGTTACTGTCACCTCCCATCCATACTCTGCTGCACTAATTAACGTCAAAGGAGTGCTCTCACAAACTGGCTGGATTATAAAGTAGCAGCACAGATGTGGTGGGTGTGTGCACAGGGTCATTTGAGAAAAGTTGCATTCATGTGTGTGTGTTTTTCTCATCCTAACCCGTAGTTTTTTGCGATGTGCAGCAATTTTTTGAACAAGTTGGCCCATCTGAGAATGGAAATGCTAATTAGCTTGATTAGAAATACAACTTCCAGCTTCCTTGGACATTCAGACCTTTCACTGATTTCAAAATAAAAAAGGTTATATTAGAATATCTAAATGACCTTGCCAACAATGTTTTTACTTTAAATTACTTGAGTTTTCAATGATAAGAACAGTTTCATGTGATCTCAGTAAGAAATCAGAGTTTTCAGGCTGCTCCGAATTAGCCTCGCCTTACTTTTGGTGCAGGCAGGAAGCATAAACATGACAGAAAAAGCTGTTTAATCCACTTTAAGCAGAGATTGGATTCCTCTAAGTGCTTAGACTGAAATAACCCAGGCCAGTGTAACAATGATGCCATCATATTAATAGCCAGCATAAATCAGGCGTCTCTCCATAGCTTTGCAGTTTTTGCGAGACTTCAGATGTGCTTACTTAACCACCCATCTTTAGCTTTGCTGCTCTTGATCAAATTATTTTCTCCTAACTTAGTCTATTTTTCACGAGGGAAGGCGACTGTAATTGAGTCTGACACCCAGATAATTTTCTGCTGTGTGTTTTGTGGCAGCAGCTCTCCGACTTCCATTAGTCTCCAGTAATGCTGGACTGACATCTTCACACATCATCATCGTCGCACGCCTCCGATTGGATTGTTTGGTGTTATCCATGAGCTTTGGGTAGGAACTGTAACAGGAGTTGTAATAAATTCAGCGTGTTAATGACTCCAGACGCTTAAATGTATTTGCTGCTGTGGCTTTATGTGTCATTTTTATTAATGCGGTGACAGTAATGGTATCCATTTTCATTTTTGGTCATTATCTGGGGTGGATGTGAGGAATTGCTTCAGATGATGGTTTTTCCGTCTCGCTTTTGTTGCTCTCAACACTTTGCCAACTCAAAGTTCAAGCATTTGTTCTCCAGCCCATTTGTTTGATTTGTCCATAAGTAGCATGATGTACTTTGTGTTTGAAATGCAGGCTGCATCTACGGGTACAAATCTGCATTGATGCTTAGCAGAATTCAAATACATCTGTCCTAGTCTCTCCAGATTGTAAACCTATAACATGGACTGGTCTGCCCCTACAATCAGAGATTAAGCAGCTTTGAAGCATGTACTGCTGGATTAGAGGACTTTTGGGGATTGCATAGATCTGCTTCAGTCTGATTTGCAAGGCTGTTGGCAATATTTTTATACACTGTCCAATGGACAGATGGACCCGTGTAAAAAAGTGTTTTTCACCCCAGTGAAACAGACAGATAAATTGGCTTGGTGTTGTAAATGGACTAAAATGTGTTGACATTAAATAAATCGTCTCCTATTTGCCATTTATTGCTGTTAGCCTGTCATAGTTTTAACAGATGATCTGTACCAACAATCAAAGCACTCTGATGGCACCTTTAAAGAGAATTAGGGTGCTGGTCAGCTGATTCACCACTTTAATGCAATTGAAACAAGTATCTGTTTATCTTCATTAGATTGTTGTTTCTGGTTTTGAGTGAAATTTCTGAATTGACCTGGCTAAATATATAACCTGTAACAGTTCCTCATTCACTGGTCAAAATTTCTATTTGTTAGTATTCAAATATAAATCCCGATTTAAACAAAAAAATGTAATGTAACCATTTTAGGCCACCAGTGTATCAGTCATTAGGGATTAAGGTTGCCAGAAAATCAAAGCTCTGATACTAGAAATTAATACTGGATTAGATACTCACTTGCAACAGTATCAATGCCAGCAGTGCTGCAGACAGAAACACAGCCCCTCCCCTCACTTGCAGCTGATCACATGACCAGTTGCTCTGAATTTTAAGAGTTCAGTAAAGCTCCCATTTCAACAGCAGTGAAATAGTAAATAGTTATCATAAATGTTAACCTGGCCAGACCACATGTTGATGTTATTAATTTAACTATCAGCATTTACCCAATAGCCGTATTAACAGTCTGTAAAGCTAAGCTAGGTAGCTTTTAGGGGTGTCCAAATTCATAGGCTGCATCCTCCTGAGGACCCAGCCTTCGCGGTCTACGTGGGCCGGGTCCTCAGGAGGATGCAGCCCATGAATTTGGACACCCCCTTAGATACTAGTTTATCTAAGCTAGCTAACTAAGCTAGTAGCTAGCAGCTATGGCTACTAATAAAATATAATGGTAAGGCAATTATCACATCATTTCACTTAAATATAACAGTTTGCTGACTTTAATATGGGGTATAAAGTAGGTAATTATTATATTAGCTTAAGCATTTATGTAAATATTTATATGCATATTTTGGGTAGCACAGTGGCACGATGGTTAGCACTGTTGCCTCACAGCAACAAGGCTGGGGTGTGAAGTTTGCATGTTCTCCCTGTGTCTGCATGGGTACTCCGTCTTCCTCCCACAGCCCAGAGACATGCAGTTTGTGGGGTTAGGTTAATTAGCAAATTTCCCATTGGTAATGAATGTGAGTGCGAATGGTTGTCTGTTTCTCGGCATTAGGGCTGCAACCTGTTGAGGGTTGCAGCCCTAATGCTCATCCAGCTCATCATCCAGCTCATCATCCAGCTCATCCAGCCCCTGATAAGAATAAGTGGAAGAGAATGGATGGATTGATATAAGTGTATTTATATAATAGGCTAAAGTTATGTGACATAGCTGATCTCACAACGGCTATAGCAACTGTCTCAAAGGGAAAAAAAAGTTAAAGTGTAGGATAACAAAACAAATTGCTTCCACACCTTTTCTATAAATGTTTGGGAGACGACTATTGTGGCAGTTGCACTAGTTGCATTTGTCCATGTGTAGTTTTTTTCTGTGCTTTTGGGCATTTTCCTCTTCTTCTTCTTCAACATGTAAGGATAAGACAAAAACATTTGTATGTGTATGCTGAGCTTGTCAGTTCAGGAAGTACTGCAGCCTCAGCAATGCACTGCCTACGATAATAAAAAGAAAAGAAAAGAACAGAAAAGAAAAGAAAAGAAAACAAACAAACAACATGAAGTACCATCACGTTTCCAGAATTTGGTATCAAAAGGTATCCTAAGTATGGGTTCTGTTCACTATAAAAGAGTGCTTCTTTCTTTTTAAAATGACTTAGAAATCATGTCACATCAGCCAGATAATGCTATCAGCCCATTTATTATCTGTTTGTTGATTCATATCAGGTTTAGTTTCCTTCATGTGTCTTATTAACAGACACTTCATCACCAGCACAATCTTTATCAACAGCACAGAAGACATGAATGGCAATTTACTCAGCTGCAGCGTCATTAATCACTTGGGTTGGTGTCGAATGCGCAGCGAAACTATTACACACTGGGTGCTTAAGCGACTGGGATGAAAACAGTTTTTGTAATGCATGTGCGACTGTTGTCTGATTAGTATGCAGCCATAAATTCACCAGCTGCGTGCATGCACCACTGATGGGCCCCTGCATCTTGCACAGCCAATAGCTACAATGTGAAGGGAACCAATAACCTAAAATGACATCTTTATTAAATCTGTGGTTTACAGAAGTTGTTTTGTCCTGTCCTGGTTGATGCATGAGATGCCGTCAGATCAAACATAAAACGCACAAAAAACACTCATCATTGCCACTTTTTGACACTGATGGAAAAATATGACACATAAAAATGAGGAAAAACAGAAAAACGTTCAAGCACTGTACGTTATGACTGAACAATAAACTAACTCTCAATACGGTAACACTACAGACTGAAAGATGAAAGCACAGGTTGCCAACCGTAAAATACGTAAGTGCAGGTTTAATAGACACCGTTGCTGGGTAAAAGGGGCCAGAGTCATGGCTGCTCTCTGTGCTAACCGCAGTCGTATAAATCACACATTTCAGCAACATCAGCAACGGTGCGGGCACCTATATTTTAGTCATTCACCTTACGAGTGGTGAGGATTGGGAAGGGCTGAATTAGCAGAGCTGCAAATTTCCCTCCCACAAAATCATTAAAGCGTCACACTCTGCAGATTTGAGAGCAGGAAAACCTCAGGGACCACAGGGTGGTAAAGCCATATAAGACTTCTTTAATAAGATTGTGCACGCTGTTAGATGTTTTTGCAACAACTGTAGCCCTCAACGTTCTTCAGTTTGCACTTACAACTTACAGTTTGCTACAACAACTGCTGTTTTGTTCAGCAGTTCCAAGTTGAGCTCTTTCATTCGGGTCATTTAGTTCTTAAACGGAGGTCATGTTATTTGTGTTTTGTTATTAAATGTCTCTGTCAGGAAGAATAAAGGCTACACTAAGTCTTGATGCATGAATCCAGCAAACTCTGAACTGTCCTCATATCAGCATTTGCTACTTAATGTCCTGTGTCTGTGTTCTCGGTAATTATTACGAGCCGCAGTGCATAAAATTACAAGTTGCTGCAACAGAACTGTGTTCATACTCTGCTGGCTTTTCTTTTAATCCCTCTTTGTAGATCGTGTCCTGTCTTCACTGGTATAATAATAGTGTGTTTGCCATGCTTAAATGTCACACTGATTATTATTGGTTTCATTTTCTAGGGATGTTTTTGAGCACATGTATTTGTAACAATAATCAGTGTGACATCTTATTTGTTTCTTTAATAAACCACAGAATTGATCTGAATGTTTTCCTGCAGAAGCATTGGGCTATGTTTTATAATGAACACAGTGGCGGTGACACTTTCCAGTTGGAGTGGTTAATTTAACAAAGCTGTAAGTCTAATCGCAGTATTCTCTTTTCTTTCAATTATGGACAAATATGGAGCCTGACTTGTGTTCTCATTTCTACATTGTGGGTCTTTGGCGTTACAAGTAACTGGATGTCTGCGGTGATCAGAGCTGAGGGGAAACACAGATCAGGTGGCATAAATTCATGTGATTGGATAGCAATGCCAAAATATAAAAGCAGGTTCTGCATTCCTTCTTCGCATTAGCCAGAAATGGTAAAACAAATAGCACACAATCACTCGGATGCAAGAAGTAAAGTTGTTTTTTCCTCATGGCCCTCAGGTCACCGTCTTTGCTCAGAGCGAATCTGCCTGAAACACTTTTCATCTGAGCAGACACAGTTCAACTCCTGGCCTCTGCACTTTCCCACCGGGAATAATAAAAACGGAGACAACAATGCTGTTTACAATCAATAAACTAGTAGACAATCCCCTTGGCGTTACTTTGAAAGTTCAGTTGCTGCTAACCAGCTAACTCTGGCCCTTCCTATATTGTGTTTTCTTACTGCCAGTGTTTGAGATTTATCAGCTGCTTGAGCTTCTCCTCCATCTGTGTTGGATTGTACCTCATGACAGTAATCTTAATTCTGCTCTGGAGTTTCGCTGCAAGTTGTAGGATCACCTGAACAAGAACCTTCTGCATTTTCTGCTTCATGTGCTTCTTTACTGAACTCACCAAGGCTGCAGAGCAGAACAAGGATCAGCTGGAGGAGGAGAGACTAAAGCCTGAATTAGACTTCTGTGGGCAATCTTAGTAGATCCATCCTTTGTTCATCATTTGCTTCCAAAGCATCAGGCTGATGATGACCACATGCTTTAAAACAAGACCTCAGTAACCAATGACGAATGTCAAAGCAGCTACGTCTGTCTTTTATACACAGTCCATGCTCCTTTTGAGTACAGACACACTCCCCTTAACACCGCTACTTTCAAAAATCAAATCCACATCCACCCCTCTCACCTTTAGATTTCTTAGACTGAACTCTCTACTATCTGATCAAGATCTTAGGTTGGTAGTAGGTAGGCTGGTGGTTTCTATACTTTCGCCTCTCGTGGTAGGACAGTAGACTAATCTTTCTCTGACGTAAACTTCAAGAACTAAAAGAATGAAAAGAAACTTTTGCCGTTTACGTTGTTTCACCCTCAACTGTCCTTGACCTACTTTTTCTTTTTTTCAAATTCTCAATGGGCATCATGTGTGGCAGAAAACTGTGGGACACAAGCCTTAAAATAACTGTAGAAAAATGATTTCATTATTTTAAATAAAATTAATTTAAGAGTGATTTAATTTATTTCCAATTCCTCACTTGTTGTTTTTATCCACAGTTCTGATTTGGTTATTACTGCTAAGAAATACACATTAGGGAACCCACTGAACAAGGAGAAAGGAAGTTTGTGGAATCGTTTCCAGGTTATGAGTTGATTCCTGATTATTAACACATCAAATACCAGTTCTTCTTCAGGAAGTTGTTCTGTGGGCCGTCTCTATCTGACGATGTCCGACGGGACGGCACAAGCAGAGGACAGATCGTCATTCCACATAATTAGAGCCTTAATTTGAACACCTTGCTCTTTTCACTTCATTTGCAAAGATACTCTCCTGCTGCCTGGCCCACAAAGGCAGACTGGGGTGCTATCTGGGTCGCCTGGTTAGGTAGCATGCTTTCTTTATGTTACTCCCCCCGTCAAATGATGGCCGCTTGCCTTGTATCTGAAAAACAGAGCTCCTGCCAGCTGGTTGGCCCGCTTCTAAACAAGCCGGTCTACTTCGATGTTAGCTCATCAGATCAAAATGGTCAGTGATCCTGAGCCAGACAAAGAAGCTGAAGCCAAAACCTCAATTATCACATTATGCCAGCTATGCTAATGAATCAGCTATACAGGTCAACTAACTAAGAAGCTTCCGGGATGCAAAATATTCATTTTTCCCTCATTCTCATCTCATCTGCTTCAAAATACAAATAACCATTCCTGTGAGCCACACAACTGAGTTAATGCAAGAAGCTACAGAAGCTTTCCAGGTGTAAATATAATTTTGGTTAATAAAACAATAGATGAGGCAAGAAAGTCTGTTTGCAAGTATGTTTACAAAGATCTTACAGTGTGATTTCAGATTTCATGAAATAATAATAAAAATAAATAAAAATAAACAGAGCTATCATCTTTTTGTGTTGCTAAACTGTGATTTTGGTTGTGAGAGTGTCTCGTGACAATGACGTACGAGCGTGTGACGCCCCTTGCAGCAACAGACGTGTGTAGAACAACAAAAGATAATCTGGAGTGTGGGAGAGATACGACCATGCAGCGTTTAAAGCGTGGACGTATTTACATTACTTTGAGTTTTAGCCCGCAAAAAGTGAAAGAAACATTAGCATCCGCTGTACACTCTGCGTGGGAAGAAAACTTCTTTCTACAGCGAAAAATTAAACTTCAAATCTGAGCATGTACCTAGCAAGCCGCCACGGGAATGTGAAATTCACAGAGAAACTCCCGGATCTCCTCGCTGACATGACCGCTGTAGCACCGGGCAAACCTCCACCCGCCCCACTCCTATTAAACAGGTGAAAATAGATCTAAGTGCGACAGGACGTAGTACCGCTGAGTCTTTGATCTTATTTATTTATTGCTGTGTTTTACTTGCATCAATTTGAAAGAATGAGTGTAAACACAAATTAACTTAAAATTCTATCTTATATGATGGATCATGCAGAAAAAATAGAATTGGGCTGAAAGGTCTATTGCTTTATTACGTATTTAGGTTGTGTATCATGTTTTTAAAAAGTAACTAAGTAACTAATTACTTTTGAAAATAAGTAATCAGTAAAGTAATGGAATTACTTTTTTTTGGAGAAGTAATCAATAATTAGTTATTAATTACTTTTTTCAGGTAACTTGGCCAACACCGGTCGGTGTACGAATGAACGTTTTTGTGGGCGGGTTTTCCGAGTGATCATTGGAGGTTAAGATTTCCTGTCTTTAAGCTTAGCTAACCAGAGGAGGTCAGCAAAACAGCCACTATTTAGACATGAAAGTGTAAGTCAGTGTGAAGCAACACCTGTAAATTAACTGAAATATTCAGCCACTGGCTTCATTAAGCTCTGTGAACAACTTGACCTTTCTGTGAAAAGATGGTTTTGTGTTAAAAACATTAAAATAGAAACAAGTTTTCGCTCTTGCTGCAAAGCTTTGTCAAATCAGCAGGCTCACTGAATGAACCCTCAAGCCGCTCACGTTTATTTCCTGGCTTGCTGGTTAGTCTGTGGCTCTTTTGGTCAGTGCAGTCTGTGGCAGCACAATGTACAATGCCAATGCGAGGAAAACCAATCCCCAGACACTTGCGACACCCACATTAATGACAGAAACACAGAAAGATGTAATCTCGCCAATTTCAAGGCTCATTAATTTGTGTAACAGACGGAAGCTTGAAAAAATAATTTGAAGGGGGTTCTAATGCGTTTCCCCCTCCTTTCCTCTTGTTCCTTCCCTCATTGCTTCTCTCAGTGGAAACAGCTTTTCCCCCTTTACTAGCACACCATGAAAACAAATGATTTTTATTCCAGGGATATTTGTAGTTTTTTTTTTTTTCTGCGCCCCAAAGGCATTAGCACTTCTTTGTTTAGTGTTGACCGCATTATGAGAGCTCAGACTTTCACTGCTGCAAAGCAAAACAAAAGAAAAAGACTTTTGTGAGTCAGTGTGAGAGGTTTGATTTGAGCTTTTCCAGGGAGGGCTCCTTGGTTGCGTGACAGCCGGCCTGCTTTTTTGCTTAGGCTCGTAATTTTACCGAAAGCCCTCCTCAGCCCGAAATTCGGAGGAATGCAAAGGAAGCAAAACAACTAAAAGTGTGTCTCTCACACTGACAGGCACAAGTAAAGGTGGCTAGACGGTGTCAGGAGTAGTGAGGAAGAGAAAAGAGGGGAACGAGGAGTTTGACATCATCTCCTCGCCTAATGAAACGATATGTGTGCGACTGAGTTTCTACGTGTTGAGATTCCCCGGGCTGACTGTGCAAACGTCCAGGCATCTCAAGTCACCTTCAAACAGCTGATGTTTGTGACACGTACTCCTCCCCTGCTGATTCCCCCTACAGTATCACTAATTCTCCACTGAGGAGGAAAGCCAACTCCACTCGTTATTTGTAAAAGTAGCACCTTCCTTCATCGCAGTGCCGTTCCCGCACCGACACTCAGCAATTTAACAGGAGCCCTTTTTTTGGCTGAAGGTAGGTGTATTCCCTGAGAGCATTTTAGCTTAACAGTATTGCGAATGCACCCAAATATGAGCTGAGCAACAGCGTTGGTTAATATCTGCCAGTGTTTATTGGTGGCAGCTGTATCACAACAGTGATGTGTTGGCAGCGGTGAAAGGTTTTAAAAAAGCAATTTTTATAATTTTATAAAATAAGAGTTGTTTTCCTGGCACAAAAGAATGAAAATGTACCCGTTTTGAGCCAAACTTCCATTTAAAACATTATTTCGGTGAAAGCTTACGGAGTTAAAAGAGAAAACTATACTAGTAATTGTGTTGTCACTAGTGATTAATACCATTTTCCTTTGGCATGAATGCCACATTCACATGCAGAGTAGCAGCTCAGACACATTTCAACCTTAATGCTCACTTAATGTCTCTCTTTGACTCATAAAAGCCTCTCTTTATGTTCTAATTACTGTGGTCAAACTACTGCCCGTCTTTCTAGAGAAAGTGAAAAAAACATCCAGGGAAACTCAGTAATCATGTTTCATGGTGCTGCACTGCAGGAGTAAGAACCCACCCACTTCCTCCACACTCTCAACCAGACGTGCACTGGCCGCCCAACAAAGGAAAGAAAATCCAAAAAATCTGCAGTGAGGAGTTATTGACCCAGCACTGATTTGGCGATGCTTCAGGACGCCCTGTGGCCCTTATGACAGTATGGTTTATGTAACTGCCAATGGAGCTCATACAGATGAGTGGTCTGTAACACACAATCCAGCGCACGCAAACGCAGACACACACAGAACACTTGTAGTAAAGAGCACAAGCAGACACCCACTCCCACTGCCTGCACAGTGAGGATGAACACGCTGATTTCTGAAGAGCTGAAGAGGCAGGTGGAGAGTAAAGTTAGAGCACTGAGAGGGAAACAGCACAGCAGCATCCTGAAAAGCACAGAACATGGCCGTAAAGGCTGCAGATGCAGATCGCTACGCCTTTATTAACATGTCCCTGTCATGGAAACAAGGCGTCTACAGCCCCGCACGTATCTCTGTATGTTACTGTGGGAAGCCTGTGGAAAAGATATGTAACCGACATGGTGAGTTTGTTATTTTTAGTGCAGCGCTAACACTTCCGTTCTTCCTGCTGATGCCTCACATCCTTGTTGCCGCTTTTGTTTCCTTAAAGGCTCGGTTGTGCAGGCTAACAGATGGAAGTGATAAAGACTTGTGCTCGCACACTGTGGAGGAAATGAGGGGCAATGAAGTATCTGGCCCTCATTTGTGGGGACAGGGCTTAAATCTGCTTTTTATTTCTAAAGCTACAGTAGGAAAACAGTAGTTGGAGATCGCGGCAGGATCAAAATGATTGTGACTGTAGGCTTTAAAACAGTTGCTTCAAAAAAAGGGACCAGGTTTGTGACCATTCATAGTTGTTGTCTTCAACATGACTTTTGCAGCAGTAAAACAGCAGTAAGAGAGTTGAGGGTTTAGCTCACTGCCTTCAAATTCTTGTTTTAAAAATATTTTAGCTGTTTACACTGACCACTTAATTTAGGAATTATTTTTCTGGGTCGATCTCAGTTTTTCAAACGTGAATGAACAGCTCTGATCAGTACAATGATATGGGAGTAGTAATTTATCACTGTCTCACCTCAGACACAGCTAGAATCTGCTCCGGGTCAATCAGCTTCTTCTCCCCCTCCTCAGATGTGCTCCCACCTCCGCCAAACTGCCACACTGACATTTGTAGGAAACCATGAAATTCCTCCTGTTGCTGCCTTTCCCTGAGAATCGGATGAACCCAGAACCTCAGTTTCTTCTTTTTCTTGTTTAGAAAGATCAGGACCATCTCTTCATTTCAACTTCATCTTTTTCACTGAATTGTTTGCAAACACAATGGTTTCATTGCGGATATGCATTACATGTTACAAGTATGAATCTGATAAATGCGGAATTTTTCTGAATTTTTTCTGCAGTGCATTTGGTGTGTAAACCTCTTCAGTCGGCTTTCAGTTAGGTGATCAAATTTGCAATTACCTGCAATCTGTTTGTCATAATACCTCAGCTATCTGTGATAAATTGTTGATAATTACAAATGTGTTGCCATCTACATACATAGAAATTCCCATTGAACAGAAGTCACCTCCACTACTTACATTACAGACGGAACATCAAAGATCTGAGACAGAAACTCTTCCACAATTAATGACGAAGAATGACAGTCTAACTGCAGAATGACATTGGTGCTCTGCAACTTTGCTTTTATATAGAAAACCAGGTAGCAACCAGGTGAGTCGAGTCTGCTATTGCAAAGACCCGTGTTGCAGACAACTTGTGCTCATCAGTGCAGACGGATTCTGCAACAAGCTGAAAAAATGTCCGTGCTTATAAATTAGACGGCAATTATTAACAAACTTCCAATCTGTCTGAATGTGACTGCAGTCGCTCTGAGCTGAACTGCGATCGTTGCTTCCTGCAGGTGACCCATGTAGTCACCTTGCAATTGAAACTGGTCATCCAGAGATTTATGCTGAATCTGTGGGCAAAAAACGCCATAAATGAGGAAAAAATTCAATACAATAACCAGGATGGTTGTGATGTTGCCCAGTTTAGGGATCAACAGGTATGAAATCACCGCCCACTCATGTAAAATAAAGTTGCTAATCTTGGACAGTCCCTCAGACCTGCCATGTTTTATTCTGTTTGTTGACTGTTTCTTATTCAGACATTAGAGAAGCACCTCTATACTTTCCTATCTATATCACGTTTAATTTTCAAAAGAAATACAATAAAATAACAGAATAATAACATCATATTTAATATAATATTGGAACTCATTGGCCAACATGTAGTCTCGAAACCACTGGCTACCATCCGCTGACTTTGACATTAGAGGTCTTCGCTGCTGGCAACCCTGGAGGTGCTGAAACATTGGCCCATAGAGGTTAATCATCAGATAACCACTAGTTCCTCAGATCGTGTCTAACTGCAGGATGGCAGTAGAAGCACTCCTTTAAGACTCCATTCATGTGGACCTGTTTTATGTAGACCTAACTACATAAGCACTGACTTGGTATTTTTTGCTTAGACGCAATCCTGACATTCACTGAACAAGAAATGCTTTGAAAACTTGGAGTTTGACGACTTGATGATAAATCACACAAAAGTCAGGTTCAAAGTGTCGGTTTGCCTCCAGCATCCTATTCTGCAGGGCAGATAACCGACTTTGACTTGGAGTGAGGAAAATAAAGGCTCGCTCTCGGCAGAATGAAAGGAGGGGGATGATTTAAAGGATTCTCTCTGAAAAACCTCCTCGCTCTCTTCCCGCTCCATCCCCAGATGAATGCCCAATCAGAGATAAAACATATTTACATTTCTCTGATGTGCAATGCGCTTATGGTATGCGCGCACTGGATTTTCTGCTATTCTGTTTAGGGGCACGTGTGCATGCAGGGACTCTTGTTTGCACTGTACGCGTATATGTTTTCTCCTTGCAGTACTGTAATTGAAAGCCCGGAGGCACAAAATTGCAATGCAGAAACAGCAGCTTTGCATGCGGTGCGCTGCAATCATAGTTTGTTTGTCAACTTCACCTAAAGGCACACATACACACACACATCAAAGCATTGTTTGCTGACCTTGTGTCCCTTTGAGTCTGTAAATGATTAATGAGACACACAATATGTATCTCTTTACTCTCTAGCTCCCTCATCATCATATAATTACTGTTTTCTTCTGCTTGATTGGTTTCTCATCTACTTGTTTGTTTCTCAGTGCAGGAAATTCAGTTTCTTGTTGTTCTCCTCCATCCTTTCTACAGGTGCACTGATTTTTTTTCGAGTGCAGGGTAATCTGCAACGTGAGGATAGCCCCCTTTTCCCCCTCAGTAATCTCACTCATCGAGCGCTGCTGTTATTGCAATTTACACTTGGCTCAGCTCCAGAGCAGCTCGGCCTTAATGGCTCCTCCTCTCTCCGTTGCACTCGAGTGTTATAGCTTCTCATCATCACCTCAGTGCTGAGCTAAGAACTCTTGCTATAAACACAATGACCTCAAGACGCTTCTTGAACTGTAGCCAAACTGTAACCTGTTAAACCCCGCAGAACCTGTTGTAACTTTAGTATTACACCATTATTATGGCGACGTTTACATTCATTGCAATTATTTGGTTGTGTCAGAGGAGAGATTCAAATGTTTCTATTGGTGCTAGACAGCATCAATAAAAATTAAATCAGAAATCAAAATTAAAGCATTATTGCAGACAAATGTGATATTCAGTCACTTGACCGAAGTGCATCTCTGAAAAGCAAATTAAAGTCTTTCCCTTCATTCATTGTATCTGCATGACATTTGCAAATAAAACTCATAAAAAAAACACTCCACGGTTGTGAGATTACTCTCTATTTCTCCTATGTGCTTTTACGTACAGTGGCCACTTTAGAAAAGACAAATAATTGTGTCAGATGAAAACGGCTTTTGTCACGTATGTGCAACATTTTTGTGAAGTCTTTGCACTCAGCATGTGTACTGGAGAAATTTGGATAAAACATTTGGTCCAATGAAATACTGGATGGATAGCTCACCGTTGCTCTTGCGGACAACTGAGTTTTTCTTGACACGTGGTTGCACTTAATTTGCCTTTACATTAAGTTCTGTTGGCAGACGCACATTTTCAATATCGCTTGATCGCATTCATTTAATTGTGAGAAGTTAAAATGATGATCGAGATTAAAATTCGATTTATTGCGCGCCCCAATGTAGTAGCTGTTTGCTGTTACCAGGGTGCACTGTCACATACAACCACTGTGCACGCAAGCATGTCTGTATAGGTTAGGCAGGTTTGTGTTAGCAAATAGGGCACTGACAGAGTTCAGGTTTAGGTTAAACAAAGACTGGATGGCATGTAACAACAGCCCTCTGTTGGGACTCTCCTAATAGACCGGACAGTTTAAGTATAAACTTCCAAGAACCCCCAAAAAACACAGATCAGACTATTTCTGCACTTCCTAAACGGTAAATAGTTGGTCCATGATTCCACAGGGAGAATAAATCAGCAACTATTAGCCAGAAGGTCTTCTTCACAGTTTTTGCTTCCAACTCCTCAAGTCAAGCAACGCTTACATATGCACTGGTGTTATCTAAGAGAAGAGAGTCAGTGATTTCTACTGATGCCTTTAAAACCTCACAGTTGTTATTTCGTGCTGTAACTGTGGCTACCAGATTTATGAAAACCACCCTCAGACATACTCTGCAGCAATTTAGAAGATAAACAAGTAATTTTTTAACACACAGCGTATATTTCAGCAGTAACTGTGGAAAAAGTGAAATATTAATGCTGATGACTAAATGACGCAACAACCTCTCACTGAAACTTGAATTTACCATCTCAGCTTTAATCTCCAGTGTGCTTAGAGACAGATTGCAAACACCACCACGGTGGTTGCTGGACTAGTACATTTATTAACACTGCTTCCTTACATTGTATTGAATTTAACTGTCTGTATAATTGTTGGAAAACACAGATTAACTGCTATATAAATTCTTGCTGGAGCACGGCCATGAATGGTAAATGCTGTCATTTGAAATGTTGGCACTATCGGCTGGCTTTAAAGGACCATGAACAACAAACCCTTTGTAAAGGATATGAATGGTTATATGTAATTTGTAACCATTTAACAACCCTAAATGAGGTAAAAATGACTGACTTGCTTAGTTTATAATAAATGGAATGGACTCATATGCTACTATCTACTAATAGGCCTGCTGGACAGCTTTAGTGATACAAATAAATTAAAAAAAAAATCTGCGAATGGTCGTGTTGTAATAAAGCTGTGACTTTACATCAACATTATAGCTCCAAAAGCAAACACGAAAGACTCAGGCCCATGAGCTTGAGGCTAGTTTTGTGTGCAGTGAGTACTGATGGAGTGCAACGCAGTCTGACTGTCCTCTTTTCTCCTAGTCAACTGGTGCCACAATAGCTTCTGGGAGCCACATGAGTGTATTGTGAAATATCAGCTCCAATAGCTCCAATGCAGGAAGCAGCTAATTTCATGGCTATTACTAAAGGCTGCAGCAGAGACTCAGTTACTCTCTTTGAACTGGGATTAGTAACGAGGAAGAACAAAACAGTGCTCTTATCTGGTCCTGATATTTGTTTGGCGCTGCAGGGGTGACTGGAAGAGAGCTCAGCTGTTTTATTCTAATGTGAATTTTAAAAGTCACTTCCCTTCAGCTTTCTCCTGACAGACAAATGCAAAAGTGAGAACAAATCAGGAACACATGTTGACAGGTAAGCATCACCTGCAGTGTTGTATGCACTTTTTTTTACACACTTGAAGTAATCCGTGTTTTGTTGTGGTTTGAACTGCATCAAAGACCAGCCCTAAATTAGACTTTTCTTCCCAAAAGGCACAGCTGTGTTGTGTTTTGAGTTAGCGTGGATATTTCATACCCTCGCACCGCTCATGCTTCTCCTCATCATCAAAGCACAGCGCACGCCGTTTGAAATTCATTGAAAGCATTGGATTAATAATGCAGGGAGAGAAGCTGAGAAAAGAGGATACGTAACGTGATGTTTTCTTGACTCCTCAGCTATTAAACCATGGAAACCCATCTGACATGACCGAATGGGAAACCTTTGACCGAGCAGGTGGATAGCTTTTAAAAGCTTGCAGTGAAAATAGCAGGAGCTAAATCCCCCAGGAGGCAGTCAGATACATGCTCCCTAAATGAAACCATTTTCTTTCTCTGTTTTGCTACCGTGGCTTCACCTCATTGTTTCCCACTGAATTTACAGGAGGTTAAAATAAAAATAATAAAATATGTATAGAAAAGAGATGAGTAAAATTAGAATAGAATAGAATGCTTTTATTGTCACTATACAGTTGTACAATGAGATACAGAGCATCTCCTGCTCAGTGTAAACATGCTGGGGGGTACAGTTCTGCAGCGCTATATACATATGGACAGTATTAACATAGGGAAAAAAAAAAAAAAAAAATATATATATATATATATATATATATATGTAAAATGTACAAATATACAAGCCGTTTAAAAAAAAAAGTAATATTTAATAAATAGTGTTGTGTATATACAGTTGAGTTATTGCACATAGAATTGGTATTGCACAGTGGTGGTCCATAGAGGAAGTAGGAAGAAAAAAAATTGGGGGGGGGGGGGGGGGGGGGGTGCTGTGTTATTGGTGCATGTGTGAGTTCAGGGTGGTTATGGCTTTGGGGAAGAAACAGTTTTTGAGTCTGTGGGTTTTTGTGCTGATGCACCTGTAGCGCTTCCCTGAGGGAAGCAGGCTGAACATATTGAAACCAGGGTGGGAGCTGTCCTTGATAATGTTTGCTGCTCTGCTGAGGCAGCGGGAGGAATAAATGTCCATCAGGGAGGGGAGAGGGCAGCCGATGATCTTTTGTGCTGCCTTGACTACACTCTGAAGCCTCACTCTATCCGCCTTGGTGCAGCTGCGTACCATACCGTGATGCAGTAGGTTAGCAGGCTCTCAATGGACGAGCAGTAGAAGGTCAGCAGCAGGTTGGAGTTCAGCTTGTACTTCCTGAGGACTCTCAGGAAGTGCAGCCGCTGTTGGGCCTTCTTGACGACCGCTGAGATGTTGTCTGTCCAGGAGATGTCAGCAGAGATGAGGACACCAAGGAACCGGAAGGTGTGGACCCTCTCCACACACTCCCCGTTGATGTAAAGGGGGGCCAAGTCAGCGCTGTGTCTCCTGAAGTCAACAATGAGCTCTTTGGTTTTCTTAGTGTTCAGTGCCAGGTTGTTTTCTGAACACCAGGCTGCCAGCTTCAGAACGTCTTCGCTGTAGTCTGCCTCGTCTCCCTTTGAGATGAGTCCGACTACCGTGGTGTCATCAGCAAACTTTATGATGAGAGTGTTGTTGTGGGTCGAACTGCAGTCGTGGGTGTAGAGAGAATACAGGAGGGGGCTCAGCACACAGCCCTGTGGGGAGCCGGTGCTCAGTGTGTGAGTGGATGCGATTGAATGTGGATGCGGATGTGATGCGATATGATATTGAATCAGTGCGATTCAATATCATATCAATAACTCTGCTAAGCATGGGTAAATAATGTCAAGCCCTGATGATAAGCACTATGCAAGTGAAGGCCCCGTTTCATTTTCTGTACTTTACTTTATCTTCAGTCCTCTTTTATGCTAGTCTTGCGACTAACTTGCTACCAAGCTGTATTTAGCTTAAACTCTGGAGACAGCCAAGATGCTAGCTCCAGTGATAAAAAGTTATCACAGTACTAAAAGAGGCAAAAGCTGAGGTCCTTTGAACGAGTACATTAAATTTGCTCCAAAGCAGGTGAGTACCATAGAAAGATGTGTTAAAATGGTCCAAATCCACCATGAAAACTGCCCAAAACTAGCTAACGCCTCGTAGCTGTAGTAGTTTCCTCTCATTGAATGTCTATATGTGAAGCAGTTTCTTTTCATAACTTGCCTGTTTAAACTGCATTGGGATAAAGAAACATTACTTTAGTGGCACGACCACTTTGTTACAGACAGTAGCTTTCTACTCATCTTCACTAATTTGACACATTTATCTGATATATAACATGACTTGCTCTTTGGTTCATTGTACAAGCAGAACGTTTGGAGTCAATTTATAAATGTTTTATTTTGTTTTCTGTGGCTGCAGCCAGTAGTTGGTGATGGTTTATATTAAATGGCTACCTTTAATATTTAAATAGAAATACAATTAATTTGCGCAAACACTGTTAGAGGGGCATTCTTGGGTGACACAAGAGATCATCAAAACCTGCTTTGGCTAGCAGATAGAAGATACCGACTTGGCTGCAAAGTGAGACTGTAAAAAGCATGTTGCAAGTAGGAAACAGATTTTTTTATCTTCAGGGTAAATTTTGTATCTTATTGTAACTAACACATTTCCAAAGAACCAAGTTTTAATGTAAAAATATATGTTCCTCACTTTACGTTGCATGTTTGCACAGTTGCACACAACACAGAAACTACTGGTGACCATGGAAACCTGCTAGTGATAAAAGTAGTCACAAGGAGGTTTACTGTGCAGCATTGTTTACAACATTTTCAAAGCTAGGGACTGTCAGCAACCTCCAGCAACCACTTGCCAACCGGTCATGGAATTCACACTTTTCCCTAGCAACCAGAGGTTACCAGTTGATCATCAACCAATCACCATACCTGCTCGCATTGGGGTTGCTAGCAATGTCACAGCGACTGCCAGCAACCTCACCCAACCAGTTGGGGAATACAGCCAAAGCTTTTAAATGATCAGAATTGGTAAAAGGAATTGTAGCAAACTGGCATATTTAAAAAGCTGGAACTATGAAGTAATGTAAAAGTAAAATTTAATCTGTAACACATTCTGAAGATATAATCACTGCATTGATCTCTGAGGCATTTATTGACTTGTATTAGTAATAAGAGTTGCACTGAGTGAAAGAGCCCAAACTGTCTGCATGTTGATGGTTTTTGAGGTTTTTAAAAAAAGTCTTCCTTTAGCTAACAACCGGCTAACCAATCACAGGACAGAATCTTCCTCTGAACTATTACCAGTTATAATGCATGTTGGATGATCTGGTTTCTGGTCACTCCCACTTCAGGCTGAAAGTCTCAGTCGTCGTCCGTCCCCCCCCCCGGACCACAGGAGGCAGTCAGAGAGTGGATTGAGGTCATTTATCTTCCCAGTGCCAATGTTTGTAGACTACATCTTAACTGCAAAGGGAGGTATTGATCCTGCTCTCCTCTCTTTATCCCCTCCTCCTCAATACATAAGGGAGAAACGATCACAGCTCACACCCTGGTTATGAATATGAAAATGCATATTGTTGATGTTAAAGTGACATTGTAATTTCTGCAGTGATTTCCTGCAAGAAACTTACTCGACTGCACATGTCTGAGCTCAAATCGACTCACAGTGATTGCACGGGGGACTTTCGAGCCTTGCACCATGTGTGTGGCTTCAGATGGAAATCGCACTGCAAAAAAAAGTTATTAGCAGCAGAAATTTAAACTAAAAGTTTGCTAGTGAGCATTTCCTCCAGGGTGTCTACTTTCTGTGCATAATGATTTTTATTAAAGTGACAGTGAGTTAGGAGTGTTTGCACGCTCTCTCTCCACAGAACCCTTCGGTTGTGGCTCTGAAGATAAATGGGCCACCAAGACGGGCCCAAACACAGGCCTGGGGATAGGGATAGCTAATACTGAATTAATTAGCATGGGCTGATATGGTGGAGCAGCAAACAAGAGGATCATTTGATGCTATCTGCTTTTAGCTCCATTAATTTTGAACACTGTAGGGAATGCTCTTCGTGTCAATAATTGAATGACAAAAATATATTTTTAAACAAGTAAATAAAAGTGCAGTGACATCATATTCATGCTTCCAGAGAAAAACTTTATTTCTCTGACAGGCTTAGTGCCCAGGGTTTAAGCGAAGTTAAGCTAACCTGCTATTTAAAAAAAATACAAAATGATATTTTATATCTTATAATATTTAATATTTAAAGATTATGAGTTCAAAAGCCAGGGAGGAGACCAGCTGAAAGCTCTGAACCCTATTCTTGTGAGACGAGTGGAGGGAGGAAGAAGATCTAAGAGTGCGAGGGGAAGTGGCAACCTGGAGAAGGTCAGACAGACATGGAGGGGCGAGGCTGTGGATGGCTTGAATGGCCAAAGAAACATTTTGAAATTAATGTGGAATTTAAGTGGGAGCCATTGAAGCTGTTGCAGAACAGGAGTGATGTGGTGAGTGGACTGTAGTGACAATACAAGCAACTGAATTCTGGACCAGCTGAAGCTTAAGAAATTATACAAATATATTTTTTAAAAATAGACATCTGCTGATAGGCTGTGGAAGTGAATTATCTTGCTTGCTTGACTAATCACCAACATTAAAGTATCAACTAAATGCTTTTTTTTTTTTTCAAAATAAAGACACAAAAAGATTTGTGATGTGTTTTTTTTTAATAATATGAACGCACACAGCTTTACAAGGATGTCACAGTTTTTTTCATTGGACAACGACTGATCAAAATGTGTGCTGGCTTTTGACACTCAGCTACTCACCAAAAAAAAAGAGGAAAAAGCAAAAGGCTTGAGATGTTGCTCCTCGCTGCAGCCCATCCTCCTCCCTTCCTTTCCTTAATCCGTCTTTACTTCTTTTATTTGGTTCCTTTATGATGATGATGATGTGCCTTCTCTTCCTTGCTGTGCTGCATATTAAAAGCTATAATATGGTTCTAAGAATAGCTTTGCCTAATCTGCTCACTGTGATGAAGTGTCACTCTTATACTCTTCTATAATGTTTTACCCTTTTCATGCCTCTAATGCTGAGAGTACCTGTCTGGATCCCAAACACTTTAACATACAAATGAAGGCATTTTACTACCAAGAGCTATATAGTTGTTTTTTTCTTACATAAACTTGTTTTTATGACCGATATTTAAAAAAAAAGATGAACATTTATTTTCCCAGCAGACTGATATCTCATTACGAGGCAAAACTTTTCAAACTCCCCGGTGTTTGGGCTCACTTTATGTACACGCTGAGAAAATCACATGTTGTGTTGGCAGAAATGGGTATTACATACATTAACTGAGCGTGTGCGAGTGTGTGTGTGTTATTTCTCTAGAGATTAGTGCTTATTTGCAGTTTGATGGGGGAAAGCGAGTGTGTTTGGAATACAGAGTTAATATGATGTGGCAAATAAATGGCTGTTGGATAATGAGACATGGCATTTAGATAAATGTCGCTGCTTTAGTGTTTAAGGGCATAATGATAATGCTATATCAGCTAAGCGTGGCTATCTGTATTATGTAACATCTAGATTTTATTTATTTAAAGTGTATTTAGCAAACAGGTTGTTTTGGACCTGTGCAAAATACTATTGACTTGTTAATACTATAAACTGATGTGAAATGTGGTATTAGAATGAAGGTACATAATGTAATTGGACTTTATTATACAATAAAACTATACCTACAATGTACACATCCTCATTTAGTTGTCGTTTAAGCCCTTATTTAAAACTAAGGTTTAAGTACTTATCCAGCTGCATGAGGCTGTATAAGATATACTTATATTATCTCATAAATAGTGAGAAAAGAAAACATGTTGCTACTATTGTGACCTCTGTAGTGTCACGGTGACAAGTCATAGTAAAGAGCAACCCCTCGGGTACTGTGTCAGTCCCTGTCTTACTGTAAACTGTCTCTACTGTCACGGGCTCCTTGGTCCACAGGGCCTGCACTGCCCAGCCCACGTGGCCACATTTAAGACCCCCTCTGGCTGTCATGGGGAAGGCGTGCCAGCGCAGCCTCCAGTATGTCAGAAGCAATCATGAGACTGGGTCTTAATAACCAATAAGAGCACAGACCAGTGGCACGTACTCAGGCCCTTTGGATACAAAGACAGGATGCTGTCAGAGTAAAGTCTGGTGGATTAAAATGAGAAGAAATCTGCGCTCCACTGACTCTTACATTTTGTTTTTTGTATTGCAGAGACAAACATCTGGAGCTGCTGCTGGCAACAATAAGACTTCTGGAGGACAAGGTAAAAAAGTCACAAAACGATATGTTTGTTTGTTATTTCCTTTGGAATATACTTGGACATTTATTTTAGGGGAAACAAACTGTTGGTTTAGGGGAGAGGAGATTGGAGTTTACAGTATAGGATGGTTTTAGAAGACAGATGACAGTAGATGGACAGCAACAAGGAGAGAAGGACATGCACAAAGACACAAATTCACCTCAGGCTTTCCATCAGATCTGTTCTTACAAGAGTTCAGGGAATGATGTCATCATATATAACATGGAGAACATTTGATAAATGTCAGAGATTATGTGATTTTTATCAAATTATTCCTTATTATTCAGAACAATATAATAATCTCTTCCCCTGCTTGACAGAAGATCACCTTGTTTATATTGCTTATACTTTATGGCTTTACATTATTTGACAAAGAGGTTTGTTTGCAACTTTGATATCCTGATTCAGCTGGAAAAAAACACCCTAAAAACCAGGAGACAAAAGTGAGATGACCACCAGTGTCTGTAAACACACTTCTCTGATGATTGCCTCCCTGAGCAGAGACAGACGGCCTGTATGAGTTCAGTCCTGGGGGAAATAAAGCACAGCTCTGTGCACCGAGCACGTTACAAATCATGTTTATTGTTGAGCTTTCTGTCATTAAACCCATCACAGCAGAGCAAATAAAGGCTTCAACGAGAGAACTAATATCCTCCCAGCTTTCACCTTCTCTAAATCATGGCGCTGATTTGATGCCCTGACTCAGCAGCGCATCACGGATTGAGATGGGACCAAGTAGGCTGCGCTATTTTTATGAGATAAAACAGTGAATTTCGGATCTTATTCACTTTATTTGTGGGAAACTGCATTAAAACTCAACAGCACCGCTGTTACACTGACACCTGTATGTCACAAATCAGATATGTTAGTCATGTAAAAACTTCTTTTTTTTTTTTTAAATGAAGTAGAGACTGCTTTAATTAGGCATGCCACACTCAGAAGTCCTGAACTCACAAAAAATAAATCACTTGGAGCTATATTTTCAAACCATAGAAATTCGTGAAGACGTGACGTGTTCTGTGCAGCAACAGCTGCTCTGTAAAAGGATACTGTCGGTTGCTCCCAGATTTTTAACACTAGATGCATTTCCTGGTGCAACCCCCAGGGGATTTGTGTCTCCACCCGGGGATCTTTTGCTTGTTAGGCGAATGTGTAACTAGTACACAGTGGAGCAGTTTTGTATGTAATCACAAAGCACGAAGTACAACAAACACAAGGCATTAAAGAAAGTTCAAAGTAAAACAGGAAATAGACGAATGCTAAACAGTAGCCATGACAGAGAGAGGAGAACAGGCATCATCAGAAAGATTATGAGAGAGAGAGAAAGATGATGACAGAGAGAAAACACTTGTGGAGCTAAAACTGCAACTCATAAAAATCAAAACATCACAGGAAACATAGTTAAAAACCTGATGCCAAACAAAGCAAAGCAGACAAAGCAGTCGTGGTATGTCTGAAAACTCGAACAAAAGAGAGATGACTGTTGATGGTTCCATGTATTTCTACACTTTCTTTGTCTTTCCTAGAGAACCAATCTGGTTAGTTGCTAATAGATGGCCACACACCTTCTCTACTTTTAAGTCATTTACATTTGTGCACATGTAAATTGGGCCTCATTTGTTGAATGAAGATGGTAACACATTCGACTGTTAGAAGCATCACCGCTCTGTCCCTGATGTCAGCATCATAAACCCAGGGGTGCAGCTCCTTGTGTGTATAAACACCTCAATAGGAAAGAAAACAGGGCTGGAAGCGTGCGATAATGAGTTTGCGTCACCACTGACGCAAACTAGAAAATGTTTTGTTTTTTCATTCTAATCTATAGTAAGTAGGAAACAATTCTTAAGCTTTCTGTTGGTAGAAAGTCTAATAAGGATGTCCAAGCAACCTGAAGAAGTACCTGAAACCGACGTCACTGCAGTGGTTAAATTTGGAGCCATTGTTCATACATGTAAAAAAACAAACCAAACAGACGGCCAGTTGACCATTATACAACCATGAAATGTTTGTTGGGATTACAAACTGAACTGAACTGAATGGATAAAAATGAATTGTAGACTCAAACTAAGACTCACAATCATACAGGAATCAAACTCCAAAATCACAGAAATTCAAACAACAAAATTCAGAAACACAAAACCCAAAGGTGCCAAAAAAGTGGCCAATATGTGGCTGGCAGAGTGCAGACCCAATTGAAGATCTGGAGACACGACCGAACTTTGAACAGCATTTATTGCCAGAGCTTGGGGAGCGAAATACTCTATGCAGAAACTCAGACTAACCAGGAATCAAGCACTTGCAAGTTACAAAACTGAACACGCACACATGGGGGAAAGTATGACAACGACAAAGACCAGAGGGAGACTCGGACAATAAATACACAGGAGGGAATCACGGAAGACAGGAACTCAATGCACATGAGACAAAGGACTATCAAAATAAAACAGGAAACATAACAAACTCAGAAACAGACACTAGAAACAGGAACAGAACACAAACGTGACTGAAAGATGACTCACCTGAGACAACTAACAGAGAGACCAGAGAGCGAGACATAACAGGGATCACAGAATAGAATAAGAAGATAAACACATGCACACTATGACCTAGACAAGAACCTATGAACTAGACGGACCAAAGTTAACCAAATACAGTGACAAAGGCTGACTACTCAAAGAGACAAGACAAGGGGCAGGTGACAAAAGAGGGGACAGATACAGTTCCAGAAATAAGAATATAATACAATGGAAATAACCTTAAACTCGAAACACAGAATACCATAGGACTAAAACCGAAAACATTTCATTAGACCAAAAATAATTCCCAAACCTCTAAAACTCAAAGGAATGGCCCAAAAACCTAAGATGCAAACACACACCGACGTTTGTTGCATTACACACAGGCAGTATTGTCAGAAAATATTACAGTTTATGTGCAATTAGTTGATGAGTGTGATGGTGAGGTTTTTTTTTTTGCAAAGATAATGATGTATTGTATAGATAAAGTTACATAAAGCAACTTCAATTCAGTTTTATTTCTATTGGATCAAATCACAACAGCAGTCGCCTCAAGGCACTTTATATTGTAAGGTAATACAACTTCAATAGGATCAAAGCAAATCTTTTGTTCCAATGTTTCAATTTCTTATATTATCCACCTGAAAGAGTTAGAAATACTTAAGGGAGTAATCTGCCTGGAAAGTGCGTTTGAAAAGTGCATCCTCATTTGCGATTGAGAGAAGCTTGGAACCAAGTTCACGCAGCAGCTGACCCCGTCTAAAATAAAACAAAAAGTCGCTCCAATTAAACCGAGCTGCTGTTTCAGCTACATTATTCACCAACAGCAATTAACGGGATTATCTCGAGCAGGGTAAACACTGTGATACAGGAGACTAATTTTTCACTGCCTTTAAAATTCAGCTCTAGCATTTCACTCACTTAATGAAAAGAGAAAGTGAAGGAAACTACACGGCCCGCAGTACACATACACAAACACAGAATGCGCCTTTGTTGTCTGACCTAGAAAATTAATTTGAAGCCTGTAAAAACTGCTTTCCCAGCGTGTCTGAAGTGTGTTTCTTAATACACAGAGATGTGGGGGGAGAGAGAGAGAGTGGGCGAAGGGGGTGGGGAGGGGGAGTAACGCTGCTATTGACTCGCCCACAGCACAGTCTTTAGAGGCAACCTCTCACGGGCTCAAGGACAGCCACAAGCAGATGTATTCATATGCACTGGAACTCATTTTGAACTGGGTACATTTAAGTACATGCAGCTGTGATGCACCTCAGAGATGCAGAAGGGGCTGTTTCCCTGATACCAGCGGGTGGAGGATGCAAGTGTTTACTGCAAAGATAAGGACGCCAGATTGAATGTTTATCAAGTGGATACAAATGAATCTTTTTTCTGCTTTTCTGCATAAAGAGTTAGAGAGTGCTGGCTGCTGGTGCTCATATATTTCACTCTTATTAAAAGAAAGTGATTCAGAAAGTGACACAACAGGCTCTTATTGTTTTAAACGTACAAAAAAAGTCTGCAGAGTGATAATAATGTGCAAAACCTGACATAGATAAAACAGAAGTAACTGCAAATGATGTTGATCAGAAGAGGTCATTTGCAGGGTGTCCTATCTGCTATTTGTTAAATATATAGCTGGAATATTATTTATTTTCATGATGCAACATGATGAAATTTTGCTAATTTTACTACTTTAGTGCAAAACCATCGTAAGGTTTGTTTATCTAACCGCAGAGGAACCTGGACCTTCATTTGAGGCTTTTAGAGTTTGATGTGTAAACTAATCTGTAATTATATTTCTTTTCAAGGTTCACCTCAATTACCGAATAATTCAGCCTGTTTAGCTAAAATGACTAAACTTAAACGTGTAAAATACAAAACTTTTCACTTTAAAGTTTTTCAGTTAGCTTCCCTGTAGCCATTTAATTTGAGAAATTCATGTATTATATTGACATTAACAGTGCTTGAAAGAGAGTAGAGTCAAAGCAACTGTGAATGTGTGCGATTGAATGATTCAGACAATGAAAACCTTACAAAAGAAACATGAGATTGGTGTGCATTATGCTCAAATTGTAATAGCAGCTAGGTGAAGAGCACAGCCAGGCACATTTTTATAATGTCACATGTAGGAGAGTTGTGCTTTCAGGGCTTGAATACACGGTTAATGTTTTTGAAAGGGCGTATTTTAACCCCAGCCTTTATTCAGCTATACAATACCTGAACACAACCAGGCAGTTAAACTGAAAACATTAAACTATTAACAGTAAAAATTAATATTACTATTGTTTTTTTCACTACGCACAAACCTCATTGTCCTAGGTGAAAGGCCTCTGTTTTCATTCTTTCATCCAACTCATTTATGCTTCGTCCACAACAGGTTGACTGTAGTGACTTGCATTTTAAATAGTTATTTAAGTCTTTCAGATTTCAGAAATCTATCCTAGCGTTGACATTTTTTTATGTTTTCATGGCAAACAGGGAGAAAAAAATCACTTCCCAACTCAACTCGCATCTACGCAACTTAGTTAGTTCTGATTGGATCTCGTCTCCCTTGAATTTCATCTCACTTCTACTGGTTGACAAATGTATCAATACATTTTTATCATATTTTTTGTCCTTTTTATTTAGTTACAGTCTTGTTGTAATCAGAAAAAAAATTCTTGTTGAAAATTATTCTTCAAGGAAATTAACAGTTTTTTTGGTCCGATCTCTATAAACCCTACAGATGGTCGTTTTGACGATGTCTACATATCTAAATTTATTGAGCTGCTGCCATGTGATTGGCTGATTCAATATCTGTATTAATGAGTAGTTGAACAGGTGACGGTGTATATTGAAGTCAGTGTACTATTGAGAACCTTTTAGTGGGCTTCTGTGACATTGGCAGACGTGGTTGGAGTCCAGATGTCATGTGTTTGTACCATATGTTTCATTTCTTCAGTGACCTTATGAGCCCAAGTACGACACAGACTGTCCCTGCCACTGAAACAGCTGTTAGTACCACAGCTTTACATGATACTTCATGAACAAACCACACTGACAGTAGCAGTTAAGGATGGGGCACAGTGATGCTGTCATATGGGAAGTGCCCCCTGTTATCTGCTTATTCATGTGGGACATGACACATGAAAACAGCTCAGTTACCTCATGTAAATGTTAAGCTTGCAAAGTAATGTTAAAGAACAATGTGGAACTGCTCCACCAACGGCCCCTCCCCCTCGTTTCAAACAGGCACAGGCGTAATTTCAAGCGGGCTCACCTTAGAGATCAAAGTCATCCTTGTATAATTAGCTTGTGACAAGCCCTCAAAGTGAAGATGACCCATTTTCTACATACTTTTTAATTAGCTTTACTGTACTAAATTATAACCATAACGAATTCTTCCTATTCTGTTGGATAATGTTATTGAATGCACACTGTATTTCTGTTTCAGGAGCTGAAAACACAAACAGTATTTCTTCTTCAGGCCTTTGAATGCACCATGTTTTCTGGCTTCCTCTTTCAAATCTGATGCCATGTGCAAGTAGATTACACAGATGCTTCCTTGCCAAAGAAAGAGAAAAAACATTAAAATAAAAAGTAGACATAAAGAGGAAAACCGTACCAATCGATGCTGACATGGTCCTCCACGTTTATGCGCATATCGATCGTCTCTCTCGCGGTTTTCTGCGCCTCTCTAGTGTCTCATGGCCTCAGGGGTTGACGATGTTTCCTTGACTTTCACGCTGGCTTTAAACTGTACACACACATTTCTACCCACATAAATATATATGCACACAGTACATATGAGGATTTTTCATGGCTCCAAATGAGTCTTTGTAGGGTGACTGCAATTGAGCACAACTGATCTGGGAACAGCGTGTGTTACCTTACTTAAGATGCATTTTCCTTTCTTAAGGAGTCTTTTTTTAGTTATCTTTTGAAATTTAATAGACAAAAAATGTGAAAAATATTTTGTATGTTCACACAAATGAAAATTGACTTAAAAAAATGGTTATATTATTTCTATTGCGCTTTGTTCTTTGGGAGGCTAAAACCTCTTGGGAGGTTCTGTTTGTGTGCACCATATGTCATAGTTAAACAAAATTCTTTCAAGTCCAGATCTTTCAGCAACTCTGTTATTCGTTTTGTGTAAAATTTAGAGGTGCCATGGTAAAAAATGCCAAAAACGTTTAAAAATTCTGACTGGCTTGTTCTGATAGCTGGAGGACATTTCTTGCTTCTTGTCTATCTCAAGGATTCCCAGTCTACTTTAAGCTTCACAGGTGTATATGTGGCAATTGCACTACTGGGTCCATTTGGATAAGGTGTCTCTTTACTGCGTCTTATCTCTTGCTATGCAAATCAGACGCCAGAGTATGCCTCCCCTTGTGTCACCTGATCAATATTACTGATAGCATTGTATAATGATACAGTCCAGGCCACACTTTAGACTCTTAAGCTCAATTTATGATCTTATATGCTGTAAGTGTCAATGATTCAAGTTACATACTTGACAAATAAACCTCCATTCACTGTGACATCTACTGTTGATGATGCCAACATAGCAGAATCCCAACAATGCTTTATATTGTAAGCTACAGACCCACAATAGTTAACAAGAACGCAAACAAAAAGTAAATACAAATCTCATCCTTTCAGCACCAGAAGCAGCATTTTACTATTTTGTAACCCTTTTTTTTTACAGCTGTGTAACACCTGTGAAGGGGCTGTCGGGTGTTTCATTGTCACCCCTGGTATTCACTGCATATTCCTGCCAGTTATAATTCCTGGTGTGTTGCACACTGCTTTCTGAGAATAAGACCCAAAGTGAAGAATTTAGAAGCAAAAGATCTAGATTGTTTATCTTCACTAAGTTGGTGGAAAAATGTGTTGCATTTTTCTATTTTGTGGCATTTGAGAAATAGATGCAGTGATTTTGTAACACATGGAAATAAAATTTCTACAATTCTAATGAGATTGAAAGTCAATGTTTGACACAAAAACCTTCACTTTCAGCAACATAGCCTGAATCAAGCCCGAGTCAAGCTTTCTTGTCATTCCTCTAAGTCGTCTTCAGGAATGGTTCTCTGGCTTCTTGAAGGACATTCAAAGCTCTTTATTGGATGCTGGCTGCCTTTTATTCTGTTCGCTGTCAAGACGATCCCACACTGCTCCAGTAATGTTGAGGTACTTTTCTGTGTTCATATTTCCATCAGATTTAAAGGGATCTCCAACACCACTGGTTGAAATTGATCCCCATGACAGAACAGCCACAGTGTTGTGCAGATGGCTGTAGATACTCACCTGTCTCCTGACCTCCTCCATACATACTGAAGATGATTTTATCCAGAACATTCGATTTTGGAACCATCACTCCATCAGACCTGACAGTGTCTTTCAGTCCAGCTCTTGTGTAATTTAGCATAGCTCATCTTTTTTTCTCCTTGTTTCACCTCCTTAAGAATGGCTTCTTTGCAGCCACCTGTTCACTGAGAAGATTTCAGATGGGGGTTTAGTGAGAAGGAGTTAAATCAACTGAAGGGAAAGATGCGTCTCTCGGGTCCTGTATTGGATTATTATTATTTTTCCTATTTCTTAAGGACATTACTTGCAGATACTGGTCTTCCGCTGTAGTCTATTTTAAGCCAGTTCCTCTTTTATCCTTTTTGTCTAGTTACTCAGACTTTGTAAGAACACACTGCAGGTTGTAGGTTCAATTAAAGAAATAGGAGCAAATTATGTGTCTTTGTGGCATGCTGCTAGCAACAACAGCAAAAATATGCAGCACAGACCATTTTACTCACAGATGTAATAACTTGCTGCAGTAACGTGGGCTAAAATAGCCGTCTACATGCTGTGCGAAAACTTAATAAGTTCTACTTTACTTTCAACAATCACTTTCTTTTGTCTCAAGGTCTGTAAGCCTTCTTTCATGTCTCTCGTCCCCGGCTCACACAAATCCCTCTCATGGCTCAACTGGTTTTAAGCAGTGAAATCAATAAGATGTCCCAACTTTCAGTGGGCTTCAAAGCGGCTTTTAAAAGGCATTCTGAAAGAAAGCCAACCAAGGAGGGTCTTATCATGACTCTTATGAATCTATTCCATTTAAACTAAATCACCTTAGCTTCAGACCTCATAGCAATTAGGCCTAAATTTCAGCAGATACCACACAACAGCACCATGGACTTGTTTATTTATTCTTTTACTTGCTGAAAGTACAAAACCAGACGAGCGGGTGCGGCACCCCGACAGCAGATATTACAGGGGTAATGGGTTTGATGATCTGTAATTTGTGTCGTGAGCAGGAGATGAATCCACAAAGTGAGGAGAATGATCTGTCACTGTCACATTCAGCCGTGGCTTCCTGTCTCATAAAACAGAAGAAAATCCATCCTAAAGACTCCAAGCATTCATCGGGATGACGACGACGTGTTGGGTCTGTGCAAAACTCCAGTTTGCAGTTGTTGATTGCAGAGAGAAACTAAATGTTGCCATGGTAATGCCATTTTTAGTGGGTTTTATTCTCTATTTAGTTTTAGAAGTGAGAATAACAGAGATTGAAGCAGTGGTGTACAAGAAGCAAATGAAACACAATGACAGTGGACAAACTGGGGGACATATGCATGGCAGACAGGCAGAGCTCATGAATGGGTGGGATGGGTGGATGAGAGTCGAGTGATTTGAAAAAGATAAGAAAGTCTGAGGGTGAACAAACCAAAGAATTCAGCTGCTCGTGTTGACAGAGGAAACTAGAAACGTGGGAATGTGTCTGAGAAAATCACAAATTCTAACAGGCTGAAGCTCAATATGAGGACAAAGGAAGGAAATGTTCCCAATAAAAGCACACAAAGTATTAAATGTAGATATTACAAGACATGTTTATATTTTTATCTGTACTGTATTGATTTATCCTTGTATTAATTCTCTTATTTACTGTATGTATTTATTAGTTTCTTTTTAGATTAATTAACCTTTTCTTTCTTTTTTTAAATGAATTTTTTTTTATAATCATCCAAACAAAGTGGGCGAATGAGTGGGTCAGTCATGCAGCGTGCGTGACGGCTGATCGACAAAACACAAACAGCGAGTCAGGGCATTGCTAATGAAGGTGCTTAGGTAACATAGCTGACATGTGGCTCTGACTGACATGACTAGTGGCGAACACAGAGGTGAGCCCATTTGCTTTCAGTAATTTGGAAGACGTGTTTTTTTTCCTCCCTTGTTAATAATGTTCATAAATCTTATTTTAAATACTTTTTCATTACTGCTCTTAATTCACTATAGCAGTTTCCCCTCAGGCCCACAGAGCACAAAGGATAAATGTCGCTACCATTATGTCACCCATTAGTTTCCGAAGTCCTGTTTTGACTTCCCACTATGAAAGTAAGCATAAGTCGTTAGCCGATGAGCATACCACAGAAAATCCTCCATTTTGAAACATGTTATGACCAAGACTTTAAAAAATAGGCTGAAGTTTTTATTCAACATGGCCCAAAATGAATGACTGAGACCATAAACTCAACAGTGTTTACAGAGGTCGGGGCAGAAAGCCATTTTTATGCAACCACATCTGTCACCATCTGGTGGCCTTCAAACACGCTTCTTTTTTCAGACCTTTAAAATTGAAGCTACATCCATGCAGGATCGAAGTAGCACAGTGTTAGTAAAGTACTGTAAATCGTGCTTGCATTAGCCAATGGGCATCAACTGTTTCATTCACGTTTCCTTGCTCTGCAGTTCTCAACTCACAATGATAGGAGTGGTATAGTTTCTACATACTTGGACAAATGTTGATTAAATTGACCAAAATAGCATCTTTTGAGACATGATATTGAAAACTAGAATAGTAACTTATCCATTTCTAAACAGGTTTGACTTTATGTCTACTGTGCTTATGCACTAGTATTGAAACTGTCCCAATTACTCTCACTGGTGCAGCCTCCTTGGTCCATGTACGATATACAGTATAATTCACTGTATAGTGAGAAAAGCCAGTTTTGGTTACAGCGTTAATTTTGCCCATTTTTGTCCAAAATACACGTTTTCCTACGTTCACACCACAGGCGAAAGCGCATCAAATCTGACTTTTGTGACCCTATGTGACCCATATCCGATCATGGTATGACAGTTTGAACAGCACAAATCAGATATTTTCCAATCCGACCTTGGTCACTTCTGGTACTAAATCCGATACATATCTGATGTTGTAGAAAGCGACTGCTGTTTAAATCCCTCTTTTACTTCACTGACGCAAGACAGAAGCCAATTATCAGCGCCGGAGAAGACAAACGAGAAAGCATGGTGGCCATTGTTAAAGCACGGGCTCTCTTTTTTCTCAGTGTCCTTCTTTCTCTAATTAATTTGTCAAAATTCTGTCGGTTACGATTGTGCAGAAATTGCAACAACACCCACTAGCTCTGTAGCCGCCATTTTTACTTCCGTAAACAGAACGTGTTGTGTGTGAACGTAGCCTAATACACGGCCATCCAACGACAACTGCTGTGAGGTTAAAATGAATATTCCCTGAAATGTGGTTGATGCCAGTCGCTGAAAAAAAATGATTGCTAAAGCCACGGTCATGCAGGCCTACAGATCACTCAGTGAGCCCCTTGCAAATCACCTGTCACTAGTGAAATTGTTTTTCTGGGTTCAGTTTACAGCGGTCTTAATGTGATATGTATGAATACGATTCTATGTTTGTCTGTAGCTTTAAAGGAGTAGAACCTTCGATGCCACTTGGATTCTTAATCAAATCTTTTAGCAGTTTTTGCAACATAAACTGACCGCATTCAACCAGGACAAAGAGATTTTAATGTATTATAAAAAGGTCAGCTCTTTGATGGATGCATTTCTGACTCAAACAAGCTGGACTTGATTTTTTTATGACTTAGCTGAGCTTGACATGATCCCTTCAAGCACTTGAAGGCAGCATCAGATCAGATCCATCCTTTCACCTTCCTCTTTAGACAGACAGTACAGATCTCATCCAGTCGTACTGCAAAGATTACGAACATGTTGACACGGCAGAGGGCACAGCTCAATAGGTAATGCCGCTGGGATGAAAACAGCAGGCATCAGAGCGTTGGAAAATTCAATATCAATTAATGCTGGATTCAAAGTGCGACTTGATATAGAGGTTAGTGTTTTCTCCTTGAGCAGCAAGAGAGAGGTACTCAAGTTCAACCTCAAGGGAACCCAAGGATTAGCTGCACGGTCAATACACGAGTCGCTCCTCTGCTCTTCTGTCGTGTGTTTCTCTGCTGATCAAACTGGAGACAATCAATGTTTTGCAGAAGTTTTGTAAGGCAGCAAAATGCATTAGACTTCATGTGGAGCTCTGCTGGTGACTCATTAGTTGCTCAGAAAAATAAAATGGCTAAAACCACCTAACTTGTGGTTGTGTTTGAGGATCGTTAATCATCACAGATGCAAAATGGTAAAAATTGTATACAGTTATTCTTTACATGGCAAAAACAATGCTATGATTATTATTTTCAGGAGGCCTGAGAGACTTTTACTTTCTTCTAGACTGTTATTCTTGGTGGCAAAAGTTGTTGTTGTTGATATATGTTGGAGCCACAGTGAATGCTGCTTGAGAAAAATCTTCTGATAGCCTCCCTTCATATAACCTACAGGGAGGAAATCATTTTAATCACCAAAACTCTTCTCTGTAACACCACAGCTATTTTCATCTGCTCATTTACTCCTCGATCGGCTATTTATTCATGTTTCTAACCGTTTGTCAGGTAATAAAAATGCACAAATGCTTGTTGACCATATTAAGGACAATAATAACAATAACAACCAGGTTTTTAAAACCTAGTTAAAATACATACTACATATTACCCTAAAATTATGCAGTTAGATATAACTAAACGTTTTTTGGAATGACATTCAAATGCTTTGTATTTTCCACTGTGTAGAAATTTAAAATGATAACCTAACACTGATTTGATTTTGGTATATATATACTCTACCAGTCAAAGGTTTGTCACACATTTTCTTTAATAGTTTTTCTTTATTTTCATGACTATTTACATTGTAGATGAATGAACACATGAATTCTGTAGTAAGCAAAAAAAGCGTGGAATAACTCACAACATGTTTATATTTTAGATTCTTCGAAGCAGCCACCCTTTTTCTTTGATTACTGTTTTGCACACTCTTGCCTTTCTCTCATTGAGCTTCCATGCATGTAGAGATCATCTGTTCACCTTTTCTGCGTCGCACAAACAAACGGTGGGTGGAACCAAAGATCTCAAATTTGGACTAATCAGACCAACGCACAGATTTCTACTGGTCTAATGTCCATTCCTTGTGTTTCTTGGCTCATCTCTTCTGAGATTTATATAATATAAGACATATTTAGAATTATTGTTTTCTTTGCTACATAATTCCATATATCTAGCTTCATATATTTGATGTCTTCAGTATGTACCTACAATGTAGCAAAAATAAAGAAAAAACATTAAATGAGAAGGTGTGCCCAAACTTTTGACTGGTAGTGTGCATATATATGATCTGCTTTCACTGGGATTACAGTCGTGGCCTTTTTGCCAGTGTTGGTTGAGCTCCAGATAGGATTAAGAACTGGTCGTCAATTTATTTCTTGCACTCTGCCCGATTCCCTCACAGAAGCCCTGCTCCACTATTATTTACCCATATCATATGATGTTGTGACAGAACTCTGTGTGTTTCTGTGTATGCTACATATCATCTGTGCATGTGAGTGTCATCATTGCAAAAGTCTTTTAACAGTAGCAGGAAATACCAAAAAAAGCATCTTTAAGTATCTGTAACAGCTACACTGTCAAATGTTTTCAGTCAAACTTTTCGGCTGTGCCAAAAGATGTGGTCTGATCTGTAACTACTGAGTACTCAGGTAATAATGTAGTAGTTAGTTACAGCAGTATTACATAAGCTGATGTTGAGAGATTATGAGATCAAGCCAGCTATGTCCTGCCAACGTTCACACTAGACTAGTTGTCTACACATTACTACTTCAGGTTACGGAAAAGACCACAGCTTTGGAAATCAGCACCTGTGTGCATGCCTTTTCACCTTGGTAATGCTCTGTTGATCTGTACCTATGAGCCCAAATGAAGGCCGAACTGCTAACAAAAGCCTAAACTTTACTCATGTCCACACAGTGCTGATCATATATAGCAGATGTCTTGAAAGACCTTATATGACCATTAAGTCATGCAAACTAACAGAAGCAGTGATCTCTCTACAGTAAGCACTGCCTTGTTATCGGGACATGCTGATGAGGCTTCAAAAAACAACTTTTTAAATTCTAAATGTTGATCCAAAAACGGTCCCGCGGAGATGTCAATAAGTGGAAAAATACAACTTGACCTCTGTCCTTAAGGTTGCTAATCTAAAATCGCTTTTCAGAGCAGAGGCCTTACCTGACCGTGGGATAAACTCCAACTTTGTCCACACTGATGAAAGGTTCAAACACCTTTTCATTTTCCTTTCCAGATGCATCCAAAACGGATGTGCCAGAGGACTTTGACATCGACTTGGACGACCCAGAGACTGAAAAGGCAGCCGTCACCATCCAGTCCCAGTTCAGAAAGTTCCAGAAGAAGAAGAAGTGCGATGAAAAGTCCTAGTGAGCACCATGTTGCTCTGTCACTGTGTGCAGGGACGGCGGGCGGAAGTGACGGCACAGCGACGACGGTGTGACATTTGCATGTAAAACAAATTCATACCAGTTGGAACTCAAAGGGTTGCGATGGGGCTGAGGGTGGGGTGGGGGGTGGAATGCAATAGCCTGTTAATCATATAACATGTCTGTGAAGTTTCCTTACCCTATAATTATAAATGCTATTATTTAATATTCGACTACTGTATCAATAACTAAGTAATAGAGTAATAACGATATGGTTTCTGTCCTGCCATATATGTCCCGTATATCATAAAGTCTAGCTGGTGTTTGTGTTAGAATATGTTTTTGTACTTATATTTCCCCTCACCATCCCTTTCTGTACTGCTTTAGACCGTGTTTCCCTAAAAGCACCTGTATTCTTAGTGTGGGTGGACTAAAAGCTAATGTTAGAGTGAAGGCTGTTTTAAGGAAACCCTGCCTGGAGCTTTTTCATTCCGAGCATAATATTTCATCCAGAGGCATTTTTATTTCTTACCTGCATGGTACTATCAAAATGTGTATCAATGTAAATTGAATAAATAAAAACTCTGTGTGGAAACTGTGCTGAAATGTGGCTGCTGAATTGTTGCAGTATGCGTAGGGACTTTTACTCTGTCTGCGAATAGAAACTGTTCTGAATAAGCTTGGCCTAATGTATTCCCTTCTCAGCTTGATGACCTTCTCTGTGTAAAGCCAGGCTAACTGAGTGACTGATTCCCACTGAGCTGCTCTCAGCTTTAGGCATTTGCTAACCTACAACCACCCAACAGCATACACCTCATTAAATGTCATATATTTTAGGTCAAACTCCAACAGTGATATTTTGTTGTGAAGTGAAGGATTGTAAAAAATAATAATAATACAATTTTAAAATTGGCTTTTATTGAGTTTTCAGTAGCGATTTGTGTAAAAACTGCATTTGTAGGGGAACTGACATCTGATTTCTGTCTGAACTGCCCGGCTGCTGCTTCATTATTTGATTTTTTTTATAGTTCTGTGTAAATTATTCCAGTGGCCAGGATTTCAGCTGCAGAGCTGTCACAAACAAGCCTTACTCCTTTTGAAACTGATTACAGAAAAGACACAAAGCCTCGCATCATTATGCAGTACAGTATACGACACCGGCACATTATGTGGTTAGCCCTTCCCTCATTAGTCTGTATAAATAAACAAACCAACTCTGGCAAAGACACTGTAAAAGTTAAACCCTGATGTCTGGTTTCAAAAGAATGAAGACCAAAGCACATCACACAAAACACACAACTCTTAGAAAAGCATCAGTGATTGACAACTTGCTTGTTAAAGAAGATTTAATTTTGTTCCCATGCTAGCGCCATCACAATACGAACAGTGATGCCAAAATTTTGACTGGTTAATCAACTACTTTAGTTCAATCAGAAAAATGTGATATTCCATTTTGTTTAAACTGTTAAATGGCCATATCTAGTAGATTCTAGTACGGGCAGTCAGAGGCTCAACAATTAGCAAATGTTCGTAAAATGCAACAGCTAGCACAGCAATAGTGGTACATGCGTGGTACATGCGTAAATAGCTGTATTTGACCCTGTCGAAGTTCAGCACTAAACAAGTAAGTTAAATAAATTGTACTAACAGAAAAGTAATGATGAATATAAATCTGCTAGTTTACCATTGTTTCCGTTTTAGCATACTGATGTTAGCACTTAGCTTAAATGCACATTAGCGCCTGCCGAACCTGTAATATGGTAGCAGAGTTATCAAAGTTTGTATAATGGCAGTGTGTCGTATAAGGTGAGTCATCATTAAACAGGTTTATCTGCGATCTGACTCTTTCTGCTGTCCGCATTGTGCTGCTGCGACAACTTACCAGTTAAATAACAAATTCACGACTGCCCTTATGCACTAAATCTTCTTATTCTTTAGAAGATGCTGAAGAGAATAAGCTTGTCGGGGGTTTAAACCTGCAAAGCTTATGAAGGTCAGTGGTAACCTTTGCACCCCAGGGAATTGATCCTCACTGCGGATCGGCTTTGTAAGCCTAGGAGGATTAAAGTGCTGAGACAACAGCTACTATTTTCTTATTATTATTAACAGAACAAACACTAAAAGAAAGGGCAACCATTGTATTTTTATATTTAGCTGTCTAGAAAACCTGTGTAGTATATTAATTACATTTTTGTGCCTGCTTATGTCCCATATACCTGCTAACAAATCAATACAAAGCATGTTTGGTGACATCGCCAGGCTTACTTAAAAGCAGCAGTGCGGATGATCTTTGTGTTTTCACAAAAGGTCACTGTGTTCTGGAAGGACTCGCTGCAGCACCCTGTTTGTTTTATTTTCCACCTGATACCTATTAAAAAGCTCCCTGCCAAGTCATCCAAAGGCCCACAGAGAACAGCAGTCCTCCCAAGGGCCAGACTCTTGTTTGTGTTTGTCTCTCCTAATAGAATTAAAATATGGCATTATCATATGGAGATTGTGTTCTCGTCTTGCATTATGATAAGTCCCTCTCTTCTCCTCTGACAGTAAGAACAAGAGGATGACGGCTGTGTCATCCGTTGTGGGTTCTTCGTCCCCTGACATTTGCCTCGAAGGTGTGCTACTCTCACCTACAGTAGAAACAGCTCTGTGTTCTCCAAGCAGGGTTGTACAATACAATAAATGTTAGTAGTTTTGGTTTTAAAGTCAACAGTCACCCTTTTTTGTACTTTACGCACAAAAAAGATTAAAAATAGTACAGCAGGGATATGTACTCACCAGCCTCTTCATTAGCATACCTGTTCACCTGCTCATTAATGCAAATATCTGATCAGCCAATGACTTGGCAGCAAATCAGTGCATTTCAACATGGCCTGCTGGTGTTGCCAAGGTCTTCTTTTTTACTGACGTGTGTTGGGGAGGCAGTGTGACGCACAAGGACGCTAGGAGAATAGACAAGTTGGTGAAGAAGGCTGGCGTGGGGATTGGTAGAACTGTGCACTCATTGGGAATTGTGATGGAAAGGTGTACAGAGAAGAAGGAATGCCATATTTGAAAACCACAGTCATCCTTTCCACAGGAGTTTGGTTGACCATAAAAGTAGATTAAGCGGTCACCTTATCAGATGATAAGTGCTTTAGGACAGAATGCTTTAGAAGATCTTTTGTTTCTACTATCAAGAGATTTTATAATGATTTGTCAGGACAAAAGATTCATGACCTGATCCCCACACTACCTTCCAGCAGTAACAACAGTTGAACATTTATACTCTTTAAACTGTTAATTTATTGAGTTGATCTCTGTGTGTAAGCAACTGGACACATGAATATCCCGTAGGAGATGAATCAATCTTTATCTTCTTATGTTCAAGACGACCTAGAGCGGAAGGCAACTCAAATAACCACTAAATCCAACCAAGATATGGAGACGAGGATGTCTGTATTTTTTGTAAACTCTCTTGTAATGGTGTAAGGGATTGCCCACCATTGTTTACATGCTGTAGCCTACCTGACTATTGTTGCTGCCGTGTCTCTTTATAACCATGGCTGCCAATCCAGCAGGACAACACACCATGTCACAAAGCTCAAATCCTCTCAAATTAGATTAATTACCAAGACACTAAGTTCAGCGTGAACACTATGGTAATGCATGCACTGAAATAAGGATGAAATTTTCCACGTGTACTGAGAATAGAACAGTGAAACTCAGTCCTGTTCCTCCTATAGAGACAAATATCACTCCTACAGAAACCAGAATAAATCTTGGAGCATTTTTCGTAGCCCTCAGAGTCTGTAAAAGCAGCCTGTAAATGTAGAGGCATCTAAATAAACTGGTTTCTGTGCTTATGTCCCAACAGCCACAGACATCACCTTCACACTACAATGTTACTGATAATAATTTATCAGCCATGATCTTATGAAAACTGACATTTTCATGATTGGTTTACGCACTGCTGTGCACTTTGCATGCCAATGTATTACCTTGGAAATGGTAAATGGCCTGTATTTATATAGCGCTTTACTAGTCCCAAAGGACCTCAAAGGGCTTTACACATCCAGTCATCCACCCATTCACACAATGGTGATGACAGCTACATTGTAGCCACACCCCCCTCTGGGGCGCACTGACAGAGGTGAGGCTGCCGGACATGGGCCCTCTGACAACGGGTGAAGTGTCTTGCCCAAGGACACAACGACCTAGACTGTCCAAGCCGGGGCTCGAACCAGCAAGCTTCTGATTACAAGGCGACCTCCCAACTCTTGAGCCACGATCGCCCCATAAATCAACCGATCTGCTTTTTTTCTCGTAAATGTGTGTTTTAACAACATTATAGAAACATAAAATCTCACACATTGTTGTAGTGAGATGTGGTTAGTTGTTCAGAGATAAGGATATTTCTGCACGGTAGTCTTATGCTCCCCGGAGATGTGGAGATGAATGATTCCACTCAGTTTGATTCATTAAAATTGCATTAGTCATTAGTATCCTGTCACACCAACAGTAACATGAATCTGATCTAATCGAGTGAGCGTGTGTGCCTGTGAGCATGATGTGAGGAATTTCGCTGTCAAATACAACGAGCCCTCTGTCTGTACCAAAGACTGATGCTTCCTCTGGAATTAGCACAATTATCATTTTCACTTCTAACACTCCACCAGCCAGTTTTCCAGCACAAAGGACCAGTAAATACCTAATAAGGTATTTTCCATCCAAAGTTGATTTCTTTTGCACGTCAACGTTCTTCCGCTGGCAAATCTCGGAGCGAGACGACAGGAAATTGAGCGCTGATGGATTAAAGCTAAACTTGCTTCTCACGCTTCAGAACAAAACAAAAAATTTTCCGTCTCTCTAAAATCTGATTAAAACTTGATGTCAGAAACAGAGACAGGTGCCTGAGGAGTTTTAGTTAATGGTTTCATATAACACACACCTCTCTGCTGTTCTGTCTTTCTTGGTCTACCTATTGATGGTTGTAGATATGAAGCTCTTCATAAAGCTACAGAAGTTCTAGGCAGCAGCTTTCAGTTTGGGTTTTGGTTTTAGGCGTAAAACAACACAAAAGTTATACGCAGTTTATTTTAAAGTCCACCTGACAGTGTGAGGAACTTCAAGTTCATACAGTTTATCTTTAACCTCCTAAGACCTGAACTCTTTCATGGCATGCATTTTTAATTTCTCTTTGCTATTTGAGCTGATTGTGACCTGTAAAAAAAAAAAAGTAAAAACAAAGATTTACGTGATTTGTTTTGTTTTTTTGTTTTTTTTACATGATTTTTGTTTCTGACAGAAATGAGATCCACAAATTAGGACATTCGCTTTAAATTTCGATAGAACAGTATATATATAATGTCCTCGTAAGTGGATATCAGACCCTTGTAGAGCAAAATTTGGTATTTTGGTCTAGACAACCCAAAATGTGATGTCCACATATGTGGACGCCAGGTCCTAGGAGGTTAAAGTTCAGTATTGCGGTGATCGGACCACCCAGTGGTCTTTTTTAAAGATGTTTTCTTTTGGGCATTTGCTCCTTTATTAGACAATTAAATAATAACCTCACTGTCCGCACTGTCTCACTTACCATTATTTTATTAAAACACAATATTTCAGTCCAACAGACCTTCATCCGGTACAAAAGAACATCGTGCACGCAATCGCTCCCATCCAACAGGCAGTATTCAGTCATCCAATTAGGCAAAACTGGCTGTCAAAACAGATCAAACGTGTGTGCTGCTAATTAGATATGTCATGGTCCAAGTTTATTATTATCATTTTCCAATTTATTATCATGATTATTATTATTGTTTGAGTTCTACGTGTTACATTCGGTCTGAGTCTGCGTCTGTATCTCTGTCTGTCTATGGTGTCACCCCGTCTGTTTGTGAAGCTGTCTGTTTAGTTCAATGTCTTGTCTGGTTCCATGTGTCTGAGTTTCCTGTTTTATTGTGTAGGTCTGTATCGTATGTGAGTGTGCTCAGTTTACGTCTCGTCAGCTGTGATTTCTCCCAGGTGTGTTCCCCTCCTGTCTCTCATCCCTTGATTACTGCCATCTGTGTATTTAAGCCCTGTGTTTCTCTGTGTCAGTGTCGCGTCGTACCCTCAGAATTATGCCTGTGTGTTCAGTTCTCGGTGTCATTGTTCTGTTCACGTTTTCGTTTGTCGCCAGCAATAAAGCTAAGGTTCTCAGTTTCAATTCAGTCTCAATTCAATTCCAGAGTCTCAGAGTCTCACATTTGGATCCTCCTCTCCATCCGCCTGCACACAGAGCCCTGACAAGATAAGACTAATAAAAACATCTGCCTCTAAAAACAAAACAAAATAAACTACTTGTATTAATTTAATTTACTATAAACATCTATTTGGCAGTCTATACATGATTTGGATCTATAGAATATCACAAGTGTAAAGTTTGTGCATATCGATACTATATACTTACAACAAAATGCAAAAACAGTATATCGAGCTAAATGCTCCCTAAGACATTGAACCATGAAGGGACTAGAACACTATATTTACAGAAAAACAAACATGACTGATGGATGCATCTGTTGCCACTATACACTTTGGTAAAAACATTCAATAGAAAAGCTCCAGCTGTCACAGATTCGAATGTGGGCCACTGCAGTAAATGTCGTAACAATATGAGCACCACAGAGTACCTTTGCTATAACTGGGAAGCATTTTGTGAGTTTTTGTTTTTGTTTGCCACTCCTCATTCAACGATTCTCTTTTTCCTTCCAAACCTGATTCAAATATACAGGGAGTGCAGAATTATTAGGCAAGTTGTATTTTTGAGGAATAATTTTATTATTGAACAACAACCATGTTCTCAATGAACCCAAAAAACTCATTAATATCAAAGCTGAATGTTTTTGGAAGTAGTTTTTGGTTTGTTTTTAGTTTTAGCTATTTTAGGGGGATATCTGTGTGTGCAGGTGACTATTACTGTGCATAATTATTAGGCAACTTAACAAAAAACAAATATATACCCATTTCAATTATTTATTTTTACCAGTGACACCAATATAACATCTCCACATTCACAAATATACATTTCTGACATTCAAAAACAAAACAAAAACAAATCAGCGACCAATATAGCCACCTTTCTTTGCAAGGACACTCAAAAGCCTGCCATCCATGGATTCTGTCAGTGTTTTGATCTGTTCACCATCAACATTGCGTGCAGCAGCAACCACAGCCTCCCAGACACTGTTCAGAGAGGTGTACTGTTTTCCCTCCTTGTAAATCTCACATTTGATGATGGACCACAGGTTCTCAATGGGGTTCAGATCAGGTGAACAAGGTGGCCATGTCATTAGTTTTTCTTCTTTTATACCCTTTCTTGCCAGCCACGCTGTGGAGTACGTGGACGCGTGTGATGGAGCATTGTCCTGCATGAAAATCATGTTTTTCTTGAAGGATGCAGACTTCTTCCTGTACCACTGCTTGAAGAAGGTGTCTTCCAGAAACTGGCAGTAGGACTGGGAGTTGAGCTTGACTCCATCCTCAACCCGGAAAGGCCCCACAAGCTCATCTTTGATGATACCAGCCCAAACCAGTACTCCACCTCCACCTTGCTGGCGTCTGAGTCGGACTGGAGCTCTCTGCCCTTTACCAATCCAGCCACGGGCCCATCAAGACTCACTCTCATTTCATCAGTCCATAAAACCTTAGAAAAACCAGTCTTGAGATATTTCTTGGCCCAGTCTTGACGTTTCAGCTTGTGTGTCTTGTTCAGTGGTGGTCGTCTTTCAGCCTTTCTTACCTTGGCCATGTCTCTGAGTATTGCACACCTTGTGCTTTTGGGCACTCCAGTGATGTTGCAACTCTGAAATATGGCCAAACTGGTGGCAAGTGGCATCTTGGCAGCTGCACGCTTGACTTTTCTCAGTTCATGGGCAGTTATTTTGCGCCTTGGTTTTTCCACACGCTTCTTGCGACCCTGTTGACTATTTTGAATGAAACGCTTGATTGTTCGATGATCACGCTTCAGAAGCTTTGCAATTTTGAGACTGCTGCATCCCTCTGCAAGATATCTCACTATTTTTGACTTTTCTGAGCCTGTCAAGTCCTTCTTTTGACCCATTTTGCCAAAGGAAAGGACGTTGCCTAATAATTATGCACACCTGATATAGGGTGTTGATGTCATTAGACCACACCCCTTCTCATTACAGAGATGCACATCACCTAATATGCTTAATTGGTAGTAGGCTTTTGAGCCTATACAGCTTGGAGTAAGACAACATGCATGAAGAGGATGATGTGGACAAAATACTCATTTGCCTAATAATTCTGCACTCCCTGTAGTTGAGAGCCTCAGCTGATCCACACATTTTTGATTTTGTTGTCAAATTTATTTATTTTTCTTTCATTTTTGGCAATTTTTTATATTTCAGACATCCGTATGTACAGGTGCACATGCCAGACCATGGCCACAACTGCAGCAGGCGCAGCCGTGATACTCGCTGTCTGCAGTAGCTTTGCTCTGACTCTATACACATCAATTGACTGTTTTAATTTTTCCAAGGTAGCTTGGTCCAGGACGTGGCCCTCTATGCAAATAGAAGTGTGAAAGGTCTTTAAAGCCACCCCGGCTGAAAATGAACAATTAAAATCAAGTGCACACAGAGTCAATGAGCGTACCATTGAGCAGGCTGAAAGACCAACAGTGTGGCACAACTTGCAGGACTGCAGACTGAAAACAGACAAGCTGAGCAAGCTTGTACCCTCTTTCAAAGAGAAGTGCCAAACATTGACTACGCTGCTGGAAGCAGTTCTTTTCTTGAATAACAACTACCAGAAGGAAGAGGCCTTTTCACATACATACAGGAGGTGAAACCCCTGGAAGAGCAACCAAGGCAGACAAATAATGAAATAATCGACTTGCGTACATCTTTACTTTACTCCAAATCACTGAGACGCTCTTTTCATGCCCAGTCATATTACTGACCTGTTATCAGTTAGCCTAATTAACTGCAAAATGTTCTCCCATCTGTTTTTGTTTATTACAAATTCAAATTCTGCCCAAGAACCAACCTTTCTTTGTGATTTGTTGCTGGCATCAGATTCAAAATGAACTAATATGTTTTATGAAATAATAAAATTGGGTTTTGGGGTTGTGTGTTGAATGTGGCCAAGCCATTCCAGACGTGTGTCTGATATCCATCTGTTGGTGTGATTCCTGCCTCACCATAATCAGTGTTGTTCACGTTGCTGTGATGCCACAGCTTTAGGACTTTGTCAATCACGATGTGGTTTCTGGAACAAACAGTAAGCTTTTATTAAATAATTAGAACATTTACTTTGCATTTGCATTATATGCAGGATTGGCAATATTAAGGTTGTCTTTCCATATTTAGCATCATGCTAGTTTGCTAGTGGTAAAGGTACAGCAGAGGTAAATAAAGTAAGCTGTCACATTTGGTATTTTAAAGGAAAATTTAAAAGAGGAAAAAAAACGCTGTGAACCAATTTCTGAAAAGCAAAAAGTGACACCTCACACTCGCTGTAGTGAACTATAATTTCCCATCTTCATATTTGAAAACCGTCCTAGAAACTTTATCCCCCGGCAGTGTTGCTGCTCCACTGACCCTGTGATTGTGAATGAACCCCAGAAACCAGCTGCTATTTATACCCGCTTTTCTTTCTCATTAATGAGACTTCACCTTTGCAGCTACGAATTCCACCTCAAAGGAATTTTTCAATGATGGCAAATTCACTATATACTGTACTCTAAGTACAAAATAAGTGCATAAGTGGGAAACAAATAACTTGTGCACTTTTCTATCTTTAACAATTTTTAATTGAAGGGAAAGAACATCACAAATACGATTGGACCTTTGTGTGCACAGGCGGAGGTTTTAAAAACAAGCCTTTTCAGATTAGTAAAGTGACTTTAAAATTTTTTGTGCATATCAGAATCCGAACACTTTATTAATCACTAAGGAAATTATGTAAATGCTCACTGTGTAGTCGGCCTTTCATACACACAGCTTACTTGCACTGAAATCGCTCCGTGTGTGAATTAGAGCCTGCCTGCTCTCACAGCAGTTTGTGAATCAGTCATAAAGATGCAGTAGTTAGTTTCATTTCAGTGATCTTGAATTTGTAAGCGAGTAATTGTTTTAATAGGACGTACGTGTGAGAGCAGGTATTTTTTCCAGAGAGAGCTAGGTGGTGTGCGTTTGTGCATATGGTCACACATCATTGCATGTGAGAGTGGGTAAATACATGTTAAACAACATGGAAAACTGTGCAATTCAATTCAGTTCAATTAAGGGTTGTGATGTTTCACTCGCTGACAGGAGGTTGTTGCAACACACATTTGCGATTATGCAAAGTTACGCTAAAGCGATTATACACATTTGTAAATCTTATTTTATGTTTGTAGATCATATCGTGGTTATGTGAAGTAATTTCTCTCTACATAATAACACGATCAGCAAACCATTTGGTAGTAGTTTTGGCACTGCGGGCAGGTGTGAAGTCCTGCCAAAGAAGGAAACCAGCATCTCCATAAGGCTCGTCAGCAGATGGAAGCATGAAGCGCTCTAAAATCTCCCAGTGTGTGGCTGCGTTGACTTTGGACTTGATTAAACACACATTACCAAGAACCACTGACAACAACAGATGATACAACAGCCCGAATAACCACAGACTGCACAAACTTCACACTGGACTTCAAGCACCTCATATTCCTCCAGACTCTACAGCCTTGATTTCAATATGAAATTGAAATTTCACTGTCATCTGTAGAGAGGACTTTGGAAAACAGAAAAACAGGTCAGTTCCTCTCAAGGCTGCCATCATCACTGTTGCTTGTGCAACTTTTTCTTCCACACGTTTCCCTTGCAGGCAACTTTCCATTAATATTATTTGATACAGCATTTTGCAAAAAGCCAGCTTTTCAGGAATCACCTTCCCTCACTCTCCTCACTGATGACCGTTATCTGGACAAGTGTTGGATGGTCTTCACCATGACTGAGGTTGGGGGTATTGAACTATACTGTGAGAAATACAGTGTTTATAATGTTTTACTAGATACCAGATTTCTGATTTCCATGGACTATAAGCCATAATAATCCAATTTAAATCAAAATGCTTAAAGTTCTTCATTTTATAAATAATTTTAATTTTAATTCTTTTAATGCCCCCAGAATACCACTTGTGATCTTTCAGGATAGCTCCTGGAGAAGACTGCAGTTTATATCAATAGTTAGATGTCACATCTCATAGATGCTAAGGGAAAAAAACATCAGCAGTGTGAAGCTTTGAGTTTCTGTGCTGCATATGTTGCTCCTACAGAGTGTTATTGGCTTCTGCATATGCCTCAGAAGCTCATAAAATTACAACAGTTTACATCTGTCTGCACTTGAAAGGAAAAGACTGCATTAATAACTATAAAACATAAATCAGTTGTTAAACTCTTACATATGGAAATAAAACCGTAGAAATCAATAGAGATGCTTTTATCTAATACAGTGTCTGGCTCAGTTAGCTTTACAGTTAAAGCTAAAAAGTGCTGTTCATGAAAGGCTCTGCTGATTAAGGCCCCTGTCCACACGTGCGTGTGTGTTTCGGGAAACAGCTTTTTCTCTGCATCCTGGCCTTTCAGCCACACATCAGTGAGAACAAAGATTTTTGTAAAACTCCTCTAAGGTTGAAGATTTTTAGAAAGTCCATCTCTGCTTTGAAACTGAGGAAAACAAAGATGTTTGCCTGGCCCTGCTGCATGTGCGCACCTGTTCCTCCTTGTATCGACAGCAGACTTTGTTGTTGTATTTCATCTTTTGATTGGCTAACATTTCTGTACAGTTAGGATTATATCACCACCTTTTGCTCTGGCTTGATAGAATTTTTGGCATTTTCATCTGAATGAAAATAGTTTTCAAAATAAAAGCAGAAATCTCAGTTTTCTAAAAATACCCATGTATGTATTGTATAAGTGTGACAGATCTATGAGGTTTTATTGATTTGTGTTTTTTTCCATATTCACTTATCTTCCACTGAAGTTTTATGGGCACTTCAAGTAGCCTTTGACTTGAGGGGACAGTAAAGTAAATTTGTGTTAAACATCACTCCAGATGTGAGTCTGTGTAAAGTCATGAGACATAGTAAGCACACATTATTGACAACATGCCTCTCTCGCAGACCACCATGATTAAATTATGAAGTATGATGCAATTCTCTGAAAGATTTGCAGTTCTTTGGGTTGCTGGTGTTGCTGAGGAGCATCTGGATTATGCTTTCAGACACCAGCTACACTGACACATTGATACCTTGATCTGAAGCTCATTTCATGATATATATAATGATATAGCTGCTTCAATGAGAAACAAACCTTAAGTTTATAAAGCTCTAACTCCTTATTGCATGACTCTTTGCCAGTTTCTAATTAACTGTGAGCAATTACAACAGCTTTTTACAACATCGACTTGGCTTAATCAGACCATCCATCACTTAGTAGTCCATAACACAGGATCTCTTCCTTTAGACAGATCAATATTGTTCAAACATTTGCAATCTGTAATGTTTTACATGACAGTATTAAGTTTTTCATTATAATAACAGATATTTGACAGGGATCATAGCTATCAAACCACCTAACAAACAGCTTGCGTCCTTGACTACAGTGACTTCCTGAGCACTCACTTCTTTTCTTTGAAGTATTCTTTTTCCAGAGTCGAATGATTGTACACTGTACCACTTAAATCACTTAAAAATGGTTCTTATGGTTCTACATGACATGAGCAAGGTCTACAAACTTCGAATTACAGCTCATGACTAACTACTAGTTGCAAGGCTTAAGTCCGCCATGAACAGGAAACTGATGAGCAAAAAAGTAGCACCAAAACTGGCACCTTTAAGTGAGTGAAATTTGCAGCTGCCCACATGGTCAAGACAAATGCATACTGGAGAAACATTTTATGCCCAGAGTTATGTTTGGAGGAGTGAAGGTGAGGCTTTCAAACCTAAGACCAGTGTACCAGCTGTCGAGCATGGTGGCGGTAGCATCATGCACTGGGCTGTTTAATTGCCAGAGGTATGGATAGAATAATGAAAACGTTACCTCCAAATTCTTCAACTTCCCCTCAAATCAACAGCTAGACAGTTGAAATTTAGATACAACTGGTTGTTCAACCAGGTCAATGATCTCAAACACACATCAGAACTGGTTTTGGAATGGATAAAGCATGCTAGCGTTAAGCTTTCCCAAAGCCCTGACCTCAACTCTATTGAAAATTTGCATTATTATCACTCCTTGGCGGCCGCTTATCGGGGCCTGGAGCCTGGGGCTTGCTCGGGCCACTTCGGAGGTGGGGTGCCCCCGGCCTCTCGGCCTGGGGCTCGGTCACTCAGGCACGGCTGGCTGCCGGCGGAGCTCACGGGCGCGTCACTGCAACTCCCCCTGGCTTCTGCTCCGCGGCTGCTGAGTGAGCCCTTATCTGGGACTCTCCTCAGCTCTTTCCGGGACAGTGGCGCAGCTGCCCCTCTGTTGGTCTTCCTTGGTCTCTTGTGTTCTGGGGGCCTCTGGATGTCTGGAGTTTTGATCTCCTCCACACCTGCTTCATGCCCTGGAGGACGGGGCTGTGGCCCCCCCACACCCTCTAGCAGATCATTACATGAAGGAACCTTTTAAAAAACAAAAAACAAGCACGTCCATGCTCACAGGTGTACACACGGGTGATCACACCCACAAACTACACCCTTTTTGGCTCCTACCTCAAAGCACACTGTGTTCTGTTGATCTTATGTGCTGCACAATAATGTTTAATATTTAGTATTTACTGTCATATTCCCATATATCATTGTGATGTTGTTTATTCTATTACTCTTGTTCTCTTCTGCTTGTTTTCTTTTTTCTTTCTCAGCAGGTGACCCAGGTGATTGATATATGCATTTTTTTTTCTTTTTTTCTTCTTTTTTTTTTTCTGCTCATTCTGTTGGTTTTTGCCCTTCTCCCCCGTCCCTCTTCTCAGCTGTTTCTCTTTCCCTCTTTCTTTCTCCCCTTCTTTCCCCCATTCAAGTCTGTCTATTCAGTAAGTGAAAATAAAATAAACAATAAAAGGTGAATCAAATGGACCATTATGGCAAGGCTGGGATGGTCAATTTGGTAAAGTAAATCCGTTGGGCATCTTTCTTTGCCTTTAGACAACAATTCTGATGGCAAAAGAGCCAAACGGGACAGGCAAAAAAAAAAAGAAAAAAGAAAATTTGCATTATTATTAACCATGTCTTTAGCAGGAAACTAACCAGTCTAAATTAAATCTACCATATATATAATATTTAACCCAAACTTGTTGATTGCTACCAATAGTGTCTGGTCGTGGTGCAACTTGCTAAGGGACATTTAGCAATGTCTCATTATTGCTGGTGTATGTATATTTTATTCTTTTTTTTTAATCAGTGTGGATTAGAGAATAAATTTAAACTTATGCACTCAATTATTATTATTTTTTAGACCTTAAAGGTGTATGCTCTACAATCATTCTACCTCGGAAGAAGAAGAGTTCAAAAAAATGATTAAAAGCCCAAAATTACCATGAACTTCATGTCCACGATGAGAGTGTGTAAACATCTGAAGTGTATTTGTTGGCCTACAATTCCACAGCTAACTCGTTAAGTACTGAAAGTCCACTGGTTTGCTTGAGATGACAAAGGGAACCCATGTGAAATAATCTTCTTGTCAGAAAAATACTGTGCTCTTCAAGTCCTTCACTGAAGACAAGGACAGACGCTGCAGGATCAATACAGAGGCAGAGCAGCGAGATGGAGGTCAAGACTGAGAAGAAAAATAATGGGCCTCGGAGAGATAAACACAGTGGGAACAATCTGAGAACTCCGGGGGAATTTCCTTCCGTTTCATGCTCTCTAAATTGCACCCCTGTCTCCTACCAACCCTTAAGGCACCTCATTATGAAAACCACCTGGGAGCTCTCTTGACTGTTCCTAACCTCGTATGTTCACTGACAGTGCACATCATGCTATGGTATCCTCCTAGGAGAGTTAGAAGAAATCTACTAAAAATCTGCACCACAGCACACAAGGGCTCCTTCTGAAAATTAGCAGTCATACAGTACAGCCTCATTCCCGTGGGAGAGGTCTACTCGGTACGGCAAATTCTGCTGCTCAAAATAAACAATATTTTTCCCCACAAAGTATACCCACATATTGAATCTGAAATTATTCCGCAAGCAAGCTAGCAGAAAAGTCAGAGACAAGTAAGAGATAAATGGATAGAACAGCTAACTAAACTAAAAGTGTATGCATAGTGTTGCTTAAAGGTTACTTGAATTCATATAGCAAAAGAAAGAACGGTTACAAACCACTGCACTACACTTTTAGCTTTAAAACCTCCTCATCCCGTTCCACTATCTCAGAGTTTCCCTCTGTGGCTGCTGAGCGTGGTTGGAGGCGCGATAATGGCCCACAGCCAGGAGGCAAGTCACACACTAACACCCCAGTCCTACTTCTTCCTAATGTATGAGGGCAAGTGAACAGGCATGAAGTATTCTTGGTGTGCAGGTGGGCAATCTATCTTTATTATAATACCACACACCAGCGAAGGGAGTCCACAGGTTTAAAAAAGAAACTGCAATTATTGTCATTCGCCCACGGTGCTAAATTTGATTTCCAGTGTGACCGTTTCCTTGCAAACATTTATAGCAACTGCATGAAGTTTTCCTGGTAGCCAATTTCAGAGCCTGCAGCAGATCATTTTTGTGTTGCACTGAATGGACAAATGTACGCACCATAAAGGGAAGAATAAAACAGCAACAGAACAACTTAAAGCAACTTCAGCTGCATCGATTTACCACCAAGGATTAGCATAATGTGTGTGTGTGTGTGTGTGTGTGTGTGTGGTTATTCATTGGGGTGCAAGCAATCTTTTCCCAGCTTCTGCTGTCTCATCCACATTTGGGGCACCGTGGGGATCACTGTGACAGTGTAAACCTGATCTAGCCCCCAGTGTCAGCGCTGGCATGAATAATTCACAGTGTTCGGGGTGGCGTGCTCCTGCAAATGGCAGACACACGCTGGAATGGATGCTGGGTTGCCCTTGATGTTTCTCTCCAGGTTGTCACAAATAGTTTTGGTGCTGAACCATCCTTTTCCACCTCCTCCAAGTCCACACGCTCACTGCTTGTTATCAGCAAAAGGACTCGATTCAGTGACTGCACAGTGCCATCTGTTGATCAAAACCAACGCCGAGCATCCACACAAGCCTGTTTTAATTAATGCTTGTGCCATGCCAAGGTTGTTCTTCGCTGTTACATGCTCCCCGCTGACGTGTGGACACACTCAAGAGACCGATTCATTGCATTCAAACAACTTCTACACACCAGTAATCCTCTGTAAAACGTGACGTGTTTGTTTTTTAATGATGTGTGTATTTTTGTGCTTCAGCTCAGTTTTTGTGGATGCTTATGTTGGTGAGAAATGTTTCGACAAAATAAGAAAAATAAGAGAATAATAATAAAAAATGATCTTTAAAAATTTAAGATTTCTTTAAAGTGGTTTTGTGTTACTTTTAGTTTAGTGTACTAAGCCTACCTTTCTACAGGCAGATATCTCTAAATTGCATATTGCCATGATATGATGTATGTATGGATTTCACAGTAACTGGTAATTCACACAAAATTGGGAATAGTTCAGGTTAACAATGGACATCAAGTGCTGTCAGATGATCGGTGTTATGGTTCCACTGTGACGTCGGACAGTCAGCCGATCAATGCAAAAGGTAAACGTTAATTCAGTTTTTTTTTCTGCTGTATGAGTATACAAATGAAGCAACTTATGGATTTGTTTTCCAGATATCATTAAACCTTTCATCTCCTACTTACTTGTTAATGGTTTTTCAACTTTTTCCTTTACAGTTTAATTATATTTTGTACTGCCAGCAGCTTTTTAGATGAAGGTCTTTTCCTCAAATGGCGATGGCTATATAAATATCTTACAAACTCCCAAACTACAACTATCCCCAAACGAAATAAATTAACTCTGGGAGGAGTTGCGGGTTTGATATTGCACAGCTTCCAGCCAGAAGCCTAGACCATGTCTGACAGATCATACACCTCGAATGCAACCTCTGTGGGTCTTGGACTGTGGTTTTGAGTTTTGAGATGTTTAGTTTCTCTAGTTTTGTATTTTTCATCAATCTTATTCTGTAATGTTGTTTTCTGTTCTCTTTATATTGCAGTTTGCTTTCCTTACCTCAGTTATCTGTGCCTTTAGTTCTTTGACAGTTTTAGTTGTTAGTTTGTGTATTTCCTGCCTCTCTCAGTCCTGTCACCGTCTCTGTCTGTTTACCTTTTGTCTCTGTGTAAAGTCTGCATTTCTGCTCTGTTACTTCCTGGTTAGTTGTGATAGTCTCTTCTTTTGTGTGCGTTGTGTTCAGTTTCCAGCTCTCCCAAGTGGAACAGTTTTGTTCTTTTTGACAATCTTGTCACGGCTGCAAACACCCCTGCACCCGGTGGACCTTTCCCTACCACACGTTTCACTTCTAGTCAACTTTCCATTAATATTTTCAGCAGTCAACTTCTGTGGCTTCGATGCATTGTTCCCCAATGACAGCTGTGTGTACTGAACTATAGTGATACAAGGTATTTGCACTGTCTGAATAGTAATTTACTCACACTGGAAATTAAACATTTTAATAATTTAAGATACAGGATTTCAGATTTTCATTAACTGTAAGCTGTTATTACCAAAGTTAAAACAAAAAACAAAAGGTAAAGGAAAGCTTACTTTTTTAATTATTAATCTATTTTGGATGCACTAGTGTTTGGATTTTGCACACTAATGCATTTCCAGGAACAATCTTCAAAGTAAAAAACTTTGAAGATTGTCAAAATGATGTTAAATATGCAGAAAATCAGGCTGCAGCCATCAGGAGGTCATTGATCAAACCTCTTTTAGATATTACCAGATATGGCTGCCCTTTTTTGGTAAATTAGGAAAGTAGGTGGAAAGTATAAGAACAACCAGGTTAAAGAAAAAGGAGGGATATTGATCTTTGGAAATATAAATCAAACTCAGATGTGTGCAAACATGACTAAGGACTTTATTAACCAAATCATTTTCCCCATAATATCCACAAATAAAAGTGATCTCTTTATATATATTCACATTGTATAATTTCATAGTGTGACAAAAATTCTCTTTCTCTGTCTCTTCTTTTTTTTTTTGGGATGTCCAGCCATTCCTATTAATTGTCATTGGATCAGTCGCCATGCAGTCGTCAGAAAGGTTGAAAAACATTACGATTGGTCAGCATTGGCGGTCACGTCTGGGGTCTCTCCTCTTCTCCTCTGTTGGCTCCTTGTAGTGCTAAAAACCCCCTCAGTTTCCCAACCACAGATTTCATCACACTGCGACAATAAAACAAAAATAAATTAAGAAAGCAACGTTCTCCTGCAGAGTCCTCCTCCCTGTCCCTTCTTCTTTTTTAAATATTTTCTGTTTTATATAATAATAGTAATATTAATAATGACTATAATTGTCCTTGATATAAATTCAATAGTATTTTTTTCTCTTTCTCAAATTTTAAATAAATCATTTTGGCAATCCTCATATTTTGTCACTTTAGAATAAAAGAATATTCAAGTAGAAAATAAAAACTGTGAGAGAAAATTTCATCAGAAGAGGAGCGAGGCGTGAGAGAATGAAAGGTGTGAAAGCAACAGAGAAGAGCGAGAGAGGAAACAAAGAAAAGAGTGAAAGAAAGAAAGACAGACTCAAAGAAAAGCATCCACTTCAGACGCATGTCAGAAACAGCTCTATATACAACAATTTCTGTTGTGGAAAACTGTCCGTCCTGTGCCTTTCGTCTGCCTCTTGTCCTTCCTCCTCCAGTGTGTCTGCAGTAGTCCTGTTGTCTGAAGCAGTCCTCTGTGTCCCAGTGTTATACCAGAGTGTAAGACTTGGCATAGGGGTTGTTGCTCTGTTTCAGGTGTCCTCTGGAGTCCAGCAGTGACTCCTGGGAGGTGCTAAGCTTGGCAGCCTGTGCTTGGGCTAGATCTCCTGAGGAAGGGACCTCTCCCCGGACCTCACCACGGGCCTCTCCCCTCTCCCGGACATCCCTGTGTGGGAGGGTGGAAGCAGTTCCTGGCTGCCACTGCTGAACCTCCCTGGGTGAGGGCACTTCCATAGGGGTGGGTTCCATGGGAGGTGGCCTCTTCAGGGTACGGCTCCTCTGGGGCTCCAGGCAGGTCTGACCCATGGCTCCTCCGCCTCCTCTTGTTTCCCCTGTAGCACCGGCACCACTTCCACTTGCTCCAGCACCACCTCCACTGCTGCTGCTGCCACTACTGCTGCTGACGCCCCCACCTCGGGCTGGAAGAGGCACGCCGCGGTTCAACAGGAAGTCCATACGGAGGTAAGGCGGCAAGTGGACCAGCTCTCCTCCTGGGAGGTGACACACAGGAGACAAGCAAAAAGACTAAAAATGCTGTCAGCTTCTAAGGTGTTTGTGAAACTAACTAATGTCCCACTCACAGAGGCCTAAAGACCAGTTGGAGACTGCATGGCAACCACTGGTTAATGAGAAACCACAGCAGGAGGATGCTTGCTAATACTATAAAGTGGTCACAAAGAAGTATGCAGCGCTACACCCAAACCTCCTTGAGGTTGCTTGGTTGCTTGCAGATTGCTGCAGTTGCCCACAGTTTGTACTGAAGACACTGACATGTCTGGAAAACACCTTCGTCACTTACTCACAAAGCAGTAATGAAGAAGTGAGGACTGCAATGGAGTTGCACCTTTTGAATCATGTTGGTCTCAGTGCTGAGGCTGTGAAGGTGAATTGTTCTCCTAGTCTGGCTGGTGCTAGGTGGTTAGTTAGAGAGTGTTTGCAGACAAATCTGTGTTTTCCATGCAAATAATCTGGTAGAGACCAAGGTGCAGCACCCAGGGTTCCTGTGACCAATTTCACCCAGAAAACTTCAGCAACTACTCACCATCTGCATATTCTTCTCTAGAGACCGGAGGTTGCCAGTGGGGTTACCAACCTTGGGTAGCTTTCTTTTTCTCTGCCCATGATGGAAATATCTGTCTTTTCTATCTCTAGCTGCTAAATGCTCAATTACATAGATTCTAACGGTTTTGGGGGGCGAGACAGTTTATAATGGGTGTCAGGATGTTTTTTTTAAATCATTTAGCTTCTGTGTCTGGAGGAAATGCTAAGACCAGTGGGACTAATGAGTAGTTATGTTATGCACCATAAACCAAAGCAATGAGGTGAAAGCCATTAAAATGCTCTGCAGAGCTACTGGCAATAGAGTCGGGTGATAATTCTCCTTGGCTTCTTCATCACAAGATTACACGCGGTCATTTGCTGATTTGCTGAAGACATCGATTTGGGAAGCGTTATTTATTGTCAGCTATCAGGGGTATTTAAATCAATCTAAGGCACTGCTTCAGTGAGGAGGAAATAAAGAAATCTTTGAGATATCATTTAACATAAGCTGATTTTAAGAGATGCCTCTGCTTGCCCTGAAACAGTGAAGCTACTTTCTGGGCTCCCTGCTTGTTCTTCCTTCCCCTCAGTTTAAATTAATTGCACAGAGCCGGAAAAGAAATCTATATTTAATTCACATTCACGCCGGTACATTTTCTCACCTTGGGCCCCTCTCGGGATTATGATTCACGACTATTATTTTAATGTAATACCAATCTTCGCTATTTGTGAATCTATTTAATTTAAGAGTTGGTATTGGGAAAAGAGTGCAGGAGATAATGTAATAGGAAAATGAATATTACAGTGTTAACTTTGCTATCACTGTCAGGGACGGATGCAGTGATGCAGTGGCTCTCTCCTCTTAAAGCGATGAAACTGAGTTATGGCCTTTGTCTCTGCCACCGGCATATATGTATGACATTCATTCATTTGTCAATTTGCACTTTTCTCTCAGTGTTTCACTGCAGGAATGAGAAGAACCTTCAAAGGCCTGTGGACACATAAAGCAGGTCAGATTTAATATCTTGACCAAGTGATAAACTTTGACTAAATGCTGTCCTGTCAATTGTTAAATAATCCTGTGAGGTGTTGGATTAGGAGAGGCGCTTTGGGTTCAGCGAGTTTACTGCTATTGTATCCATTCTACTGAGTGGATTACATGTTTAACACAGCAAACAAGCCAATCTCAAAAGAGCGTCAGGTTACCAGATTGGGTGCTCTGCGGCGAGATTGAACACTTGATGAGCTGAGCAGCACCTGCACTGTTTCATTAGTCATGGAGCGTTTATGTTTCACGGGAGCAGGGATCAACATTTCAACACGTGTACAATTTAACGCTAAAATAACATTTTCAACGCATGCACTCTCTCTCCCACGCACACTGACACACTCACATGTACTCGGCCCACACATGCACAGAAGTATACGCTATATGTAGACCCACACTTCCTGCCTGCACAGCATTAGCCGAGGTCATGTTTGCACTTTCAGCCCAACGTGACCTTGGAGAATGGATTTCTGGGTTCACGGGGAGAATGAATAATTTACTGTGTTTCATAACAAGCCCTATTAGTGCCACCAAAGATGATGAATGAGGAGGAGTGTTGATTGAATTAAATATAGATTTAAGTGATTCCGTGGGGGCTCATTAGAAATGTGGTTTGAAAATTCATCAGCCAGTAAATTTCCGATCGTTCAGTAATGGGGCGTTATGTGTAGCCACGATACAACCGCAGCTCTCTGCCAAACACATTAATCTGTGCAAGTGTCTGTTACCTTATCGCTGTAGTCTTCTGCAAAGGATATTATGTGTGTCGTTAAGGAAGAGCTACGCGCAAAATATTTACAAGCTGATTGTGCGACGATTGCTGCTCATGGCCCCGTAAATCCAGAGGATTTGTTGCAAAGGCCCAGTGGAAAGCAGCACCTTTGACCCCTGCATGGACAGGTTAGGTGAGCTCATGTCACTCAGGTGTAATAGAGACAAATATAGGGTTGAAGTCAGGTCATTTACCCACAGTCAAGCAAAACAACCTCCACACTGGGTCTGTATTTTTTAGAATTTACAAGTGTGGAGATGTTTTAAATGAGCTGTCTGGCATTTTGGGAAAATCACTCTCTTCTAAGAGCTTGTTGGAAAGATCGATACTGCTTTCACGTCTGTATGGCTACACCTGCAGAAGCAAGCATGACATGGCATTAAAAATGTCTTTTAAGAAGTTTAATACGGCAGCGGTCCTGGGCAAGTGCACACCATAAGTGATGAACTACGCCTATCATCCAGTTTCCATGCTCACCTGTGCTTTGGATAGCACTATTTCCCTGTAATTGGACTTCTGTTGGTCTTTGAAAACATTTAAACTCTCATTCAAGAGGCTTTTTCAGTCCCAGGTAACTGGCCAGGAAGGTCTTCTGGGGACTTTCTCCTTTTGGAGATGATCCTGAGGGGGACACGTCATCACAAATAAAAGAAGGCCCATTCCCTTCTTTTTTCAAGCTCTCAGGACTACCGTGACCTGGGTGACAGAGATCCTGCATCCACATATTCAACAGTAATATGCATACAGTGTTTCTAAATAATTTTGGCCAGATTGGTTAATGTTTTGCATCTCTCTCTCTCTGTACTCTACAAGACAACTTACTAATAAATAGAGCTTTGATAAATCTTTGTTAACTGTAAACTTCCAGAAAACCATGTAGTCATTTTATAGTCCATTAACTGCAAAGGCAGCAAAATACACAATGCTTATACAGCTAAGAAAAGCCGTACCTACCAGACCTGGTGTCAATTACTAATGTAAATGACACCAGGGTCTCAACACTCCGCGCTCCCACACCAGCCTGAAAAGAGTCTGGTATCACACTGACAGGTCTCCAGTGTGGCGGTAAAGAGCCGTTTTGTGCCGAGTGACAATAGGCAATAGAGATTAGGTTGACTGATAGCCTTTAGCCGACCTCTCTCTCCGCTAAACTGGTGATACGAGTCCGCCGTCCTGTGCATAAATGTTACAAACATAATGAAGCCTAAGAGGCCTCAACCCAGTCAGGTCAAACTGAAGATTCTGGGATGCTTATTGTTGAGAAACAAAATAACAACAACACAGACCTAAATTTCCAAACACCTTCGACTCTGCTAATTATCTGCGGCCCCAGAGATCAGAGGGGATGACAAAAGAGCTGTGAATACGTGTGTGTGTTTTTGAATGTCTGCGCTTCTGTGTGTGGCCAGCAGCTTTGCAGCGGGACTGCCAGATCTTGTAACTGAGCTGCAAATCTCCCAGGAGGAGCAGAGGGTCACGTAAGGTAAGACTACAAACCGAGAGGAGAGAGCACAGCACAGCAGGTCTACCTCAAATTGCAGAAGTAATGAAAAACTTTGGAGTCACAGTTTAAAAAACAACAACAAAACATACGTATCAATTACTAGTAAAACGTTTTTTTGTTTTCTAACAATGACGAGCTTCCCCGGGGTTCAGCAGGGAAAACTGCATATTGGAATTCTTCTTGTTGCTTTGTTAAGGGCCTAAAAGTTGCCAAAACAAGGAGCTACTCTCCCAGGAGGCCTGTAAAGAGCTCTGTACTGGTTTAATGAGACAATACCTTAGCACCAGCTGGGTGAAGACTAAGGGGATGCATCCTTAGGATGGGAAGCTGATGGCAGCTGAATTAAAGCAGAGAGTGGCCATAAAGTGAACTGACCGGCTTCTGCAGAATAATATGTGGTCATTTACAAAACAGCTTAAAAACCAAAGAGACCAAAGTCACTGGTTTTGTTGAAAGACTAGAGAGGTTAGAGAAAATCTTTAATGTAATGTGATTTAGCTGTTCTGCCCATTACACAAAACTATACCTGCCTGTCGGCTTGTAGCTCGTGTTGTTGTAGCTCGTGTTGTTGTAGCTTGTGTTGGCTGCAACAGGAGAACAAAAATCTTTCCAGGACATGTTTGCTCACATTGTTGGTGAAGAAGTAGCTCAAATTTTCCTGTGCGAACCACACAGGTGAGAGAGGTGCACATGAAAGCAAATGGATCTCTGCAACATCTGTTAAGCTATGTTCAGATGAGCAACCCAGTCAGTCTCAAGCATGTGGCATAAATGATTGCAGCTGCCCACATTTTTTGTCTTAGATTTCTGGTTAAATTCTCTCAACTAGTTTTCCTAATGAAGAAGACGAATATAGAAGCTTTTCTGTACATCTAAATGCAGTTTACTGTCAGAAAGGGTGGTTCAGCTACGAACTGTGTGTACGCTGGGCGTGACAAACACCACATCCTCACCAGGTCTGTGCGCTTTGGGCACGGCCATGTTCATGACCCTGCTGACATCCTGAGGTTTGGGCGGAGAAGCGGTAAAGCGGCAGATGCCCGACTCGGACGGTGTGCTAGAGGTCAGGCTGTCGGTGTAGTCGTTGGTCCCTGCTGTCATCTGTTCAGATGAGGTGTCAGAGATGAAGCACTCGGTGATGGTGAACTTGGCATGGCGGAGCTGTTCCTCCATCTTGGCATGCTCATAGGCTCTGGCCAGCTCCTCGTAGGTGGAGGAGGCACTCTCTGTTGATACCATGCTGCTCCGTGCGCGATCTGAGGGTCACAAGTCACACATCGTATAGCACATGCTTAGTTATTGTAAAGAATGGTGTATTATGAAAAGCTACGGTTTATCATATATGTGGATTATTGCCGTATTTCCTGTGCTTTTCAGGTTTATTTATTATTTAATGTGTTTTAAATATAAAAAATGCGTGGGTTCAAGTTGGACTTGTACCCTGCAATCTTCAGCCAAGAGTACGCCCCAAAACTGCAGTTTGGAATAAAAAACTGCAGCCCAAATGATTTGGATTGCAGAGAAAAGCCAACGTGATATTCATGCTGACTCTTCACACTTGAACATCTCCCAACAGCAACACGATTTCCGTCACCTCCTCCAACTTTAAACCCTGAATTCTACCAAGGGCTACATATGAGTCCATGTTGTTTCTGGACAGCACTGCTCTACCTGTATCCTGTGAGGGGCTGACACTGTAGCTGTCGCTCTCTTTGTCCACAGATCCAGTGGCACGCGGAGTGGGGAGTCTCCAGTCAGTGGTCAGGGTGTGTGAGGAGCTGGTGGGGTGTGGCCGGTTCAGAGTCCACTGGCTGGCGTATCGGCTCCGTGCTGCGGCAGGACCAGCTTTGGCAGTGCGTCTGGCAGTGGGATCTAAGTAAGGACAGAGGGGGTCGCACTGTTAATGAACACAGGTAATAATTTTCAAACCACCAAAGTCCTCTGACACAACAAAAGGCATATTTTTTAGTTTAACTATTAGTTATCTAATAAATAATTGTTAAATGACATGGATAGATCTATTTAGTCCTAGCAACCATTGCAGAGTCCACCACACATGACAGGCACGAGACAAATGGATGCGAACAAAAAAACACATTTTTTCCGTAACTGTGCAGGGATTTAAAAAGTGAATATGTGCGTTTCCTGCTGGGCTTTCATGTAAAGCTACAATTATTCTCTCTAAGAGAACTGAACATTACACTCAATCCAATTGTCTCATTGCAGACAGACACACAAACCGTCACCTATCACCCTGACCCAGACAGACTACTGGTCTATTCACTGCTGGGCAGATTCAGTCTTTAAAAAAGGCCTGGATTGGATCTGTGCAGAGAAGAATAGTGCTGGTAATTGTAGTAGGTCAGGCTGTAATTTTATCTGTGCGGATGGGGGGATAAATGATGGAGGTGTTTGGCCAGCAGCAGGGAGGAGGAAAAAAAAGCAGAGTCAGCATCTGGGTTCATGCCCCACCGGACAAATTAAACGACCCAATCGTGTGGCTGTTTGATTAAAAATGACTGCAAATGCGTGTGTTTGACTGTGATGAATATTGGACTCGTGCCCATGTTTTCAATTTTATGTGAGCACAGATATGCTGTTGTTCTGTTTATGTCTTGTTTATGTGTTGGCAGATATCAAGTAAAGCTAAAAAGCACATGTTAATGAAAATTAAGAACTTTTCTGATGAATTACAGTCATATTTTTTACAGTCAAGAACCCTGCTGCTGTACTTTTGGAGAGGGAGGTTATCTCACCCTGTCAGTTCAGCACCTTGAGTCTTCTACTATAAAGTAGAATATAATCATTCCATTTAGTTTTGATTTACATTTCAAACAGCCTGTTGTAAAATGAATAATTTAAAGTTTAAGCCATTTAATTAGGACAAAATGAACCGCGTGACTCGGTGTTACAAATACCACAATATATTGTTAGGTGAATCCATCTGCAGCTAACTTTCTGCACAAAATCACTTTGGTACATCACTAAGTGTGTGCATTGAGGTCTGCGTCTGTACTCGGGTCCAGCTGGCCAGTTGGAGCACGGCAGTCAGATGGGAATATGTCAAGAAAAGGCAGGGAGATAACAGCTCTTCATCACTTCTGCTTCAGTGGGACTCAAACACCAGAAGCCCAGCTGTTGTGCTTTGTCATCTCACTGCTGAAAGGTGGTACAATACTCCACGTGAGCTGCCTACTGTTAAACTCAGACCGGCTAGAAAACCCATTTGCTTTGCATGTACTGTACTTCAGCGCGATTTGCACTGAAAAGCTTTTACTGTTTGTGTTTTATGGTTTAAGATGAAGCTGCAGAACAACCAAATAAAACAATATTACTGCTTTATCCACAAGACAGTATTCAACAGTATGCTAGAAGCACAGCACAGCACTTGCAGTAGTATTAGTATTATTAGTAGTAGAGGAAATAAATGTTGAGCACTGACGGTGGTGGGACTCACTGGTTCCAGGCCTAGCATCGGACACATCCACCAGCGGTCCAGTGGCCTGTGACAGAGACTGGTAGTGGACTGTGTGGGTCACTGTGGAGGACTTCTGTTTATTGGTCTCCCCAAAGTCATTGTCTGTCAGCAGCACGGTAGACCTGTCATCTGCAAAACGGAGGAAAAGACTTTAAGTATCGTCCATATTTTACACTTAGACGCACAAGTCTGACTTTGAGGGCCTTACCGATTGTCTCCATGGTGTCTCTCTCCTCGATGAGGAGCTGTGCTCTGGGGATGTCGATGTGCATTCTTAGCGTTTGCTGCTGCTTGTTCACTGTGTCAGGGGTCCGGGTGTTCTTACTGAGGAGATTAATAGGAAAAAAATCCTTACTTTTCAGCTGTGATTTTGCACTATATTGCAGAAATGCTAATTCAATTTAATTTAAGCTGATAAGTAGCTGTAAGAAAGCAGGAGGGACAGTGTGCATGCGATATATTTGATTCTTACTGATGGGCACTGTAACTCCGGGCTACACAGTGATTTATGTTCCCCGCTCAAAGGAAAGCTGTGTGCATAAATTAAAATTAGGAACACATACCTCATCAGCATTTCTGCCAGGCTTTTGGCATCTGTGAAGTCAGCAAAGAGGCAGTTAATATACTATAATAGCACTGTCCTAGTTGATAATCCACAGCAGCGCTAAGAGTCTACAATCACTGACAACAACTCTTACAGAAAGGCGCCAGGTGCAAAATACTCACAGAGGCAATTTCTTCATTTTAAAGGCAAACTAAGCCTAAAGTTTTACATTTAAGATTAATTACACAACACATTTTTGTCCGAGTGCTTATCTGTGTAATGGAGATCAGGTTTGCACACAGACATGTTGGGTTTATGGACCAGATTTACACTTCACACTGTAAACAGAATGCAAATTCATACAAATTATAAAAGCAACACAACTTAATCCACAACCCACCTCTGAGTCTTTTGAGCCTCTGCTCCCGCCTTCTCCTCTTTAGCACCATGAGCATAATAAAAACCAGCACAGCCACCACAAGAATAGAGGTGATGGTCACCACCATCTTCAGACCTCCACTGCCTGACATGTTGTCTGAGATGGGATCTCCTGTTTTCAGCAGAGGAGGGATGGTGCCTTGAAAGGAGGGTGAAAAAACAACATTTGTTAACATTTTCAAATACTTTGCTTTTGAATCTTCAAAAACATTTAATATTCTACAACAACAAAGTGCTGTTGATGGTTTCCTGCAAGACAAACACTGAAGATAAGCTTTTATGCAACACAGTTAAAGAATACAGGGATGATAAGATGCTGATTCTCTCTTAGGATGCTGCTTTTCCACATGCGTGTTCTTTATTGGGATGTCACAAAGGATTCAGCCGAACCCCAAGAGAAGACTCGAGTACACATGACCAGTCGGTGGATTTAAACCTGGTTAACATGGTTGCAAACCTTTGCACACTTTTTAACTTGCAAAAATATATGTATTTGTGACATTTTGGTGCTGTTTTAAACGGCATGCACATTGGCAACATTGGATCAGCTTGTCCATTTCCTGTCTATGTTTGTGAAGTAGCTGTTTTCATCTGGTCTTAATTTATTAGTTAAACTATTTTCTTCCTGGTCTCAAAACCTTTTCAGTTCAATTCAATTTATTTTTATTTATATAGCACCAAATCACAACAACAGTCCCTTCCCGGTGCTTTATATTGTAAGGTAGAGACCTTACAACAATACAGAAAACCCCAACAATCAAATGACTGCTTTGATTAAGCACTTAGCAACAGTGGGAAGGAAAAACTCCCTTTCAACAGGAAAAAATCTCTGGCGAAACCAGCCTCAGGGAGGGGCAGCCATCTGCCATAGCTGGTGGGGGGATGATGGGGAACCAGGTTTGTAGCAGACTGAATATGTGGTGTTAAGTCCGCAGGACTGCTTCTCAGCAGCTGCATTAAGCTGTAGACCCACTCTCACACTCACAATAGCATCCACACACACTTGTGTCCCACACACACTCACTCACATACATGCATGCACGCACACATAACACCCTTACAGGCAGCTTACACATCTCAGCAAAGCTCTTCAAAGGAAATAAGTTAACCGTCTGGAGAGCACAGTGCTTACAAGTTCCTATCCTTCTTCACAGATCCTTTGTGCATGACTAACACAATCTGTAGCCCAAGGCAAATAGAGCGACGCCACAGCCCATGGAGAATCAGAAGACCATCCCCATTCTCTTACTGAGCCTTGTTCAAAGGCTGATAAAACAGTGGGACAGACAATCTAAATAAAAAATACATTCTCGACTGTAGGCAGAAGTGCAGAATGGCACTTTATGGTGTAACGCCGACTCTGCGAGCAGCAAACAGCACCAGAGTATTTAACAGAAGCTTTACTGAACAGACCTCTCAAGTCTGAGAAGCAACGAAAGGATCACACTTTTGCTGTAGTGTTTCCTCGGCTCAGAACAGCCTTCGATTCAAGTCTTCCTTTAACAGTTTGACCCTTCTTAACAGCTAATATATTTTGATTCTTATTATGAGCTATTTTTGTGTATTTTTCATGTAGGATACCTTGTTATTCGTTTCAAATTTTTCTGCTCATTGGAAATATTCTTCAAACTCTGGAACACTCTACAGTTTTCTGTATAAATAAACAATTACTATTATTATTACTGTTAATTGCAATCATTGTAAATACACTATACGGACAAAGGTACGGGACCACACCTCTAAATCTTTTAATTTTAATGTTTTTATTGCCACAGCTGTATAAAATCAACCACCAAGCCATACGGCAGGGGTGGGCAACTCCAGGCCTCGAGGGCTGGTGTCCTGCAGGTTTTAGATATCACCCTGGGTCAAAACACCTGAATCACATGATTACTTCATTACCAAGCCTCTGGAAAACTTTAGGACATGTTGACGAGGTCATTTAGCCATCAACTGTGTTGGATCAAGGACACACCAGCCCTCGAGGCCTGGAGTTGCCCACCCTGCCATATGGCCTGCCTTTACAAACATTTGTGAAAGAATAGGTCGTTCTAAAGAGCTCACTGGAATCGAGTGAGGTACTGTAACAGGATGCCACCATTGCAACAAGTTAGTTTCTGGAATTTCTTCATTCCTAGATATTACATGATCAATTAAAAATGGTTTTATTGCAACATGGAAGTGTTCAGCAACCAGATCAACTCAACCCTGTAGTGTTGATGGTGTTTAAGACTCCCCAGCGCTCTGCTGACAAGTTCCAAATCTGGCATCAACATCTAAGTATGTTTGACCATTTACTGTAGTCTTGGGCTCAGACTGGTTTCTTGCAATAGAATGACAGGGTTAAACATTTCCCAACAGACTTTCGTTTTAGTAAGAGCCCAATTTTGCTAATAACATTTCTTCCATCTACTTTTCACATTTTTAGTATTTCTTTAAACATTTTTATGATTTCTTGAGTCATCCATGATTCATCCAAAGATCCGTAACATGCAAACTGTTAAAATCCAAACTCACTTCCGTCAGCATTCAAAGTAGCAAAGGTGATCCTCTTCTCTGCTGAGCCGGCGCTGTTGGTGACCTTCATCTGCAGTTCGTACCACGTCGCCTCCTGCAATTCGTACAGGATGTAGCTCTTGGTCAGCGATGTGCGCTGGGCTGTGGTCCAGGTGCCTAAGTCCACTGCTCGGTACTCCAGTATAAAGGAGGTGATTGGACAGCCTCCGTTATTCCAGCCAGCCAGGTTGAGCCTGGCCCTCGTGGAGTTGATGCTGGTGAAGAGTTCATGTTCTTTGGCAAATTGAGGTTCTGAAGAGAATACAGAAAGAAAGTTACAACTTTTGCAAGTAAATACCAACTGACCTTGAAAAACAAAGTCAGTATCAGTGATTGAAATCAAAGTAGCTTAAGTATTATTTTAGATATAGTTCACCACTATTTAGCAGATATCTATGTCTGCCCGTGCATGTGCACCCACACATGACTGTGTGGGTGCACCAAGCTCGCCACTGAAGCTAGCTAGCATTAGCTGCTAAATGTCACCATCTTGTCCAAATATGGATTCCCTCATCTAAGCTCATGAATCCTCTCTCTGTGGGAAAACTGTAACAACTATTTTTGCTTTGACTGCAGAGCACATAACAAATTTATTAAACACAAATAAAACAATAAACACAAATATCAAAAACTTGTTTTAAAACTAAAAATTATAAGTAAATAACTTTCATTTGGTCATATGATCTTCTGCATTTTTGTAAAATAGAAAAAAAAATCACAGAAAACAACAATAATTATATTTTAGCATTAAAAAAGTTTTCATTAAAGAGCTTGCACCTAACTGGTGCAGTAATCATTGCAGTAACATTAAAAAATATGTTATTAATTACCAGTACTGCTAATTTGGGGTAGGTGTGGCATAAAGTTTGTTGTATAGGGTTAGGGTATATTATTTATTTTAAAAGCACCCTTTCCTGGTCAACTATACCCAATGTTGTAGCACTGCTGTTCGCATATTAATACTTGTTAGTATAATAATAATAATAATAAAAATAATATTTTTTTTAAAAAAGTACTCCACACCTTTCCCATGAGTCTTAGCTTCAATGATCTCACTGATGCGCCCTGGTCCCACTGCATTCTGGGCCGTCAGAGTGAATTTGTACCACGTGCCACACTTCAGGTTCTCCAGGCGGTATGAACGCTCGCTGGGGCTGATGGGAAAACTGCCCCACTGCTCACTGTTATCTTCTGAGTACTGCAGAATGTAACCTGCGAGGAGGAGAAAGAGGTATGAATGAAGACATGACACAGTATATCTGGAGTGAGCTGAGTCCGAATAAATTTGATATTTTTCCAGTAATACATAGTAAGCTTGTGTTCCTACCTTTTTAATATATTTATGGCTCCACAGTTAATTATTGGATGTAAGAAAGTATTTTGTTTACAGAGACAAACATTTGTAGCCTTTAATTCACCAGAATGTTTTCTGGTCCTGCATTTATCATCAAAGGAAAACTCTCAATAATGCTTAGACAGAGGCTTATTCTGGAAATTCCTGGAACAATTTCGAAAAATGTTATGACACGGAAGAACTTAAACATCTAAAAAGGATCTCAACTGTGAATCAAGGCAAACAGGTCCAACTATTTCAGATAAATTTGGCACGTATCGGCTAGGAAGCTGAAAAATTTAATCACAGTTTGTTTATAGGTTTTGTGGTCAAAGGATGAGGAAAAATAGACCAACCGCTCATCACAGGATCCCGAGAAAAGGCTACATGCTAGCCTGCAAACAGACATCAGTAAACTTGCAGTAGATGTGTGTATTTTGGTGATGGCTGTTGCTTTGTGCAGGAAAGCAAAACAAATATCACAGAGAAGGTATCATAGACAGCTTCTTTAACGGCTCCAGCTCTGAGCACAGGAGCCCCTCGATTATGTGCAATGATAAATCACTACAACTAGTCTCAGTGTGATTACACTTTCTTTAAGATGGAGCGCTTTAATCTTCACTTAAAAGGACCTAATCTTCCCTGCTGCTTTTTAATCTGGCTTTTAGGACTCCAGTATTGTGCTGCACCAGCAGATAATGAGACACGAGCAGCAGAAATGGGGGTCAGGCCACAGTTTGTGTGTGGTGGTGGTGGTGGGGGTAATTGTTGTTATATAAAGGTGTATGTTGTTGACCATCCACTTCCTTGTACTGTCTGTTGTATGTGCACATGTTATGTTCTGTGGATGTTGGACACCCTCACCTCTGATTGAACTCCCTCCGTTGTCTCCTGGTATCCATGACAATGTGATCGATGTGGTGGTGGTCTTGGTCACTGTGAGGCGTGGCTGATCAGGTGGTACTGTGGATATGAGGACAAACAAAGGTCAATGCTCGGTTAGTCGCTTGGATTAAAGTGTCTCATGGTTCACTTGATGCAAGTAAAAAGTCAGTTTACTCTATATGGTGTTCACTGTATTGGGTTGGGCACCTTGCTGTCTTTAGAACTGCAGTAATTCTTCGTGACACAGATTCACAGATTTTGGTTTACATTGGTATGACAGCGTTAAACAGTTGCTGCAGATTTACTGGCTGCACTTCCATGAGTCCATGAATCTCCTGTTTCACCAGATCCCAAAGGTGCTTCCCCGTTCTGATCCTTGGTTTGGTCTTGACCATGTCTATACGCCTAAACCCTGAGCGCTGAGTTTGTGCCGTGTGATTGGCTGATTAGACATTTGTGTTAATGAGCAGCTGAACAGGTGTACCTCACCCAAATGCCAGTGAGTGTGTATATAAAAGGTAGAAAATAAATATTTCTTACCTTGCACCTGCAAATTGAGTGTGATCTCATCTGACCCCCAGTTGTTGCTGGCCACACAGCTGTAGTTCCCAGAATCCTCTGCTTTCACTGTACGGATGAGGAAGCTGCCATTGCCGTAGACAATACGACGACCATCCACCAGGACGGGTGTAGGTGTCCCATTGGTGCTGGAAAAAGGCATGAAAATAATCTATCTGTATCCTGCTGACCAGTACTACATGCTTGTTTGTGCGTCTGTGTGAGACCTACTTTCCCTTGAGCCACTTGATGGTGGGAGGAGGGTCTCCAACCGCCCTGCATGGTAAAACAATGTCCTTCATCCAAGGAGTGGTCACTGTCCCATTAAACGTCAGGATCCTAGCTGGAGCTAAAAGCAGCACAAAAATAAGTTACTGTTCCTGTCTTCTTATAAGTTTATGCTCTGTGTGATTAAAGCACCACTATTAAAGGAACCATGCAATTCCACTTAAAGAAATAATCCGTGGGAAAATTCCTACATGACACAAAAAAGGCCAGTTTAGTTAGGATTTTGTACCTTTGGCCAGAGGCTGCACTGTGATTTTCTCACTGTTGTTGCCGTGACCTGCAGCAGTCACAGCCACCACCCAGATACTGTACTGTCTGGTCAGAACCAAGTTTGGGATCCTGTAGATGTATGCATCTGGAGAAGCTTCAAACTCACTCATCACCTGTGAAGCGAAGGGACGGAAAGGATTAATGTATCACTGGGCAGCATCAGCATGAGAAAGTGCAGAGAGGCTTGTGAGGAAGACTGAAGAAGACCATGAAAATCTTGTGGTATACAAATGCTATTACCATCGGATGCAGGTTGGAGCAGAAGACGATGTATTTCCTGATGATGCCATTGAGTTTGAGCGGAGGCAGCCAGGACACGTAGACTTCTGAGCCACTGGAGGCCGCGGCCTTCACTCCTGCTGGAGGCCCAGGAACTGCAGAGGAACAACACAGTGCCATTTACACTGAAGCATTTTCCAGGAGCAACTAAACTATAGTCAACGGGGAGTTATCTGGTATTTCTTATACCATCCTCTTTGGTGCGGACGTAGATCTGTTCACTGCGGACACCATCTCCAGCATTTGTGAAGGCTAACACCTGGATGCTGTAGTTGGTGTACTTCTCCAAACCATCGAGCTCCAGAGAAGGCTGACTGGTGGTCATATTTCTGATTTCTCCCAGTTCTGACACAAAAAAAGAAACATGTTAATAAGTCTGAATGTATAAACTGCGGCAGAGTAGAGCAAGAGCAGTTAATTCAGCTCTGAAAAGTTACAAAACTATCCCTCTTCACATGTGATAAAACTTAGATAAAGTATTTTAACCCGACAAAACTTTATTATATTATTACTCGGATTTTTACTCTGCTCTCATCTTCTCTTCCCTCTCTTCTTATGTCCTGTCACTCAGAGCTGAAGCAATGAGGCTCGCTGGAATTATTGCACTGTGAATTATTGATGGCGCCCAGCCAGACTGCAGGTTCGCTCACTGCTATACTGCTATATATTCACAGGAAATACAACCACAAATCTTCCCTCTGTGAACTGCAGGCTTCGCGTTTCTACTGCTGATTAGCATTTGTGAGCAATCAGGATGTAGTGTAACGCACCGCTGATTGTCCAAAAGTCACATGCTGGTCACAAAATATGAAAAATATAAAACATGCAAGTACGTTTATAATCCCAAGGAGATAAAACTGCATGAGACGTAAAAAAAAACAAAACATTATTATTAATGCAACAAGGTGGCTGGAAATTATATTTAAACCTTTAAAAATGGGTAAAAATGAGCTCATCGTTCTGCTGCTAACCACAAACAGGATGAGTCAGAGACAAAGCACCATGAGTGTTGAATAAGTGATAACTGTCCTACACACACACACACACACACACACACACACACACACACACACACACACACACACTGAAACAGCTTCAAAACACCATTTTACATCATATTGTTGCACCTTGACAAAACCACAGCGCCACCTAGTGCCTGGGTAAGCAAGCAACAGCAATGAAATAAAGACAGGGACCAAAGGATTGGCCTAAGTGGCAACTAAAAGGTGTGTGTGTGTGTGTGTGTGTGTGTGTGTGTGTGTGTGTGTGTGTGTGTGTGTGTGTGTGTGTGTGTGTGTGTGTATGCTAGTACCTCCGTCAGGCAGGTTGGCCCAGTAGATGACTCTGTAGCCCTGCAGGTTCCCGTTCAGAGCCTCCCTGGGTAGAGGTATCCAGGAGAGTGAAATGACCTCTGGAGACTTGGCCACTGCCAGAACATTTTCAGGAGGCCGAGACGGCACTATCAGAGACAAGGGAGACAAAAAAAAGTATTGAAGTGGAAGCATAATGGAGTCTTTTTAAGGAAAAGTACCCTCATCTAGGATATTGAACAAGTATCCAAAAATAAATCACACAAATACCTCCTGCCACCAAATATTAAGTCAAAACCTCCATTTATAAATCATTTTATTTTACAACTATGATTATTTTAAAATGAGGGAAGTTTATGATATACATTTGCATCCTGCAGTGATTCTGATATGTTAAATGTATTATTATGTTGACTAAGTCATATTCTAACATTAAATACTGAATGCATTCTTTAATTTTGGAAAAGAGAGACAAAATAAAAGGTTTTAAATAAGAACAAACACTTTATTTTTCTTTTTAAATTTGTATATCCTTCTATGTTAGAGCCCCAGACAGAAGAGAAGCTTACTGTTTGATGTAATGCAGTTCAAAATATGCCCAGTAGATGGAAACCTTTTCACGAGAATAGCTTTAAGGTTTTGAGCCCCTGCTCATTTAAGGCTTGATGTGAGAGGAATCTGAGAATATGCTGATCCAGTTCAAAATATCTAAAACTGCTTCAGTTACAAATACAGAATAACTAAAATGCATTATTATGCTACAAACTACTCTAACTGCTAAAGTGCAACATTTTCAGTATGGCTGCATGGAAATGCACCAGGTAAGAGGCGCCCACATCCCCTGCTTACCATCCTCCAGTGTCTTAGTGACCACTTGCTGTGAAGACGGCCCGGTGCCTGCTCTGTTTGCAGCCTGCACCACCACACTGTACTGGGTGAATTTCTTCAGGTTGTCCAGCACGATGCTCTCTGTGGTATCGCCCGTGCTGTCCACACTGATAATGGTAAACTGGTGGCTCCCACCGGGGCTGTACTCCCTGTAGCCCACCTGGTAGCCACGGATCACACCGTTCTGCAGGTGTTTCTGTGGAGGCTGTGAGGAGAATCAGGAAGCTCAGACTTACTCAGATTCTTCCTATTGGGTAATTCTGAAATACTTTATGGCTAATTGTGTTTTATATTTGAAATAATTACATTAATACTTTGTCTTATGTCAGTCCATACATACCACAGATTTTAATCAATGCAGCTGAATACACTTAATTACTGTGTTCATTTCATTGTTAAATTCAAGATATAATTTTTACTTTATTGCAGTTTGTTTAAATTCCTGAAAAACACACAAAAAATAAATTAATAAATAAATAGAATGGCAAATGCAAATCAGTATTTGGTCTGTATTTGGAAAAATTCGGCTGTAAATTAAAAGACTGTCTAGTGTTTATTCTCGATGACTAATGAGATGCATGAGAATAGTCCCTGTGTATGAATGGCTCAGCTCATAAAGCGGCACTTAAAAACTTTCAAACAGCACCTTCCAGGAAACTTTGATGCTCTGTGGGGAGGTGGGCTCTAGAGTGACATCTTGTGGAGGGCCATCAGGAGCTGCAAATGAAGCACATCATTTAACGTTATTAAACACCGCTGGGTATAATGCGGGGAAAGATGATTCACTGTGAAATTTCATTTGTTTTCAATCGCGTTCAGCTACACTAGATGGTGCTGTTGAGCTAAGATTGCATGTTCCTCGATGCGCTTGCTGATTCATGACCCCAGCAGGTTTCACCTTAACTTAATAATAATTAAAAAAAGAAAAAAAAACTTGTAACATCATCAACTTTAACCTTAAATAATGTGAGGAATGATATATGAATTTTAGCACTTTATTTTAGCAATGAATCTGATAAAATGTGCCATTTTAATGTGCTGGAATGCCTGAGGGAGGATCATTATAGGCAATAGAGGGTAAGTGAACACTGATAGAGATGACTAAAAGCAACGGTGGACTGAGCTGTTTCTCAAGATATAAAAAATGATGATGACCTGCATTTAAAGCAACTGCAAAATAATTACGTGCATGACGACTCAACAGGTTTGCGAGGCCGGAGGAAACAGGCTCTACGTTAAACAGAATATCACTCCCCCAAACTGAAGCTCACTGACCTGCTTCATCAGTAGTGATGGTGAGCTCATTGCTGGGGTTGCTGTTGCCGATAACGTTCTTGGCAACCATGCGGATGTTGTAAGTGGAGGAAGGGTGGAGGTCGATAATAGTGGCCTGGTTGAGCTGTGGCGAGACATCTTTGGTTACCTGGGCTGATAGCCATGACGCTAGAAGAAACAAAACACAAGCGGGTGAACACACACTGTCAAACAATCGATAAAGGTTTTGCTCTTTTATTAATTCTGGATTGTTGTTGTTTTTTTTAGTTTGACTCGTGATAGTTACATCGCTCCCCTCTCCTCGCGTCTACCTGATTTGTTCTTGCACTCAATATCGTATCCTGTGATCGGGCTATTTCCATCGAAGCCCATAGTCCAGCGGAGCGCTATGGTTCGATCTTTGACATCCCTAATCTCCACCTCGGGAGGGTCAGGAGGTTCTGTGGAACAGTAAGTTTGAGAGAGAAAGAGATACGAAATATCTCAAACACCAATAAATCACTCAAAACTTTTTCCTGAAACCAATCCACTGACACAAAAAAAAAAGCTGAGGTGAGTTGAAGCTCACCTTGCACTGTCAGCTGTATGATGCCTCGGTCCTCGCCGAAGGAGTTGATGGCATGACAGGAGAAAAACCCAGAGTCCTCGCGAAGAGTAGGCATAATCTACAGAGAAACACACCAAACTCGAGGCTTTCAAGTGTGCAGAGCTTTGCTATCAGGTAGGAATCTAAAACACTGTTTCATCCTGAGTGAGTTTAAAAGACAGCAGGGCACTGAACTCATCTCCAGCACTTTCATCTTTTAATTTGCGATAAACTAGAGAGAGGCTGGACCTCCACTCGATTATCTCTTGGCGTACATTGCTTCAATTTACTGCATTACATTTGTACTTGTTCATAATGTGTATTAACCATTAAATTTAATTGGAAAATACCTCCTTAATAATTAATAATTCATACTCAAAGATTAATACAATGAGAATGTCTTTTAGCCTGAGTTTTCCTCTGCCCTGCCTCCTCTACTCCTCCCTTTCTGCTTTCCATCTGTCTGTACAGATAAAATGACTGAAGGTTGGCGTGCTCCCCGAAGATTTGAAATGCGTTTCGATTTACAGTGAAACCGAGCACTTACCACGAGCGTTGAGATGACTTCGTCGGCCACCTCTTTGACAGTGACCACATATCTGCTGGTCTCGGGGTTGATAATGCGCTCTTCTTTCTCCCAGCGCACCATGATGGGTTTCTCTCCGTGAGCTATGCAGCTCATCCTCTTCTCCTCACCCTGCGTGGCAAGAGTGGTGTTCGGGTAGGAGGTGATCATGGCTGGTACTGAACGGAGAGTTGGGTGGGTAATGAGTAAAAGTGAAAAGAAAACAATATGGTTTACTGTATTTATTTGTTCTTGAACTCCACTACAGTAGCTTTGCATGATTCTCTGAAACAAGCTGTTTTAGCGCCTCTCCTTTTAAGGCCAACCTCCCTTTGAGCAAACTTTCAGAGCAAGAGTTAAACTTCAAGTAGACAGGATTACCCTGCTCACAGCCACACCCACATAATTGAGATGACCATATTAGGGATATCCCCTCTCTTTGTCATCATATCGAGCGAAGAGTAGAAAAAACTCCACTACATACACAAAGCTGACACACACAAATGTATCTACCTATATACAGAAAAAGGAAGGAAATTTGTTTTGGGGTGTGAAGGGTGACTATTTCTTTGTTGCAAATAAATCCTATATTGTTGGAAAGCCTCTTTATTTCCCTTTAAATATCGCCTATGTAAGGAAAATGCATTTGTGGGTTGAGCAGCAGAGTTGAGTAGGAGGGTTGGGCCCATGAAAAATTTGCCAAATATTCTCTGTCAATGCCAAACAGCTTATTTTGCTATTGACTCTTGTTTGGGGTCATTTATTTATTTAGATACACAGCCACAGCAACCTGGAACATCTTCTCAATTCCCAAATATTGGAGGTAGTCTCTGATAAACCCGGCTCTGTGGGGGTTGAGCACTGTCATCTCAGAGGATAGAGTTTGGTCTCAGACGGTGGAGATTTGGGATTGCCTGGAGTCTAACCCCAACAACTGTGAACACTTCTGAGTTCCATCTCACAGCAGTGTTTCCTCAGATTTCAATCATCCGATCCAATGAACAAGACCAAACCAGAGTCAATAGTTCTTCATGGGCGCAACCCAACTGCTCAACTCTGCTGCTCAACCCACAAATATGGCACCATTTGAGGGGAAATAAAGTAGAAGATTTATTAATTTCCTGACTGTTAGTGCTAGGTTTCTCTATATGTGGATGTGACATAATGCTTAATGTGTATGTGCCACTTTGGAATCACTACCTTCACGTTTTAGCATAGAGTTTTACATCAAATTAAAATATATCAATATGTATTTCCCAGAACATGGCACACTCTACTGTGTTTCTTGTCTAATGCTGAGAAAACTCTATTTCTGCTTTTTTGTGACAATTATGACAACCACTTAAACACTCCAGGGACCGCCACGAACTCCTGTTTGAGTCTGCCTGTCTCTCCCAGTACTTAGAAGACTGAAAAGGAGCCTTTCAGGTAAGCCAGCGCCTGCTTTGATAAAGACAGTGAAGGGTAACGTGCTACTTTCTGAAGATGAGGTAGAGGAATGGAGGAAGGAGAAAAAAGCAGTGACTCCTGACTGAACTCCCTTCGGTCTGAGAGTGGAGTCGGTCTGGCTCTACACCGTAACCGCACACCAGGCTCATTAGCAGCACATCTAGCCCATGTGCGAGTGTGTCGTTCAGCAGAATGAGTATCTGTTGTGAACGTCTCTCACCCACAATCTCTACTCACACTATTCTCGTACTCACACTCTCTTTTATTCCATCTTTTTCTCCCTTCTTACACGAAGCTGTCTCCTGATCGTAACACTCGCAGAGACTTTCAGGTGCTATTCACACCATAATGATCTCTAAGGTGTGAAGCTCCTGAATTGGATTACACCATATTAGCTCCTGCAGTCTGAGCAGACTGAATGAATATGTTAATCTCCATCGAAGAGAGCATTATCTCAATTATTATTATACACTTTGCAATTCAAGTAAAACAATTCAGAGGATCCGACTGCTGTCAGTAGTGTTAGACAGCACATCGAAATCAGCAGCAGAATATGGTTATGGGAATCACTCCTATTAGAAAAGCTGTAATTACAGACGATACTGAATCTTAAAAGGTATCTAAGCAGACAAATATGAGCCACAGATTTCAACAAATGACAATAAATAATACATCAAATAATGTTTGCCACATGTAAATAATGTTTTATGAATTTTTTTTTAAGTTTTATTTTAAAATTGTATTCACAAGAGCATTTGAATAAATTGTAAAAGCATATTAAGGACATTCATTTAAATCTTGATTTCCACTTGGGATTATGCATGTCCTTACCTGCCAATTGTCACCCTAGCTTTCTCTAGTCTACAGTGCTGTGCAAAAGTCTTGAGCCATCCCTCATTTCCTTATATTTTACTAGGGACATGGAAAATGGGACATGGGTTCAGCAACTGAAATGTGCAACCATACATAAGAAAGAGTTTGTACGATTCTAACCAGATTCCAACTCAATATTTGTTATGTCCGCCTTTATTCTTCAACACAACCTGAGCTCTCTTAACTAACCTTTCTTGTCATTTCTTCAAGTAGTCTTCAGGAATAGTTCTCCAGGCTTCTTGAAGGACATTCAAAGTTCTTCTTCGGATGTTGTCTGCCTTTTCCCCCCATCCTCACTCAATATGGTCCCACACTGCTTCAATAATGTTGAGGTCCAGGCTCTGGGGAGGCCAGTCCATGACTGACAGTGTTGCAGTGTGTGTTTTTCCTATCCAATATCCTTTTACTGCATTGGCCATGTGTCATTGCCATGCCATCAATTCTGATCAAATCTCCAACACCACTGGCTAAAACGCAGCCCCAAACCCTGACAGAGCCTCCACCGTGTTTTACAGACAGCTGTACGTCTCTCCTGACCTTCTCCCTACATACTGATGATGATTAGAGCCAAAAAATGGATTCGTCTCTTCATAAGACTAGTTGCCACTGATTTTCACTTGAGTTTTTTGTTTAACTGGGCATACCTTAACCTTTCCTTCCCATATTCCTGAGACCATTTCTGATGAAGCTTAAGTGAACTGTAGATGGATCGACTGAGGAGTACGATGACTCTCTCAGGTACTGCTGTTTTTTAGGCCTGCAACCATGCTGCCAAGTTTTCACAGTTCATAGCTCTTGGGGAATTAGCGGTGCAAAGATTTTATGGCTATCAAACTGTTATCTTTGGTATTTTTCATCAATTGAACAAAAAATTTTTTTTTTGTGACAGACCACTAGTAACAAAGTGCCTAAAGATACAATTAAAAATAGATTTTTTTGCTGGTGTGTGTAGAAACAACAGCCTTGCTTTTTTTTATGCTTGAATGATTTATATGTCAGTCTTAAGTGGCTAAGAAAGCAAACAAAACAAAAACATTCCTCTGAAACTGGTCAGGTACAAGGACTGGACTGGACAGAGCGGGAAAAACAGCAAATGTCCAAAGTAAAGCTTTGAAAGACCTTCAGACAGCCTTGAGAGCTATTGCTCAAGACAAGAAAGTCTGGCTCCCTGAAAGCAAAATATAAAGAAATGAGGGCCGACTCAAGACTTTTGCATGATATCGTATCTGCTTTTTAATAATGGGCAGGTTTGGGGTTGTAATAGGCTGAAAGAGGTTACAAAATGATGCAAAACTGAGAGACGCTTTAGACTCCTTGTCATTTTAAGATTAATTAGTGGAGCAGCTTTCGTCGGTTAATCAGCTACAAAGGATTCTGTCAAAAAGACAAATCTCCAAGTCTTGTTTTTATTAGGAAAACACATTTGTACTACCGGTATATATGCGCTATGCATTTTGAGGTGTTTGCACGCAGTGGTGAGGACTGTGTGACTGAATAGGACAGTAACAGCAGCTACATGTGGCAGATGCTTTTGTAGCAGCGCTCCGAGGCCTTCGCTTCCAAGAAAGGAAGCGATACGTGTGTTTGACTCAGTGCGCGAGTGTCTGTACACTCCTGAACAACGTGCACGTATGTATGAATATGTGTGCGCACGAGAGCGGATGTGTCTGGGGGAGCTAAGTGGGCGAGCGCAGAGAGCAGAAAAGACTTGTGCTCATGACACATCTCAGCCACAGTACACGATGGAGAAGAGAGAGCGAGCATGTACCCCTGCAGCGCTAACTATGATCCCTCGCTCTCTCCCTCGCTCTCTCGCTCCATCTCCCTCCTCAGGCTCCCACCAGGACAGTGATGATTTAATGATGAGAGAGACCACTTTGATTATTCATACACAGCAGACAAGTCCGCTGGCCGTGCTGTTGTCTCACACAGGCGTACACGAACCTCAGATATGCACAGGCGCACACACATACTCACACTCAGAAATGCATAAATACAGCAACGTTGGCCTTGCACACATGCACAGTGCATCTACACACAATAGGCATGCATGTACACAAACAAATCCAAAGTAAAACACAGAGAGCACTGTAGAAACAGACCTGTTACCCACCGTCATCCACAAACACACACGCGCACACAAACACAAAGCATTCCTGTGGTTGAACCAGCATTTGTAGCTAACTTTGTAATAATTTATTTTGGCTGCACACAGTACGCTTTGATTATACTTGGAGTGCCAGGAAGGTTAGACAATCACAAGCCATTTAAAGTACTTGAAAACATAATTAATCATTTATTATCCCACACTTGTGTGAATGGCTATTTGCATGATGGCGTTTGAATTACTCTGATGTGTTGAAACGTCACGCAGGCTGAAAAATGCTGCAGATTATTTTTTGCTCAGTTGTTATTCATCATTTCGGTGGCATGCGTGAAGGTGTCGCTATACCGGATACCACACGTATCAAGGCCTCACCAGCGTTGGATTTTTAAGGTGAGTTCAGGCTTACACACATGCCATAAGCTCTGTGAGGATGTTTGATGAGTTAAATGATAACAACAGCACACTAATGTGTCAAAATAACAATGTTATAATAGTATTGGATGAATGGCCTGATGATGGCAAAGGGTGTTATCAAGTTTACAATACAATTTTTCCTTTTAAAATGAAAGGAGCAGAATAATAACACTGCCATCCTGCTCAGGATCTCTGCTTCTAGTGTGGCTAAAACAACCTGTAAATTCCCTCTAGAGGGAAAACTAAATTGTGTGCCTTATCTTTTAATTAGCTCAAACATGTCTTTGAAACATCTGTATATCTGTGATCATTTGCCATCTGCCAAAAACATCAGACTTATATCTCTCAGTCTTTTGTTTTTGATGCTCTACATTCAAATCAAGAGACTCGACAAGCACGTCCGCACACAAGCACGGATCCCGCGTACAGTAACCTCCCCCCACATACAAACAAACAAACACTTACACACAGACTCTTTCAACATGTTTCTCTGTCTTTTTTCCCTCCCTCACAGCACATTTTCATCTTTGAAGCAGCCAGCAAAAATCAAAAGGGGGTTGATACTCGTGCGCGTTTGTGTGTGCCTGCGCGGATGTGCACGCTCGGGTCTGTGCGCTATTGTGCGTGTCAGACTTGGGACTGCCGACGTTTAAACCTCATCCCTTATTCACTTGGAGCCCCTCCCTCTCCCTCGCTCCCAGCGCCATCATTCCCGTACCCACTGCCCCCGCGCAGGAAACTGCTGATTTATTTTGCATAGCAACTATGAATTTTAAGTGAGTCCTATAAACAGAGTCTCCTCAGCCCCATCTCTAAATGTTATTGCTCCTTAACAGGGGCTATTTTCTCCATCTAAATCGGAGGCCTCGGCGAGTTAACATCAACAGGGATCATGTTTGCTCATGAAAAGAACTCTAGAAAGGGCGCACAATGACTGTGAAATCACGTGTGCACGACTGTATTCATCATTTACGGTTGTACCTACGAGCGCATGCTTGACTGCTGAAGTGTTCCTGTGCCCCTGACTGCACATATGAATACCTCTCTGTGCACATTGAGGTATTCAAGCTGTTTTTGACCTTGTATACAAACACGTGTGAATGAAACATGCGAAGTACAATGCAGTACCTAAAATGTTCTACATCTTCTCGGCTGTGCTTCAGTGGCCCGAGCAGAGGTAAGGCCTTCTCCTCATCTGATCTCTATGCATCTACCGTGCAGCACTTGCACAGCCCCGGGCTAAACCTATTCTTTTTGATGGCCTGTAATTGCTCAGTTGATGTATATTTTTTAATATCCAGCAATATTACAGGGGCCTGGTAATAAAACACGGACGGGTAGAGGAGAAAGCGTGAGTGCGAAGAGGGGGAGACAGGAGAGGAGGAGAAAGCTGAGGTGGTCGAGAAGGGAGTGAAAGAGAGGGAACAAAGACAACAGAAAGGAAGAGGAGGACTTAACAGAGGAATGCAAAGATTTATACCCTTTCAAAGCTTTTTGCCACATGGTCAAATTCCCTTACATTAGAAGAGGTGTAAAAAAGGTGAACACTATTTACTTAATAAACAATAACCATGTGTCCGAAACTAAAATGCCACGGTCTCGTGTCTTTGCCCCTGTGTTTTGAGTTTTGACATTTTGGTTCTGTTTATCCTCACATTTTTTGTAATGTGTGCTTTGTCCTGGTCATTTTCAGTTTTGTATTCTAAGTTATTCCTCCTGTTTATTTATTCTCAGTTTCAGTTCTGCCTCCTTTTGTAATTTGTAATTATAGTCAGTTGCAACGCGCATTTGTGTACATAAGATTTTCTGGAGGAGGACAGACATTTGTTTAGAACTTATAAAGATGTCGAAGAAGCAAACTCAACTTAAACAACTTTAAGCAATTACACTTTGGTGTTCCTCCACCTCCAAAGAAATGTCAGAAGGAGTCCGAACCGCAAAAGAAACGCATATTCTCGGAAAAGTGGTTGCAGGAGGTGAGCTGGCTTCGCAAACAGCGTTGCAACTTCTTATCTGGTGTGCGTCTTTTATTTTGACAGCAAATGCGGGACTGCGGACCACTTATGTGCACCTCTGCTATTTATGCTAGTGAGTGCCAAAGTGGCAGCACGGTGGCACGGTGGTTAGCACTGTTGCCGCACAGCAAGAAGGTCCTGAGTTCAATTCCAACATCAGGCCGGGGTCTTTCTGTGTGGAGTTTGCATGTTCTCCCCGTGTTTGCGTGGGTTCTCTCTGGGTACTCCGGCTTCCTCCCACCGTCCAAAGACATGCAGCTTGTGGGGATAGGTTAATCGGATAATCCAAATTGTCACTAGGTGTGAATGTGCGAATGAATGTGAGTGCGAATGGTTGTCTGTCCCTGTGTGTTGGCCCTGTGACAGACTGGCGACCTGTCCAGGGTGTACCCCGCCTCTCGCCCTATGACAGCTGGGATAGGCTCCAGCGCCCCCCGCGACCCTGAAAAGGATAAGCGGAAGCGGATAGATGGATGGATGGATGGAGTCCCAAAGTGTGTGCTGGGGTCCCCTGCTGGGCTGCAACGGAACTACAGGTGGGCCGCAGTAATAGAAGAAATTCAGTTTAAAATTAATCATCATGTAGGGTAACATATCATACTATCGATATAAATGATATAAATTTAGTTTGTGATGATATTCATTACTCTGACCTTAATTTACTGGTCATGTCCCAGTGGCAGGTGGGTCACACATTGGTCTTAACACTTTGCACATGATTAGATGGCATTAGCAATTCGTAGCCCGCAGCCTGTGTTCTTAGGAGACACCTTGCTTTCTCTTGTATTTTGGGGATTAGGGTGAATATTAAAAGGTAAGCTCAATGGGATTTTCTGTTTTTTTATTTAGTTAATTTTTTTTTTAAATTTAACTTAGTTTGTTTAATCAAAAAGTTGGTAGTATCCATCGTATTAAAATTTTATGTTAATGCTATATGCTATTTAGAGAGCCAGTCATGCTGACCTTTAGTAGCTGGAAATCACAAAAACACCTGCTTAATATTTAACCCTGTGCTTTCATTTTTATTTTTACTAATTTGGTTTTTAAAAAGGATTACTAAAAAGAATAAACACTACTTTTTCAACTTTTTCAGTGTCACTGCAGCCCTGTGTATATACAGCACCAAAAGAACAAACAAGTTTGAGGAGCAGGTTAAAAATAACCAGTAAATTTTAAATGTTTCTTTTTTGCTTGTACTTACACTCATAGACTTAACACAAAATTCAATTACACAGACCAACTGATAACACTTGGACATATAACATAATACGGACATAATTAGACTCATAAAATAGCGTAAAAATTTAAATAACCAATTACAACGAACAGCAAAAATATGTAAAATAGATCTTTTGCTATATAACTCGTATATTCATTAGATTAACACTATTTGGTGTGTTATTCAGTCTCTCACTGCTGAATGTGTAAGACGAAACAATGGGCTGAGAGTGCAAATAAAGCAGAGAAACATGCAGACTGCACTTCCCTTGAGCCCACGTCAGCTACTAATTGAGGTATTGATGGATTTAAATGAAGCAGAAATGCACTCAAGAGTTCTAACCTCTCATAAAAGGCACACATACACCCCCACACACACAACTGTATCCTCTCCATACAAGCACAATGCAAACGATGTGTTTTACATGAATACACAAACTCTAAAATATTCCTGCAGCGTGTACAAAAACATATACAATGTATGCCAAGAAAAAAAATTATACACCACTCAGGCGACTTTAGTTCAGCTTTACAGAAAGCATCTCGAGTACAACAAGTACAAGCTGGGGTTTAAAATGTGAAATCTGATCTCTTGATGAGTGTTCGGCATGGGGCTGAGCCAATGGTAGCAGGGGAAGCTAAGTATGATCAGAGGCCCAAAAGAACATATCACATTTTCCTCTAATGTGAAGTATTCTAACTGTGAAGATGACACGTCAGTGCTAACTGAATCACAAATGACTAAGAAGGTTTCGAATAACTCTATAAAAGAAAAAGAAAGAAGTGTGTTCATATTTGATCTACTTTGATGATCCCATACAGACGTGGCATCAATATAGTAACTGTGGTACAGAAATGTCCAGCCAAGTCAAGTCATCTTTAATCATATAGCACATTTAAAAGACATCAAGTGTCGGCCAAAGTGCTAAACTGAGGGATAATATAATAAAAAGAATTAAAATAGATAAGATGAAAACATTATAGAAAACATTGTAAGACATCCATATATGTTTGTAAAAAATATGTGTACATGCAAATATGCACATACATATACAAAAATGCACACATTCACACACAAGCACACATACGTGAACATTAAATACATGTATGCGCATGCAAACATCATTCAATGAGGTAAAAGACCTGAATAGCTAAAACAGAATAAAAGAGGTGTCAGAGAGATTGGAAAGCCTTGGAAAATAGGTAGGTCTTTAGATTCCATTTGAAGACTTCCAAGGACTGTTCCAGAGCCTCGGGGCGGCAATGGAGAAAGCCCCGTCACCTCTAAGATCATTTAGAAAAAAATGTCTGGAGTGAAAAGTGTATCACTCACTTATATACAGAATATACCATCTTGTATATAACATGAACTGATCCTGGATTAAACAAAATATGACCGTGATCTTAAACGTTTTATACTTAATTTTCTTTTTTCAAATCTCGACTATGATAGAAAATGTTGGACTATGACGATTGGTAGCACTGATCTTTCTTTATGTTTGCCTGCACATTTCCTGAAGAGAAGTGTAAGCTCGGAAGATCTGCTGAACACCTACAGAACAAATGAAAAGTTCTCAATGTTCTCAAATATTACTAAAGTTCATGAACGTGAGAATCAATGGCATCTAATACAAAGGGGGGAGGGAGGGGGGGGGGGGGGGGTCCATTAACTAGCAATCGTTATTGACTGAAATAAAGTTGCTTGCTCTGTACAAAATCATGCGGAGCCCGCAGGCAGCTATAGAGAATATAAAAATGATATTTCAAGGCCATTTTACTACATTGAGTGTAAGAAATACTATTACATGCCTGCAGCCTCCATTGTAGGCTGCCTTAACCATAAATCTCCAATTCAGTTTTATCGAATCGCCTTCTTTCTCTCCATACTACAACTGTCTCTTTGTAATTTTATAGCAAAGTTTTAAAAAATTACTTTACAAGCACCTAAGAATTTTTTTTTTCCTTTTTTTTGGGGGGGGGGGGGGGGGGGGGGGGGGGGCAGGATTTTCCCATGTTTTACACTGTACAATCCAAGCTGGGGTATTTTATATAGATATCGTATTACATTATATGAATTATACAAGTGCAGGTTAATTAACTCAGTCACTTTACCTGCAAGTTGCACAAAACAGCAAAGCAGTAAAAACTGGATGTTTAGTCATTTCTCATGTAAAACCCCGCAAGCGTTATCGTCAGAGCCGGTGTATGTGTTTTTTTGTTTTTTGTAGCACAGATGTTTCTGAATGACCTGAGAAATATTAAAGGGATATTTTAGGAATAGAGTACAGCCAGCATTGCTAGTTCAGCACTACGGACAGCGGCATGGACTGCAGACACAGCAAGGCAGGCCATTGATTGCAGTGGCTGATTGTATTTTAGCCTAATAGCAGAAAGAACTGTGATAGATGCAGGTGACTTTATAGTTCGGTAATGCAGATTATCGACAGCACGGCCTCAAGAGGACCGGAGTGTTTGTGTTTGCTGGAGAGCGTGACAGAGCGAGGGGAGGAGAAGGTATTTATTTTCGCTTTTACAGCTGCTCGAATGTTTGATATTTTCTAATAAGTTGCATATGTTGTCGCATGAGGAGTGAGGAAGACTCATTTTGGTTACTTTGGGTGGAAAGAAGCATCTTTAGAGCACAAATCCCTGAACATCTTTCCAACTAAAGATGTGCAGGTGCAGTGCACTTGGTGCTTTAGGGAGAAAAATGATTTTATCAGCACCACAGGCCTATCGTGTGTGTATGTGGCTTCAAAAATTCACCCAACTATGTTGGGAATATATAACTCGCGCTTTAAAGGAATAGAACATGTTTCTGTTCATTTAAAGCAGAAGAACATGTTTTCATATAAATAATAAAAGCTGTAAATCATGTTACGGTTACAGTTCATGTTAATGAAACTACTAGTTGTGAGAAGCAAGCGTACATTATTCAGTAGTGAAGTTATTAGAATTCCCTTTGATAGAGCCCAGTGCAACGTGAAACTGAAGCCTGCAGCAACAGCAGAGTGCATTCAATAGGTCAAGCCTCTCTCACGCACACACATATACACAACTCTCTCACACTGCTGTGGCAGCTAGTGCAGCTGAATATTAGGATCAATGAAAGTGAAACTATGCAAGCAGTTTCTGTTCACTCCTCACACGATTCCATTTCCTACTAGAATACAAAATGCACACCAATAACACAGCATAAACAGTCCACTGCTGTTTCCTGTCGAGTAGAGGTATGGGTTATTGATTGTTCATGTCCTCCACAAATAACACACATACACTCACTGGACATTTTGTTACATACACCTCTTCAGCTGCTTGTTAACACAAATATTTAACCAGCCAGTCTCATGGGGTAAACTCAGTGCATTTAGTCATGTAGACGTGGTCAAGACGACCTGCTGAAGTTCAAACTGAGCATCAGAATCTGATGACTCTTGTTTTCTGCTGCAACATTTGGACTGTAGGGTCAAACTTTGGAGTAAACAACATGAAAGCATGGGCTTATCCTGCTTTATATGAGTGGTTTAGGCTGCTGATATAATAGTGTGGGGTATATTTCCTTGGCACACTTTGGTCCCATTACCACCAACTGAGCATTGTTGAAACAGAGCAGCCTACCAGAGTATTGCTGCTGAGCATGTCTGTCTCTTTTATGACCACAGTGTACCCATCTTCTGATGCCTTCTTCTGGTATTATAACGAGCCATGTCACAAAGCTCAAATCATCTCGAACTGGTTTCTTGTGCATGACGATGAGTTCACTGTGTTGGGATGTGGTGGAACATCATGGATGTGCAGGGTATCGTCACTCATTTCTAGAATCGATTCGATTCCGAGTCACAAGGTCCCGAATCGATTCGATCCACGATTCGATTCAATTTGAATCGGGAAATTTTGCCTCAGACAGTCAGAAATATTATAATTCAGATCATGCATCAGTACATTTCTATATTTTTATATCTATAAAAAGAAATCTGACACTTGCAAGACATAATCAAGGGCATGAGCGTCACAGCAGATGCCTTTGTGTCAAAGTAGCTGAGGATAAAACACAGAAAAACATGAAGGTGATTTTCCTGGCCTGGGATTTAATAAAAATATTCTGCAGTAGATCAAAAACGCAACAAAACCGTTAATGAACATATGAACATTACCTGATGCTGCTGACGTGAAGCAGAGCAAAGTTACAGAGGTTTTATTAGAGACACAGCTGAGCGTTTTGCAATTTTGCATAATTTTAAAAAGTTTAGATTTGTTCAGTATTGAACGGCAGAAATGAGGCTTTCTTTTCGGAAGTAAGTGAAAGGAAAAAAAAAACAGCGTCCGACAGCGCTGTCGGAGAGAGAGAGAGAGAGAGAGAGAGAGAGACAGCTGTGCATGTAGTGTGATTTTATCGAGGTGGCAGCAAAACAATAAGAGGGAATTCATGACGATGTTTATGTGAATCGAGTTTGCTGCTTCTTTTGCTGCTGGTTCAGTCAATAATGTTTGGAGAGAGATAAAACCTGCAGCTTCAGAATCAGGGCAAAAATGGCGCAAACACAAAGCGCGGACACGCCGAAACATCAGAATCAGCGAGCTGTCGACTTTCAGCTCGTGTCCGTGCCGTCGGGTGAGAAAGGCGACATCTCACTGATTCTGATCCGCGCTTTGTGTTTACGTCTTTGTCCGTGTTCCTGCTCTCATTTACTGTTTTAGCTGTTTGGTGGTTGTTGAAATTTTGTGAGGTTTAACCTGAGATTCTGGTGTTTCGAGCAAAATAAATTTATATTAAAAAATCGATTCAGGATTTTAATGAATCGATATCACGTTATCCAAGCGAGAATCGATTTTAATCGATAAATCGATAATCAAAACCCACCCCCTAATAAGGAAGCCCAAAGGGTGGACTGCACAGTGACTGATACTAAAGCAATGTGGCAGTGTGTGGAAAATGCACTTTACATGTTCTAGCATGTAAATAAGCTGCATGTGTGCACACCAGCATGTTTGATTCGGCCAATAAACTCTATGCTCCCTTCTGCACACCTCACATACACCTAGGAGCTCTGACTTAGGGTGGGGATTGATGAGAATGATCATTGAGGAGTCACCCAGAAAAGCACACCAATATCTTCTCTGCTGCTGCACATTATCTCAGTGAACTCCTGCGAGAAGACCTCACAAAGGGACTAAAAGTTGACTAAAACGAAAAAGGTCAGAGATGAGAGAAAAAGAGAAGATCTGCATTGCTGTTGCATTCAACAACAGCAAAGATTAAATTATTGAGCTATATTATCTTATTCTAACGTCTTTAGCATTCTCTGTGACCCTGAGGAGCACATATGGGTGGATTTTAACAGATACACTGAAAGCATAATATAAAGAAAATGCAGGCCCGATTTATTTTATGTATTTTTTTAGTTAATGGTTAAAGCATACTGTGTGCCGTAAGAACTTGTTCACTTATCATTTTCTTCAGTTGAAATACATGAAAATCAATGTTTGGAGTTTGATATGCTACTGAGAGTTGAGCCTGCAGTAGCTGCAGCTGCAGTGTTTGCTCTCTGCGTGGTAGAAAATAGAAGAAAAAAGGTTGGCACAGCCATAGGTCAACTTGCTGCATAGCAACTGGGTGCCACAGTCAGCAAACTGACCTATGAAAACACAGAGTTTGTTCCTCTCTGAGCTTGCTGTTTCAGTGCTGACAGCTTCTCAGCCTTGTACACTGCGAGGCTTAATTACAGTGACACATGAATATCCACGATGTGCCCGCTGATATTAATGATAGAACATACAGATTCACCCAGAAGGCGGGTTCTGCACAAATTATTTTTCACAGAGAGGTCAGAGGTCACAGTATGATAGAGAACATTTTGAACACCTGACCTTTATCCTGTCAGACTAACTTAAATATTAAATTGAGCTGGAGTCACAGTCTTGTTTATGTACACCCAAGAAGAAAACAGAGGATGAGACGGAGAAAGAAAGAGTGCTGCCTGTCAGCAGGGAACCTCATGCTCGAGTTTGATAACAGTAGCAGAGGGAAAATAATCCCCACTTGCATCTAAGTACCACTCCTAGCACGTTAGGGGAGCTACATGCTAATGCTCGTGGAAGCAGGACACCAGCAGTCATGGACATTAAACTAAGACACGTTCACGTGGAGGTGTGAGGTATAACTGATGTATATAGAAAAATGTTCTCGTCATGATCTGTTCGTTCATAAGCTGCACAGCTTAACTCCTGAAAATAATGGAAGCCAATTCAGCCTACTGCTCCTTCAGCCCAGACAGCGAAGCAGAAATTGATTACAGCTGCATCAGATGTGGATTCTTACTTTTGACTGTGAGGTACATGGACTTGCTGACATCCGCTCCCACGTCATTGCTGACTTTACACAGGTAGAAGCCGCTGTCGTCCTCCAGCACGTGTTTGATAAGCAGCGAACCGTTGCTCAGCAGCTGGATACGAGAGCCGGTGTTCAGAGGGATGGGCTGAAACTGGGGGACGCCGGCGCCTAGTGCGAGCAGGTAGAGACGGGCCAAAAAAAGACAAAATCAGGAGCTGTTTTAAATCAGAAAAGAGGCATTCAGATTTATTTATACGGCTCATTCAGTGCACCACGACACAGAGAAAAATACACATATATGAAGATAAATAGCATTACAGTACTTAACAGTAAGAGGACCTAGAATGTGTGTGTCCATGTGCATTCACTTGACCATGCATCTGTGTTTACAGATTTGACGACAAAGCCTGTCAGATTCAGCAAGGATTGTAAACATGTTTCTTAACACCAGGCCTAAATCCTTAAATCGCCAAACAGCTGCTGAGCAGAGCGAAACAGGCTGAGCTGCTGGTGTGATGCAATCAGAACAGACATAATGCTCATGTTTAACAAGAAGGCAGATTGGTGCAGAGGAACAACGGGGAGAGCAGGGAGGCCTTATATTGGAACTAGCCTTCGATGCAGAGTCAGGCAGATTTCTCCGCTGAAGTTAGAAGAGGATTTTCTCCTTTTTTCTTTTTGTTCTTGTGTTTCCAACTCTGGATTTAGTCTTTGCTCTTGTGTTTGCTGAATTCACCAAAAGAATAACACAGAAATGTCCTTAGAAACACATTTCTGGCCAGTCTGAAAGACAAGGACACACTAATCCTGAAGCAGTGGGTTCGATGCTTTGCGCCGTTCTTTATCTGTAAAAGTCAAATATGACTGACATTTGAAATTCATTCTTAAAATTTTTCAAAATAACTAACAAAATCTGTCCGGTACCTGTCTGAAGTCTGCTAACAGATGGGTAGGAAACTGTCTCTGTCTTTTAAATAGAAAATTATATAATCAGTCTCTTTTTACTGTTATACATTACAGTATCTCTTCCTGAACTGGCAGCCCTTAAGTCTCTAAGAAATGTCACCAACACTGAATTATAAGGCTCATATCTTTAACTAGTCTTGCTCATGTAGCATTAAACGCATGCAAAGTGAGCCAGACGTTGCATAAGCTCGTGTTAAAGTTAGCGTGTACAGATTAGACCATTTAGGGAGCTGTGGGTATTTGCTGTTTAATTAAAATGCAGTCAAGTGGCCGTGGCTAGAGAAGGGTCAAGTGGTGACTTTGTTCCTGCTCCCCTGGCTCTTAGAGAGGCAGACGGAGGTAGAGGTGTTCTTCCTTGAATTATGGATTCTGCATATCCAAATAGTGCTAGTCGTTATGTTAATAGCAGTTGACCTTTACTTACTGTTCCATATCTCTCGGAGACACTCATCTGGCTCTTAGCTATTACTGTTGCAGTAAAAGCATGCCAGGCAGCTATTCTCTGGACAAACTGCAGTCTGGCTAACAACAAATTAGGCATTAGCGAGCTAAACTGCCTGCCCTGGATAAGTTGATTTTCATTGTCCCTTTGCTCTGACAGCTATCCTGTAGAGAAACAGGAAGTGTGTGAAATGCTGAGGTAAAAAGGTCCCAGAAACCAAAAAATAGGACTGACTGGTAGTCTGGCTTAAGCAAACCTGACCAATAAGCTAGCTTCAAACACTACAAGCGAGTAGACACATGCTGAGCTCAGGCCGATCCCTCTGTACATACTGATCAGGCCTGGTCAGACACTGCTAATCAGGCACAGACATGCACACGAGCACACATAAATCCCATCAAAGGGTGAAAAACAGATCTGATTCTTTCACTCCTTTGATCATGGCACCGAGCACGCAGACACACACATGTGCACGCTCTGCTCCTCGTTGGCTGTTGTGTTTCTCTTGGTGAAGCTTTCATCCCAGGTTATATGGATGATGGAGCAAACATCTGGGGCCCCTTTCTTCATCTGCCCTGCTCAAGTGACTAAAATCACCTGCTGCCTTGCTGCCTGTCTGTCTGCTTCAGTCTGTTCTCGTCTTTTTCTCTCTGATGATTTTCTAACGATGCAGGTGGGAACTGTGAAAACTAACAGCCCTAAATTGAAGTGGTGTGTGCGTTTGTATGTCCTGCGCATTCATAGACATGTATGCCAGCCGCAGGTAAAGAAAGCAGCAAGCAGAGTGATTTCTCCCTGTTTTGACTGATGTTTGCACCTCTTCTCACATGTTCAACCATCTTCCCTTTACATTCAGTTCATTTAATGTACCTTTGGAGTGTTCCCAAACGATGGTAGGTGGTGGATAACCTTCAGCGGAGCAGTTAAGAGTCACAGTTTTGCCATAGATCCCATCTTGATCCTCAGGCTGAACCACAAACTGAGGAGGGACTGTACACAGCAACAAACACAACAAACAGCAACACTTCATGGTGTTTCCCAGCTGATTTTACTGATAGATGGAAGGTGGATGCTGTCTTACCCCTAACGATCAGCTGGCTCTGGTGCTCCACAACAGCAGCTTCATTGCGGGCGATGCAGGTGTAGTTGCCGTTGTGGTCGGGTGTTAGGTTGGAGATCCTCAGCGAGCTGGTAAAGTCTATGTTGTCCACAGTTACGCCCAAGCTGGCGGGGATCGGCCGCCCGTCCTTCTGCCACGTGATGTCCAGCGGTCGGTCACCAGACATGACCACGCAGGGGATGAAGACGCGTTGGCCGATGGTGAAACGCTGAAACTCGAAGGGCTGGATGTAGGGAGGGACTGCAGGTGGAGGGATAAAAATCTAAATGATTACAAGTCTTCAAAAATCATCTGAACTCCCTGGATTCTGTTAAAGCTGCTGTGTCCCTTATTGAGACTAACCCTATAAGCATCACTCTCTCTCTCTGTTAAGAAAACAAGAGGTCACTGAAAGAACATAAAAGACTTGAATAGCAAAACATGCTGCAATAATTCGTTGTCATTCCCAGGCTGGAACATTTTGTCCTCAGAGTGCATAGAAAGAGAGAAAGAAAATAAATAATAATAACTTTCAAGGTGACTTGTTGTGATGCTTTAGAAAAAGAAACCTTAACGAACCTGAGCCTTTTCCCTTTATCTATAAATGATCATATATCAAGCCACTAACCTACACCTATGTGCATTAACATCTAGCTGCAACAACACTATCAAATTATAGCACAAAAATCATGATTACAGGAAATATTTATACTTGCATTTATATTACAATATAAAGAATTAACAACTTTAAACTAAACAGAGGCTACATCCCTTGCACCACCTCAGTCTTCAATGCACCTGTCTTGAATAACTGAAATTCAGAAACAAAGTCAATCTATCTGCACGATATAATCACAGTTACAATATGATCTATTCAAATTGACTGCGCTATATTCTCTGGGAAATCTCCAGCCATCACACAAGTCATCTGCGCGAGCGTCCATTCAGTTCAAATAACACTGAAATAAGCAGCACTTTAGCCGCTTATTTAATTCACAACAAAGTGGAGATAATGGACTCCAGGGATCCCCAAAGACACTTCGGCATTTTAAGCATGAGCAGAGTAAATTAACAAATGCACTCCCTCACTATAGCACCGCTGGGAAGGGTTGCTTTATATCATCACTCTCTCTTTCTCACTCTCTTTCTTCCTCCGTTTCCCTCGCTCTGTGGGAAAGTGTATTATAGTGAAAACAACATTACATACTGTGCAGAGGGAAGGAAATGAGACATAATGGGGAAGCCCATTTTTTTAGTATAATCTATTACAGTTGTAAGATCTCAGTGGAGATCAGTCAGTCAGCCCTGTAATATCAGCTGCCATCTTCACTTCTTCTTCATAAGCCAGACTAATGTACCCAGGAATATCAGGTAGATTAATTAATTTAGTCCGGAGAGATCTATTTATATTGTGGCGTCTGGATGGGAGGAGAAGAGTGAGCCGAAACCTTTTTTCACCACTGTATCCCACAAAGTTGGAACTGTGACAGTTTCCCACAAAACCTATGGAGGAATATGCCTATGCCTTTTGGCTAAATGTGACGTGTGAAGATCAATACCACACATGCAATACTATACAGGGTAATGGCACATTTTTTTTTAGCTCAGATTGTTAATATTAAATAGATGTAATACTACATATTAATTGTTGAGCTGCAGAGGGAAGTGTCGGTAGGTAGAGTTTATTACTTAGGCTAGTTTTTCCAATATTTATGCCGGACTTGCTTGTAAATGTTTGTTAATTTGTGAATTGATGAATTGTAGTAAGAAAGCGCTTTGAGTGAAAAAGCGCTACATAGGTAGCGGTCCATTTTACCATGAAGTGGTAGAGAAATATCTATGTTTATAGGACATTGTCATCATCCTGGTACCCTTGACAGAAGGTCAGTAGTTGTTTTTTCCCATATGCTTTTGGATTATTGCAGAAAATAAGTGTAAATGCATGAGTACTTAGTGACCTTTTTATGTTTTAGAAATGCAAATTTCTAAAGCATGTGTTAACAATAGACCATTCGATCAAAAACCAAGAACACAGACTTAAAGAGAAGGGAGCTCGAAGGGCAAAGTGATGCTTTATTTCTGTAGCATTAACTTTATTTGTCTCCAAGCACTTTTTTTTCCTCAATGTGACTGTAACATTAGCTAATTCCAGTAATGATCTGTGTGGTGTGTTTTGGAGCATTTAGATATGATTTGCAGTTGGCACATACATGGTTTTCAAATCCACATAGAAACCAGATTAACATATCACAACATAGTAACAATCTTGCTAGTATTTGCTGATAACTTGATAAACATGGCTATCTTTTGTTCCAAGAAAAAACAAGATCATTTGAAGTTAAACACTAAATGCTATAAAATGTCAGTTTGCTAATTAATGACCACCCTTTATATACAGTCTATGCACTAATAATCACAGAACTGGTTTACCAAATAGATTTAATAACAGTATGTCACCAATAATAAATTATAAAGCACATGCAACGTATTTTTAGCGGCATCAACGTTCTCATTTCTTATGCAGGGCATCCTGATAGTAGTCGCAGCGATTCACTTAACTTTGTTCATGTTACAGCCTTAATATAAAATGGGTTAAATTCATTATTCACCTCAAAATTCAACACACAATACCCCAAAAAGACAGAATTTAAAAAGAGTTTGCTTAAATATACCTACGTTTCTATATCTACTCCATACTGGTTGTTGCACTCTATTTATCTGTATAACTTATTACTTGTTATTCTATTTTCTTTTTATTCTGTTTCTTTCGCTCTGGGACTGTGTGCACGTAATTTCGTTCCACCTCATGTAAACATGTGATGCGAATGACTATAAAACAATCCTTGCATCCTTGAAATTCTTGCAATTTTGTTAAAAATAAAACAAAAATGAATAATGAAAAAATGTGAAACAGGTGAAGTGCTGTAAATACTTTCCGGATGTACTGCACCTTTCTAATGACTTTATGTCAAAGAGTAATCAGAGTAAGAATAACACATCAAGGTTGCCAATGGCAACTTGGTGAGCTGCAGTTTCATTGGACTTACCTCTCACTCGGACGTGGACGCTCTGGGAGTCCATCTTGTTGGGCTGAACCATCACCTTGCAGTTATACTCGCCGGCGTCCACCTGCTGCACGTTACTAAGCTTCAGCGTGCCGTTGTTCTCGAACGCTCGCTGCCTGTGGTTGAAAGGTAGCAGCGCAGAGTTCTTGTACCACTTTATGGAATAGTAAGGGTAGCCAATGACGCGACAGTGAACGAAGGCATCCCGTCCAGCGATTGCGGTGATGTTTTTCATTGGACGAATGCTGGCTCGGCCTAAAAAGGCACAGAGATTAAAAATGTAAGATTTTAAGGACAGCGGTATTCACAGAAAATCACAACAACAGTGTGAATGAGTGTGGTTTGCTTTATTATGGTGTTTTTACAAACAGACTCGTGACTCGTTAAACGTATTCAGGATTTCAACATGAAAGTGTTTCCCCTCACAGCTCCACAAGTCCTACCAGGCACCAAGTACTCACAGGAGAAGTGAAAGGAAGCTGCTGTTTAAAGCTTTTGTTTAACTACAAGAAATAAGACAGAACTCTAAGTAGAAGGCGGTGAAATGACAAGCAGATTAAAGTGTGCTAACTATATGAAGGAAAAGAGAGCATTAAAATAACACTGTACTACGCGTGCTTATAACTTGGCTGTAATACATTCTGTTTCCCATCAAATGTTATACATGCCGAGCCTCATTCTGTGTCTCATAAAATGGAAACAGAGTAATTGCTTTAGCATCTGATCGAGAAGAGTCGAATTGGCTGCTTGAGTAAATACACACAGACACACATGACTCGCACACACAAGCACACCGGGGGATAAATGTATTCAAACAGAAGAAATGCATTTTTCTTCTGGCTATTTACAAACCATATCCAGATAGGCGTACGAGCAGCAAACCAGCATAATTCATTTGACCTAAAATGCAAGCGTGTTGGAAAAGCACAGTAACAATTTGGAGAGAAAATTACAAAGCAACAATTTTAGAAAAGTATACGTGGTTTAGGATTAAGAGACAGTAACAGGAAAACAAAACTGAGGCAAAATCAGTCGCTGGAGAGCAACTTAAAAGGAGATGTAAGTGTGAATAAAGATTTCAAATTAAAAATAAAATAATAGCAAAGAAAAAAACAAACACCAAATTTTAAGAACAAGTTTTTCGCAGATAAATTCCAGATCCAAACAACAAGCAGCTCTCATATACGACACAGAGACAGACACATAGAGAGACAGACAGGTATGTGTATTTGTTCTTGGAGGAGCTGATTTGACAAGCACCTCTTACGTTTATTCGAGCCTGGTGGTACACGACCCCGGCCGAGTTGCTGCACGTGCACCGATACACCCCGCCGTCTTGCACCTGGGTGTGCGTGACATTGAGCTGGCTGACCACGTGGCCCTCGTGGGTCTCGTAGTGGCCCAGGTGGTGGTGGCTGTCTTTGATGACGGGGTCGTCGTCCAGCGACCAGGTGCACCTCGGAGGCGGGGTGCCCTTGACGTTGCAGACCAGGAAGACGGGCTCGTTCGGGTTCACCACCTTCTCGCTGAAGGAGGACAAGATTTTCGGAGTACCATCTGTGACAGAAGACAAAAGTGGAACGTGGTGGTGAATAAAAGAGAGGCTAAGTCACACAGAAGTACTAAGTTTAAAAGTGAGAGCGGTTTAGTGAATAATGTCATCATAAATTATGTATTTTGGGGGTAGTTTGTTGTTTTAACCCTGTAACGCCAAGTGTATCATATTTGAAATATGAGATTTTGAGACCTCAACATCATCGGTGTGAAAAACCTAATGTCTACAATCAGACACACGCAATACTACTGTGAGTAATAAAATAACAAAAACGCCAGATGTAGCAAAAATGACTGAACAAATGGAGATTCATGTATGTAAATTGCTATTTAGTTTTTTAAAAACTCATGAATCAGGCTTTACAGGATTGACAAACAAAGCTGAAACGTGCACATGTGGAAAAAGGGAAAAGGAAATGCGTTATAATGTCGATCCCTGACAGGATTCAAACCAGTCACAGATGAAATCGTGCATGTTAAGTCACTGTAACACACCTGTCTTCAATAGATTTTTGTAGTTTAAAGGGCAACCGTTTAAAAACTGAATATACCTGCTGATATCTCATTCTATAATCTCGGTAGTTTTGGACACAATAACAGCTTTACTTATGTGTTTCATAGTTCATCAAACAACGGCAATAAGGCATATGTAAAAAGGCTGACTCCAAGTGTGGGAGAGTGGGGAAGAAATGCTAGACTTTAAACAATTCCCAGGCAGAAACGGGATGATTACTGATCTTTTCTCACATACCACTCAAATTAAACATTTGTGCTGACTAATTAGCCGAGCCAGTGAGTTTGTGTTGGGCACAAATCACAGTGAGCCAGTTTGATTCCTTTCTCACTACTCACTAAAATGGCAGTGAGAAATACATATATATAGCTTTGATTTTCAACTAGTGCTTTGAGACACAAAGGGAAGCTCCTAAATATCACTGAACGCTGTTGCACCAGCTGTGTGATGAATCCAATATGTATATTTTTTAAGCTTTGCAAACTAAGCTAATGTGCCTATTGGGGTTTTTCAGACATGTGATTGCTAACCACATGGTGTTAACCTGTCCACCTATAACAATAATGATGGTGACAATGTAGGCCCGAGGCTCGGGTTGCCAACTCCCTGAAAAATAAATAAGGGACACCTCGTGGCCAGGGCCGGGCAACCCAGTTGTCTTCACCCTTCCCAGTGTGGTAGCTCTTTTTTTGTGTGTGTGAAATTATTTTTTAACCATTTGACTTGAATTTGATTTAAGCAGATGCATATTCTTTGTGATATGACCATATGGGAAACAAATGATCATTTAGCCATTTATTTTTAGCTCAAAATGACAACATTAACACAGTAAAACAGGTCTCTTTCTTAAACAGAAGCCTGTCATGCTTAACTTTTGAGAATATAAGTAAATCTTTTTTTAAAAGAACTCCGTCCTGCTTAACTTAAAATTATATAAATTAATAGAAAGCAATAGAACGAAAAATATTCTTGTAACAGTGCACATATAGTGCATTTAGTACAATTGGCTTCAGTTGAGGTATTATTTCAGCTTTTCTAATGCTAATCAGCTGCTCCTGTTTGTAAACCCGCTTGTTCCCATGATTACGCATCTTAACTCATCATCATTATTCATCTATGTATTACTTTTATGTATTATTCATCTATTTGTTGTAATCATCCATCCTTGCAGTTGTTTATTACACAAAATAAATGATATTATCACACTTCTGGCCACATAGCGCTGATATTCACTGCACATGCCCATATTAACCTTAACCAGAGGGTTTAAACAACAAACCAGTGTTTACATACCATATCTGCTTCTGCCGTGGCCTGGTGGACAAAAAATTGGTAAAGGGTTCCCCGAGCTTTCACGCCCCTCGTGTTCTTCATGTGCCCACCATTAGAAGCATGCCTATGGAAAAAGTGCGCCGGCACACAGTGCAGTGCGCTTTATAGGTGTTATCGTGCACTTTCCCAGCCAGGAGTTTTCCTTTTCCCAGTCCTCCCTGTACTTTTGCAGCCTTTTTTTTTTTCTTTCTCTGAGCGAACAAACATTGCTGCTCTAATGCTGGGCTTACACTGTGCGATTTTTGGCCCATTTTGAGCCGATTTTTGAGTCGTGCGACCGATTTGGTGATCGGCCCGATTTTGGCCTTCATCGTGCATCGTGTAGTATACGTGGGGTAACGAGAAGCGATTAACACCTCACGACCAGCTCCCGATCATCAATCGCTCGTGAGGGTGTCACCACAGCCGCTCACACTGCTCATGCGCAAACACGTAAACATCGGTGAAAAAGACGGCGCAGCACGGCTGTGCAGCGTGTGATCTGGACACAAGTGATGGAGGCACAACTTGTAGAACTTTGGAAAGCTCATCCGAGCCTTTTCGATGTGGCATCACAAAATTATCACGACCACAACAACCGTGAAAATAGTTGGATTTACACTGCTGCTCAATCACAGCTGCCTGATCATGTTTTTCATTAGCAATTTAGCAAAGTTGATGGTGGTGGTGTGTCTGTGTGAGTGAAAGACAGAGAGAGCGAGCGACAGATTTTCTGTTATAACCTTCATGTTATGTTGGCACAGTGTGAGCACTCAGGTCGCATCAGAGCATCGGGCCGTATAGTGTGAGACCCTGCATCGTGACCTGCAAACTTCTAATCCCTGCGAGTCAATCGTGCAGTTTGAGCAAGAGCTGAATAACGTGACTGAAAAAAATCGCAGTGTCTGCCCAGCTTTAGGTGTACTGTCATCCGAGACGTGCACTGCAGTGTCGGCGTTTGTTTCCCTGTTGACCATGCTTGTTGTTGTGGTCATCTGTTGTCTTCCGGTATTTTCTCCGCAAGCGACCTTTCCTCGACCAATGAGATAATCTGAATTGTCATACTCGAATTGTCATAAGTGTGCTGTCAGCTCATTGGTCACAAAGCAGGAGAGGGGCTGGGAATTATGTTTTCAAACAAAGCGTTAATTCCATTAAAAGTTATAGACTACTTTTGATTCTCACTGTATTACGGGACAAAGTGCGTCCCTTATTAGCTCAATACGGGACGTGTACTTTTGTTTCTAAATACGGGACGATTCCGTTTTTTAAGGGACGGTTGGCAACCCTAGCCCGAGCAAATAAAGCCCCAGTGACACAGTTGTGTGCTCCCCACTGGCTAGCAAAGCCAAAATGGTTTGGTAGCTAGCACCCCTCTCAGGTGTTGACCATGCCAGCATGTCTACAAGCTACTCTCTGAGTGGTGGCAAAACTGGAAAGTGAGATAAAAAAAAAAACATAAATAGTTTGTCTTCCGTGCAAAAGTTACGGCTTTGGAAATCTGGATGCAAATTTTGTTAGCACTTGGCTGGTAGCTGGCAATCCACATCTTTCTTGCAAACTCCTGGTAACTGCAGCAATCTTCTAAAAATCAAGGCAATCATAAAGATGGCTTTGTGGCACAGCACACTTTGTGATCAATTTCACCAAGTGACTGCCAGCAACCTCCAGGTGCCACTCACTAACCAGTCGGTAATTACACATTTTTCCACTTTTGGGCAAGTGATGTAAAATCTTTGTTCATCTGATACAGCTTCTACTGAAATCCTGCATAAAAACCAGGTAAATTTTTTTCAGTCATTTACTCATTATTCAAAAAAAAAACATTTATATCCTGTATTGTCTACATACTACTCTTTGTAATATCCAGACGCAGTATACATTTGTTGTTGGAGACAAATCTTTTTTTTCTTTAGAAGAAAACATTTTTGTTAATAAAACAGTGATAGAAAGCAGCAAAAGGAAAGGAAAAAAATCATGTCTTTCTGAGAAGACTTTGCCATTTTTTCATTAAGAACATAGATCCATGAGCTTTTCTACCAGACACAGAGAGTTGTCGGCTTTTCAAATGTCTGTGTCTGCCTGCTGCTGCTGCTGCTGCTGCTCTCTGATAATCTAGGTGTATTCCACATGATTATAGATTATCAATATCTTCTTTTTACAGCTCCCTGGCCACAGGAGACAGTTGCCTAAGCAACGCTTCCAAGGTAAGTTAATGGATTAAAGAGTGTGTGGATGTATTTTTGTATGTGTTTGTGAAGTGTGGGGCAATCATTCTAGTGGTGGCAGAGAATCGCAGCAGCATGCCATTAACACATAAACCCTATTGATCTTCAAGGCCTGAATCTGTTTGTGCTAACTCACTGAATATGTATAGGACAGCTGCTACTGTGTAGCGTTTTGGTCAGTATTTGTGTGTTTGGATACCTTTGCAGCAGTGATGCCATTTTACCTTCAAGGATAACCTGAACAAAGTCCTGTGCAGACATCTTGCCCTTCCTGGCGAAGCACTGGTAAGCCCCGCCATCACTTTTCGACATTCCTTCCATCATGAGGTTCTCCCGGTTTAGCCCAATGAAGCGAACATTGTTGCCAGGGTAGATGATCTCTCCGTTGCGATACCATGACAGCTCGTATTCATCTGAGCCGCTCACGCTACAGGACAGAGACACCTTGCTACCCACGCTGCCCTTCACCTTTCGAGGGCTGACCACTACTTTCAAGGGTTCTGTGGACACAGAAATCAAAGAGATGTTTAAGAAAAAAAATTGGGTAGTAAATATAATAATGAGGTACAGTATGATTATCATTATATTTGTCCAAGTTCAATGTTTATTCTTAATCATTAAGAATGCTAGCGCTAACATTTGATTCTCATCAATGCAGTACATCACTGTATCAAACAAAACAAGCAGGGTGTCACTTGCTATCACTAAACACAGCCCCCAGTGGTGCTGCTGGTGCAGGAGTCAGTTACTGGCAAATCATTTCAATCTCACACACACGTATTTACTAGGGGTGCAACGATACACAAAATTCACGGTTCGGTTCGGTTCGATACTTTGGTGTCACGGTTCGATATTTTTTCGATACAAAAAAATGTTCATGCATTTTTAATTTGTCATTTATTAAAATTATAAATATATATTTTAACTCAAAAGTACAGTTTTTAAATTTAACCCTAACCCTTGTGCGTGTTTTTTATTTTGACAGCGAATGCGCACCTGCGGACCACTTATGTGCAGCCCTGGTTATTTAGCTCGTCATATTGCAGCCACAGAAATTCTTTTGTCCATGAAACCATAAAGCTGCACTTTCTTTTTGCCTTATAGTCTGATTTGTCATAACTTCTCCGTTTTGTGGTAAGCTTTTCTTTGGCTGTCACTTCTTCACCCTGACCTGTCTTATTTGGCTCAGCAGAACTGAAATGCTTTTACACACTCACTCACATAAGCTCAGCGATTCTCTGCACGATCAACCTCTCACATGTTTAAGCTTGCTGCGGGAGATTTCACTTGTCATGTTTGCATAGTAAGCTAACGATTAATAAGACGATGTCAGAGGAATTGGTGTACAAATTATCATCACTCACAGATCAGTGCTGTCGCTCTCTATACACAGTTCGCACGATTGCAAAGTGAAAGCAAAAAAACAAGCGCAAATTCAAACGCGACTTCAATATGTCACATATTGACAGTGGCTCACCGATGCCAATGACATAATTACCCAGCTACATTTCTGAAAGAATGCAAAAGCATTGACATATATTTTTCCTACAATAGCCCGACGGGCAGGGAAGAGAAAGATTTTGGTAGCCGGACTGAAAAAATCGCTAGCTCCGGGACGTCGGGCTAGCGATATTGCGAGCCCTGTATCTGATTGAGGAATCACTCATCTTTGGAAAAGAGAGTTTATTACAGAGAAATGGCTCTTTCCAAAATAAAAGCTATACTATCCGCTTCTTCTGGGCTATATTCTCAGCAGCATAAGGAGAATCATGTGCTAACAGCTGTCTAAATGACTCGGCTAAAGTTAGTAGCATGCTTGCTTTTTTTTGTCTGCTTCCACTTGTCTTTGCACTAGGATGATGTCGGCGTAAATGTGCAGTCATATTCGTTGTGTTCCCACTAGTGCTTTCAGGTTAATCTCGTTGAAATGACCTTAACGCCACAACACGGCAAATCTCCGTTAACGAGCCACCGCCGATCGCTCCGTGCATGGGGCTAGACGGCAAACACGTTAACGAGCTAACTGCGCTAACACACTAGTTCACACCAATGTAATTGAGCATTGCATGGCACATCCAACATACTGTTTTACTTTAGTCCAGAGGTGGGACCAAGTCATTGTTTTGCAAGTCTCAAGTAAGTCTCAAGTCTTTATCCTCAAGTCTCAAGTCAAGTCTCAAGTAATGTCAGGCAAGTCAGAGTCGAGTCTCAAGTCACTGGTGTAAAAGTCCGAGTCAAGTCACAAGTCTGAAACTTTGAATTTCAAGTCCTTTCGAGTCTTTAAAAAAAAAACGAAAAAAAGCATGTTGCAGTTATGCTAAATGTAAATATTAGACCATGTAATTTTTTAATCTGTGTTTTTCTCAACACATGACAAAATAGTGAACTTAGAAAATATACACAAATTGTGAAATTGCACCTCTTTAAAATGCAGCTCAATTAAACCTAGCTCCAAGAATAATTTTCACCGACAGTTCTGAGATAAGCTGCATGTTATTCTTGGATGCGGTTGTAGGACCGGCTTTGAAATCGCATGACAAAAATATCATACATAAATAAATGATATATTTTTTTAAAATATCATTTAAAAAAAAAACTGCATCACCAACGTAGCCTTGAAAACATTTGCTAGTTAGATGAAGTCAGCTATCTCATCGTAGCATATTTATATGCATATTTATAATTATACAGCTCTTGGAGTGAGTGCATACACTCATGAAGTTTAGTAACTTCAGGTCACTGCAACAAGCCCAGGTACAGTTTACCGACGGATGGGTGCAGGACCTTGAAATGCACCGTGTAGAACGAAAGACCATCGTACGTATCATAAGTTTACCAGTCTCACAAATCGTCGTCATAAATACACATTCCTTAACCGTTTATTAATAGGACCTTTGAGCTCAACGGTAATTAATTAGTAGTGGAAATAATTTCTGGTACCCATCACAGAAATGTAGCAGTGACAATAATACTGTATGCTGTAATCGTACTGGGCAATTAGTGATACAAAAAACCTGTTTTATCCTGTGAATAAAAGTATATGTTTTTGTCAATGTACCATAATAACAGAAGCGAAACGCAATATTGTGTCAGGACAATTCACTATTTATGCACAATAAATAAAGGAGCATAGTGCAACAATTTCTGTTCAGCGCCAGACTTGCTTGTAACCTATATCACCAATTATGTTATGAAAATGACGTATTAACTACAACAGCAGACTGACCTTTGTGTAAATGCTTGGAGCAGACTAACCTGTGAGCTGGAGTGTTCTGGGACGTTATATTTGATCTTTGAATGGCTGCAATCCAGGCCACCCGTCGCGTCTTTGTTACTTTGGAAACATGGCTCGAACAATTTCTCTTCAACGACGTAATCCGATAACAACCGATCTCTTTACCCGTCGGCTTCCCGTGGCTGTCATGCGACCGGCTATTGCAGTTAATAATACAACAGCTTCTTGACATTTTTGTGTTTCTTTTTATCGCTGTGTGACTGATTTTAATTGAAAGCCTGCGTGCGCTAGTACCTCTTGCCACGAGTTCCCAGAATCCTTTGCGGTTCTACCCGTGAATGACGTCACATTTTCAATCTCTATATAATATGCATGTTAAATTTTATATTTGGGGTAAAATATCAAGTCTTTTCAAGTAAACCGGTTCAAGTCCAATTCAAGTCCCAAGTCATTGGTGTAAAAGTCCAAGTCAAGTCACAAGTCTTACAACATTTTTTCAAGTCAAGTCTAAAGTCATAAAATTAATGACTCGAGTCTGACTCGAGTCCAAGTCATGTGACTCGAGTCCACACCTCTGCTTTAGTCCATGACTCGCTTACCTTCAGGGTCATACGTCACATGAAAACCAAAATAATTCCAAACGCCAGATCTGAATGAGGTTCAATTTGCCTGTTGCAAGTAGAGCTTAACTTCTGTCTCGCTAGCTTGCCCTGCGCTCTTCCTTCTGACTATGCTGTCTGTGTTGAGCGCTCAGTGGATCTGCGCTCGACAGTGCAGCCTAGGCGGAGTAGTCGAACACAGATTCACTGAGCGCTCAACACAGACAGCATCGTCAGAAGGAAAATTGATAAAATAAATTACAAATGTTGTATTGTTCGATACATATGCGTACCGAACTGAAAGCACTGTATCGAACGGTTCAATATCGATACGAATATCGTTGCACCCCTAGTATTTACTGTTGTAGCTTCATAATCCTTAATTACCTCCAACAAGGAAGTTATGTTTTTGGTAGCGTTTGCCTGTGTGTGTGTCATTCGTTCTGTCTGTAAACACCAAGGTGTAAAAGTTTCAAATGAATTCTGATGTGTAGAGTGTAGAGTGGGGTCATGTTAACAATCCTTTAAAATTCAGCTTACATCCACCGATGTCTTCAAGGTCAACTAAATGATTTATTATTGAAAACTGACAAAAAGCCTCATACCTTAGAAACTACAAATATTACAAATGTGGTGTGTGTTGTCAGCATATAGAAAGTTCTATAAAGAAAGAACGATTTAAAATCATGTCGCATTTGACCTCTGACCTCCTTCAAGGTCAGCAGATTCCTCTGAAGGCTATGTAGCGCTATTTAAATCTATGTTTCTTACTGACATTGCTTGTATTGACAACATATAAGCATACAGGGAATCACATATGTGGATTCTAGTCTACAAAGTACATTTAAAAAGAGCAAAGAAAAGAAAATTAATATATACAAAATATAATGGTATATTCTTACAAGTGCCCAGAGAGTGAGCCGCCTCGGTGGAGGTATGTGCTCTCTGAGTACTTCTTGTTTAGTTTATATGTTCATTTTACTCACATGAACCAAACTAACCATCCACTCTCTAACACGTGCCAAGGCTGTTTTTTTTCCCACTCATTTCACTTCATTACTCTAATACAGCAGTTTCAGCTACCCACAACATAGAAGAACCCCTGAATTTTATAAAGCACTTACGTTTGACATACAGGCGACCCATGACCTCCGCGGTGCCATAGCTGTTCCACACCTCACAGACATATGTTCCCGAGTCACTGGGCTGTGTGCTCTCTATCAGCAACCCCGAGGTTGTCTGGTGTATGCGACTGTCGAGCTCCAAGGGGCTGTTGTCCTTCAGCCAGCGGTATTTGGGCATTGGGTAGCCTGAAGCCTTGCAGGGCAGCTCCACCCGATGATTAATCATCACCTCTCGGTGGTCAAAGCCATCCAAGATGACTGGCTCAGCATTGGTGGGGTCTGGAAGGAGCAGAGAATTTAGTGTTAATTAGTGGTGAGCGTTGCCAGCCGCTCGACAGTCTAATCCAATATTGATTCTTCGGGTCAACATTCAGTTCTACATACTGTATATTTTGTTACGTGGTGGAAAAGAGAGAAAGAGACTTGCTTCTGTAATTTACCGCAGTTTTACTGTCTCCTACAACCGAATTCAGACATACTAAATAAATGAAGAATATAAATGTGCATTTCATGCTAAATGACTTATTTTTATCAGAATCTACTGCTCTTTGCTGATACCTCCTGGTTTGTTTACTTTTATCTAACATCTGACACAATGACGATGAAAAAGACAGAATAGGTCACTGCATAACTCAGTTTTGTCTGCAACACACCATATGTGGAGATGCAGCTTCTTTATCTTATGACATTTTAAAATGCCCAACCCAACTCTAAATTTTCAATGTACAGGGAGTGCAGAATTATTAGGCAAATGAGTATTTTGTCCACATCATCCTCTTCATGCATGTTGTCTTACTCCAAGCTGTATAGGCTCGAAAGCCTACTACCAATTAAGCATATTAGGTGATGTGCATCTCTGTAATGAGAAGGGGTGTGGTCTAATGACATCAACACCCTATATCAGGTGTGCATAATTATTAGGCAACGTCCTTTCCTTTGGCAAAATGGGTCAAAAGAAGGACTTGACAGGCTCAGAAAAGTCAAAAATAGTGAGATATCTTGCAGAGGGATGCAGCAGTCTCAAAATTGCAAAGCTTCTGAAGCGTGATCATCGAACAATCAAGCGTTTCATTCAAAATAGTCAACAGGGTCGCAAGAAACGTGTGGAAAAACCAAGGTGCAAAATAACTGCCCATGAACTGAGAAAAGTCAAGCGTGCAGTTGCCAAGATGCCACTTGCCACCAGTTTGGCCATATTTCAGAGCTGCAACATCACTGGAGTGCCCAAAAGCACAAGGTGTGCAATACTCAGAGACATGGCCAAGGTAAGAAAGGCTGAAAGACGACCACCACTGAACAAGACACACAAGCTGAAACGTCAAGACTGGGCCAAGAAATATCTCAAGACTGATTTTTCTAAGGTTTTATGGACTGATGAAATGCGAGTGAGTCTTGATGGGCCAGATGGATGGGCCCGTGGCTGGATTGGTAAAGGGCAGAGCGCTCCAGTCCGACTCAGACGCCAGCAAGGTGGAGGTGGAGTACTGGTTTGGGCTGGTATCATCAAAGATGAGCTTGTGGGGCCTTTTCGGGTTGAGGATGGAGTCAAGCTCAACTCCCAGTCCTACTGCCAGTTTCTGGAAGACACCTTCTTCAAGCAGTGGTACAGGAAGAAGTCTGCATCCTTCAAGAAAAACATGATTTTCATGCAGGACAATGCTCCATCACACGCGTCCAAGTACTCCACAGCGTGGCTGGCAAGAAAGGGTATAAAAGAAGAAAAACTAATGACATGGCCTCCTTGTTCACCTGATCTGAACCCCATTGAGAACCTGTGGTCCATCATCAAATGTGAGATTTACAAGGAGGGAAAACAGTACACCTCTCTGAACAGTGTCTGGGAGGCTGTGGTTGCTGCTGCACGCAATGCTGATGGTGAACAGATCAAAACACTGACAGAATCCATGGATGGCAGGCTTTTGAGTGTCCTTGCAAAGAAAGGTGGCTATATTGGTCGCTGATTTGTTTTTGTTTTGTTTTTGAATGTCAGAAATGTATATTTGTGAATGTGGAGATGTTATATTGGTTTCACTGGTAAAAATAAATAATTGAAATGGGTATATATTTGTTTTTTGTTAAGTTGCCTAATAATTATGCACAGTAATAGTCACCTGCACACACATACCCCCCTAAAATAGCTAAAACTAAAAACAAACTAAAAACTACTTCCAAAAACATTCAGCTTTGATATTAATGAGTTTTGGGGTTCATTGAGAACATGGTTGTTGTTCAATAATAACATTATTCCTCAAAAATACAACTTGCCTAATAATTCTGCACTCCCTGTAGGGATGATCCCAGTATCAAATATGAAAAGCGCATATATATTTGTAACTTCTGACTAAGTGTTATCTTTAAATGCAGTACTGACCCGACACAATGAGACGTGCACTGTTGCTCTGGCGAGTTTCACCGGTGTAGCGGTGACGCGTGGTGCAGCGATAGTTATTCAGGCCATCCTCAGGCAGGACGTCCAAAATATACAAGGCTCCCGTGGATGTGATGAGATATCTTTGTCCTGGAGAAGATAAGAAAGAAAGCAGTTGTGTGGTTGTCTTATAGCATCACAACAGCTTTTACAATATAAAGAAAATGCATTCACTCCAGCACCACTGAGAGATTTTCTCTCTTCCTCCATAGGGTGCTAATGAATTTCTAATGTCACAGATGTCACATATAAATACACACCACAAGAAATATCATCTTAAATGATGCTGTAACTGCTATAAATATTGAATTAATCATGTACAAAATATACAAATTAAAAACTCAGTCCACATATTGTGTTTATTATACGAGTCCTTAACCTTTAACAGCTTTTATTGTCTTGTCTTTGTGCTGTTGCAGTAGCCTCACTGGCACCATAGTCTGTTACAGAAAACCAATCCCTCTTATGCTGTCACAGGCAGTTCTGTAAGTACGGTAATATTATGTTAATTCTGCAGATCAAACGAGGTTGAGTGGGGTTGTCACCATCCATAAGGAAAGAAACCTTCCTCACAGCCATCACGTGGATGCCCACAGTCCCATGGGAGCAGATTGACGTCAAAACTGATTGAAAAAGCAATTTACAGGATATTGTCTTCTCTGTGCAGTGGTGGGTATGCTACGACAGAGATAGCACAGGAAGCCTTTCGGGCTAGGGAGAGTCCTACAATAGCAATAGGTGACGACGACCGGGTCGAGAAGAAAAATATCGTACTGTGCCATCACGGGGTTGCAAAGCTGCAGCGGTACCCGTTCGATTTTTTTAAATCCTTTTTGGCACTCTAGTCTACTTTTTTTTCCTCCACATAAATATAAGATATAAAGTGAACCCAAATAGAACTATAAGCTATACTAAGAGTCCAAAAAAAAAGTATTTGGCATTTTTGTTTGTTAGCCAGATCAAGCTTTAATTTGAACATATACTTGATATTACTGCACAAAAAATGAATTTATGAAATTCCCCATGGTGCACAAATTGTAGCACCATTTAAAAGTAAAATCTCAATTCTTAAAAAGTAGGAACGCTGTGTATATAAGAAGAAATAAAATAAAAAAACTAAACAAAATGCAATTCTTTGAAAATCTTACAAACCCACATTTTATTCACAGTAGAGCATATAAAATATATCAAATCTTTAAATGGAGTGAGTGCACAATTTTAGGGAAAATGATGTGCTCATTTTAAATTTGATGGCAGCCACATGTGTAGAAAGTTGGGACAGAGCCGTGTTTACGACTGTGCGGCATCAACAGTTCATAAACTTCTGGCAAATGAGGAGTCCACCTGCTGGACCAATGGGAGATGGGAATGTTGTTTGATAGAGGATTCTAGCTGCTGAACAGTCCTGGGTCTTCTTTGTTGTATTTTTAATTTCATGATGCTCCAGACAGTTTCAAATGGTGACCGCCTGGACTGCAGACAGTGCAGTTCAGCTGTGATTTAGCATTGTCTTACTGAAATATGCAAGGCCTTCTCTGAAGAAGACGTCATCTGGATAGGAGCATTTGTTGCTCTAAAACCTGTATGTATATTTCAAAATTGATGCTGCCTTTTCCAGATGTTCAAGCTGCCAATTTAAAAAGAACTAAGTCACACTAACACCATTAGAGATGCAGGCTTCTGGACTGAATGCTGATAACAAGCAGAATCGTCCCACTCCTCTGTCTGGGTGACATGACATCTATGTTTCCCAAAAATCAAAATCCCATAATTTAGATTTTTCTGACCAGTAACAGTGCTCCCCATTGGCTCAGTCCATTTTAAATGAACTGTGGCCCAAAGAGGAGGCCAGCGTTTCTGTTCACTTACAGCTCATTTTCAGACAGACTTCTAACCTGCAGTTCTGAATGGCACCGTGAACTTTCTGGAAGACTCATGACTGTTTTAATGCAATGCGGCATTGAAGACTTGACTTTTGGGTTTTCTCCAGATTCTTTAAAACTTTTAATCAAATTATATACTGCAGATGATAGAAGATATTCAAAGAGCAAAGGTTTCTGGTCAGCTGCTGTTTGTTTGCCTGTTAGTTGTACCACAAAAAAGCTCACACCAACCTCAAAGCCAACTGTTTCATTGAGAGCTGTCAGTTACTGCTGACTGTAATGACGCTGTGTGTATGACTAGTAAAAAGATTTTTAAAAATTAATTAAAACAGTGGGATTAAATACCAAAGGCACTTGGTTAGCTAACATCAACATTTCATTCAAAAACACAAAAGGAACTTTGCACAGATAAAAACAGATAATGGGCTCAGCAGAAGTCTTCTGACAGCTAAATCATTTGCATGGTAAAGAGAAGTCCCTCCACCACCGCACAGCAGGTAAAGCATTCTCTCCAGGACACAGATGTAAGCACATGTTTCCTAGTTAAAGATCAAATAACAACTTCATGACAAGAAACTCAGAGGATTCTGCACTAGATGTAAACCCCTGCTAAACCAATAAAACAACAGAAAAAAGCTAAAAGTTGACACATGTAGAGTGGTGGTAAACGAATTGAAAAAAAAAAAATCATGCTAAGAGGACATTGTGGACAAGATAACCAACAGTGCATACTCAAAAACATGGTTGTGCACTGGAATTTATTTGTCACTGAATGTGCCGAAGCGTTTATGGCCTGGAGTGTGTACTCTGTGTCATCACCTTACTGTGCAAATATTTGGCTATCTGCTTGTGAAGCAAGATTTCGACAATAACAAGGTTATAATATGTTAATGTGCAGCTATTTTTAAGAGTGACATGTTTCATGAGGGATTTTTTCCTCAAGGAAGTTTCTTGTTTCCCCTGTATGTTTAGTTTGGTTGAAAATAAGCACAACGTAAGCAACATCCCTCACAAGAAAAACATAGATTGACAGATAAACTGTATAAAAAAAAAATGAAAGTCAGTGGCTTGGATATGAATGTACAGGCCATAGTACATTCTTCCATCATTATCAAGAGGAAGAGAAACCTCCAATTACACCAAGTGGTTTAAGTCTGGATTACTCTGATTCAAGCTGAGTAGTGTCAACTGAAACTAAACTAAAAACTAAAATTAGACATTAAAAAATATGTTGTTAACTAAAATAAAAACAAGACCTTTAAAAATGGTATGCCCATACAATGATGATTGAAAAGACAAACTAACACTGAAACTAATAAAAACCTAGGAAAACTAAACATTTAAACAACTTAACAAATGAATGAGATAAAAGTAAAAACAAATTAGAAGACAGAAAAATATAACAACTTACAGTAAGATCTGTACACCCTCCTATTTTCTTAAGGCATACTGTAGTTTTTTTCATTTTTAATATATGTTTTGCATTATTTCCTGAATGCATTTGACTGTTTTTATTAGCGAAACATTTCTCTGCATATTTAATTTGCATTACATATGATATCTAAAGGAGACCAGCAGTGGTTAACTCATATAAACTGAAAGGTAGGAGCTGTGGGTCTATTGTTAAACAGAGACTTAACATCCTATTAACTATATCTATTAACGTCCTATTAAATCAATAAAAAGAACAAACAAACCAAAAAACTAAGGACTGTAATGTTTTTTTCTTTTTTAAAAAAATAGTTCTTGAGTGAAGAATTTTAATATTTATTATTGTGTTTAGGTCAAAATGTCCAAACAGATTTCAAAATCCAAGTAGGTGCAAAGGTTTCTTTTTCCTATGTAGGTTTGTAAATTAGATGTGACGTCCCTCGTCTAACAACATCCCCCAGAAAATCAGAGAAAATTATAGAAAAAAATGTATGTCACAATGTAATCCCGATCTCTCTCCTACATTTGGTGCAGTGGTTGGCCGCAGCGCCACGATGAGCTACAGTGTTACCAGACAGAACCAATTAGCTACAAAAACAGTGAGTGGGGAGGTGGTGAGCGAATTTAACCTAATCTTAGATTATACACTAATGCTAACATCAAACCGCTACATGTTTTTTTATTTTTTATTTTTTTTTTAATTTAACCTTTATTTAACCAGGAATGTCCCGTTGAGATCAAAGACCTCTTTTTCAAGGGAGTCCTGGCCAAGAGGCAGCACATTTTAATATTCCACCGGAGACTAATATGTATGAAGGAAGCAAAGCGTGCTTAATATGCTTACATCTTATATGCATTTTAGATGTTTGCACAGGCAGAGGAAAATCAACCTTGTGGGGTAAAAGCAAACAGGAGGAATACAGAGAGAGGCGAGAGAAGCAAAACAAAACTGCTCAGCTATTGTAAGCATTGACCTAGATAGAACCGACAACAGATTCCACGGATTTGATGTCCTGAAGGGGTTTCGCGGGTTTTACATACAGGGCTGTTAGATGGGCAACCAGCAAGTGGAATCTATAAAGAGAGCGAGAGAGGGTGTGACTGTGTGTGTGTATGCCGGCAGCCATGCATGCACGCCAGCGAGCAAGACAATTGGTAAAAGGAAATCTTCTCAGAGGTCGAGGAGGCCAGATGCGAGAAAAACAACGCTGTTTTTCATCAACGCCTTCTCTTTTCAGCTCCATTTTCACTGGTTTTGTACGCAGCTGTAGCGGCAGTTCTCATTTATCTGATGTGTGTACCTTTACTTCACATACCGATCACTTTTCGCTGGCTGGTTTTAATAAAAATATGTGTAAGAGTGTACTTGTAAAATCCTAGAAACCATATTACAACAATGCAGCAGCAAAAACTCAATTCAAACATCTCCTCCAAAGCTGTCCACTACACACACACACACTGCCTCCTTCCCTTTTTCCCTCTCCTCCCTTCTGGCTTCTCCATTTTGATTCTGTACTGGTCGTCTGAAATCTCACTGTGGAATCCATCTTGAGTGAGGCAAAATGGTATTTCACTCCAGCCGCTGTGAGCTGCTGCAATTTTCTCTTCAAGCACCTCTATGCTCCTGCAATGCCTTTTAAGACGTCAGAGCTCAGTTATTGTGTTATGACAGAATGAAGGGGACACTACAGTAGGGAGGGGATTCAGAATGAGAGCTATTGTATTGAATTGTACTGCACTGTATTGTATTTCTTCTCCACAACCCGCTCCTCTTTAATTCGCTCGCAGCGTTGGCTTTTAGGAGTAATTTCTGTTCAACGTCAGCAAGAAATTACGGCCGTTTAAAAGTTAAATGTAAAAATTGGAAACTGGTGAAGACGTAGTGTATAGCACATAAACTGCTATGGGTTAATTGAGCGAGAGCGACCGAGGCCTCGGCTGCAAGATGCATTAAAAAACATTCGGTGGAGATTTGGGTGTTATTGTCAGAGAGTGGAGTCTTTCTCTCCATTCATTTGCAGGCACTGCTACTGTAAAGTAAAAAGAGCTCCACTCCACCAGACACACTTTATCTAATCATCCCCACTTTGCCAGAGACAGAATCTAATAGGAACAGCGGGCTCTCACTCTCAGCAGGCTAAATAAGCCTCGACGTACAGATGAACTAGTGTCACAGCATCCTCGCTGCCAACAGACGCTCTGAAGTTGCTGCGATTTAAATGAGAGCCAAGTCGGTCAGATCTTAGCTGACAATCTGCATTTCGGTGACAAGCCACCAGCGTTTTTATGCACCAATCAACATCAGCGGACCAGTGTGAACGGAAGTGGCTGAGATAACCGACATGTTGCCAATAAAACCCTGCTAATGTCGCACTGACGTTGATACTACATTATGTATATGACGCTGCTTGAGTGCGAAAGGTTAAAAATGTTTAGTAAAGGGTGTTCGCTTCCATAAAGGTTGCGCCGGTGAGTCAGTGTTGTTATTGTTTAAAGAGGAAGGTGGGACCGGCTCTGAGTAAACTGTGAGTCAGACACAGCGAGGAGGGACCCAGTTCTAGTCGGGTCAGCAGAGACGCAGAGATGATAAATGAGCTTATGAATGTTCTGGCTTTGTGTGGTACCTTCATGGCCCACTTCAACTCTCCTGTGTCACTTTTCAGACATTAAATTAAAATTAAAACATCTGTCTCATCAAAGCCTTACAGTGCGCCACACGTGTTCGAAAAGATGCAGTCAAACGCTCCTCTCTCCTCTAACACGGTTTACTTTGTTTCTTAGAGCAGTTACTGTGGTACAATCTTGTGCCACTGCAACAGAAAAACATTACGGGGAATATAATGCATTGACCACCCAGCGGTGGTGAGAAGCGAGAGTTGCATTCTGAGACTAATTTCAGAGTCGGGGTTATGCTGCATCGGGAAACAAGTCGCAGGGGGACCAGACGTTGGATCAGAGCTTTAATCTAAGCTGATTGAGGTCAGACCGCAGGACTGAACTTTCCACCACTCCTCGGGGTAGCACGGCTACGCAAAGAGAAACTGAAATCAGTGCTGTGACCATCCTGCAGGAAACCAGGAAAATATTTGTTGTTAATCTGCTTCTCGGACTATCTGGCTACTAATGAACTGTATAACAGCCGTGCTTTGAAACTGTTACAGATTCACTAAACTAAACTGAAACCCTCAAATGAAACTGAATATGAGAATAAGAATAAATGTATGTTACCTGGAAAGGGACAAACAGTAATCATGATTCATATATTGTGCATATGACACCAAATAGGCTCCTCTACTGTGAGGAGTAGCAGTAAGTACATTACAGCATGAGCTATGTGGGTTACTACAGGCTGCATAATCTGGTGGAAGTGAAAGGAATTAAGTGAATTAGTCCTCTGGAGGTATAGTGTGTAGTGAGGCGTAATTCACTGAGCTCAACCAAAAATTGAAGTATAAAAAAAACAACAACCCCAAACTACCTTAACCGTACATTCAGTTAAAACAAACTGTGATGCATTTGTCCGGTTGCTGCTTTGTGTGGGTTGGGTGACAAAGCTGACCTTCAAATCCTGCTGCTGACTAAATTACCAGTCTATTATGGTCAATATGGAAAATATGTTGAGTTCCAACTGATCCCTGCACATTTACATTCCAGGTCTCCAAAAAATCCAGTTTAAAAATACTGAAAAAATGAATGGTGTGTTTTGTTGTGTTAACTAATTCAGAGCCATACCAAAATTTTCAACACTAGTTTTGAGAGCAACTAAAACAACATAACTACTACCAAGTCTGTGTGCCATTTCTGAACTGTTCAGATAACAGTCAATCTTTGTAAGTCATGGTAACCATGGGGATAGATACATGAATAAAGCCACCTCCACACCTGTAGAGTCTTGCTTGTCATGGGTCGCGTTGAAGCTGATGGTTGGCCGCCCGCAGACCTACTAGTCTCCAGTTGTGGTCACTCGCATTTACCTCATATTCATCTCACCAAGTTTTTGGTATCGTCTAGGCTATATTTCTAACATTATGTCATACAAACCGAAGGCCACACAGAGGAAATGGTTTGCTGACAGCTGGCCACTAGTGGACATTCGAGCGTCCGAATGGCATATCTCAATAAACAGTATTATTTTGTATTATTGGTACTTTCTTTAATTGCACAAAAGTTAAGAAGAGTTTGACTTTTGGGACTACTTTGCATTGCCAGACTTTTTGTTCATGTTTTTCATGCCTGCAGTTGCTCAAAGTCACCAAATGTCATTGACTTTCTATGGCACTCATCACTTTAAATCAGTTCCTGTGTGGACACAGGAATACCACAACATTCCATCACATATGTTGTGGAAAAGACTCCATCCAGTTGTATCTGTAACTTCCGTGTATATTTTACATCTAAATATGCAATGATTTAAGGCACTTAATCTCATGCAAACATGTACGTATGGCTAGTTTGAATGTCTTATGAGTCACAGCAAAACAAAAGTCCAACCTTAAAACTTGCGGTTAAGTAGGCAGCGTGTAATGGTGGGGGAAAACAAAGAAAATGGGTTTTTGAATAAAAGTCTAAGAGGTGAGAAAACAGTTATAAAATACACGATGTGCAGTGGATTTGTCTCAAGGCTGGAAAACTGAAGACAAAAATCAATTCTACATCATATTTCTTATGAGGTAGCAGTTAAAATATAAAGCTGTTTTTATAGTGCTATCACCTGGCCAATCAGTGTGGGGTGTTTTTTTCCATGGCAGAAGAAAATTGCTCAAATAGCTCAAATCAATTGTTTGGAGGGGGGGGAAGCAAGAATGGAGACTTTCAGTGGATGAAAAGCAAATGCAAATACTGAAGCTAACACTAAAATCAGGACAAATCTTCAGCACCTGTAAAAGTCACCTATAAAAATGTCTTTCTCTCGATGCACCTGCAGTGTGAAAAGATTCAAGGAATACAAGTAAATGACAGAGCTGCCATTGAAGCCCTAGTGAAGAAAGCATCCTTGATTCAGTCAAAAGTTTTGGCATCAGAGCTGGAATACTAAGAGACTCTCTGTCTCTTATTCAGCCTCAAAAACCTCTGTGTTCCTGTTTGGCTCATTCTACTTCCTCTCCTGCTTCTTCACTCTCTAGCGCTTGGTCTCTCTCTTTCTCCTCCTCTCCTGGCTCTCCCTCTGTGTGCTGAATGCTAAAACAGTGGCTGGCTGTGTCAGAACACTGCAATGAAACCTGCAGTCTCAAACGCCCACATCAAGAAAACACCTACCTTTACCAAGACACTGACCTACAAAAGCTTTTACATATTTAAATTGATAAACATCCATTAAGAGGTGAACATTTGTTTTGCAGGTTTGGAATAATATTTGAGAATAAAATCATGTATTTTTTATCAGACCATTCATAGAATAAATACTAATAATTATATCAATCATGTGTGCCAAAAGAATAACTCATACACCGAAACATTAACAAGAAATGTGTCAAAGTGTCACAATGTATATTTTCTGCATCTAGTGTTGCGGCTACAACAAAACACCATTAACATCATTAAAAGCTAATGTGGGTGCAATAACACTAAAATACTATATGTTATCATTTTTCTTTAGTTTTTGAAAAAAAATATTTCCAAATTGAAGACATTTACAGAGTGAGATGCAGTGTCATACCAACATTGTTGTGAATTAAAGATGGCTTTTCATTTATCATGAATAATTTACGCATCATAATTCATGCAAAAAATGTCCAACTGTCACAAGACGAACAATTCATATTTAATAAACAACCGAACGAGTGAAGGATGTCACTTTAATAAATCATGTACTCTTGTGCACCCCGTTTCAGCGTGGTGCTCAGGTCTCGGTACTGGTCAGACTGCTTTTGTAGTGTGAGGTACAGTATCAGCTAGTAGACAGAATATCTAGTGAGCAGAAGCTGTAGCCTGTTTCCAGAAGAGTTAGGACACTTTATAAAAAATGAATGAAAACAGAAGGCTGTGACTTGCAAATCATTTAAAGTCTATGTTTAATTATAAAAATAAAAATAAAAACAGACTAATCAGGTCTTTTTCTGGAATAGATGCTCAGTTTGAATTTGATGGTAGTAACACTTTCAAAGAAAAGATGGGGAAGTTTACTGTGTTGCATTTTATACAGCTTTTATTTATTTTAACTTGCATCTCTTAACGCACCAACAAACTTTACCTTTAGACTGAAGAGTTCTTGAGATTTCTACCACGGAATCACAACCGGGTTTTTCTTTTATGCTGGAGATATTTCATAAGGCTATTGTGTATCACAGATGCTGTAATCTGTATGACTCAGCCTTTGTGACTCAGCATCTTTTTTTCACACCAATCATTATGGGGTAACAATTCTCCAATTTCAAGGTTTTCTTTCTGTTTTCAATGTTTGGGGGTGGGGGTCTGAGAGAGTAACTTAATGGTAAGTGGATCATGAACTAAAAAGTAATGAAATCCATCACTGTGATGTATTTCCAGTTTACTTTTTAACAGTGATGGGAATAACGGCGTTACTTTTTTTCAGTAACGATTAATCTAACTAATTACTGCAACGCCGTTACAGTTACTAACGGTCCGTTACTATTTTTCAACAAACAGACGGTTGAAACTGTGTTCAGCTTACCGCATCTTATATCAGTTGCACGGAAGTAGCTGTAAGTAATCTGGGCACTACAGCTTTAAGCAGCTGGACGGTAATCACTTTCTGGCAGACGATCACTTTTTGGCACACCTGGAGCTAAGGGGGCAAAAAATGAGTGCTGCTGTTTGACTGAGGAAGAATAAAGCAGTCGTGGTAAGACCACTTAAAGACAAAGCAACAAGGTGATATATACCAGTTTTTAAATTGTGTTGATAGGCCACGTAAAACCAGAGTCATGATAAACAATATATACGTGGCGTTTTCCTAGTTTTGTCACGTTTACTGCCTAAGGACAGCGCTAGCAAGCACTCTCTGCTTATGAGCAAAAAAAGGAAAAATGAGTGACTGCGAGAGAGAGAGAAACTGTAGAAAAAGAGAGAGAGCGAGTTTTGAGATGTGAGAGATTTGTGATGTTTAGCATGTTTGGAGTGTGTAGTTAATGTGTTGTCTTGTGTAGTTAGTGTGTAGTGTTGTGGATAGTTTTGTGTTGTGTGACAGAACAATGAGGCGACTGCTGTCTCCAGGTAGAAAAAGGAGTGACACACCTGCTGCTGTCAGACCTGCAGGTATCAGGCTGTGATGTTCTCCTTTTTAGTGGAGTTTTTTTTTTTTGGAGTGGCACAAATAATTTGTGTGGCATCTTATTGAATGCAGAACAGCTGATTGTTCTGTAAATAGTTTGAATGGTTATTTTAAAAAATCAAGGTAAAAGGTAAATGAATGCAAATAACTTTGTTGTTTGCAAAACTTGTGCATATGACAATTTATATTTGCATTTAAAGTTATGCAATATGATTCATTAAACATGTTTGTGGTTGTTACAGTAAAAAATTCTACTCTTATTTTATGTTTTTGTCTGATTTTAGATCAATTGTGTTAATACAGTATGTCAAAATGAAAACATAACTGTAAATTCAGACACGTGAGGTTGTGCTGAAAAGGATGATACCAAACAAGGTATTTAGGTGTTTTTAAAGGTGAAATGTGGAGGGAAAATCAAAAGTAGTTAAAAATGGCCAATTATACCCTGGACCCCAGAGGGTTAAACATTTTTTTAATGTAACGCAATAGTTACTTTTCAAGTAATTAATTACTTTCAGAATATTGTAACTCAGTTACTAACTCAGTTACTTTTTCAAATAAGTTACTAGTAACTATAACTAATTACTTTTTCAAAGTAACTTGCCCAACACTGCTCTTTAAAGACTACAACAGTCACCAGACTAGTGTGCTTTACTGGGCACTAACTACCACAACTAGTAATCATCAGTGACCACAGACGTTCCTACTATCCTACTCAATTTTTTGGTTTGTAAAAAGTCACATTCTTATTCTCAACCCCTAAGATGCAGATACTTATTCAGGACCAAGCTTCACACCGTGGGTACCCTTTTAGTGTCATTTTACAAAGTACAGATTAGACAAAGAGTTTAACTTGAGTACCTCAATATCTGAAATGCAAACTGTAGGCAAAAGTGCTCTGCTGGAAATGTTGCTGGAGCAGGACACATTTAAGAAACTTGTTGCAGATGTGAAAAGTTTGCCTTTTAACATGTGCTTTCCATTATGAAAAATTTGCATTTAAACCCCCCAAAAAGTATTCTCTTAAACTTAACAAAATGGGAAAATGAATGTAAAATCAGTACAAAAACAAAATAAAACCCAACATAAACCAAATAGGGCACTAATTTGTGTCGACTGGCTGAAGGACTGTGTGATTATTTAAACACATTCAGTCACAAAGAAAACTGTTACTGTTTCAGTATTACTACAGGAAATGTACTTATCTAAAGTCCAAAGCCACATACAGTATAGTATCATATTACAGTGATGGCGCAAGAACTGGTTTGTGACAGGTGGGCACCTTTGTACAAGAATGCATGGTGTAGAATTAATTCTACATTAATGTATAGCACCTTGCTGAGCTAGGCTACCAGCATACACTTAGGCAGACACATATCACAGAAACTGCTGAAAAAGAGAGTCAGGTCTCCAAGGTTAAAGAGTCTGGTGGGTGCTGATGTCTTTGATGATGTTAGCGATCCAGTAATCGCTGTTGAAGCCCAGAGCTATTAAACAGCAGGTTGATAAGCAAGTGTATTGAAGAAAGTCTGGACAGCAGCAGGTTTAAGGAGATATTTCAGCAATGAAGGAGAATAGACATATTTACCAGTGTTTTCCAGAGACAATAACCACAAGTACAAAATGAGTCGTGTTTTTCAGTTCGCCTGCTTCATTATGCTGTACTGTAATATGTGATGGAATTTTCATTTAATATTACTGATCTTTAAACCAGGTATCAAATAAATATTTCTAGCTAGAGATGCATCAATTGCAATTTTCTTGGCTGATTTGGATTCCTGATATTTCGTAAGTGTGACGTGCTAATGAGAAATGACGATTCGAGTTTTTCTCTGACAGCATATACAATCAAAAATGAACTTCTCTTCAAAACAAAGTTTTATCTTTACATTAAATTTAATTAAACTTTAAAATTTCTCCCCAAACTGTAGTTACAGGTAAGTTACAGGATGTTCTTTAACTTAAATAAGTGAAAATAAAGTGTTATATTATTAGAAAGAGGTACAAATAATTAACTGAAAATAAATTACTTATACACCCAACTTCACCTTACCAAACAAAAGCACGTGTAACACATTTGTATAACAAAAGAAATATCATCTTTATACCATTATAACTGAGGCAGCTAGCTTTTGGCTTGCTGTGATTAGCTTTAGCCACTTTGCTAGCTTCTTTAAATTTTCCACGTTTAGCAGGGTGAGGGTGATTTAAAGTGTCTGATTAGGTGTTTTGTTTAAATTTTTTCCTGCTGGTCTCCCCTCGTTCTACATGGGAGCTCTTTACTTCAGAGTAAAGATCTTCCATGCTAATAACATGTTAGCATGTAGCTAATAGTACATGTCCACATGACTATTTACCTGCACTGCTGCGTGCATGCTGTGCAGACATGAAATGGACTGACTTATAATCAAACATACATGATCAAACATTCCCCAGCTGGTCCCCAGTTATGGCTAAGAACTCTGAAAATTGACCTCTATATCTGTATCTAACTCAAACAGTTTCATGAGAAAGCAAAAAAGAAGGAATAAGCTAATAAGACAGACAGTAATCAAATTAAAGTAAAAAAAAATTACACAGTAATCAACGCCTCCTTATACCCTGCTGCACGACCAAGTGTTGGTTTCAGAAAGACTTAATTACAAACTTATAAACATCAAATCTGTTATAATACATTTTTCTGGACAAACATTTGAGTTCCACATGTCAGACGTTAGTCTGTTTTCCCAGGGCGGTGCTCTGTTAACCTGTGAGATCACTATCCCTCACTCAAAGTTTTTCTGCATGATAGTTTAGGATAATGGATCATTTCATTTTAGAGAAAATTGGCCCATTGCATATAGTGCGTTGTATTAATCTTGCTGTATCACGTTGAGCATTGCTCTAAGCCAGGCAGCAATAAACGGTGAAAAGTTGTGGTGACACAATGTTGGACAGAGTGACCTCATCTGAAAAACAACCTTTCCTATGAAGCTCATGTTCATTTGTGGAAAAGATCCCAGCTCATATTACACCATGTTTATCTTTCTACCTCTGTGCTTTGTCTGCTTCATCTTAGTAGATGCCACAGCCAAATGGCCTGCGGCCTAATCTCATCATTTACCTCTAGTGTACTCTTACAACACCACAGAGCATTGTAGTTAAAAAGAAGATTTCTTTAAACCACAGCAAGAGGAACTGTTGTCAACTGTTGCTCTTTGTGTTGGGCTCCATGTCTGTAAAATTATACTCACAGATGGATTGTAAAATGAGTAATCAAATCTAGCCTTCTATTTCCACCATGCTGGAGAGGGGATGTTGGCTTGGGGGCTGCTTGGGTGCGTGTGTGTACGCGCATGCAACATGTGTAGCAGTCTGCCATCATAACCTAATTATTGCAGCAGCTTAACAACAGCAATTAGCACATTTCCATCAGACGACACTAATTTGTGAATTCCATTCCAGCGCCATTCAGGACTGGCTGAGAGAGAGACTTAATTCACTGTTGAGCTACTAGCGATGCTAAATCCATATCTATAGAGCTGTGAAAATTGCTTATGGTAATTGCAGTTATTTTAAAACTAGGCTAACACTTTAATGACATTTCTAATTTTAATCAGTTATTTTCTGTGTAGTCCACATTGAACGTCTTCTCACCCCAGGGAAACCCATGTTTCCTCATCTGACTTCCCAATAAAATGCCTCTTCCCAAGAGCTTCCTAAGATAAAGAATATTGTTTTATCTAAAAACAGATTTCCAATGCCACATACTAGGAAATGTACATAGACCATAATTATTTAAAATTAACACTAAACCCACAAATGTAAAAGTTGTTTTAGCTCAATTTTTGGCTTCCTCCAACTCCAACAAGGTGCTTGATGGAGGAGAAAACAGCAGCGACTGTAAATTATAAAGCAAAATGGTGAACGACCCTTAAATACTTTGCAGAGTTGAGGGGATCTACCGACAACTGATATTCATCACGACTAACAATCATTTTGGCAACATTAAAAATCAACATCTGATAGTGAATTATTTTGTTTTCTTGATAACACACCTCTACATGTAGCTGCAGCTATACTTAATGGTTAAAGAAACTGAATGTTTCTCAGTTTTCTTTTAAGTCAGAGCTTTCTTTTAAGGATGCACAACCATCAGTCAAAAAATATTTCGAGGTGAACAGCTCCAGCAGTCTTTGTGCATACAACTGCCTCAGAATAACAATCCCCCACCCTTCCTCCACATCCCCCTGAATCCCCCATCTCCCTGTCTTTCTCCACCCTCTGCCCCCCCTCCTCCCTTACATCCTACGCAGAGATGCATGTTGAGTGATAGGCCTGTGGATGAGTCTGGACAGTGCGTCTGAGGCCCTGGTTTTTAATAGGGTTCTGTTCCCAGTAATTATGCTGACACAATTTGATCAGCGCGGGGCTAAGTATCTTCATCTGAGGGAGATCGGGGGGAATTAACGCTGATGTAATAAGTACAATTTGTCACTATTAAGACAGAGGTGTTGACAGGCACTGGTGTTGTCAGGGCAACTGATGGTGCTCCCTTGCTACAGTATGTATTCTGCTGCATCCGGCGAGCAGAGCTCTCAGGCCTCCTCAGTAATCGATTTCTGGGGTTGCTTTGCACAGGCAAAAGCATGCAACTATGCCATATATACAGCGCGTATGCATATAATAAATAGACATAGTGCACCTGGATGTGATGGAGTGTTTCAATATGGCATTAACTCGATGAACAGATAAGTAGCACAAGCTAAAATATTTGCAAGAAAACCACAAGAAAAATATGCATTATGCTTATTAGCTGCAGTACATTAATGTCACGCCAGTCCAGCGATTAGATGGTGAAAACATACAAACCTGATCATAACAAAGACACAACTGAAAGACTCACTGTTCTTACATCGGGTCTGCTGGGTAGGAAGAGGAAGAAATGTACTAATGGCACAGGGTTCAACCCTGGCTACTTGCAGGGGAGAGAAGCAAAGCCAAGGTCATGACCCTCTAATCCATCTCACTGAGCTTTTTTTTTTTTTTTTTTAAAGGAGCACACATTAGCAATTTGTTCAAAATGTACTTACACAGAGAAAGCTAAAGTGCTTTAATGAGGTCTAAGCCTCTGCTGGTGACCAGTCATCTGAGTTCAGCGAGCTGTGAAACGCAAACAGCAGGCAATAGACAAACTGGAACTAGCATTGGAACTAATTCACAGTATTTGAGGTTTAGTCCCAGTGATAAAAATAAAAGCTGTAGTAGATCCATTGATGTCAGTTTCAAGATCTGCGATACATATCAACAGGTCCTCTAACAAGAATCTGTGGAAGACTGTAGAGGCTGCAGCAGCAGCACCCACATGCATGTATGGTATGTGGTTATGTTAGCTTACTATGACGCAATCCACACACAACTGCTCATTTTCTATATCAAAACACTTCACTGACATTACGAAATGTGATCGCAATTTCTACTTTGCTCATTTAGAGCACTCACTAAGGCGGTTAATGCCACATGAGCGGAGCTACCGGGGCTGCGGTGCTGCACAGACTGCAGCTTATTGTACTATGATGACATTAATAGCTATTTCAGCATACCTGACATCCCAGTTCAGTTGGAGCTTCAGCTGTGAGTTGACTTCCCTCAAGAGCAGCTCAACTTTTAAAATAAAATGTGTGCTCAGAGACTTTCAGACTTTAGCGTGTACCCTGGAGAAACATTAGGGCAATATGACAAGTCACCTGATCCTACCGGCACAAATATTAAGTTGTGCCATTGGTTTAGCCTCTGTTACGTCTTCTGTACCATGAAGTGCCCGCAAGAACAGCATATAAATCTCTATATTCACTGTTTCACTAAGAAAAGACTTGCTATCAAAAAGTATTGACAACATTTGTCATAAATTAGGCGAAGACTGGAAAATATATCATTATCAATGGCTATCCTTTTAAGAGCTTTCTGAAAAGGTCAGCACATATGCAGTGTAAGGTCCATAATAGCTGTGATATAAACTGATGTTGCACTGTTTTGCGGTGTGCCATTTTAGCATGATGACCCACTCCATAGGTAAACCTTGTTAATAAAAACACATAAAGCTGCTAAACGCGATTTCATTCACACAAAAAAACCCATTTACATGAATACCTGGACAAACCATACAGAGCAGTAACACAATGAAGCAATATAAATAAAAATTTAGGCTAAGTCTGGCCTAAAGAACATGGCAAGTGGAAATAAACCCGCATAACTACGTCTCACCCTTTGACAGATATGGCCCTTAGCAAAATTATAATGCCGGAGCTTTGATATTAAGCAACAGGAGCAACCACAGAATACATTTCACAATTCAGCGCTGTTGTTCTTTATGAGAAATGGCTCAATGAAGCATGTAAAAGGGTCAGAAACATGCCCCGGATTACATTCTTGCCTCAGGCCCCAATTTACCTGAGCGAGCAGGTCGCAGTCATGTTCGGAAGAGGGAAGAGTGGCGTAGGAACGAGTACACGTGTGCCTGTTATATTACATGCAAGCACTAATAAAAGTCAGTGTGTGCAGATAAGGGATGCCAGTATAGACATTTTTTTAAAGTATCTGAAGAACAGAGAACAGCAGGTGTATTAGAGAGCCAAGAAAATGATGGTGCACGACACACAGGATTTCAATCCAGCTTCACGTCGTGTAGTCCGAGGTGTGTTATTGTAGTCTGACCAAAATTCAGACCCCTTTCACAGACGAGCACCTTCTGTGTGTTTCCAGCTGCAAAAATAAGCAATTTAATTTCAATGTATAAAGTGTATTTCTTCTATTTATACATACACTCACTTGCCACTTTATTAGGAACACCTTGCTAGTACCAAGCTAACTCCCATAATTCTCAATGGTACAGATTCAACAAGGTGCTGGAAACATTTCCCAGACATTTAGGTCCGTACTAAAGATGGCATCGCGCAGTTCCTGCAGATATGTCAGCTGCACATCCATGATGACAATCTCTCGTTCCATCACATCCCAGAGGTGCTCTATTGGGATCTGGTGACTGTGGAGGCTATTTGAGTAAAGTGAATCTTCAAGAAACAAGTTTGAGATTTTTTTTTTCTCAATATGTGTTAATACACCATTAGTTTTTATTAATCTCTGACTCTCTTCCACAGCGTGTCTTCATCTTCCCTCATCCCTCAGCCATTCACAGCACATGTGTTCCTCCCTGAGTCTGGCTCTACTGAGGGTTTCTTCCTCTTAAAAGGGAGTTTTCCTTTCCACTGTCACCAAAGCACATGCTCATGAGGGGGCCATGTAATTGCTGGCGTTTTTCTTTGTTTTCTCTGTGTTATTGAAGGGGCTTTACTTATAATATAATGTACCTTGAGGAAACTGTTGTTGTTATTTGGTGCTATAAAATATGACATGCAGGATGGATCCATGCTTTCATGTAGTTTATGCCAAAGTGTAGCCCTACCATCTCAGTGTAGCAGCAGGAATTTAGACTCATCAGACCAGGCAACATTTGTTCCAATCTTTTATTATCCAATTCTGGTGAACCTGTGTGAATTGTAGCCTCGGTTTCCTGTTCTTAGCTGATAGGAGGGGGAACTGATGGGATGTCCTGCTGCTGTAGCCCATCTGTTTCATGGTTTGATGTGCTATGTGTTCAGACATGCTCTTCTGCGTATCTTGGTTGTAACCAGTGCTTAATTGAGTTACTGTCTTTGATGCAGTCTGGCCATTTTCGTCTGATCTCAGACATTAACAAGGTATTTTTTCCCAGAGAACTGTTGCTAACTGGATATTTTCTCTTTTTCAGACTATTTTCTGTTAGCCCATGCAACATTCAAAGTCGCTTAACTCACCTTTCTTCCAATTCAGCTCAACTCAACTTTATTTATATAGCGCCGAATCACAACTACAGTTATGCTTTATATTGTAAGGTAGACCCTACACTAATAAATAGAGAGAGAAACCCAATAATCTAATGACCCCCTATGAGAAAGCACTTGGGAACAGTGGGAAGGAAAAACTTAACAGGAAGAGAAATCCAGCAGATTAAGGCTCAGGGATGGGTATTAATCTGCCGTGACCACTTGGGGTGAGGGGAGGAAGACAGGGCAGGACTTCCTAATTCTGATGCTCATTTTGAACTTCAGAGGGTCTTCTTGACCATGTCTTCATGCGTAAATGACTTGAGTTGCTGCCATGTGATTGGCTGAGTATATATGGTGTTTAAGAACAGTCGAGCAGGTGTGCCTGTTCTGTGGCCAGACAGTGTTATTAAATTACATTTATTAACTATATAAACACATATTATTTTTTCAAATCAAGAGAGCAGTGAAATTAATGGTTGCTCTTAACCGGCTCACTGTGATTCTTCTTGAGTAGAACCAAGCCATTGTTGATGTTATCAAAAACACCATCTGTCTGCTGTGAGAGAAAAAAAAGGCTCTCAGGAACGATAACCTCTTCGATCCTAACAGGTGCAAAAACAAAACTAAGAGGAGGGTCACATACTTGTCAGTCAGGCACTCTGCGCACACCCACACAGTCCTCAGACAAGTTGTAATCAGCCACAATAGATGAAGACACCTGTGTGGGTGGACCAAAGGTGTGCAGGGCCTTTGATATGAGCATCTAATGAAGCTGCCTGTTTCTAACCTCTATTTGATGTCTCTGCTGTTAACTGACTATAAAATACCAGGTGGTAAACTAAATCAAACTGTTAAACTTAAAGGCACACACAGCTTTTTAGTTATAACTGATGATCATATTTTTCTGTTCTGACTGCACCGTATGCTTTACACTGAAAGTCGTGGAGGCCTGCTATTTAGGGCCAGCTAAGGGTTTAAATCTGATGAGATCACCTGAGAAATGTTATTACGTAACTAAAAAACAAGCTTAATTTTCCCATTGTCTTTTCAAGGAAATTAGCACAGATACTGGAAAAGCTTTTGTTAAAGATCTATCTGTATTAACGCTGACTTTAAAGTTTGAAAAAGAACATTTTCCATTATATAAAAGGTAATAATTTTTTGGTTAGCTTTGTCATCCATCTGTCTAAGTGACAACTCTTACAATTACATAAAGAAGGCAAGGTTCAGTTTTAATATCACATCCACCTTTTTCACTCTCTCTTGTGTCTCATCTCTTCCTCATGCCCTCGGTCTCTTTATTCAAAAGTTTTCAGCTTTGAAATTTTAATGCAGTTTTTCTGTGAACTTCAGCAGAGACTTCACTCTGTCCATTTTGTTCACCAAACACACTGAAAGGCTGCGCTTCTGAGATAGCATAGGGCCTTTCTTTGTGCTTTGAGTAAAGTGCTTTGTATCTGGTAGACTCAGGCTTTTGCCAAAGAGATGCATGTCAAAATGAAGAAAAACAGAAACCTCTGAAGCCCTTTTCAGATGTGGCATAAGTAACACTGCGGACTTCATCAATCTGTCATTCAGACATGTTTTACTTTTGCATACATATATTATTCTTCATTGCTTTGTTCAGTGATTCCCACAACACTGATGGAGCGCACCAAATTACACACAGGATATTATTTACTTTGTGCAAAATATGTCATCAAGTGATGAGTCAGAGCTTTCCTACGGGCTCTGTTTTGATAGATTGACAATTAGAGAAAACACGTACTACACGAAGTGACTCAAACACATTCATATGCACTTTGGGAAACTTGAGTAAAATGATTATACTATACTATACGATTATACTATTATGAAAGTTTAGCTCATGAACTGTCTGCGCATGAGAGGTCATCTGTCTGAATTGAAGTACACATTGTCATTTGTAGTTGCTCTCAGTGTAAAGAATGATAAATTGGAAGTACTTAATGAAGCTGCTGCTATTGTGCCAAATAGCAGCAGCAAATGCAAATGCACACAACTTTTATTCTGGGGAAGTTTAAGCAGGTATATAAAGGCTGAGGTATGTAATAAACTCAGAAGAAGTAGCTGGAAGCTACAGTGACAGACTTAGTTTTCATCATAGTAAAAACTATTTCAAAGTGAGTGAAAAAATGTGAGAGGAACTTTCTGGAGGTCTGTGAAATTAAGTTGGAGTAACCAGAGAGAGCCAACGCAGCCAGAAAGGCCCAGAAGTTGGATTCAAACCCAGGAACTTTTGGTGCATAGGAACAGACTGCTGACTTCGCAAATGCCTCTACTTTGCAATAATACCAATTACAGTTGATGGTGGAATATCAAAACAGTGGTGACCTCTTATAGCACAACTCCCAAATTCAGTCAGTTTTTTAGAACGACTTATTTTTTTCACTTCATGGGTGCTTAATTTTACACAGCAATGGAAATGTGATTGAAACACTTGAAATGAAAGATTATGTGTGCTTTTGTAGTGTATGTGTTGCAGGCATTAAATACAGTTCCCAGTTGACTTACATAGCTTCAGATTTATGCTATACAAAGAATCTGCAATCATGCTGCGGATAAAGACTGAAAGCCAGTGTTTGAGACCACTGTTCTGCTCCTCTGCAACCCCTATTCGCTTTGTGCTTCAATGGAAGGCCACCCGGCTGCCACACACTAACGAGGGTTAGCTCAGTCACAGTGAACACCTTAACCATTACTCAAACACCAAAAAACCCCTCTGATGTTTAGTCTCCACAGAAATATTTAAATAATCCACAATGTCCCGGACAAGCCCCCATTTATGTTACCCAAAGTTGCAACACAGATGTGAAGACTGACACCAGAGTTTTAAGAAGCATGGGATTTATTTAACATGTTTATTTAACAGTTGCAACCCAGTGAGCATTAGGGCAAGAAGTGATGTCTCCCAAAGTCCACCTGAGACATGCCTTTATCCAGACCTCACCTGGGGTAGACTCAAACACTCTCAATGCAAAGAGAATAGGGTTTGCTGTAGTTAGTAGGAATTGTCTACAAACTACAAAAATGTTCCCTTTGCATTATTATTATATACAAAATTTGCTGAAAATATCCCGTCTTTAGTGATCTGAGTAACTCATAGAAGACACACCAAGTCTTAGTCCTGTGTATGTCTATCAATTAACATATTATAATGTGAAATTGGGCTTTTTCTGTGTTAAACATAATACATAAATGTTACTAGGTCTAGCAAGACTAGCATTAGTTTCGAATGTTTTACAGCAAAGCAATTAAGGTGCCAAAATAAGGTTCAAATTCTGAGACTGTGTTGAGATGAGATTTCAGAGTGATGTGTGGATGTGTGTGCATCTGTCAAAGGACTGAACTCACACCAGAAACCTCCCCTGTTCTCTTTGCTGTTCTGGAACCCAGGGTCTCAAATAATGTACATACTCATATAAAAACAGGGATAATTACTGACTCATGTACAACTCCTCTTTTCCTCCATACCACTTCAAGGGATAATTAACCTCGGTTTGCCCTGCTGCTCTGAAATATCATTGATGTGGTCCTGCATCCCTCTGTGAAGGAGACTGACTCTGGTCACTAAAGATTCCTGTCAAGTCACGTTGTCATTCGAGGGTGACATAAAAGACATAAAAGTGACGTGTGACATTAACCAAAGGTCACATGTAGACTTCTTCCACAGTCAGAATGACTCAGAGCCTCAAAGGGATATGTGTTATCATCCAATCGTGTGGACACGGGTAAGCCAAACAGGAAGTGATACACTCTGAGCTGTGTGGCTCGCCTTCTCGATTGGACAGTGTTATGACATAATCGCCTCTGGCAGCTCAAATCTGGATTTTGGGTACCAGGACCCGTGTTGATGAAAAAAGTTGTTTTATTTGACAAGAGGCTTGTTAGCAGTCAGAAACGTGTCTTTATCTGATCTCATATGCGTCATCTGCATATGAGATCTGATAGGGTGTCTGTTAATTTAGTGCTTCTCATTTATGGCACACACAAATGTACGAGCACATTTGCTTGATATGCTGTGATGTACAATATTTAGGCATTGTCTTGGCAGGCATTTTCCATGTGTGTGTGGTTGTGTGTGTTTGTTTGCATGCTTAAGGCTCAGTCAGCAATTCCACATCGTGCTGTCCAGCTGACGTCAGGAGGGCAAGAGCTACTGAGCCAACCAGCCAGGCAACCCCCATGCACTGCCCTCTGAGAGCTTTCGACCTATGCACCCACATAGATCTCTCTTTCTGCTCACTGCCTTGTTTTCCTATATTCTGATATTAGCTGCTTTCCTCTGTCTCTTTCTCTTTGTCTCCTTCCATCTTATCTTTTCCTACTCTTTCATCACCTCTGCCTCGCTGCTCATTCCTACCTCCACTTCTTTGTTGCAAAAATCAGTTGTGTCTTATTTTCCTACATTATATGCACTTGTCATTCTCGGTGCGCCATCCTCTCGGTTCTCTTGTCATTCTCCCCCTACTTCTTCCTCTTTCACTCCATCTCTCCTCATCTGTCTACATCCCTTACTCCTCTCTCTCTCCCTCTCCAAGCACCCCTTCCTCTTTCCTTCCTCCCGTTTTGAAAGCAAACACTGCCTTTCCTTGTCCGCGGTCAAAGACTCCTCTGTCCTCTAACCACCGTTTTGGAGAGTCACTGCAGGCTTGCCACTCAGTATGCACAGTGGCCACGTGGCCCGACAATGGCTCATTTCAACCTCAATTTCCCCCGAAATGAATGGGAGCCCACCCCGGTGCACGCGGCATGCCTTTTAATTGGCCCAAGTTAGATTCAAACCATTAAACCACTGATGTCGACACATCTTCGCCGCGCCCATTTGCCCCCACCCCGTAGCCCCATTCACACACACACACATGCACGCACAAGCACACACACACTCTTTCCCTCTTAGGCTGCCAGAACATAAACGTCTTATCTCTCGGTCCCAACCGAGCACAGACGCCATGAATATTCAGCAGCTTCCATCTCCGTTTCAACACACAGACACACACACTAAAGCAGGGAAAAAACACACAAACACATATATACATACACATAGACAGGGTCTTTGTCCTGCACACAGTATTTCAAAATGGGCATTGTTTACGCTTTGCTGAGTTTAGCTCGTTTGTCTCTTTCCCCTCATTTGCTACAGTGTGAACACTGCATATCTGGGGGATATTGATTAGAAGCCAAAGGAGAACCACCAATGCAGATATTAGCCCTTTGTGTGGACACCAAATCAACATTTTTTACTTTAGAGTTTGTATAAGACTTACCTGCTTCCAGGGAAGGAAAGCATGGCAGGAAGATAGACAGACAGAGAGGGTAAGAGAGAGAAAGGTTTAGATCTGTGCTCTGCAGTATCAAAATGCAGCATGACCATATAGTTTCAAGCATTTTTATGCTATATATTGGCAAATCAGTTATATAATTTTCTGCTGAACAGGACAGTAATCATGTGATCAACACCTATCAGCACTAATTAAGCTAATTCCAAAGAATTCAACCCTTGGCAGGGAGATCACAAAACAATTTGTTCTTCAGCGCATCTGAAAACAAATAATGGAATCAGAATATGAACTGAAAGATTAACAATGACAAATTCATTTAAAAAAAAGGACACACAAAGGTCTGCCTGTGGTGGCTTTGCCAGAAACAAGCGCGCTCAAAGAATATTATCTCTTGCTATCGGTCAGTCATTAAATAAAGAGCAGATTAATCAGGGAGGGCCCCGTGGCATTGGGTACAAACCCTCATCTAATCAGAGGAAAGGCTGGGAACCAGGTGTGCTTCATCTCTCTGAAACACAGACTGAACTCAGCCGAGGAGCCCAGCCCCACTCCAACACCCCTTTGAAATATTTCACTCCAAATTCACAATAGCCCAATCCCCCCATGGATGTTGTCAAAGATGAAAGAGCTAGCGTGCACTGGTGCTCTGTCCGCACTGCTCTCGCTTTCTCTCTCTGCTCATTCTCTCTGGAATAGAGAGAGAAAAAAGAAAGTGAATACTCAAGTAGCTCCTGCACTCTTCAACCATTTTACACTACCTGCTTTGATCTCCTTACAGCATGCCGCTGTCATAGTAACAGATCAAAATCTCAGTGTCTTTGTATTAGAAGCTTTTCTCCCTCTTTTGCCTTAGCTTGACTCGCATGCATTTATTTACTTGTCTAAACCATCCCTCTTTTCTCTCTTTCTCCCTCTGTGTCTCTCTGCCTCTCTTACCCTCCAGTTGCTAGTAGGGTTTTCCTCCTCGTTTAGCTCGTTAGTGTGTGGCGGTAGCCGGCAGGATCAATTATGGGGGAATGTGAGCTTGCGTCTCGGTATCATTACCCAGCAAAAACTATATTAGTTCAGTCTGAGGGGAACACATGGGCAGTAGACAGCCTGATTATTATACCAGCCTGCCAGCCAGCCAGCTACTGTGTCTGTTCTTTGGCAGCCTCTGCTACTGATCTCCAGCCGTACTGGCCTTGCTCACTCCTCTGTTCTCTTCTGAGCTAGACAGGATACCATGCTCACTTTGATCACAATCAAAAATTACTTCAATTGACCACAAAAGCGCGACAGTAGTATTCAGAAATAGACTTAATGCGAACTGGCATTTCTGTCAGTGGAGCTGCTGATGTCTCGACACTGTATGCTCGGGTTGGGCCGATGGACAAAGTGATCGGTGATAGCTAATCAGTCAAGGCAATTTTTTTTTAGCTAATTTTCCTGCTGCTGCTTTAACGCTATTATGAGATGGATAATTAATTGAAGCGTCCTTGCAAAAGTTCATGCTTGGACTTTTGCATGCTTTCAAACAAATGTGTGTGCGCATGTGGTGGCCACACTGATCCATCAAAAACTGAAGGAGGATATTTCTCACTGTTGGTTGGAATTTTTAAATTAGAGCTTAACGTGACGATACACTTGCAGAGACACTTGCTCATCTCACCTCCTTAACTTTCTCTTTCTTTTCGACAGTTATATATGCCACAGTGCGTGGGGACAACACGATGAAGAGTGAGATAAGTGATATAATTTGCAGACATAAAACCAGACTGGACAAGATAATAAAACCATAGGGTCTATATTTATTTGGTTTATTTAAAGCCAGCATATGTTATGAATTACAGAGCTAAAATTACTGTTTATGTGAATCTGTAAATGTCAAAAAAGGGATATATGCACATATTTGTTGTTGGGTCTGTGAAACTTATTCTCGTTAACGACAAAAACAAGACGAACATCTTTTACTTGATAGCAAGGCCCCAGCTGGTGTCTCAGAAAGCACTCTGAATCCTACCGCAATGACCCCAACGACGGCCTCCGCTTGCTGCCTTTTTTTGGGAAAACAGTTCACACAATACACATCACAGCGAAGCAACGCCCACCATAAAACCCCCCAAATGGTTCTAAGACAAGGCACTATGTGTGTGTATGTGTAAACATCTGTATGCATCTGCTGTTTTTAACAACATCCTGGTCATAAAGAGGGTAACCTCCCCCACACCCAATGTATGGTTCACCATGCATAACACAATGAAGCCATACAAAGGGCAGGAAGCTTACCAAACATCAAACAGAATCTTCACAAGGGATGTGTAAAAATCCTCCCCCAGCACAGAGTGGCTGGAGAGGTGGTCAGGGACAAAGGAATGTCTTGATCCTATAGATTGAACTAAGACCTTACAAATTTAAGAAGCATAATGACAAACATTCAACAATTAGACTTAACATTTATGTTCAGCGGTCAGTAAGCTACAGTATATATTCAGTATACACATTTAATATAAATCCAAAAAAAAAAAAGAGTCATTGAAAAGCATTTTAAAGCCTTTCGTCTTTGTTATATGAAGTGAATTAACTGTATTTTTTTGTCGAAGAAGGAACCATCCATCAGGTAAATCACATGATGCAATCAAATTTCCTGTGGACCGTTAAGTGACCTTGTTTTTCTCAGCTGCTGCATTCAAGAAGTCAGGAATGACCTTTCAGACTCAAATGCACATGGAGTATGTCATATCACCAAATTCACGCTGAACTGGGGAAAATGGGGTTAAATGCTGGGCCATTCAAACTGTATTAAAAATAAAATCCATATTTTGTCAGAGCATTTAAAGGTCACGTGTATGTGTCTGTAATCTCAGTGCAAGAAGCTGTTTAAATAAGGATTTTTAAAGGTTAATTGTTCCTATAATGATGGTTTAATGTGTTGGTGTATTATCAGAGATATGTGTAAATAAACTGTACCTCTTTAGGTTACACCTTAATAACAGGGGTACTCACGTTAACACAGAATTTAGCTGTATGGTTTAAATAAGTAAAAAATTGACTGTTTCCTGTAGTAAAGCGTAACTTCACTGAAACACATTTTCGAAACCTTTCAAATGAAGACGGTGAAACACATTCAGGATTGATTTAATGAGTTTGATCCCTCCCCTGTCTGCTGTTTATCTCTGATGATCTCTCTCACGTCGCTCTCTTCCTCCATCTCAGTAACTTAAATCTGTTTTCTTTTGCTTTGTACTGCTTTCTTCGTCTTTGCCCGCCCAAATCCCCTTTGTTCCAGGCCCCATCACTCTGCTTCTCTGTCCCCATTTCAGTCTCCATTTCTATTTATTTCTCTCACTCTTTTCGTCACCCTCTCGCCTCTCCCTCAGAGAGCAGACTTTAGGGAGTAATCCAGCCTCCCAGACAGCTGCACATCACCAGCTGTCTGAGAAAGCTGCACCCGCGCTCTCTCTCTCTCTCTCCTCTTCCTCTGTCTGCTTCTCTTCCTCCTTCCTTGCCTGCCCCCCCTCTGCCTCTCCTGGCTCATCTGAGTGTACAGATTGGGCACGGCCAGATGCAGCCCGTCACCGATGTCAGATTGTGACACAAATTACCTCTATTTGATCGGTAATGGAAGCCATTTAGTGTCAACGAATGCTTCAGTACTACACATGAAGAGGAGGATTTTACTTCAGTCTATCATCTCGTAGAGAGAAAATATGTGATTTAATATACATTATATGGCATTCAGAATATTTTTTAATGCATAAATGGAATTGGTAATGTATGGAGGACAGCAGGTCCAAGAGAGTGTATCATCAGGTTGTAACAACATGAGCTAAAGCTTTATTTTACAGGTATATGACAGGATTGTAGGCAAACACTAACCACAATTGTATTAGTTAGCAACTACATAAAAACCTCATCACAAGTAACACATTCATAATTTATCATCTTGGCTGCAGACTAAACTGTACATTTTGTGTTTTATGTTTATGTTTTATGTACAGGTCCACACCTTTCATTCAACTCTAATTTAAATATGTGGGAAGAACATATAACAGAACTACTAAACTGTATTACATTATCAGATCATTATATTTACAGTACAGCTATTATTCAAAACTTTTCCTGTCTCAAAATGGGCCTTCGGATGGTGGCTACACACTACACTGAACGTGATTGGCCTGATGGCAATCGACGATGGACTCTGTGTTACTGTACAGAGGAGTATGCATTTCTATTGTTATTTCAACTCATTTCATAAATTTAAAAAAGTGTATTACATGACTGACTATGTGAACTCCCACCGCCAAAAAGGAAAACAAAAAAAGTTCAAAGAAATATGTTTGGTGATTTTCCATTAGGTTTTTAAGATTCAGGATCATGTTACTATATTTATGGATTTGGAGACTGCACAATGAAATAAGAGCTGTAGCACTTTGTGCCACCAAAGGATGAATCTGGTAAAAAGGAAAGACGGTGCTCCAAAATCTGGTGGTAGAGCAGTGAGCCACTTCCCAGATAGCAGCAGGCTGTGGGACTGGGGTTTAATAACCACTTGATCACTGATTTTTACTTTCCACAATAATTAGTTAACACAACAAAACACACCTTTCAGCTTTTCATGAATTTGGAACCTGGGTTTGCTTGGATCCATTTAAATATGCCTGTCTCTAAAGGGTCAACTTCTGTTGTTTAAATGAACTATAAATGAGACAGACATGACAGTCAACACAAAAAGGTTCAGACATTTTGCATAGTGCATGTTTGAGGTGTATTTTTTTATTTCTAAAAAGTAATTTATTTGACATAATTAACTGGACTACATACTGAACTTAGAGGACAGAAACAAAGGATCGATCCGATACCAATGCAGGCTTTGGTAATACATAGGACCGTTTTCACAACATTAACATGCACAGTGAGTGTTTTTCAGTCAAAGTGTGTTTTCATTGTTTTAATCAATAATGAAGTCACACTGCAGGAACGATATTCAGTCATGTTCATGTTTACTCTTCCAACCACCATGCTGCACTTCCTGGTTTGGGCCAACTGAGAAATTTTATAGCAAAGTAAAGGCTGACTGGTTTCTGCTGTTGGCTGATTTGCTTTATGCCGCAGTTTTGCTTTTTTCTTCTTCTTCTTTTTTTCTTTGTTTGTTTGTTTGGTCAGTTTACCTTTTGTGAAGAGTTAAATCAATGTGCAACACCTCGAGTTATGTGTTTAGAAATGCATACAGCAGGCCTTTTAAATAACATAGAGATACAGTCACTGTCGTAACTGTTATTTCTGTTTTGATTTGAATATTCCCATCACTGTCTTTACTGAGATTTGGGTAAAATGAGGTTAGTCAGCTTTCTCTGTGTCTCTGGTGCAAAAACTGCTGACCCCCTAAAGTGTTTTGTACTGGCTTCGGTCGTTGCTGTGCTTTTTGGAAGTCGAATTTCCCAGAGGAACCCACCCGAGGGATTAATAAAGTTCTATCTTATCTTATCTTATCTTAATGCTTCATTTAATGTTTGGGATCATCTGGGTTATGAGTGAACAATGGACAGTTGTTTCATGGGAAGGGATTACAGGGGACCACATGTCCACCAAAACAATAACCTCAACAAATGATCATGAAAATCTCTCCAATAGTGCACAGCATGTGTTGCAGATTAAAGCCCTTTACATGGCATACTTTAGTTCCATGTAAACAGGATGAGCAAAATGTAATCTGGAATAATTACCTTGGTGTCTTCTATATTTCTTTCTTTCAGATTTCTTAACTTTCACATATATATAATAATTTCAATAATTTAACACATAGTCAGATAAGTCACAGGGCTATAATATAAAAGAAAATGTACACAGAAGACCTTTCAGTTCACATTATCCTTGCATAACTGTCCGGCAGGCCTGTGCACCGTGTCTGTCAATATCACATAGTTTATGCATTTCCCACATGAGTGCAGAGTGGACAGAGGAATGGGAAGGGGGCTGATGAAGTAAGAGTTGTGGCTCACAAGCAAGACAGAAATCTTGGTGCACAGTAAAGACTCCAAATCACACTACAAAAATCTTGGCTTGAATTTCAGTGATGGAGTCGACACAGTGGATGGGAATGATTAGAGAAATCCAGTTCTATGCAAGCTCACAGCTTTTTTTTTTTTATTGTATTTAAGAAACATTGCATTACTTAAAGATTGGTTTCTAAAGTAGCTGAAAGCACAGTTGCACTGTGTTTCTATTGCCACAACTTCCAGCCTAAGGACAAAAGTTCAGCGCAGCAGAAAAACATTTCAGCTACATTATAAAACAAAATCAAATTTGTGATCAGCAGCATCACAGAAGGTCCAGTTTATTTGCTTTTCTTTCATATTAAGGAATAAAACTGCCTCAGACGCACAGGCCTACAGACTGGCCAGCAGCTCCCAGTAACCACTACGGAAAAATTTTACATTTTAATGGGGGCTGTGCGAGAAAATAAGATGAAATAAAAAAGAAAACACAGTTACAGTCAATTATTCCTACAATTAATTTGTACTGAAATCAAATCAGATTAATATTTTTCTATTGCAAACAATAAATCAGAATTACATTTAAGTTTTATTTTGGGATTTAACACAAACCTAACAATAATCTATAAGAATTATCACTCAGCTCTGGATATCTGTTTAGATTCATGGAACATTTCGACCTTTTTTTGCCATTTTCTGCAGAAATCTTGTTCGGTGCAAGCGTGCTGCCACACGTACACAACAACAAAGTTAGCAACTTTTGAAGCATTAAGCAGGTGAAGTGCAGCATTGAGCAGCACTAGATTACTGCTTTAAGAATCCCTTTAAGGAATGCATTGATTAAAGTGTCAATATGACCATGCAGTTTAAGAGGAAGTGCAGCACACAAGTACATTAGTAGGAAATGTATAACCACAGGCTGAAGCTTGATTCGGCTGTGTTTTGATAGCACAGTGTTAATTTGTATTGATGACATTATACTATCCTGAAACATTTACTTACAGTATCTTGAGAGATATTACAAGATAGAAAACGATACATGGTTAGTTTACTTGCCAGTGATGCTGAAAAGTTGCTGAAGTTGATCATCTCTGTACAGGCTGTCAGTGCTGATTAGTCAAATATGATGTAACTCTGATGTTTTCTCCCAAATCTAAGCTGGTTCATTCTCATATCGTCCCCCTCTCTCATTCTCGGTCTCTCTCACACAAACACACACAGCGGGGATTAGTCACTTCTCAGTGGAAACTTAAACAGACAGTCAACCACTTAACCTGCCTAATAGGAGTGATTTCCAGTGTAAGATTTCATTTAGCAACTGATGACAAGCTTTGCATTACTCCTCCCAACAGAAATAAGGAAGATAGAGACATTGTTGCCACAGAAACCTGGAACGAGACACTCCAGCATTTGCATAGAGCTTAATTTGATCTACTTGAGATTGCAACCTCCTTCCACTTGATGTAATTAAACCAAGAGATGTGACTAATTAAGTTGACGGTGAGAAACGAGAACACGGCAAAGGCGGCTGATGTACCGGCAGACGATAGTAAATATTGACAAGGGACGTTGATTGGGAGCGAACAGTATTACTGGGTGAGGACTGTAGCAATGTCAGGATGTCAGGATAGTCATCATACACACAGATAATGTGAATGTCGTGTTGTGCACCGTCCACGTTTGTGTAAATGCCGCGTGCGTGAGCAAATTATTACTAAAAACAGAATGCGATGATTTGCAAATCTCATAAACCCATAAAAACTCATTTTGAATTTGATGACAGCAGCAGGTCTCAAAAAAAGTTGAGACTGAGCAGCGAAAGGCTGGAAAAGTAAATGGTACTAAAAGAAACAGCTGGAGATGCATAATGCAACTAATTAGGTTAAAAGACTACAGATCTGTAACATGATGGGTGTAAAGAACATCTTAGAGAGGCAGAGCTTCACAGAGGTAAAGATGAGCAGAGGTTCACCACAGAGTAAAAACTTTAAATATCTCATCAGCTGCAGTGCATCATATCATCAAAAGATTCAGATAATCTGGAGAAATCTCTGTGTGCAAAGGACAAGGCTGAAAATCAATACCAGATGCTGATGATTATGTGATGGAAATCATTGCATGGTTTCAGGAACGCTTCCAGAATTCGCTGTCTGAACACAGTTCAAAATGAAATCCATAAATACAGGTTAAAGTTCTGAAATTGGCAGCTTGAACATGTGGAAAGGCACCATCGCTGTAGAAAGGTAAATACAGGTTTATATACAGGTATTAGAGCAACATGTGCTCCGATCCAAATTACAATTTTCAGGGAAGGCCTTGCATATTTACAAAAGCATGACTTCATAGGAGAAGAGTTCGGATGCTGAATTGGCTTGCCTGCGGTCCAGACCTTTCACCATTTAAAATCCTGTATCAGACAAGAGTGAGACAACATTCCTCTCCCCAAAATCTAACAGCTGGTCTCCTCAGTTCCCAGATGTTTATGGACTGCCTCTAAAAGAAGAGGGAATCACATATCACATCACATATTCAACAATCATTGGATATGTGAGACTGGCAGTGAAGCTGAGGAAATCTATGCAAATCTTTGGAGCAAGTATAGGCAAATTTGCAGTGCTGATCAACAGCATTTTGTAAGTCCTGACATATGAAGCCACAGTAAAGACTGGAAATCACACTACACTATGATTGTGTGTTATCTAACATTCACCTCATAAAACCCAAATCTGCTATTATGTAAACGGCTCCAACAAAGAACGAGGGCTCACAACGAGGCCGAATCTGCTAAATCACACTAGGACATGCATGTAGCTCGAAGATGCTGTTATGACTGACTGAAAGGCTCCTGGCTGGGCGGTTTGTTAGTTTAGGGTTGCAGTTATCTCCCCCTAACAAGTGCAGCACAGAAATAAGATGGGAACAGCTCCATACCATGGTTAAATGTGACACATTCTGATTGATGTCACTGATTGAACCTGCTAGAGCAGGGACGTCATATTCATTTTACACCACAGGCCACATATAGGCCATTTTGATTTAAATTCTCCTTTCTTTCAGTTTAAAGAAGTTTAACTAGACATTTAGTCCCTGAGAGATTTTAATAAAGGATAATAAGTGCAATTTCAATAACACATCTCTGTAGTAAATAAAATAAATCTATCAACACGACTCTCTGGGCTTAAATTGTATGAAATAAATGTGTAAAGTTACAGAAAATGTTCTGCTAGCACATTGGCCAGACTGTCCTGTAATTATAAGACAGAATGTTTTTGTTAATTTCTCTGAAAATCTCCTTTTATTTAGAAAAAAAAAACACAGGACAGGACTTTTATATCATTTAATGGTATCTCTTGGTTAATAACTATGGTGTAGTATGAAGGGTCACGGTGAAGGTCTTTATCAAGCTATAAAACTTGAAATGTTTTATAATGTGAGAATTCTGTTCACATTTTCTAAAGCCATCCAGTGGGCTGGATTGGTGTCTTTGCCGGCCCATTCAGGCCCTCTGGCCTTATGTTTGACACACCCCGTGTTAGAGGATCCTCAAACGTCACACATGCACACGTGTAATCAAAGCGCATGTATATCTCATTGACAAGAATAAGCATGCGTTGTACTTTTGCATGCCTTACATTTGGTCTCATATGAGCACACTGTATGCCTTTAAATGAGAGCCTCTGAACCTGTTGCACACACTCATATGCCCGTACGAGCGGCCTGCTTATTACTGTAACATTTGGCAGATGTGTTTTCCCAGATGAAATTCTTGGGCCAATCTGTGCAGAGCCCAGAGGCCTCGTTCACTTCATTTAGAGCTTTTATGATGCTGCAGCAGATGGAGATACTTTAAAAGTACATAAAAGAACAGATGTTAATATGAGCGTTGCTGGTCTGCTCCACCACGTTCTCCCTTTCTGGCTGTATCTATTTGTTTATCAACCTTCATGTGACGTCGATCGCATTTGTGTACAGCGATGTTTTCCGGAGATTCAAAAAAAAAAAAAAAAAACCCTCACACATTTATTTTAATACTGCCTCTTTCAAATGAATTCAAGTGCATTATACACATGTACATTAGATATAATCGCTGAATGTGATTCATTGAGCTTCAATGGAGCCACTCAGCAAAGCAGAGCAGGCAGCACCCACGCACACTTGTACCTTTAATTGAATTTTAATCTGTGTTTGCGGTCACAAATCATGCAGCGCGGGGTAATTATCTATTAACGATAATGTTATTGGATTTACATGGAAATGCCAAGCCAGCAAACTGAACTTGTGGTGTGGTCATGAGCAGACAGTGTAATCAGCAGATGCTGCTGGCTGGGCAGTGGCTTTTGTTTCTGGAACGGTAGCTGACAGAGAGGGTTTCTCGTGTGCAGCGAGCAGATACAAGACAATGGCAACCCTGCCTCCATGCTGCCCATCTTCCTGTGATACATGTCTGTTTTTCTCTGTGTCTGCATCTCTCTGCCACCCACTTGCTGCTCTCTCCCTCTCCGTGTCCTCCAGTGGTCTCATTAGGGCGGGACTGTGAAGGGAAGGTGAGATGGTTACTGTGACAACAGCAGAGAATGACAGACAGAGTGGCAGAGAGCACCGCGCGTGTGTGCAGACGTGTATGTGTGTGTTTACAAGAAGCCTTTCAACAGTATCCATTACCATTTTAATACGTGCATTGTGCAGCATATGCCTTGCAAGCTGGTCTAGCTCAGTGGTGAAAGTTATTTATTTGGCCTAAGAGAAAAAGAAAGAAGAAAAGAGAAGGGTGCGGTATTGCCACCAAAAGTAAACAACAAAACACCATTGCATAATTGAGTAGGCCATCCATTAAAATCCTTATCTATTTCAGGGGAATTAGAATCTGCTCACTGCTCCACAGTGCCAGGAAATGATGGGCAGCACTGAGGGGCAGAGCTAAGATTAGACTGGAGTGATTGACAGGTTGATAGAGCCAACTGGAAGCCTGCCATTCCACCTTTAAGATAGTCTCCTTACAGTAATGAAGCAGAGTGAGCCAGCTCAACATGAGGGCATAAGCAGCCAAGGAGATAATGAGGAAGTTGAGGACATTTTGTGCAATCCTTCAATCTTATGTCTGTCTCACTTGGTCTAGGTCGCAGGAATTGCAATAAACAAGAGGAATGTCATTGGAGCCTCGAGACTGTGATGTCGACCTCTGACCTCAGCCTCGAGTCTCTTCGCTTGTGTGGGAAAATGAACACGCGACACACAGAAAGAAAAAAACCCAATAAAACCAAAGAAAGATGGTCTTCGCCATCTTCAGAAGTTGAAGAGACAGAGAAAACAACACAGTGGGGGGTGCGAAGTGTATCCATGTCTGCTGCCTCCTGTGGTGTGGGTGACCTTTCCGAGACCACATAGCTCTGCAAGACTCTGATAAGACCAGCTGGGAGGTGACAAAATGCCCTTGTGGTAGAAACAATACCCACGAACACCGGGGTAAAACACACACAGGGGCAACCAGCTGTCCCAGAAGTATAGTTTGACTGAGGTCACCGGTTCTCTTTCCTTTTCTGCAGAGTCTGTTTAAGGTCAAACATGGCAGCGGAGATAGAGCTGCCACTGGATACTTTATGTCTTAAAACAATGCTAAGATGCTATGCAGACAGGTACTGACTCCTTTCCTCTCATAATGATGCATTACTAATTGCTGAAACCTGGGTTTAAGGTCTCCACAAATAAAAACAGAAAGCATGCGCAGTCATCAATCAAGATGTTCACTTTGTCCAAATAAATATCATCTGCTCCAAGACAAAATGTATAATTTCTGCCATTAAACTGTGTATAATACAGTGAAAAGGTATTTGTCCCTCTCCTGATGTCTTTCTGTTCTTTTTTAATATTTCTCACACTTATATATGACAAACAAATTTTAATAGTAGACAAAGATAAGCTGAGTAAATCCAAAATGCAGTTTAGAAATCATCATTTCATTCATTAAGCGGAATAAGCTATCCAAACCTACCTGGTCCTGTGTAAAAAAAAACCTCCCAGTAAATTAATCATAAATTATCTGTGATTAACCACATTTTATTTTTGGACAGATGAATTCAATTTCATGAGCCACACCTAGGCCGAGGCTAAAAGATCTCAAAAAGCAACACATCATGCCCTGATGTAAAGAAACAGCTGAGCAACAAAGCCATTGACCTCTGTCAGTCTGTAAAGCCATTTTAAAGGCTTTGGGATTCAATGAACCGCCTTCCCAAAAGTGGCCGACCTACCAAAATTACTCCAAAAGCAGATGGATGACCCGTCCAAGAGGTTAGGCCAGTTATGATCAGAGTTGATGATTCAACAATAAGAAAGAGACAAAAATGGGCAAAAATGGGAGAGTTCCAAGGAGAAAACCACTGCTGACCAAAAACAGTACAAAGGCTTGTCTCACATTTAACAAAAAACATTTTGATGATCCCTAAGATGTCCAAGAAAATATTTGTGGACTGATGAGACAAAAGCTGAACTTTTTAGATGGTTTGAGTCCGGTTTTGCATAAAACTAACACAGAATTTCATAAAAAGAACATCATACCAGCAGTCAGATATGGTGGTTGTAGTATGATGGTCTGGGAGCTGATTTTGCTGCTTTAGGACCAGAAATGTCCCACGATCAGTTCATCCCCTGTAGCACACTTGAGTTGAGCAGCAGGACAACGATCCAAAACACACCAGCAAGTCTGCCCCTGAATTGCTCACAAAACAGATATTTTAGGTTTTGGAGTGGGAGAGTTAAATTCTAGACTTAAATCAGATTCAGATTCTTTGGCATGACCTTAAATGGACTGTTTACGGACTAAAACCCTTGAATATTGCTGAATTAAAAAATTCTGTGAAGAACAGTGGGCCAAAATTCATCCAGTGAGGTGAAAGACTCATTGCCGGTTATCAAACGCTTGATTACAGTTCTTGTTGCCAAGGGTTGTGCAACCAGTTATTAGGTTTAGGAGTCAATAGCTTTTTCACATAGGGCCAGGTAGGTTTGGATAGCTTTTTTCCCATTAATGATCAAAATCATCATTTATAAACTGCATTGAGCAATTACTCGGTTTATCTTTGTCTAATATTTAAATTCGTTTGACGACCTGAAACATCCAAGTGTGAGAAATGTGCAAACATTTAAGAAATCAGGAAGGGGGCAAATACTTTTTCACAGCACTGTGTTGGTGAATACACACACACTGAACTCAGCAGTAAAAATTAAAAGGGCAGAAAATTTTAAATTAATTCCTGAGAAATGAGAATCTGGTGTGATAAGATGGCCCCAAGTAAAAGCCAAAAAGCATCTGGAGGACTTTGCTAAAAGAAATGTCCTTTTCAACATTAATTAGCTTCAGAGAATCCAACAAGAGTCAGAGAGAATGAGAGGAGGAATGTGGAAAATGAAAGATGAAAGGGAAAGATGAGAAGGCTGGTGTGTCTGCAATAAATGGAGCAGAATATGTAAAAGCACAGCTTGTGTGACACACTGACATGCTACGCTTCCTTTTAAGCTCTTCTGGTTTAGATACCTTCTGAACCAGGTGCACCCAAAAATGTAGCACATATGTGAACACTTTAACACACACGTGCGAGCACTGACCTTGTCTCTAGACTCTCTGAAGTCCAGAGAAGGTAACAGACTCAAATTGAATGAATGTATCCTGGCCACACATGCTGTCAGACCTACCGCTGTTGCCTCAAGAGATGGGTCTGGCCCAAATGACCAGACACACATAAAGCAACCTAAATTGAAGCAGTAGTAATCTGATTATGTAGCAGCTGTCGCAGAGTGCCATGATTTCTGTGTTCAATGTGAACACTGTAGCACACATGCACGCTTCACTACACACAGTTACGCCGGTAGGACCCACGTACAGTGCAAGCATATAAGCATGTGTCCAAATAAATACTGTACACCCACATGGACAAATACAACTGCTCTCTTAAAATTTACAGTAGCTACAGGACCACACGTATCAACAGTTCTGATGCCTTTGATTACAGAGTTAAGACAACCAAATTCAAGACAGAGTAAAACAATAGACGGCATTTAAGGCATCAAATGGAAATAGTTTGTTACTCAGATCTTCCACTGAATGCAAGTTACTGAAATAAAGCATGTAGATGGTAACTGCAGGTCAGACAAACTGAAAACTAACAAAGCTGCACAAGAATAACTAAGAATAAGTAAAGCAGAGAAAAAATAAAAAATGAAATGTGATCAGCGACTTGTTCCAAATCCTATCTACACTGATTGCACTTTATAGGAAAATGCAGCAGAACTTTGTCAATAAGGATGAAACAGACTGCAGGGCTGGTCTCTTCTATTTGAATAAACAGGCACACACACTCAGAAGCAGAGCCACCAGTCTATTTCTTCCCAGGCTCTTTTATCTCATCACTTCTTCAAATTTCTTCCCATATCTGAGTTAATGGGAAAAAATGGAAATGTGCCTGTCAGTCAGAGAGCCGTCGTGCTGATATCAAGAGCGAGGCTTCCCTTACCGCACTGATAAAAACACATGATGAGACAAAGCAACTGTCAGCTGGTCAGTCTGCGGATGCAAGTCAATCAGTCAGTCAGTAGAGTGGGTCAGTCAGTTAATTAGTGAGTCAGTAGACCAGCCATGTGGCTGTATTAGTTAGTAAGCCAGCCGGCCAGCCAGTCAGTAAGTCTCTGCTTAAGTCAGTCATTTAGATGGCCAGCCAGACAGTCAATTAGAGTCAATATGTTAATCAGTGACTGCTGTCAGTCAGCCAGTCGGCGTGATAATGATGAACCACCAGCTCATGAAGGATAATGACAGCCAGTCTCACTCAGCCAGATGTTTCTTTATAGCTTGTTTTAATGTGATAACATGTGAACAGATCCAGCCCACTGAAACTGTCAACTGGGAATAAAGCTAGAAAGGCTGACAGATAAATAATCCCGTTTCACCTATAAAAACAAAACAAAACAAAAAAATATTTACACTGAAAGGATAGAGGAAGAAATCTGGGTTGACCCTGTTAACACAGGAGCTAAAAGTCACCATTCCCCCTGCAAGCCAGACTAACAGATCAAGAATTAGCAAGCAGATGGAAACAGTTTGCTCTTGTCTAGTGTGAGTGTTTTCTGTTACAGCGGGGGGAGGAGGGAAGGTGCAGGGACAGACTGCATAATGCTGAGAAAGAGAGAGGAGAGTGGCAATGCGAGGGAGGCCTCTCTGATCACATCCACGCTGCACATCAAAAATCAGAGGAAGAAAACGCTCACTTTCATCATCTGAGAACCGTTTGCTGAGGGGAATTGCAGTTTGTCGTTGTCTTTGACTACGACTGGGAAATTGTGTCTGTCGCATTCGTGTGTGCGCCTGTGTGTTTGCGTGCATGCGTATGGTTGTTCATGTAGGTGTGTGTGTGTGTTTAAGATGACACAGGGGGTGGTCGCATTTACAAACAGAATGGCATATGGTGCCTTGCTTTTTGGCAATCACGAGTGACAAGTGAGGAGGGGAATCAACAGTCAATGCCGGGTGTGCCGAGGGGTTGCGGGTAGCAATGGGAGGGCCCTGCTTAATGATCTCATCTGCGTTTGTGTACTCGAGTGTGTCTGTGTGTGCGTGTCTGTGCTTAGCCCTAGGCAATACAGTGCTCCTTTATGTAGATGAATGTGGAACAGGTCTCGCCATTTAACAGTGTTATATAAATACATTATAACAATACTGAGCAGGAGCTCAGCACAGAGCGGCTCTCAACGCAATGTCAACAGTTGCCTCAGGGCACGTTTTTCTTCCTTACTGCGTTCAGATCGCAAGATGAAAATCTTTCACACAGGCTCACAACCCCTCACCCTCTCCATCTTCCACTGCCACCCTAACACGCAAACACCCTCCTTCCTACGGTGCTAATTGTGGGTCCCATAAGGACGCAATGTGCGGGAGGGGCCCTGGGAGATTTGTCCAATTTGTTGGCTGGTGTCTTCTGGGTTAGGAAATGATTGACTAACGAGCACCATGCTCCTCATCGAGCCAATTCACCCTGTTAGTTACCGTTTGTCATTTGTGTCTAATTAAGATTTGAATTGTCTCCAGCAAATCCTGGAACAGACGCAAATATAAATTTGGGTTTCTACCAAGCGTGAAAATGCAAAAGGTGACAATCACGGATTTGTCTTACACCTGGGTGTCTTATGGTGTGATTCAACAAGGTGAATTCCCCAGTCTAATGCTACAAGAGGCTCTGTTTTGCATCAGCCCCCACCCCCATTGCAAATAAGAGCGTCCAACCTTGCAGTCCAGCTAGTCTACTCGGACAGCTGGGCCGCCATATTTAATGTAGCACATGTCAACGTCAGCTTAAAAAAAATGGACCAAAAAAGGATTTTCTTTAAAAGTTGGACAGGTGAGATTTTATTTTGATAATGCTGATAATACTATTAACTCTTTAATTGCCGGGAAACATAAATGTGTTAAAATGTGCTTCTAGCAGAAACGCTAAAAGTTTCTCAGTATTTGCTATGAACTCCTGCATCAGGCTCATTATTCTTCTCTGGGTCTCATCCACAGTGTGTTTTTTTGTCCCGTCTTCCTCACCTTACCCTGTACCAGTCAGAGCAGATGGCTGCCCCTCTCTGAGCCCAGTTCTACCAAATATCTCTTCCTGCTAAACAGTAGTTTTTCCTTCCCACTGTCACCAAGTGCTTGCTTAAAGGGGATCATCTGATTGTTGAGGTTTACTTTGCATTGTAGTTTTTTTTTTTATCCCACAACATAAACCACCCTGAGGCAACTGTTATAGGGATTTGGTGCTATATAAATAAAATCTCATTTCATTTAACTGCACTGAGGTTGGCAAAAACTATAATCTTTAAACCTGGCTCAGCTTTCGCTGCAACACAGCAACTGTAGATTAAGGGAACCATCTTGGCTTTAAAGGTGGTCTATAGTCAAACTTTTCAAGGTTTCCTGTGTGTTAAGTGTTAAAAAGTGGCAGTAACTTCCTAGCACTGCAGCTGGACCCTAAATACTGACTGCATTCTCCTGTGGACACAAATGATGGTGAGCAGCAGCACATCTGCATTTAAAGTAAAGAGACAAAAGGATAGCTCTGAAAAAAGCTATGTTTGTGAGGTATTTTGTGGAAAACGGTTTAGAGATTTTATTCAACCGCGGGGTTGTCTATTAACTCGTTAGAAAAATACAGGTCCTTTAATTAGCACGGACTATAACCCTCTGTTCGGTCCAGCAGGGTTCTGTAATGCACAGAGAATTATATTAGCTAGCATTAGTGGAATGACAGCTATTGTGAACCGTTATGTGCATGGCCGCCATGCTGATTGCTGCCTAACTGTACATGGCCCAAGCCTCCTGGATAATAGGAGACTATTTTTAGAACAGCGGAGAGAGGGAAGTGGGAGAGAACATATAGGGCTGAAATAGAGAGGGAGAAAAGGAGGTGAGAGAGAAAAGGGAGATTGCATTGACAATCATGCAACACTGAAGTAGCGCGGAGAAGACAGGAAAATGTTATGGGCAACCAAGCAACTAATAAGCTTGAACCTCAGCACTATGCATAATGCGACAGCTCATTACCGCCCAATTAGGCATTACAATGCCTTGCTTACTGAGGTTTATTGATGCAAATCAACCAGGAAAAGATACCCCGGTGCCAAAAAAACAGGAGGTGAAATTGGATGAGAATTTGTCGAAAGTACGGGCTCTGTGGCAGTTCAATCAATTTACAAAGTCTCTGTGGGGGAGGTCATCCAAATTAGAATGTGATTCTGACAATATGGAGCTGATTTTTTTCATCATCTCATCATCAAACCGCTGAGGTTTTCTGTGATATTATGATGACCCTTTTCACGGCATACAGCCACGCACTCGGTCTCCAATAATGTAATTAATTACACCATCTGTCTGGTACGCAATTACTTGGCATGCAACACCCCTCTTCAGATGTAAAAATATCTTAACACAGTTACAAATCATGTCACTCCTTCTCAAACGTTCCTAAACATGCATGCACAAACCCACCCTTGGAGTGACATGGAGAAGCTGAGTGTTCCCTCCTACAGGTCTGCAGAAAGCCACCAGGATGCTTTAATTTCTTTATTTTCTTCTGGACTTCTAATTCCCCTCCTCCCATATGCCGCCTACATGGATTATCACATGCTACTAAACTCAGTCGGGATCTGGCATGAGGTAATTACTTTAATACTGTGTCGGGAGGGGTGCGGTGGGGGATGTTATGTACTGATAAGCTGCGTCCCTGTTAAAGTTTTCTAATATGTTGCCACTCAAATATGGCAAAAACATGGTTGAGTCAAGACTTCATATGCAGTTGGTGCAATGCAACTGGTCAGGTCAGTGGTTCTCAGATTAGTGCCTGGGAACCCCATTTCCAACGGGTGTGCAAAATAGTAAAATAATTTTCTACAAATGACATGTTTTCGATATTAAACGTTTTCAGATCATTTAAGGTTGTTGCAAATGTTTCTTTCCAGTAAGGGCTCATTGGCTTTAAGCATGTGCAAACTGAGACATATTTTCATTTGGAGGTTTTTACTCATGAGCCTACAGCTGCATTTGGTTCGAGGCTGGTTTATCGTAGCTGTATAAGGTGTAGAGTATCAACTGTAGAAGAGTAAAAACACCAATGTGGGAACAAAAGGAGATTGAATGATACATGATAGGTTTTAATTCATGTAATATGTATATTTTGATGTTCCAGCCAGATCCAAAGAGCCAGGTGTTTTCCATCAACTCCTTTTTAAATTAAGAAATTTTGCATCTGTGTTGGCTTGTCCACGTTGCTCCCTGCTGATATGTGGTCTCAACACAAACTGCAACTGTCTGCATTTAAATAATTTAACAGTCAATTACTCCAGTCATGTTTATGAGAGTGCAATAATACAGTTGTTTAAACGGAGCGGTCGCATTCACTCTCACTAAAGCTAGCTGTGGAGGGATCTGGCTGTCTTTGCTACATCATTTCGAGCGGAGGGAGACAAAGCAAGGGAAAAAAAACAGTCTCCATTTTGTTTCTTTCCCAAGGACAGAGAGGAAGGAAGACACTTGCACAGAAATTCTCCCCAAATACGTCCAGTTCAATGAGAGATTTTGCCAGTCAGTCACACACATACATGCACAGGCTGCACATAGGCAGTAATAAGCACAGACATTCAATATCCACACTGACAAAGAAAGCACAAACACACACACAACCACACACACACACACTCTGCCTGGGCCGACTAATATTCACGCGTGTCAGGTGGATCGGTCCATTCAGGGTGAGAACAGAGGGGTGCGTGTGTGTGCACAGGTCCTGCCTGGTAGCGTTTAATGGACCAGTGGTGTAGTCCGATAAAGGGCAGCCATCTATCTGCACCCACCCAGTCAACTCTGACACTGTTTCCACGGAAACGCCACCCGCGGGAGCCAGAAAGGGAGGGTGAGACCTTGAGGGAGCATATTCTCCTGTGCTGTCAGACTGCCAGGAGGAAGGAGACCAGGGATGGAGTGATAGAGGGACGGAAGAGTGGAGGGAGAGCAGAAGGAGAGACAGAGGAGGGGTGCACCAGCCGCCTCACAGGGGTTAACTTTAATCAGACCTGACACACACACACCCCAGGAAAAAAGAGTGACAAATGCAACCAGAATCACATACTTACACAGATACACTTGCACAGGGAGAGGCGTCACACAGAGCCTGTGTTCATAAATGGCATATGGCAGACATAGAGCATGCATATGTATGTGCGTGTGGATGTCGTGTTCCTGCAGATGAATACACTGCGAAATGTGCAGCTAATAGAAAAGCAACACTTCCTGTTTCATTGTGAGATCGTTATCTATCACTTCTCCGCACTTTGTGAGTGACACAAAGAGCCTCAGATTCAAAGGAGTGAGATAGCATTGCCGTCCCATAGCCAGGTCAGTGTCATCTCCAATTATATCACAAATTAACAACTTTATCATTCATCATGTGAGTTGTGTCAGGTAATTTGTGCAGCCTGATTCACTTCCAAAGTATAGACAAAGTGTCAAACCTCAATATGTGTTTGCAGAAACCAAAAGATGGCTATAAAATACAAGCTAACAAAACTACCACTATAGCTCCTTTGAAACATTGTCTCATCCTGCTTTAGAGAAACTTTAACCCCTCAGAAAAGTGATATGCTGTAACTACATTTTCCAGGTAGTAGAGTATCAAATGAATTTTGCTTCCTTTTAGAGCTTCTGTAATAAATTAGCCAGAAGGATATAATAACAGGTTTGGCACAAACTGCATGTAATGCAAACAAGAAACAATAAATACCTAAGAAATGATCAATGGTAGATGATAGTCTGTGAAACAGAGAAAAACTGTTTCATACTTATTTATGCAAATTGTTCATGTTAAATAAGACTGGAATGTCAGTCCACTTCTACTAATATTTTGAACCATGATTTAATCAATAATAAAGGCCATGATCTACTCAGTCATTACCAGCACTTACGAAAGTTAACAATAATAATAATAAAGAACAAAAATCTGCTAATGGAAAAAATGCACACTTTTGTTTAGCCTATTGTGATCTCATTACTTTACATGCTTTAGTGCAGTTTTCTGTTAAACAGCAAATTTGCCATTCTGAAGTCATTATCATCATTACTACAAATCCACACTACATAAAAACCAGTCTACACAGCACTAAACTACAGTGAACCACACTGTCCCACAGCCGCTAGCACCAATTAGAAGGTGTAATCTCTGCACATCTATCTGCCAGGAGGCCTGGGCACAAACACTGAGAAAAGAGAAAGCGGGAGAGGAGGAGGAGGAGAAAATAACCATTATTATTAGCAGGGCTGTCTGTACTGAAGGCCTGATCACCTTCTTTGCACACGCTCAGATTTCTGGGCTTTCTGCAGTCTGAGGACACACACATACCTCCTGTTAGGAAAGCTATTGTTGTAGACTTTTCCATAATACATCCTCATATCCCTCAACAACAAAATGCCACTAGTGCTGATGAATCTTAAAATGACATACGGGACGTGAGGGTGGGCCGATTTGTTGGTCTAGTGCCTCTGTGAGACAGATGGTGAAAAAGACTCTGTGCCAGGAAGCCTTTAGGAGTCAGGTGAGGTAATACAAAGAGTTCACATTTACTGGATGTAGAAGCACACGAGTCTTGGGTTCACGTCCTGTTTGTAGCTGTTATTTAAAGGCAGTTTTATTTAGTATTATCAATATTATTATTACATTTAAGCACCTTCCACAAACTAAATCACACACCAGAAGCTTGTCTAACATTTGTATGGGTTTCCTGATAAGGCGTGGCGGTGGCCACACAACTAACCATCTGGAAAATTCTAAGATTTTACATGCAATTGTTCACGCAACCACAAGAGGCTACGTGGGCATCTGCCGTTTTAACCCCCTTATGAAAAGAACAGTGTTGATTTTTTTTTCTGGTGAAGTTGGGCAGCTTTTGGCAAACTGCAATTGAGTTGTAAAAAAGCAGGATTTTTTTGTTTTTTATATCCTTCTGTGTAATGCCGTCATCCTCCTTCTGCTCGTCTGCTGATTACAGTCTGTGTAGTGTCTAGCAGTGTAACACTGACTTAATGTTATTTTGGCTGAGCAGAGCCACTGCAGCGACCCAAATGTCCATATACTATAATCTAATCTAAGATGATTCTGGCTCCGGATTGGCTAATCCAACACCACTCTTCCTAATCTGATGTCTAATAGATGACATCTGGACAAGATGACATAAAATAGAAAAAAAAAAAAAAAACACACAGGAGGCAATCTGAGTGACTTGTTTGTGAACAATAATCCCGCCTGTACAGTATGTTTAATCACTTAAGCATCAGTTTAGCTACATGTTTACCACAAAGAGAGACAGACAAACATCTTTTCTTTGAGTCAAAGCTTACAATGACACTCTGATATCGACCTTTTAATGTTGTGCTTTCAACCAAAATCCAATCACATGATTTTATTTCACTTTTATCGAAACATTTTAAACCGATAACTGAACCGGTTACACGCTTTAGCTGAGAGTTTTAGAAGTAAATAATGAAATGCCTAATAAATAGTTAAAACGAGCTCGTCATGCTCACCTTTTTCTAGACAGCATGTGTCTTCCCTGCATTCACACCTCTCCCTAAAAAGAAATGAATAAGTACAGAGTCTATTTCTGCTGGTGTCAACACGTTCCTTTGAGTGTATAATGGATCAAATCATCAATAATCAATTGAATCTGTCACCTAGCGGAGGGAGCCCCCCTCGCTCTAACTGCCCATTTTTCTTCTGTCCACTCTGGAGGTGTGATACAAACCCTGAGTGGATGTTCTGTGTCTTTTTCCAAGCTGCGGGAGACCTTCTCAAAGAGCATAGCAACAGACCTGTCTACCCTGTAAAAATAGGATTGGCTTCTGTGAAGCCGACTTGACGCCACAGATACAACACACACACACTTCACTTCATTGATTATGCGCCCAAGCCCCCTCAGAGCCCAGCTTTACAAGTGATGTCTTCCCCTCTTCGCCTTGCTCGCTCTCCTTATAGCCCACATTTTCATCCTCTCGCTCAGATTTTGAGTCATTTACCTGCAACCCCATCAATATTTTAACCTTTCTGGATGCGGAGACTTCCATTATTTTTTCCTTTTGTATATTTCTATTGTTTCCTCTGGATAATGAAATGTTAATGTTACATGGGAATGAGAGACAGACTATAAACACACAGTGAAGACAAAACAGTGGGAGCCATGTTGCAGAAACTGTGAAAACTGAGGCCATCTTCATAGGTGGATTCTTTCTATTTAAATGTACACTTTATTGTATGCAGTAAGACAAATGCTGCTAACGTTATTAACTAATTTGACAATAATACATTTTTTGAAATCAACAGATATCATGAAAAAAGCTAAACCAGTTTCATCTTTATAACTGTAAGCTGCGCTGTGGTTTAGAGACGGCTTAAAGCACATTAGTGATCATTTTTGATTCATTTTAGGCGTCTACAGTGCTGATGCTGTGAAGAAACAAAGCTACACCATATTGCACCAAAGGACTCTCCCTGTTAAATTGAGCAATTATTAACTTGGAGGCAAAATATTATTTACATCCTGTTACTTGTTGCTTATTCATCGTCAGATTGAGCCGCTACAGATATGGTGGCTCTAAATTTTAGGCGGTACATCAAGTGATTTTCACAAATTATGCCAGTAAAGGGGAAAAATATGTAAACATTTCATACCCGAGAGTGTTTCATCCCATTATTTAGATATTATAGGCCTCTGCGAATCAGGGTCTGCACACTGTAGCATACAGATATTTCACACCAGCTTTCAGCAGCTGTCTATTAGAGTCTGATAACGCAGAGAGAAGTATAAAATGCAGGTGCCGGGGCAGCGGAGTCTGAGCAAACAAATACCCTAAGAGGTTGGGCAGATGTATTGAAAGCTGTTGAGTGATGTGTTTTTTCTTTATTGCAGTGCACACTGTTGACCGAGACAGAAGGAAACAAGGATATGGAGCAAAGAGAGAAAAAGGGAGACGAGGTGTTTTAGCTTGGCCACAATGTGTTCATGAGGGTGTTACCCAGAAAAAGACCAGACTGCACTGTATACGTGGCTCACAGATTATGGCTTTGACAACACCTTCTTTCTTTTATTTTAATTTTTTTTCTTGAGTAGAATATTCAAAATGTATTGGTTTAAGAAAATTTCCAATAATCAAAAGCAAATTAAACCTAATCTCTGATTTCAGAGTTTTTGAAATGTGCACATTATCTTTAAATGTGCTCTCTTTTCAAACAATATGCTCTCATTAATGGTTTCTCGCTACATCTATTTGGGAAACTCAGATTGTGGGTTATCCTGGATTATGCAAAGGACCCTATGCACAAACACTTATCAGTTTCATTTCTTTGTCCTCCCAATGATATTCATGCCAAATCCCACAGCGCCATATCTTTGCTCACAGCTGGCAAGTGTAACTAAAGGATTATGCAAGCAGCTTCTACAAGCAAATAGATTTCTCTCTACTTCAGAGGAAACTGCTAGTTATGCAGCGCCTATCTGTCCGCCAGGCATGCACAAAAACATGTCTCCCCTTTTTCATTTTTTTCCACTTGTTTTAACAGAGGGAGATGGAGAGAGGAGAGAAGAGCAGGAACGGGAAAGTAAACAAAACGAGCATTGAACCAGAAGGCTGTTCGCGTATAGGCACAGCCATTTTGTATTGTACGGCTGGCTGTACCGTAAACCACAGGCGTGCACACCTTTGGATTTAATGGAATATGGCTGCTAAAACAATAGAAGGCTGAACTTTGCGCGAACTGGATTTGCATTAAAGCACATGATTAGACAAGGCGCTGCCTCCGCCTAACAAGCCAATTAACATATGCCACTGGATAAACACTGATTGTCCACTTAGCTTCTCAGACTGAGCCCCAGCTCATGACTGATGCCTCGTAGCAGCAGCGCTGTTGGAAACATACGACACGAGGCTCCAGCTATTTGCTGTATGCAAATATTTGGAAGGTTTATTTCCCCATAAAGCTCTCGGCTCAACTCTAGCCTATGACGGCAATTTCTGATTGTCTGCATGGCCTCCCCACCGTCCCTGGGGGAAATGTGTATTAATTAGCATCGATCTGGAGGAAGAAAACACAGAGCAGATTGGGGCAGGTCCAAGGCCATCACAGATGCAGAGGCTTACTCGAAATAAGGCATTGTACATTTTAAGCAGCTAGCTGTCATCCCCACCCAAAGCAGAACACAATAAGTGAAACATTAATGTTATTGTGTGCTAAATTAACTCAATCAACAGTATACACCTTTTTTAACCTAGATATCGCTGAGCATGTTTTGCGGAGACATCCAGACTTTTTGTGCCTCCCTCAGGCACTTTCTAATATACTGTAAATACAGTCAGAGTGCTGACCTCAGCTCCATCAGCTTTTGGACCATTTTTCTTCGATAATGTCCTAAAAGCCATAATGTAAATGTTTCTCGATCAGCAGCAATCAAATGCCCCGAGATGCATTCCATATCTTCTTGCTGAGGAGGCAAGGCCTCTTTGAGCCATTAGACTCCAAACAGCTGTGAAGGCCTCGTTATGTGCACAGCAGTGTATCACTGGACTCTCACAGAGAGCTCTGATATCTAATTTATTTTTTAAAGATGCATCTATCAGATGATGTGCAGCAAACTCAGTTTAGGATTTTGCTACTCTTTTTTTTCCTTTTCCTCCTCGCTTCCTTTGTCTGTCTCCGTCTTCAAAATTTGTGCGTGAACACATTTTGTTCTTTTAATCTAAACTCTGCAAAGGTTCAGTCACGGCCATTTTCACTGATTATATCTGAGCTTCTTTTGAAAATAAAGCTCTTGTATTATGGTAATCAGTCAGGGGACAACAGGAGCAAAGAGCTGTAAATCACTGACAAGCCTTATAGATACAGCAATAAATCATAAAGCAAAGGAAATAATAAAACACTTACCTTTTGAACCCATTTAAAGCTGAAATTCATTAACCGTGAATTAAGAGAAATTCATCTGTTTTGATAACCGATGCATCATTTATCAAAACGCATGACAAGCGACTGCAAACGATCTTGACACTTAGACTTTCTCGGTTGTGCAGATTCTTTATTGCTTCTTAAATTAAACCTTAAAGTAAAGTGCACATCTTTGAGTTTTAGACAGTTGGATGGATAAAAACAATATTTGAATAGACCGGTGTTTGGGACTTTGGTCTTAGGGGCATTATAATAATTTATGCACTGGCCTTATATGGGGAAACATAGCTACTGCCTCTCAATATATATGAGATTTCAGTCAGAGTAGTTGGATAAACTTAAATGTTACATTGTTAAGCAATTTCCAAAGCTCCCTTTCAGAGAACATGGAATTTTTTTGGCTGGATGGCAGTACTGTGCTACTATTAATACAAATATTCTGTCTCAGCCAGCTGCAAAAAAGAAACCCAAGAACCATTTTATCTACAGTATGTTTCCATTTTTCAGAGACAAAAGACAAAGGAAAGGAAAGGAAAGGAAAGTTTGCTGGAAGAAATAGACAACAATTACACTTGCCCTAGGAGGCCGAGGGAACCTGACCACGTTGCTATGGAAACTCAAGTACAGCAGAAAGTAACACGAAAATCAATTCAGATTGAGCTTATCTCTCCTCTCTCTCTTTCCTTTCTCATTTCGCAAGGGCTACAAAGCATGCTTCCACTCTGAATCACATTTTTAACTATTGCTGGGCTGATGCAGCACTAATCAGAACAAACACAAAGACTTTCCTTCCATTCGACCCTTAAATGGGAGGGAAAAAATGTGGATTATAGGATCCAGAAAAATGCTTCTTCAAACGCACACCTTAGAAACTGTATGAAAGAAAGATGCAGGCGAGAATGTGCTGCGACACAACACAAATCAGCCTCTGTCTCAGGCGCTCATTCTTGTGCTTTCTTTCCTTTCTCTCCATCCTCTTCACTCGCTCCCTCAAAGGGGCAACAGCAGCTGTACGCAGGTGATAAGCGTGTGCGGCGATGGGCGCTCGGCTGTGATAGGCTGGCTCAACTCCTACGCTGATGTGCAGATTACAGGCTGCGTCTGTCAAAAGGCCACTCTGCCCGTGGTTGTCACCTCGTGACGTCACTGCTGCAAATGACAGTTTGACTGGCCACATACACGCACAGCGCCATTAATGCTTCAGTACGACGCATCCTCTCAGGTTTAAGAACCTCTTGTACAAGAAGTCCCCCACATATCTCGAAATCATTAATTCAGTGCGGTAATATCACAGGAAGCTTAATTAAAAATGTTTTTGTCTGCTTTTAATTGCACACAGACACACAGCTAGCACACAGTGAGGACATAGCAGACCCACTGTTTTCACCACAGCCACTTAGCAGCAGTCCACCGGGAGTTTGGGTGTTTGGATCTTAGTCACTGGCTGCACAATGACAAGGTGAGGTCAAAGACGGGCCACGAGTATACCGAGTGTGTGATTGTCTGTGTGTGTCTAAGTGTTGTTCTCAAGGCTCATGCCAAAGAAGAGGCAAGAGGAAAGAAAACGAGCCTTGAAGAAAAATAATGATGCTTGATGCCTCATACATCAAGGAAAAGATGGAGGGTCACCTTGCTGTGAAGTCAGCTGGTCATTTACTTGTGATGGATTCAATCTGGAGAGCGATTTGTCCATTTGTCACCGGTGAAGTCAACTCAAACTTGCACGATGCGCTAAAACTGTGCAGTAATTGGACATCTCAGGTGTTCGGGGAATGGCTAAAACAAAGCTGTATCAGAAGAAAAGTGACCAGTTATAGCTGCTTGGCACCAAAAAGAACATTAAAAAAAGAACAGTACAGCGACTAACAGTGATAAAAATTACGATAGTATATTTGTTGCACTAGTCCCAAACACTGATTAATGTTCAAGCCACCAATAAGCTCAATCCGGTTCATTTTCTTTTATTATTTGGCAAAAGAGTTTAAAGTTTGCGCTTTTATAATATTCTGATGATATTAGCAGGCTTCACCAGGTCACTGTATTAAGGGTTTGGGGTAGGATTAGTTTCACATCTTCACCTGTATTGGGGAAAATGGGAATCCTATAACAGAAAAAGTCTGGGGCTAAAATGCATGCAACAACATGTAATAGTTTCTAAAACTATGTTTGTTTAGCGCGTGGCAAAAATGCACCCTAACGCTAGCCCAGATGAACGTGAACAGGTCAACGCTTGAGGAGACACAGCAAAGAAAAGAAAAAGAAACAAAGTCTAGTCAAATTTGATCGACCCGAGAGGGAAATTCTGCCTCCCAGACACTGATTCTTATTTTCCATAATGCAACTCAATGGCAATCCTGCCTGGTCAGAGCACGTGTCTTTCAAGTCCCAAGCATTTTACAGAGGCTGTCCGGTAACATTTGTAGCAACTAAACCTGAGCTGAGATAACACGGAGAGCTCCCAGAGCTTCGTAACTCGGGAAGATGCAGTAGTGTTTTCACAAGCTATAGCTGGATGTTAAGACGAACTTATACATCCACACAGTGTTTGGTTGTAAAATTAGATCCCTCTCTCTGACTCTCTGATTGGTGTCCACTGCAGGTGTTCTGAAACCATGATCATGTCTAATCAGTGTTACAGATGCCCAGCATGGGGCCCACGGGCTCCCAGGCACTGTGTGAAAGTTTAAAGAGGCTCAATGTGATTTACTGTATTTTTACAGATTTACCACCCTGGGAGAAGAATAAGAGCAAGTATTAATCCTTGATTGGATGGAAGATGTGAGAGAGAGAAAAAAATGGAGTGAAAAATCCCTATTAGGTCAGCAGAGTAATTTGAGTTATTAAGTGCCTTTTTTACTCTAATCAGTCACTTAAGATGGGATCAGACACTGCTGCATTATGGGATGTGACTGAGCACACCAGTTTGTCTCAATTTATCCCAGTGCTTGAGCTGGGAACATATGGACACATTCCTCCGTGAACCCCACCACCTGTCATGCATGACACATGCAGACACATGCATGAGCACAGGGTGCTTGCACCTACGCAGCCATTTCATTCAGCAGCCCACATACAGGAGAGTTTATAAACAGAAATTAATTGCTTGTTCCGGCTGTAATTAGCTCACACCATGCTTATTACTAATCTGTGTTTTGGCCCGACGCCAGGCTAGTTCTGGCCCGGATCCAGTCCATTTTCAGCAGAGCGTTGCTCTACAGTAATCCAAAAGCTCAGGCAGGATGGACCTTTTCCTCTAGATGAGCTTCTTTCAACCACAAAACTTAAATTTCTAACTTTTCTCTGGAAAAAAAGCTAAATTATTTACATCTTTCTATTTCTGTCTTATTTGTTAAGGTAATAAGACAATGCGTATAAGATCAAGAGTAACTTCAAATTGCATGTCATCTCGATAGTCTACACTTTCTTTCAGCAGATCGCACTGGCCTCAGTAACACAAATTTCCTAAAATGAGATCACTGCACTCGCAGCACACTCTTCCAAATCAGCGCTTATCTAAGCTTCTGTCTTCAGGCCAAGTCAAAAACAAAGCGGCATCCCCCATAGCCAAATTGCCTATTAAAGATGAGAGCATGTTCAGTCTCCCATTGCGCCTAGCCATCACCACCCTAATCATTCTCAGCCTAAACAGCCTAATGGCTGCCATATTGCTACTGTTTATTAGTAAACACTGATGGAAGAATGCCCGCCTCAACAGTTGTTGATTTTGTCTATCCGTATGGAGTATCAGCTGGGAATCACAGCCACTGTGCCAGAACGCTGCCTGCTGTTCAGTCCCCCATCACTAAACAGATTGCTTTATTGTTTTATGTGCATAGCGATTATGTCAGTAGACGGTTTAATATAAAACATGAACATCAGTGAAACAGTTGTTCAACAGATGAACTAAAAAAAAAAGAAAAAGGAAAAGAGAGGACATGAAAGGAACTTTTTTAAAAATTGCATTGTGTTTCTGTGAGAATGTACGAGTCTGTGCATCAGCTCCAGAGCTGGATTCTTCAAAGATCACCTTAGGTTTAAGATGCTTTTGGGAAGCCCAGTCCAAGATTGATTTCCCTCCATCTCAGTCTCAGTAACCCTTCTATCGATCCTTATCAAATATGTATCACGTCCTCAAGCCCTCACCACAACTAAGATGGAGACTTCAAACAGTGGAAGCTCAAAGAGAAAGTCAGAGGGGAGCGAGGTTTTCTTTATCTCTCCTCTGTGCTGAAGGAAGATCTGAATCCAAATAATAATGTACAAAGCGTAAAAATGTTCCTGAACCATCCAAAAACCGCTGCTTATTAAAGAACCTTCAAGATGAAAATGTGATCCCAGCTATTTTAAAGCCTCAAACATCAAAGCTTTCAAAATAACCCGGTGTGAATGCCACCCAACAGCGAGCTAAGACAAGGCAACAGTGAGATGACTGCGCGCACAATGCGTGTACACAAGAAAACATCTCCGCGCTAACCTCACTTCTTGCTAAAAGGGTCTTGTCTCGTCCTGTTCCAATTCCCCAAACTCCCCTTCACGCAGCACTCATAAGTCGCAAATGCACAAAATGCATCCTTCAGCTCGCGTTCCCATAATTCTCTGTGGCAGCAGAGTGATTAATGCGCACAACTATTGATTTTGCTTTTTGCTTTTTTTATTACGAGAGAGTGGCCTTAGCCCACCAACCCAAAACACTCCTTATGTGACAACATCACAAAAAGCACCCCATCTCCTTTAGAGTCAGTGTGTGTGTGTGTGTGTGTGTGTGTGTGTGTGTGTGTGTGTGTGTGTGTGTGTGTGTGTGTGTGTGTGTGTACATGTTTAGACGTCCTTGTTGAGGACAGAAAATTGGCTTGGCACTATACTTGTGGGGACCAACAGTCACTTATGGGGACAAATGCCCGTCCCCACAAGTTTAAAGGCATTTTTAAGGCTCAAAATGTGGTTTTAGTGTCAGGGTTACAATTAGGTTATCATTAGGTTTAGGCTGAGAACCATAACCATTTTTAATGGTTAGGGTAAGCGGCTAGGGAAAGCATTATGTCAATTAGATGTCTTCACTAAGATATGAAAACAAGCGCGCGTGTGTGTGTGTGTGTGTGTGTGTGTGTGTGTGTGTGTGTGTGCGTGTGTGTGTGTGTGTGTGTGTGTGTGTGTGTGTGTGTGTGTGGACTGGGAAAAGGGGTGCAGTGAAAGACAAGGGTCAGCATTTCACTAACTGCTGATCTGTGTGGGAGGAGGGGGGGAGCAAAATGATAGGCGGTGTTGTTTTCATAGGGTTTCACTGCAGAATGGGTGGAGTTTGGTGCAAACACACACATACACACAGGCACATATATGTGCTGATATGCGCACATGCTCATAATAATATCTTGAGCTTTCTCTGAATTCCAGTCATCGCACTCTTGTGCTTGACCCATTTTCAAGCCCCCCAACAACAAGATCAGCAAACCCTGCTCGTGTGGGGAGGAAGAAACAGAAATTTGAAAGAGACTGAAAGTGAGAACGAGTGAAGAAAGCTTTAAAGAGGAAGACAGAGGGACGAGATCATGTGGCGAATGTGATGCAGTCTCTTGTTTACCAAAGAAAAAGCCTCACCCACACGTCTCTCTAGCCCTTCCTTCTCACTCTTTTGTTTCCTCAACTCTCCCCTCACTTCCTTTCTTCTAATCTGTCCTCTCCTTCTCGACATTTCATTGCATCTTATTCCCTCGCAAGCTCATTCCTAGCACTGTGCCCTCCTTTCAAGGTTGGCCTGACTTTGGGCGTGTTGAATTTACAGCCCCATCTCTGCCTGCCTTCTCAGTGCCCTCACTGTCAATCTCAGTGAAAAATGGAGACGGTGGCACATCACTGGCATGATAAAAATCCTGCAACAGTGATCACGTAAACCAAACACCTACAGTAGCCCCTTTGAAGACATCCTTTACATTCCCGCGACTGGGCCGCTGGCTGGTTAAGGCTGTGATTCTATTAGGAAGCAAACTGTTTAATTAGCCCCTATAAGCACTCACAAGGAAGAGAGACGAGTGAGCAGAATGCAAGAAGCCAACACGCATGTGACTGAAAAATGTAGCCAGATTTTTTTTTTGTCCCCTTCGCCGATGCTCTGAGTATTGGATGGAGTTATTTGCATAAAGCAAATAAAAAAAATAGCATTTTCCATGCAGGAGGAAATTGACTGGGGCACTGTGCCAAGCAGGTTATGCAACGAAATGAGAGGAAAAGAAAAAAGTCTGACAGTCAAGGCCGGCGGAGGAGGATGGAAGAGAAGAGAAGTATTTTCCTCAGTCAAACATAAACATAAAAAATGTCAACATCTGATTTTATCATTATGGATAAACACTATATTACAATATATTATATATAGTGTATACAAACCAAAAAAACTCTCTCTCTTTAAAACGTGCGCGGTATGATCCAGTGATACAGGATATGTTTGTAGTTCTATTTTGCAATTAATAAACAGTTAATAAATATTAGAAATATTTAGTTTATCACAATATAATTTGCGAACAAAATCAAAACAAACAAAAAATGTGATATTTGTTAATAAATGAAGTATGAGGACATGTTTTTGGTTAAAAAAAATATTACTGAATAGTAAAAATATATTTATATAAAGATTTGGCCAAATCTAGACGACAGACAAGTGCTGTACTCTTATAGAATGTATGCACTGTCCAAATTTTATTCAAACATCGGAGAAGAAAAGTTATGCAATGTTGTGTGAAATTAAGAGGGTGGACAGCCAAGATGGCAGCACACCCTGGAAGTAGGCAGGACCTGTGGAGTCTCTTCCTTCCTTCGCACTCTAAGCCTGTGTCTTACTGTATTGCAAAATAAAGCTTCCTGTCTTTCATCTCTAACCTAATCTCCTGCCCGAAAAGACGAGAGGCATGCATTTTCTTTCCCTGAAGGAGGCCGTATCTCCTTGTGACAGGGAGATATGGCCTCCTTCTTCTTTTCCTGTCCTCTCCCCATCCTACCTGACCCCTCCTCACCTTTCCCCTCTTTACCAGCTGTCCCCCAGGGAGTTTCTGCAGGTCATCGGTCTGGCTTACACGTCATTATCATAGGCTGTGTCAGGTTTCCTCCCGGATTAGTTTGTGATAGGTGTACAGGTTTAGTTTCTCTTAGCCTAAGTACATTACAGCACTGGGCCTGATAGGTCTTGTCAAATGAATCATATCATTCATTTTGATTTTAATAGTTAGAAACCAAAGCTACAAATCCCCAGCAATTTAAAAGACAACGATATGAGGCTAACTATTACAAATGATGAGATGGTTGATAAGTGTTGTCAGTGACAGCTGAGCCTAGTTCTTCCAGAAGTTTCATCCTGTTAAAAGAGAGTTTTTCTTCCCACTGTTGCCAAGTGCTTGATCAAACATTTCCCTTCTTAAACTCATTTTGTCATTTTGTCCTGTATTTTCATGTTATTTTTATTTTAGATGCATAGCACTTTCACCAACAGCTGTTTTTTTAATGTGCTATAGATTAAACTTGATTTGGCACAATCTTTAAAAAGAAAGATTCTGATGCTTTTTGGGACAACATCCTAGACCAAGATAGGCAGCAATCTGACATTATTGAGAAATACAAGTCAAATTATAATTTATTAACCTAAAGAAAGGATCCAATTACATAATCTAAACACTCACATCTAGGCACTACGCCGAAAATTCTGCTCTTTCAGTTTCAAAGTTTGATGCCTCTACTTGCAAAACAAAAGTTAAACCCTGAGAGCTATCTTGTGTGCATCCTTTCTTACCAACAGCATGATAACTTTGGGCTAATGTTCCCTCTTCATCTATAGTGCGCAAGAACAGTCAATAAGAAGTTGGTCTGTACACGGTAGGCACAAGAGGAACTAATCTACGACTTGACAGATTTCAGCTCACGACTGACGATGCAAGCACAGGGCGAATTTGTGCTCAAATTGCACAACATACGTAACTATGAACATCCTAGAGATGAGCACAAGGTCTCTGAGACAACATGTTCTCTGCAGCTCATTCAGCGTTTAAGCACTGGTTTTGCAGAAGCTCTTGTCTGAAACCAAGGCCGCCCAGCTCATTAAGCTGCCTCATATCATGAATGATAGGAGACAAAAGGCAGGTAGATAGAAAACACAGAGACACACACTATCCCTTTTCAAAAAGCACGGGCACTTGACATGCAAACACACCGGGGTGTGTAAAAAAAAAAAAAAGAAAAGCTCTGCATTTACATAAATGTGTGCACACAGGTAGTAAGACAACAGGAGCGCACACGTGCATTCAAATAAAGGTCCATCATATAAAATCCTGGCAGGACCACAGTAGGACACAGCTCAACTCCTCCCCTCCCTACTCTACCTTCCTTCCTTTCATATTTTTTTTACCCCTTTCATCTCTGTATTAGCTCTGTCAATTGTTTATCAAAAGCGGCGAGGAGGCGATCGGAGCCGGCCATTTGAAAGCTCGTGCTGCGAGATCCATTTTAAAATTCATGACGGGTTAATGGTATGTTAGTGGCAACATTAGGACCCGGTGAGCTTGCATCATGCTCATTCACATTGAAAACAGGCCGCTTCAAATGACTACTAAGCAGTCCTCGTTCTGAAAGGTAATTCATATTGTAATTAACTTTTCAATCACAGCTGATTAATTAAGACAAGCTCTAGTCTGTAATTATGCATCTATTTTTGACCCTAATGTGAATCACTGGATATTCCACAGATGTCAGCAGCTGCGATTTGAGCCAGTTTCCTCTCTGCGACTTAGAGATCTCAAAAGGCAAAAACTCACACCTGAACATTTAAGCAGTGAGCACATTGTTGGTATCAGCTTAGATGTTTCAGAGCCGCAGGTCTTTATCACCATGATCTGCCACAATGTTTTAACCATTTTGATTATTTCAGCCTCTATTCAGAGAAATATCTTATAAAAGATGTGTCTTTCTTCTAATTCTGATGCACCGTGTAAAGGTAGAGAAGTGCACTTGATGTTACCGCTCCCAACAAAAACCTGAGATTAATAATTCAGTGAGGCGGTGGGATAGCTTTATTTTGTGTCCTCTGAGACTAAATCGTCTTTTATGTAAAACTGAATAAAAGAAAGGAAAGGGCTGTGGAAAAAAAAAAAGTCGGAAAACTAGGCTGGGCCAGACTGCATCCCCCTGCCATTGTCAAGCCCGGTTGGTATCCTTATGGTGTCTCTCACTCACTCTCTTGTTCTTTGCTCACGCACAAACACGAGCACACAACACACACACACACACCTCCTAACCCTCCTAGAGTAAACATACCCTCTCCATAACAGTGCGCGGTGAATCCGCTCATGCATCAGAATCTACCATCAAATATTTATCACCGAGCAGCAGTGATTTTGACCGTGTGCTCATGCTTTTGACAGCACTCGCCTGCTGCAATACTTATTGGAGTAAACACAGACAATCCGATATCGTTGTTCTTTTGAACACTCGTGAAAGAACTCAAAAGAACACCAAGTGTACAATATAATCCATCAAAACTTCACTGCATATTCTATAGGCCGTCTGGCCTGCGGTAAAAAGCACAGACATCACTGTGGACTGTATCAGAGCTGATTTGGAAAAAATAATTGGCAGACATTGCATTTTAATTTGCAGAAATGGCACAAATACTACTCCTGGTCTATACATGCAGAGGCGTTCTTCATGTATTTTCTAATTCAGGACAACAAACTTTTGTTTTTGATCTAGAGAACACACGTAAAAGTATTTCATTTGCATGGACGCTTTTGTTTTTTCAGTCACACTTAAGATAAACATCATCTCTGGGTCTTGTCTACATGATTCATTTCATTTGCGGAACCTAATCATATCTGCATGCTGCATATTTGCTCGCTCTCCGTGACATTAGGCAATGTCTTCAACCAGCAGCTTGCAGCGAGTAACTCGAGTAACCTCGAGTAAATAAGTCGCTGGCATGGATCAGAAGACACATCTTCATGCTTGAGCACACACATTTAAAATGCCACCAAAACACCGTCCCAGATTCTGCCTTCAGTCAAATGACATCAAGTGCTCACTTACAGGTCCCTGAACGCCACAGTATGAAGCAAAATCAGCCAGCGGGCAGTACATGGAGCAATCAAAGAGATAAGCATCCCATTTAACCTGAGTAAAAATTCAAGCTACAGAACGTTCTGGTGTGTTGCGCTATCCCGCTGTGCCACTGGATTCAAATAAGGAGGGTAAACTAGGTCATTGGTATGTAATGCTATGTAAACTGTCCCACTTTACCCCTTGCTGGACTCAAAATGGCGTTGGCTGAGGTGGAGTGTGTACAAGAAAGAGAAGCCCAGTGATTCAATGTGACAGTTATCAACATCCTCTGGCTAGTGAGAGGACATAGCTGTATAGAGCTGCAGAGCCCCAGTAATGGCAGACTCAGCCAGTAAACAGGTAAGAAGATGACTCACAGCTAAACAGAACACAGCGTCCAAAGAGCACAGAGCAAAGTGGAAGGCAACTGGGCATAAACAGCAAAAAAAAGAAAAAAGGACACAACTCTCAGAAATTACCGGCATGGCCACTAAAAGTCTTTTTTAGTACATACCTTGCACAAAGTTACAAATGTGGTCGGTCATTTTAGCATCAATGTTTGCTTTTTACCTTCAGATATACACATTAAGTTCAGTTATTACCATGTTGTGAACATGGAGGCTTTGAGTGCTAAAAGCTCTATATTTGAAGTTTTTCTCCTACCTGAGCTGAGCGACACGGTGTCTTTCTCCCATGATACGACAGTGACGTAGGCCTCCACAGAAGCAGGAATAATGCACTTGAACACGGCTACACTCCCTCTCATAGCCTTCTGGTCAGCCACTCTGACTGTGTAGGGTTCCCGTGATACTATTGAACAATTAAAAAACAGAATTAAAAGGCACGTCTCATTTACAGGGCAAAATAATGACATTATTATGCATTTTTTTAAAGACATCTAGGGTGAAGCAAACTGGGTCTGCCATCAAAGAAAGCATCAGAGTTCAGATCTATGGTATAAAATTGCAAAGAAAGGGACACTTTCCAGGGTAGTGGAAAGTGTAGCTTAAAGTAGAGACACAAGTTTCACCTAAAAAAATTTAACTACAAAACTGGTGCATGTTATAGCATGAACTTCTAATCTTATCTGTGTTTCAGAGAACACAGTCCACAGCAGGTATCAACCACCTTACACAACTCCTTGTAGCTATGTAGGAACAGATCAACGGAGGTGCATAACATGGGCTATTCAGACCCCCAGCCTCCGTCAGAATGCTGCTGAAGTTCTACTAGAGGTGGGACGCACCTCCTCAGTATACATTTAGGCATGGCTGGGCTAATTGGCATCCTCCACTCACCATTAGTTATTGCTGAGCTCCTCTCTTCCCCTGATTGTTCAACACATTTGGCCAAAAGTCTACTGATACAGTTACAAAACTGATCATTGACCTATGCCCTAGGGTGTCCTGGTTAACATTCTTATGCGTGAACGTGGTGTTATTTATGGACAAATATTCCAATGCCAGAACAGTGCCTGGATTCAGATCATTCAGATTTACTGTCATTGCCCAGATGAGCACTGAAGTCCCCCAGTAGGACAATGGTGTCTCCAACTTGGGCCACTTCCATCACCCTACTCAGGGACTCCAAGAAACTACCAGAAACTCAGAGCTGTTATTTTGTGCTTTACAGTCAGGATCTCTTTTTTTGACACTAGGGAGAACCCCAGTTTTCAAGCACGCTTCGATGATACAAGTATGCCCACCTCTGTCCGACACTGCCCTGTCCAATCACTGAGGGCAATAGCAGATTGCACTAAAGTCCAGCCTTTTCCAGTAGACTAGTTCCAAAAGCTGTGCATTGAAGTCCAACATTATCAGGCCAGTTTCTCCTAATCTAAAGCGCTACCTTAGGTTTCTTCCCAAAGAGAGAAGTGACCTTGCATGTCCTGAGAACAACTTGGGATTGGACCATCAAGGGTTCTGCCTGATCTATACCTACAGATCAATCATTAGTTGCTCTAAGCCTTTAAGCAGCATTATTGTAAGATTTTGGACCTTTGCTGGACTTAACCACTAAACTACAAAAAAATAACACACTATCAGTACTACAAGTGTTGTACACTCAGTCTGTTAAATTCATACTCATGCAAGTTCCCCCATCATCACAATAACAACAAGTCCTTCAAACCCTTATCTGGAGACTCACCGGCTTTGATGTGGACATCCTGACTCCTAATCTTGCCAGAAGGGTTCTCGGCAGTGCAGTAGTACGTGTTGTCATGGATCAGCTTGCTAAAGCTGGATGGCAGGAAGTTAAAGATCTGGAGGGTTCCATTGGGGTGAACGTGACGGATGCCGGGGACATCGTAGATCTCCTCGCCGGTAGCCAGATACCATCGCAGCGAGGCAGGCGGCGCACCCCCAGCAGGACAGGGCACAGAGGTCCCTGTGGTGCTGGCAAATACTACCTCTTGCAGAGATGCATTGACAAAGTATAAGCTGGAATGTAGGTCTTCACTGAAAACTGGAAAAGAAAAAAAATAGGAGAACATCACAATCTGTGGTTTTGATTTTATTTATCAGTCTTTCATTTTTAAATTTTGCAGTAATTATTGCTGAAAGCACCACCTTAACATAAGTTGATAAATAAGCTCTTGATATTAAGCTCTTGATATTTAAGTATCAATTTAAATTAGTTAAGATGAAGAAGATTGAATCAGTATTTGTTAAAAATCTCTGACTCCAAGTGTTGCTTATTCATTGCTCATGATCAGCAGTTATAGATTCATCAGTGTATTCCCATCCCTGGGATTTTGGGAACATTAAATTAACATAAACTCCCATCAATTATGAAATAAGGTCCACGGCCGTGATTATGTTCATGCTTCGGTTTAAACTGGCATCACTGTAAAGAGAATGGCATTAAATGTAGTTAGTGCAGGAGCATTCTCAAGAGGATAGGAGGGTAATAAATGTCAATGTTGGCTCAATTAGCTGCATATAAATCTACAGCTGTTTGATTTCAGAGTGAAGAAGCCAAGGCAGCAGAAGTCTACGATCTGAGGTTCTGTGAAAAGACAGTTTGTTTGTATTTCAGGCAAAAATACAGCATTTGTGTGTGTATGCCTTGTCGCCTCAGCCTGGTGGCAAAGCTCTGCAGTAAATGGCTTACAGTGGCACTGGCAGCTGGCTTGGACCCTCTCTGGGGAGAAAACATTTTAGCACTTCATAAATTCCTAACAAGGTTTCAAATTGCAGACATTTCCATCCTTTTCTCTGCTCCAGTAGCTCTGAACTAGCAATGAGACACTCCACTGACCTGCACATGTACACATGCAAAACACTCATTTGAAGATTAGGAATTCAACACACAAAAATTATTATGGAGGTAAGGATCACTGCTGGAGCCTTTCTCCTGAGAAAGGAATATGCAGATATATTGAAAAGTTGGGCAGAGACCTATATTTTCAATGTTATATAAAGTACACTACACCACTACACTAAAAAAAACTATACAGACATTTCATTTAAATGTTTTGACTGTAGTTCAGGGCAGGATAACTATTTATCAAAATACAAACAGACAGTATATTTTTCTGTGAGATTATAAAGCTATATATTTGCTACATTAAGCTTAGATAAAACAGTGTTCTGTATATTGCTCCCCCCCCCCCCCACTACAGTATTTTCTTATAAATGTATTTTTTTCTTACAAAATAATTTAAATAATATTATATTATAAGGGGTAAACTGTGCTTCTGCAAATAGACAGCAAGTGAAAGAGTTTTTTCCCCCCAGGAATATGAATAAATGGCGAAAATAACCTTATCTTTTATGTTAGCTTAAATTAGCGCTATAAAGGCTAATGCTAATTTAAAATAAAATACAAAATAAACGAGCTAACACTGATATTAGTAGCATTCAAACCCGCGAAAAACTATGTCAAAAAAGTGCACTCATTTTAGATGTACTTGAAACTTCTAGATTAAAATGTTTAGGCTAACAAAGTTAGTTGTTTTTTGTTGTTTTTTTAGCTAGCTAGAAACCCACAAATGGGATGGTAGCTGTTTATTCTTCCTGTATTAAAACACACTGGTCAGAATCATATCAATTGTTATGTCAAATTAAACAATGCTGTTTTTTCTACTGAGACTGTAATATCACAGGTATCACTGCAATATCTCACCATGCCTGCCTGGTCTCCCTGGTTGGCAAGAATGCAGCCTAAATTTTATTACCAAAAAGGAGCAAAGTGCCTTATATGGCTTGCATTATAGCTTTTAGGGGGCTCTAATCACCTTTGTGAGGAAAAATGTAAGACACAATAAAATAATATATTTATAGAAAACACATTTTTGATGCTGTAATTATGGTTTTTAACATGTCAGCTGTGACTCAGACTGTAGTACAGCCCACAAGTAGCAAGTACCAATCAATCAATGTCTGCGTCCCTTTTTTTATACAATACGTGACTCTGCTTGCTGCCTGTCTGCAATATGTTATCTGCCTGTCCTAGAACATGCCCATATGCATACATGCAAAATATTTTCTGCAGATTCATTTGTTTAAAGGGGTGATAAGATGTTTACACAACTCATTATGTTTCTCAGATATGTGGAAAAAATAGGTATTTGTTAAATATAGTGTATTATATAGTTTATATCTTATAATATATATTGCATATACAGTTTCTTCAACAATATATAAAGCAGATTGTGTAAATGTCACATATGCGTTTATAGAAAGACTGACTTTTTAAGAGTGGGTGGTCCAAATAAAATTTCTGCAATGTGCACTATATATGCTCCCAGCAGAGAAACTTTCATATACCTGTACAGTCTCTAACATCAAAAAGTTGTAGCCAATTTAAATATTTTAAGACGCTGTGGGATTGTGCGCCGGGTTCTCGATGGGTCTGTGGCACCGGCTAAGATGAAAATAATACATCAAAGTCATATTAAATTCTGATTCATTCTCTTTTTCCAGCTGGCACTGGGAGTATCAATCTTCTCAGTGCTCTGTTGATAATACAGATCGGAGGTGATGGTGGTGGTAGTAGTTTTTTTTTTAGGGGGGTTCAGCCTCACCTGATGGTGCTCAAGGTTAGTGAGAAGGAGAGGACACTTTAAAATCACTCGTGTCAAGATATTTTAAACATACTGCTTTGATTCGTTTTCATCCAGCAGAGAATTTCCCTCATGTGAAATCCAAAATACACAGCTGATTATGCTAAAGACAGTTTGTGTTGTGAATGAGGTGTGTGTGTATGCATGTAGTAAAACGTCATATTTTGTAAACTTCAATTGATTGGATTTGGGGAAGTAAGTGAAGAAAGTTTGTCAATTTTATTTAAACGAAATTAAAAAATACACATAATATTTTTTTTTAATTTAAAAAAAAATCCAGTTACAAACAGCTAACACACTTCAAAGTTTTCCGATCAAATTATTCAAGTGAAGTTAATTGACTCTTGAAGATGTTACAATAGAAAATGTCTCGAGAGAAGATAGATTAAAGAAGTGTGCAGTTGCTTGAAAAGCTTCTATTCTTCGCGAGCATCAGAGAAATTGGATTAGGATTTATGCCACGGCTGTTTTGATATTCGCCTATTTCACATTTAAAAGTAGGTGAGAGCTATTCAATTTAGACTGGCTGAGTGAGATTGATTTAATTTAACAAAGAAATGGACTCTGGTGAAAGTGCGCATATCGCTGCACTGCTCGTTTTCCTAATTGACTAAACTCAGGAGCCAGACCGCAAAATGGTGTGATGACGCATGTACATCACTCCCCTCGACCTCACAAAGAGCAGCAAGTCATTCCCCAACAAATGGCCTCAGGGTCCAACCACTTACTACATTGCCCTGGAGGAAATCAGTAATTGGCATAATTTTTCATGAGCTCAACTGTAAAAGGTGAAATAAATGACACAGTTCAATAATGCATTATATGTATCTATAATTGACTATGATTTTTTTTTCGGGATCTTCAGAGGGACAGGAGGAATGAGGGAAGCTGTTTTATGTAAACCTTAACTATCACAAGAACTTTTTTAATATTTACCCTCTTTTTAATGTAAGCTTTTTATTCACTAATCTGGTGCTTACTGTCATAGTTTTGAGTGCTATTCTTGCAGTTTCCTATAGCTAGCTCAATTGTATTTTGTTTGCACGTTGCACTTCTGTAATTCCCACTGTTTATGCAACTGGTTTAGAAAGCAATGAGACAGATATTGGAGCAATAATGTTAAAAACTATCATTATTTACTATTTTTTAAGACTTTCAAAGCTATAAAGAAATCTCTACAGGGCTGAAGTGTATGTGTATGAAGTGTTTGTGTTTGGATTGCGTTATAAGCATGTAAGAATATATAAGAACGTATATAAACACATCAAACGCGACTATATCACCAAAAATAAATAAATGCATATAAAATCACACTATTACTTACATCAGCGGTCCCCAACCCCCAGGCCACGGACCGGTAATGGTCAGTGAGTCGTTTGGTACCAGGCCACGAGAGTTGAGGCTTGGGTGTAAAATTTATGGTTTTCTGGGGTTTTATCGGTTTTTAATCAGGGTTTTTTTTTTAATCATTTTTATCATTAACTCGGTTTCCCTGGGTCTTTTCCCGAGTGTTATGAATAAATCTTTTTTTTTGGTAGCAGTGCTGGTTTTCTTTTTTTGTATTTATCCACAAACCCTTAAAGGCCGGCCAGTGAAAATATTGTTGGACATAAACCGGTCCATGGCGCAAAAACGGTTGACTTACATGGAATAATATTATCATTCATTTTATTACATCTGGAGATGTGTTTGTGATTCTGAGTCATAAAAGCCCAATAGAGGCTCTCCTTTTAGCTTTGCTTTGGTCTCCACCCGCTCGTGCTAAATGCTACACTAAGTTCACCAGCTAGATGCCAGCTGTCTCCATCTTTTGTTTGGTTATGAACCAATATGTATACATATTTTTTCCCCTTAGAAGAGCTTTCTTGTAAAACTAAAGAGGCGTGAAGAGTGAACAGAAGTTATCCATCATAAAACAATAAGATGCAAGACACAACAGTGGTGTGTAGCGACAGGTGATCATTTTTGGAGAGTTTATTACTAAAAAAAACCCATTGACCATATAAAAATATTCCTTAGAGCACCATTTTGTATTGTGTTATACTGTGTCCTCATTCTATAGTGTTTTTTATGTGCATTATACACGTAAAAACATCACGTAAAAGTTTAAAGGTTTTTATTGGGAATGTAAGATATGGGAAAATTAGCTCTTTGTTTATTGCCATCTGCTTTAATGGGACGACAAAGGTTGGTAGTGTGTCTGTTGTTAGACTGCCACACAGATATTTAAACATAACTATACAGTCATTTCTTGCAGAGCTGTTGTAATCTATTGTCTGTTTAATGTTATAACTGAAAAACTATTAGAAAAATCTGTTTATTGAGTGTTTGACCTTCTGATGATCTGTTTCAGAGAAGCTGTAACATTCCTACAGAATTACTGTATATACAGCAAACAACACCTATTATGAGCCATAGCTGTGCTCCTTTCCACAGCATAACTGATCGGCTGACAGGCTGTTACCATCCACAGCAGAGCCACGTAAACAGTGAATCAGTGTTAATGCAAGGAAATAAAGATTAGTATACATGGTTGATTCCACAGGTCCTGAAGTCCTTGACTCGCCGCTTAATTATTTTTCAGCCTGACACATGCTCAAAACATGCTACAGTCACTTTTTGTGTGATGTTTTCCTCTCTCATGTGTCCCTTGCAAGTTAAGATGAATGGTCCCGGTGCCACATGGGACTTCTCATCCCACACCAACATATTCCATCTTTTATGCAGCTGCTAGTTTTTTTGTCATGAACTCTCTGTGACATGTGAAGAAGAGAGAACAGCAGAAAGCAAACAAGAAGGGGCAAAAAGAGAATCAGAGAGATAGTGGGATTGATTCAGCTTCCCATATTTCAGGGGGCACTTGTGTTGCATCTGTTGAGCGAGCAGATCCATTGTCTGAGTTGTCAACGCCACCGCAGCATGGGGACTCTGCACTGCATGGTAGCGTGGCACCGGGTACCTCATAGTGACAATGTGACAGCAGGAACCTTGGGTAATTAAAGCAGCTCTGTGCTCTGTGCCCTCAGGGCATGTCTGCCTGGGATGTGGAGATCATACCTGGCTCACTCACATTCAACACTAACAGCTGAAGCAATTTTCAACCTTAACAAATTCCTGCTCTGTGCATTTATGGATAGTAGCATTAGTGTGATGTAGGCAGCGCTCGAGCATGTGATCAAGTTTTATTCCCAGCAGCTAAAAATAGGGCCTTGACCTGTGGGTGACCCAAATTTGAAATACACTGTACAGGTACACTGCATTTCATTTAATCTGATTACCATGGATGAAAATCATATTTCACCAAAGTAAGTTATTTTTTCTTTATATCAGTCTATGAACTTGAAAGCAATATGTGTAGAGCTATGTATAGAGCTAGGAGCTCTGATACAGGGAGATGATAACCAGCCAGGGCCAGGGAGTCCACTGTGAGTAAGCATTCCCACTGATCTGATCTGGCCAGAGGCAATACACCATGCATGGAAGTTAAATGACTGTATTCCAATTTGCTCTCATGAATATTAAGCAGGGCTGTGACAGAAAGGGCTGGCTGTACGCAAGCTGCTGATCCACACCGACAGATCAGTCCTCTGATGTCTAGGAGGGGCGGGCAACTCTAAAAACGAGGCCCCCACAGCAGATGAGCCTCCTCCTCCTCCCTGGTCTATTTTCATGTCTTAAATGGGCCAGAGTGGCTGGCTGTCTCATCAAGGGAAAGCCAGAGACCCTGGACTGGTTCTCAGTTAGTATAACTAAGCAATAAAGACGTTGATGTCTAAATTATGCTGCTGCTACTGCTGATGATGATGAGTGCAAGTGAATCTGATGAGGGATTATACCGTAGCAAACTATAGCAGCTCCCTCTGCTGCTGCTGCTGATGAATAAAAACCTCCACTAGTAGAAATCTAATATTGCTATGTAATATAACAAGCGCACTAGAAGGTGGAGGGAAACCAAGGTCTGTAATAAAGTAAACAAAAAAGCACTGCTTTGAAATTGTTGCATATATCCACTGCAGATTTACAAGGAGTTGGATTTTACTATGTGAACCTGGAAAACGCTGCTACTGAACCGCAGCAGCTTCTCCAATTAGACCAAACTTATTACAGATGATTTAAGATTTCAACACCTGCAGTTTTACCTATTAATTAAAATAATTTTCTAATTTTACTAAGACCTGAGGAGAGCAGCACTGCGCTGTTGCCTCTCCTCAACCCAATTAACATGAATAAAACCTGTGTATTTATAGAAAGCTAATGCTAATCCTTTTGACAAACATGCACAGGATTGTTTGTTATAAATATATTTTAGGGGTGATTTATTCCCACAGGGTGCAACATTGATGGTGTGCTGTATAAAGTAATCCAGCACTGCTAAAAAGAAGCATTTAGTAATGTATTTACTGTATAAACCAATAATTTTTTTGTATGTTACATAAAATAATCAGAGGACTATCCCGTGAACTCCACAGTGGGGGTTGAGTTGTTATCTTTTAATTTTAATAAGTTTGCCAGGTGAAAGTTGATTGAGAGGAGCGAAGATACTTTATATTTATACACCGATTAATAATGTAAATGCTTTTATTTGTGTGAAGGAAACATCAAATGGAAGGAACCAAGTAACAATCAAAGCAGCACATAATCTAGCGAGGGTCTCATTTAATCACTGATTTATTATCTCTGCAGACTCACCACAAACACAGGCATGCTGGATGCCTTTTACATTTAAAACGATGTTACCTTTTTAAATATAAAAGAAAATTTATCAATGAATCAATTTTTGTTTAATTTTTAATAGTAGTTCATCTATTTTAGCTAGCTAGAAAACTTTGATTAATTGGTGCTACGTAGCGCTCTGCTAGGATTAGCTAGGCTAATTCAAGTCAGCACAGCTGTTGCTGCTTTTTTGGAGCATTTTTGGTAGAAGTTTAAAAAGTTTTAACTCCAGTATTGGTGAGTGAAATTATTCTACTTTGTTAGTCTGGCACTTAGCACCAGTTAGCAGGTATCTGTTTTTGTGATGTTTATGGATGTAGCTTGCTAACCCAACTTGCTAATTTGAATAATAACTCCATCCTTTCATCTAAATACAATAACTTCTCACTCGTGCTACTACACACATGTAATGTGCTCACTTATAAGATACCGGTAGCATTGTTCTGCTTGCCTAGAGTCATGGTATAAAGAAAGTAGACCATCTGTCAATATTAAGGTTTATATTGTAGAACAGTTTGGTATACAAAGGAGTTTGTGATCAATTCAAAGGCTGCAAGGCGCCCAGGCCCTGTGGCTGCAGAATAAGCCGCAGTCATCTCCAGCAGCTCTGTGGAGCTTTTCTATAAACACAACACTGTGCATTACAGTCAGAAATCTCCACTATGGTCTCATTTGTCTAAAGGACATTGTTACACAGGTCTTGTGAGCTTGTTGCAACTTTCTTAGCTGTGCCGTCATGTCCTTTTCAGTGATAGTGTCTTCTCCTGCCTTCACCCTTCCAAACCTGTTCATTCTTTTTTTAATTGTACTGTCATGAACTTTTAACATTTAACATGCTAACTGAGGGCTGTAAAGTCTGACATGTAGCACTGAAGGATTTGTTGCAGTTTCTCAGCTTCTCATTGCTCAGTCTGACCTTGTGGTGAATTTGCTAGGAAATTGACTCCTGAGAAGACCGGTAACTGTCTTGAATGTTCACTGTAGAATGATGGACTTCAGACTGTTTGGAAATGGCCTTATAGCCCTTCCCAGATTAATAGACGGCAGCGGTTGCATCATCTAAAATAGTTACTGATGTCTTTCCTCTGTGGCATCATGTTAACACACACCTGAATGCTCCGGACCATCAAACTGCCAAACCTTCTGTCTCATAGAGGGCCTCCCATGCTCTGATGATCAGTTAATCAAGTCCATTTGACTAGCAGGACTTGGCTTCTACTTACCCTCTTAATTCTTGTGGATGCCACAAGGTTGTACTTAGTTTTTCACACACTTTGTCTACATTTTGGCTTAATTTTTGTTAAATAAATAATGACGCAGTGTAAGGTCTGAGGTTCTGAGGTTGTATTTTCCTAATTGCAAGATCGGCTGTGGCCAAGATCATTATGTTTGATACATAAAAATTTAGAATTTAAAGAGGATGTGCTTTCTTTTTACCATAACTGTGTATTTTCTGCCACAGTTTTTATTCAAATAATACATCGCTAAATCAGTAACCCATTCTCTTAAGAAACATATGCAAATACATCCTTTAAAGAAGTAAGTCCAGCTTCATCGAAGAGTCTGCGTTGCTATGGCTCTATATTTATAATGATGACTTTATAGAACAGTCAGGCCCAGGTTTGTCAGAAATAGACATCATAATCTTTTATCCTTTAAGACTGTCTGTATGTATTCAACAGGTTTGATTGAGCCTTCACTGGATATAATCAAATCACCTCCAAAATAATCTAATGGTCAACATACACTGCCTTTCTTGATAACATGATTAAGCAGCAACATTCTCACTGAACAGATGCTTTTTCAGTCTACCAGAGGCCCAACCTCAGTTAGACAAGCAGATATCACACATACTGGACAAGCAACCTTATTATGTCACCCAGCATTAAGTCTAAGGGCCTTCAGAAAAGTTGCTGCTGTTGGATTTATCATAACTGCTGTCCACCTGGATGGTACCTAGGGAGCTCCATGGTGGTTTCATAGGGGTATATGAGAAGCTTCTGAAGAGGCTGACCTGACACAGATAGCCTTTGGCCCTCAGGCTTTGTTATTTTATCTGTGCCAGCTAAATCTGTTAGGTAGCCATGGCACACCTGTGCAAAATATGCAGAGGAAACTTTTTCTGTTTACTTAGAAGTCAAAGCAAACACCTGATTTCACAACACAAGCATCGGCAAACTCACATAACCAACTCGATTTACGTACAGAGGAGGTGCAACAGAGATAGTTAAATCCAGACCACAGAAAACTGATTGTCGATATTAGCTCTGAGGAAATAATGCAGGTTCTGGGTGTCTAAACATAGCCAGAAGGAAGCAGCTACAATGAGCAAACTTCTGCAGGAGTTGACACTGAAAGGAAAAACAAATTAAACTTGTTGCCAGCGAACACAATTTACAGATATCTTCACCATCAGCATTTGGATGTTTGTTTGCTAACGCGACGCCCATGCTCAGTATCACATATGCTTTTTTTGGTTTCTTCCTGTTCTGTCAGCCTTTTTCTGTGTTTTTAAATGAGCCGTTGGTTTGAATTGCACTATCATTTGAAGCCCGCCTTGTTCTTCCAGCTGATTGCAGCGTCCTTATTAGCTTTTTTGCGACCCTCCTGAACTCGATTTTGAGAAGTGCTTTACACTTGTAATTTTATTGCTACCAATACTGCACAGGTAATAATACAATTATTGCCTCGGTTACCCTTTTAAGATACATACCCCTGTCCCTGTTTTGTCCAAGAGATGTCTGTGACCAGCAGCTGGTAGAGTGTGTTAATGTGGATGTCACAGCAGCTGGCTGCTCTCATCCTGTTAGCTCTGCCTGCCATTATCAGGCCCTCCAACCGCCACCACCTACTCCCCCTCCAAAGCTGCTGTGATTGCTGCTGCGTGCCGTACTCATTTTAATACTCCAGACTCATTTGACCGTCTTTATGGACTTATCATATTAAACATTTATCACAGCCATTTCCCTAAATCAAGCATGTTTATTCAACACTTAGGGGACCACAGCCGGGATCCTTTCAGCACCCCCACCCCCGGCACACTCACACATTTCACACACACACACACACACACACATCTTTATTTTCTCCTTTTCCTTGTTTCTCTCCGTTCCTCCTCTACTCTCCCTCAGCCCCCCTGGCTTGCTTTATTACAGTCCTCGTTTCCCTCTGTACGCCTGCCTGAATAAAATGAGAGGCAGTTTTGTACAGTTTCTTCCCTTTTCCTTTCCGGTCATCCTTTCCTCCAGTGGCTAGGACACAAGGGGAATTGTGCTGTGCGAAGCCGAGCAGCCAAGCAGACACAAACGTATTCTGAGCATTTAGTCCTTTGAATGAATCGAGTTTTAATTTAATCATCTGATCAAACACTAATTAGCATAATCACTTGTGGGGATGGATGGTCTAGATAGAGACACAGAGCAATACATAATAGACCCCGTCTATGTGTTGCTAAATGTCTGCGGGACGCTTAAAAACACATACAGTATATAAATGTTACAAGCTTCTGGGGACCCATGTGGGGCTTTGCCCAAATTACCTCCTCTTGCATGAACAATAGAGGGAAGTCTTCTTCAACAGCACAGCCCCAGCAAAGTGATATATTCACTGCTACACTACCCTACAATCAAATGCACTGAAGCCAGGCCCCGCGTCCTCTTATTTGATCTTGGACAAGATGGCTTACTGCAGCATCACACCTTGGCCTGAGCAAAGGAGGTCTGGGAATTCTAGGAATACCACAAAGTGCTAAGATTATTGACAATGCACTCAGTCTCACACCGGGCCGAGGGATCGATGAGTGGCCAGAAGGACATAAATCAGACTCCTGTGGCTCCACTCCATGTCACACACTAGCCCACCCACCCCACTTCCCAATTAAACTCACGTACGCACTGGTTTGCATGCACACAGGAACACACACTCCGTAAAGCCTCCCGACACATTATATATATACTTCACATGAACACCAGGAAATACAGCACTACCTTCCACATCTCATACACACACACACACACACACACAGGCATATTCTCACACACCTTACAAACAAGATGACAGCGCTTTAAAAATGGCCAGCTAAAAATAACCGCCACTAACTTGGTCTTAAATCTTAGCATCTGTGCCAGGTTTAAAAATAAGGAGCAATGTCAAGAAACCAAGCTGGACCCATTTGTCTTTCTGTCACTCTGTCTATCCAGCTTTGCCTCCTCCGTTATCCCGTAGCCTACTTTAATATTCGGACAACGGAGCATGAGACACTGGGACAGACTTGATGATGAAATATCTCCAGGAAATGCATTTTTGAATAAACTGACTGAGATGCAGATTTGAATATACAAGGAGGGTCCATGAAAAGCCAAGCTCAGAGGCATCACTGGAAAGAAAGAGACAGGCTGGCAGACAGTTGGTGAGCCACAATACATCAGGCATGCATCATGCTAAGGACAAAGTCACGCGAATCAATTCAGCCTTGGGCTACCAAGTGAGTCGAGTTCAATTCCTGGACCTGGTATGTGGATGGCTGGATTAACAGCCAGTATTTATGAGGTGCAGTGTGATTGTTTGTCTCTAGGGGTGATGGATAGCAAACTTGTCGCACCTTCAACACCTGTCTTCCACGATGGGCAAAAACTGTGGTGGGATACTCACCACAAGTGAGCCTGCAGACACACACACACACCAATGAGACCCAAAAAGGACTACTGGTGTGCGTGCACATATAATCTATATTTTATGAAAAGGTCATGCATGTTTTTATATTTGACACAAGTATTAAATAACATTTCTCTGTCCTGTTTGGAAAAAGGGAATCAAAACTGGATTGAATTTCACAAAACCAAGTTTCTTCTGGCAAAACAGCAGCACATAAAAACTGCAAATAGAGAAACAAGGTTTTACTTCTAATGAACTCGTTTTGGGGGGGATATTGTCACAAAGGCTCATGCAACCTTGTAACAATATAATCTCATGTTTAGAATAATCGCTATTTAAAGCAAACATCTGATTGGAAGCAGATCACAAACTAAAGCAAGTTAGCAAAGCTAACTTAGAACACTTTAAACCCAAAAAAGATACAAAAGTCATTGAGAAGATTGAGTAGTTTAATTAAATTGTGCTACTAACACTTTGGGTTTGATGAGACACATTTTGTTCATTTTTGAATAAACTATACTTCAATAACTTGAAGCTTTTTGAGAATTTTTTTTCTAAACCAGTTCCTGACTAACATTTGGAGACCTCACTGCAACTATGAAAAAGAAATAAATGAAATAACATATTTTTTTTAATATATGTAGTTGCCTGGTGAGTGTGTTGAAATTTGTTTTTTGTTTTACACACCTTCATTTTTGACCAATTGCAATTAGGTGTGCAACCAACTTGTCACCCAGAGGTTGATTGTGCAACAACCTTCTAACTATTTTGGATTGTAAGGTTATTGCAGAGGTCACCTGGTGGGAGCCAACCTGTCTGCAAACAATCGCAGTGTGACTGCAACCACTCCCAGACAGATTGACGAAGGTTTTCAGATAACTTCTGTCAGATTGACTGCAACGTGTTGGCAATCTGAGTCAGGACCCGTCTCTTTCTAATTGGCTTTCTACTTAACTTATCTGGTCGCTAACTGATTTTGTTCTGGTTATAGTCCTTTATAAAAGTGAGGTTGCTGAGTGCCTGTGTCATTTTGCACTTAAATTGTCATCTTGCAGAAACTATGTCACTATTTATGGAGGAATTTCTGAATTTCAAATCAGACGGAAACTGACTTGCAACAGATCTGCAAGTTTTCATCATTAATCGCCACATTATCTCAGACAGATCTCACAAACTTGCCAGCTTAACCCCATTCAGTCAAACTGAGAGCAGACTGACTCTGTAATATGCCATTTTATCCCACCAAAATCACTCTGAAGACAGCAGCTGACTGCGAGTGCACACAAACCTGCTCAAAGGTAATGATATGGCAAGCTATTTTACAATATCGTTGGTCTGACGTCACTGTTACATAATTTAAAAAAAGGCAATCAGCTTCCTCAAATGTTTGAGTGCTTTTAACTTATTTGGGCAAAGAGAGCGGGCCACAGTGTACTGTTGTATCAACACATATTTATTCATTCAGTATCTTCTGCCTGTGCTGATCATGTCACAGTTGGTTAACTTGTCATATCCAGACTGATAATGTACAGTACAGTACGATACAGAGTACTAATAAAATGATAAAGTTGACTATGTAACAGGTTTTGTAGGCGTGTTTGTAACTGGGATTAACCAAACTCCAGTTAATATACAAATTTTTGATTGAATGCTGTTATAAGTTGCGTATAGGACCTTGTTTCATTCTTGATGATCCACATGTTTGATTTGGGAAAGATTTTACACTTTATACCTCTCCTGATGCAACCCTGCAGATATATCCAGGTTTGGAACTGAAACTGGGAGTACACTGGCTCGAGACCCCCTGTTATGGTGTATGGTTTGGAGACAGTGACACTAACGAAAAGACAAAAGGCCAAGCTGGAGGTGGCAGAGTTGAAGATGTTTAGACTTAACCAGGATAGACAGAATTACAAATGAGTACATCAGAGGGACAGCTCAGGTCAATCGTTTTGGAAACAAACTTTTGACCTTGAAAAAGTTTTATTAAATCAGAATTAGCACCTTGCAGTAGATCTTCACGTTTCAGGTTTTGCATCAAGAAGAGCGGTCTGTAGGTCTTTATAAAAGTCTGTTATTGAGACACTCACTGGGTCTTTTGTCATAAGTGGGCGTGTTCCAAACTACTTTGAAACTAAAATCAACAGAAAACCACTTCTGCAGAGGAGAGCAGAAGTGGTTCACTGGTCTTTTTTAAACTGTCAAATAAAGCTTCTACACCAGTTCCCCCACTACAGTACCTGTGCAGTGTAGCCCAGTAATATAACATGTCACTTTGACAGGTGCTGAGTGAATTAAAAACATCCTCTCTACTGAGAACCCTCTCTGAGAGGGAAACCCCCGCCAGATGTACTACAGCCTCACTTTGCACACATGATCAAACACCTACATCTGGGTGCTGAGGGCTTTTCTGCTCTTCCCCGCAGATGCTAAATGATATCGTTAACATTTTAATGCAAGAGACATTTACACGCGGGCTTGCGCAATTACACCTCCGATTCAGTGGAATCCTGTCAGACACAGTGTGATCGGTAATTAGATTTTACATTGGGTGAAATGCAGCACACACACATAAGCATGCGCGCACATGCACGAGTCACCAAAGCTTGCTCCTAATTAGGGAGCTAGACAGGCTCGAGGAGGTATGGTACAGTAGAGTAGCCCTCATTATACAGCTGGGATGTATGAACTAGGGGATATCTATTATGATCGCACATCAGGGTATCCATTACCCAACATTAGCACCTCTTTCAACTGGAATCGCGCGCAGAGTTCAAAACGTAACCCAACAAACCTTCACACAACTCAGACAAGTGAGGAAGAGTTAAGTGGGTTTGTAAACTTAATTTAGCCCATTAGATATTCAGATCAGAGTGAGACTGCACAAGATGATCTATCACTTGACTGTACGCTGGGTGCTTTCATGGGGTAATTTGATTTCAAGAGCTATGATACTGCTTGTGCAACCAAATCCTAATTGGTAATTAGTAAACAGACTACTAGTCGTGAGTGCAACAATAAGGGTGGTCAGGTTTCTCTCCATTTGCTTTACAGACCCGGCCGCTGGGAGGCCGCTGATCTTTAGACATTTTTACAGAGGCATCTCCGACAAAAGGAGGCTCTCATCACTGCACTGGCTTTATCGCCTTCATGTAGATTTATTACCACACAAACACTCGTCCCACCTTCTATTTGCAGCCAAGTTCAATCTATCCATCCACCCCAGTCTCCGCAGCATTTCCATCTAGTGTTGCAGGTTGCTAATAATGTGGGGTCATGTAAAATTGGCAGGCTAACTGATGTTGGCAGCTATTTACTGTACTGTAAGCTACACTGGGATGGATGCTCTGGAAGAGCTTCCTTATTTTGGTGTGTGTGTGTGTGTGTGTGTGTGTGTGTGTGTGTGTGTGTGTGTGTGTGTGTGTGTGTGTGTGTGTGTGTGTGTGTGTAGTCCGCGAAAGGTCACAGCTAATTGAGATCAAAATTTGATTGCATGATTTCCTGACCTCTACATAATAGTTCGTTTATTGAAGAAATACGAGATAAGTCCTTTTTAAGTCACGAGCGTCGGGTTAAGCCGCGTGCATGTCTACAAATCATCGCAGTCTTGGTGGGGACTCTGTGAGAAGCCTTGTCTCATTATATCTTTGCAACGAGAATTTGAATAGGCCGGTTTAGCTTGCTGTAGTTTTGCCCAGAGGCAACTTTCAGGCAGAGCTATTTAATGGTTCCTCTCCTGTACTGATGACTGAATTTATAGATGCTACTTTGATAGGTGCAGGAAATAGCAAGAGCATAAAGTCTTAAACGGAATACAAAAAGTAATTGTGCCTCTTGGCTGGTGAATGTGTCAGATTTAACATTTTAATTTTCATAAAAAGAGTAATAAGGACCGGGGTTGTCTTTTGCTTCCTTTTGATAATAAACAATCAATTGCAAAGATAAGGAAAGCAATTAAAATGTGACATTTTTGAGCATTGTGTGGTTGCGAATCCATTTCCCTTTCTTTAATTGAGTTCATTAAGCTGATATCCAGTGAATGTACGCAAAGAACACAGAGAACCCAGAAGCGCTGTGAGGTGCTCGGTTATAATATGGTTGCTTATAACACCTGTGGACACAACGATGTAACGAGATGTGATTAGCTTTGGGTCGGGAGCTTCCAGGTCAGCACGGTTTGCAGACAAACTCACAGTTCCCATCAGGAATAGTCTAATATTTCCACAGGTGTGCCATTTTTTTATTTTTTAAAAAGGTTTCCAGTTTGTGAAGAATTATTAAGCCCAACCTAGTGAATGAAATCATCCGGTTATCCAATGTTATGAACGGGAATTCTGAACTGCATGGTATTTTCTTTGCACAACACCACATCATATGGCTTTCTTTCCCCCCCATACGGTGAAGAGTGAATGGGTGAACGTTTTAGGACGCAGCCCCTAACACCCATTAAGGAGGTTACCATAGAGACAGGCCAGTGTGCACATGATAGGCCTAACTCTGAAACAGCAAGAACTGTCTGGAATCCAATCTCCGTGCTGGCTTCCATCTACAAGGTCATTCATTCATTCTGACAATGACTACTCAGCCGATGAACACCTCATTTTCATGATAATCAACCATATATATATATAGCCAGGGTCCTGTACATAATGGGAAAATCAAATATAAATGATAGAAAAAGGTAAAGATACTTTAAAATTCACTTATACACACACATACATACATATATATATATATATATATATATATATATATACATACACACACACACATATACATATATATATGTATGTGTGTGTGGGTGTGTAATGATTGCAGTGCAAATAACAAGCACAAGGCTGTCTATTGCTTAATCCCTATCAGTTGCCTCAGGCCTCCTCAATAATCCCTTAAGCAATAAACGGACACAATCTTGCATGGCAGTTGATCTAATGTCAGAGTCAGATGATTATGATTAATGAGGATTCCTTATTGTTCCTTTATGAGTTTCAGCACAAGCTGGGCTGAGGGAGATACCATTTTATATGGAGTCAATGTCAATAAACGGCACCGACGGAGGGTTGCCTCAGCACCGAAAACGCGTTGGCACAGAAACAAAAATCCATTTCGAAGCTTTATTTTATCATTCCGGCCAGAGGGGGGAAAATCCATTTTGGGGGCATACTATAATATATCACAGCCCCTTGATGCGGTTGAATGTATTCATACCTGTAAATCCCCACTTCCCTAATTTTTCTTTTGTGAATTCTCTTTTTTTTTCCATACAAAAGCAAACGACCACTGATTTTTTTTTTTCAATCCCCATCTTGTCACCCTGATGTCTCCCAGACATGTTTCCATTTTCTTTCCTTCTCCTTCTTCAACTCTCCCTTTTTCTTCCCCTGTTTTCGTACACACCCAGTCGGCCATAATCCCTCCCTGTAGAAGGGACTCTGGCCAATAAGTGAACGCAATAAACTGTATCAATTTTCCACCATTGATTTTATATATATGCATATATACGCACTGTGAGAGCGTGCAAATATACCTGCATGGTGTCTCGCATGTGTGCAATGGCACAAATGCATGCAACTGCACTTGTGTACACGAAAAACAGCGACAAGATGCACGACCAGGTCTGAACGTCTCAATTCCAGCATTTGAATGGAAAAAATGCATTTCACACTCTTTTCACGAGTAAATTTGTGAAGTACTTTTGCATTTGCAGACAAATAAAATACAAAAATGACCCCTGAGGACTGTGTTTCATCCAAAAACATTACACCTGTACTGTTCATTACATTCGTTGCATGAACATTTTGTACTAATGGTGCACGCTTTCTCTCTGCTAACTACATTTTAAGGTAAATAAACAAAAAGCTGAGCTCACATTTGTAACAAAACTGGTTTTGCAGGTGCTGCGAACACCCTGCTCAAGCCAGAAATATAATTTAATTTTTTTAATTAAAAAACAAACAAACCCCAAAACGTTAAAATGCAAATACGAATGACTGCCTTTAAAGATCTTTGTATAAACTGGCCTTTTTTTTTTATGCTTTAGTGTCAATTTAGGCCATTTGAACTTGAAAAATATGCTCTCTGTGGGGGATGGGGAAAGGGTTAAACCAAATGTCCATTATATCAAAGACGTCACTTATTACTAAGGGCCACAGTGAAACAAGGTTGTGACAGGAAAAAATAAGTATCATTTGGTATAAAACAAAAACAAATATTATTAATATGATTCAAATGAAAAACTATTCAAACTTGACATAATATCCAACTATTGCAATTAAACAGACTGACTACAGGCACACTAACAACATGGTATAGCCGTTTTATTTCTCCTGGTTCAGGGTGTATATCTGAAGGCCAGATATGGGTCTAATGGTTTGTAGGAGAGCTTGAAGGATTTAAAACGCAATTCATGCCTCGCCCGTCTCTCCCCCTCTATCAGGGGTGTCAGCCTTTTGACAAGCATATAAAATCCATTTCATGTGGGTCACAGGTGACCTCCATCCTCCCTCCTCAGTCACTTAGCTGTCTACCAGTGATTTGCCTTCTGCAGTATGTGATGAGCAATAATAATAATAATAATAAAAATATGAGCAGGTGCAACTTACCATTCAAGATGCTCTGGGAAAAGATAAAAGCCAATATCCACATGCCCTGCTCCGTTCAATCCCCCCAAGCTATGCTTTCTCTTCTTCCTCTGACCGGTGCCTCCCTGGGTTTCTCTTCTGTGCGCTTGGGCTAAGGTTAAACATTTGCCACTGTCTTGAAGCAAACCGGTCCAAGTCTCTACTTTTAATATCTCCTTCGTACTTTTTTGTTACACTGATTTGGTTTCTGGGATGTCTCGGAGCATAAATGCGCCTCTGTGATTTTCTTGGGGAGAGCTCTGCTCAGACTCTCCTTCCTGTGCTCCGCGTCTTGCTGCTTGTCCCTGTTATTCAAAAGGATGCTGAAGGGGTGAAGCCCAGGTGTGTGTGTGATGCTGAGTCAGAGCCGGGTTAGAGCGGATCCTGGGAAAAGAAATTAAATCCGAAAACAAGAAAGAAACAAACAAAAATTAAAATTTAGAAAAAATGGTTAAACTAAATCTTTAAAAGAAAAATGTCCGGTTTCAGGTTTCCTGAATAAAACACTGGAAGACGGATCATCCTTGAAGGTAAAAATAAATGAATAAATAAAATGTTACAAAATTAAAACAACTAAAAGAGAAAAGAAGCAAAGAGAAGAGAGAGGGCGGTGGCAGAAGAATGAAAAGCAGGTTTTTTGCTCAGACTCCAAAGTCAGATCATCTTCATCGCCTCTGTGCGTCCAGCAAGAGGCGAGCAAGCGCATCTTCTCCGCTGCCGCTCTCTAATCGCACCACACTGACTCTCTGAGCATTACACAGAATAACCCTCTCCCCTGCCCCTGCAGACGCTTTAATTCCTCATTGCCTTAAAGGAGCAGAGGCGGCAGCCGGTCGCTCCTCGGGGCAGGATACTGTTGTGGAGGTGGAAGAGTGTGAGAGCACGCAGCGAGTGGGGCATTTGCATTAAGGAAATGAGCTGCACCTGACGCACCAAGGTACCAAGGATTTTTACGCACGGGGTTGTATCAGCTCAAACAGAAAGCGCTGTCTGCTGGCGTGCAGGTGTACGCGGAACACGCCGCTGTGCCCCAGATCTGGCTTGAATTTAGTTCCTAATGTTTTTCTTTCGTGTGTGAAAACAGAAGCGAGCTCCCCCGTAATAATGGGAATCTGCAAGGACACCCAGTGACGCGTATTTTCTGTTGTTTAAGTAGAAAATGTAGTTGTTTTTTTCTTTTAAACTGAATAACAACGTGAACTTGATTGATGAGATTTAATAATCGCATTGAACAGAAGATAGGAGGGGAAGGCAGCCACTCTGTCAGGGGGAAGAAAAGGGGTTAAGATGAAGAGCCCCCCCACCCCGAAGACGCACATACTCACACAGTTTATATCGCCTCCCTCAACCCAATAATCCACCACTCACCACCACCACCAACCCCCACTACCACCACCCCTCCATTTTAATGCCTGCCTTGAAGTCAAGGGTATAGCTGTGGAAGCCTGTGGGCCTGGCCGGGTTACACTCAGTGTGATATAACCGCCAGCTCATGCTCTGTCCCATATGACAGAATACATTGCAAGTGAGATTCCAGCTATATACCCCAAGACACTCATTTTGTATGCTCATATCCTTACAAGTCTGAATGTGTACGAAGATAAATAAATAGAAGGTTTCATGGTGAAAGGCTATACTGACTACATTTGTAGCGCTAATAGCTGCCTTTTAAGTTGGTAAAGATGCTGAGCTGAGAGTTCTCGGTTCAGCTATTTTGATCTTTGCATTTTGCTGCTGTCCAGTCTGGTTTGTCCCTGTGTCTAATCTGTCACAGCGTTCTTCCTGTTTCTCTCCACACTCCAGCAGACAAACAGGAGCGTTGTTTGCCTCAAAACTGTTCAAGTAGTACTCAGATATTTGTATTTACTCATGTTTGATTGGTCAGATATTGTCTGGATTTTTTTTTTTACTACTAATGCTACTCCAGAATGTCTGTTTGAATGAGTGATGCTGTTTTACTTTTTGCCTATACGTGCAAGATAAATCCAAACAAGTTTAAGACTGGAGGAAAGGAGAAAGTGCTAGTGTTTCAGGGCAAATGGTTAAAGATCCGGGCTGTCATTTAGAGCTGATTAGGAGCACTGTGCTGGTTTTTTGGCTCTAAATTCTTGGCATGGAAGAACAGCTGAGTTGATTAGCTGCTGCAGAATGTGAGATATGATCATTTGCCGTGCCATATTTTTATCCAAGCTTTGTTTTCGCCTCGCTTGCTGCCCATACTCATTCACAGCAGTCACACTTAAATACTGTAATACAGAAACAAGGTTTCATCATCTGTTTCCAATAAGCTATTTTAAAATGAAAGTAAAACACCTTGCTCAAGGGCATCTCTGTAAAGTTCAAGGACTACGTGTTAGTGATGCCGAAGGCAAAGCCCATTCATGCCCTACAGGTAATCAAATGGAGCAGAACTGCCCGTAGTTTTCCTCGGTTCAGCCTTTTTAGTAATGTTAAAAGAAAGCTTTTCCACAACTAAAGGTGACATCCGCAGCCTGTCAAGACAAACAGTTCTTAGAGAGGGAGGAAAAAAAGGCTTTGACTGTGGGTTCAAGGGATTGAGGGAGGGATCCATGGCATTAGAGACTGCCATCTGACATTTTAGGGGAAATGAAGCATTGGTGTAATCAAAGTCCTTATAACGTCTCTGGTGTAATCTCGCTCAGCAAACAGGATTTTATGAGAAGCTGAAATTAAAACTTTGGCAGTGAAATAGATAAAGCAAAGCTAATCAAAAGGTGATATTTGTTTGCCTTTGAAAACTAACGTTTGGCGTCACAAAGCATGGAATAGAGGCAATGACACAGCCTCACCTCAGCACATAGGTCAGGGGCATATGTACTGTGTGTGTACACTATATACACCGTCACACCGCTGTACGCACGCCCCGAATGAGGGCGCTTCCAGTAAAAGCACAATTTCACAAAGTGTGTTTGACAGCAAACAAGCACAATGTAACATCAACACTGACAACATGACCTCACAACAACCAAATTACAGCCGGTGTGTTTGATGACTCAACTCATATTCATTTCAGCAAAGAACGCTCACATTGCTGGACTGCGATTGAGGAAAAAAGGCTCTAACCTGTATTTATTAGGGGTGCAACGATATTTGTATCGATATTGAACCGTTCGGTACGCATATGTATCGAACAATACAACATTTGTAATTTATTTTATCAATTTCCCTTCTGACGATGCTGTCTGTGTTGAGCGCTCAGTGAATCTGTGTTCGACTACTCCGCCTAGGCTGCACTGTCGAGCGCAGATCCACTGAGCGCTCAACACAGACAGCATAGTCAGAAGGAAGAGCGCAGGGCAAGCTAGCGAGACAGAAGTTAAGCTCTCCTTGCAACAGGCAAATTGAACGTCATTCAGATCTGGCGTTTGGAATTATTTTGGTTTTCATGTGACATATGACCCTGAAGGTAAGCGAGTCATGGACTAAAGTAAAACAGTATGTTGAATGTGCCATGCAATGCTCAATTACATTGGTGTGAACTAGTGTGTTAGCGCAGTTAGCTCGTTAACGTGTTGGCCGTCTAGCCCCATGCACGGAGTGATCGGCGGTAGCTCGTTAACAGAGATTTGCCGTGTTGTGGCGTTAAGGTCATTTCAATGAGATTAACCTGAAAGCACTAGCGGGAACACAACGAATATGACTGCACATTTACATCATCCTAGTGCAAAGACAAAAACAACAAGCATGCTACTAACTTTAGCCGAGTCATTTAGACAGCTGTTAGCACATGATTCTCCTTATGCTGCTGAGAATATAGCCCAGAAGAAGCGGATAGTATAGCTTTTATTTTGGAAAGAGACATTGCTCTGTAATAAACTCTCTTTTCCAAAGATGAGTGATTCCTCAATAAGATACAGGGCTCGCAATATCGCTAGCCCGACGTCCTGGAGCTAGCGATTTTTTCAGTCGGGCTACCAAAATCTATCTCTTCCCTGCCCGTCGGGCTATTGTAGGAAAAATATATGTCAATGCTTTTGCATTCTTTCGGAAATGTAGCTGGGTAATTATGTCATTGGCATCGGTGAGCCACTGTCAATATGTGACATATTGAAATCGCGTTTGAATTTGCGCTTGTTTTTTTGCTTTCACTTTGCAATCGTGCGAACTGTGTATAGAGACCGACAGCACTGATCTGTGAGTGATGATAATTTGTGCACCAATTCCTCTGACAGCATCTTATTAATCGTTAGCTTACTATGCAAACATGACAAGTGAAATCTCCCGCAGCTTAAACATGTGAGAGGTTGATCGCACAGAGAATCGCTGAGCTTATGTGAGTGCGTGTGTAAAAGCATTTCAGTTCTGCTGAGCCAAATAAGACAGGTCAGGGTGAAGAAGTGACAGCCAAAGAAAAGCTTACCACAAAACGGAGAAGTTATGACAAATGAGACTATAAGGCAAAAAGAAAGTGCAGCTTTATGGTTTCATGGACAAAAGAATTTCTGTGGCTGCAATATGATGAGCTAAATAACCAGGGCTGCACATAAGTGGTCCGCAGGTGCGCATTCGCTGTCAAAATAAAAAACACGCACAAGGGTTAGGGTTAAATTTAAAAACTGTACTTTTGAGTTAAAATATATATTTATAATTTTAATAAATGACAAATTAAAAATGCATGAACATTTTTTTGTATCGAAAAAATATCGAACCGTGACACCAAAGTATCGAACCGAACCGAACCGTGAATTTTGTGTATCGTTGCACCCCTAATATTTATATATAATCCTTTTAATCAATATTGCTCCCAGTAATTACAGTACTTTGTCTATGAGCCATGTTTGATCTCTATATGAGTATGTAATATCTGGTTAGCATGGGTTAAATTCCCTTTTACATTAAAAACCATAATTATAAAATAATTACCTCTCTCCCTTCTATTTAATAAAAAACATGGATGCCGTGAGAGAAGCTTTTATTACCACAAGAAAACAACTTTTTTTTTTAAAAAGTCAAAATTTTAGCATCACTGTACAGAGAAATAAAAATCAATGATATGTTGAAAACACAAAGGTCAGAACTGGACATACATATAGATCAAATGTTGCTGTTGGCACAGCCTTTATTTACACTTATGGAAAACAGGTGCTGCTGTTTATCACTTACAGCAGCTGTACAACTGAACAGGCTACTTGTGATGTGAAAGACAATACCTTGATTTTCACTCTGAACACAAGAGCCACAACCTTGTCACCAGTAGGCTGAGGTATTCAGTGGTAACGCTAACAGATTATATTCATAGATAGATAGATAGATAGATAGATAGATAGCATGAATGTGAGCATGAATGATTGTCTGTCTCTCTGTGTTACCCTGTAATAGGGTGCGACCTGTCCAGGGTGTAAACTGCTGAAATGGACTCTGTCCCCGCTGTTTTTTAAGAGATAATTGAAGGATGATCAAACTTTTTAACCATTGAAGTAAAAAGAGATTGAAATATAATAATAGTAATAATATATTTTATTAATAGGCAACTACAATTTAGCAAATGTTTAAAAGCACCTACACGAAGATGTCCCCAGAGTAGAAACATGTGTCTAGAAAGGACTTTGTTATCACAGGAGTAATTAGCTGTTTTTGCACTGCAGGACCGACCTACTAATCAGAGTCTGCTTTTCCGCATCAGCTGCAGTGTCGCATCTACAGGACTCACATGGATGGAAACATTTTGCAACAGCTTCCACCAAAAATTTCAATTCTGAACAAGCCAAAAGAAAAATATTGGAGAAAACCAAGATGGCTGCTGTTTTTCTACTAGAGGAAAACTGTTTAGTTGTTGAAGCTGATGTCTGAGCAGCAGTTTGATGTTATTTGTCTTGATTTTGGTATTTTTCAAAAAATGCTTTCAGAGATGAACCAGTCCACTTTAACATCAGCTCGCAAGCCTTTTTGGGGGGCACTGCGAGGCACCTTCCACAGAACATGCACAAATGTACCAGTCGTATGAAGACAAGTGAAGATGAAGCTGTGGTCCAAAGCTTTATTGGCACTAAGACTGATGTGCTCCCATTGCAAGCTGATACTAAAGTGGTAACCTACAGTCACTCTATAAAACTGTATTATATGCATGTGTTTGCACTTTTAGAAACACCAATCAGGCTTTTTTGGTTCATCCATCGTGTAACTTTATTTGATTTTAGTTCATTTGACAAAATCTCCCAAACCAAAATTATAAGGAGAAAAAGGGCCATTTTCAGCCACAAGGGAAAGAAATCCATATGACAAATCCAATAACTATATAACAGCATTCAGTGGCTCCACAGCCATGTTTTGGACATGAGCAGAGTCAATTTCAGTGGGGTTTGAGTTCACTGCGTGGGTTGGGGGAGGAGAAGAGAGTTCGTTTTAGCCCCCCAGCATGATGCCTAAACAGCAGTAAGTAAATGTGACAATGAAGCCCCCGGGCTGCTGCAGGCAGTCTTGGCCTTGCAGTGCATGTCTTTGTGCGGGGGTGTTCGCATGTGCCAATGTATCGGTGCGTGCATATAAGGAAGGAAATGGAGCACATGTGAGACAATTCATGGCACTGCACAGTCAAGGTCGTGACTCCTCTGACTGTGATACTCACACTGGCATGGGATCTGTTGGCGCTCTTTATTTTACTGCCAGCTTCAGCGGGGATGATAAAATTAGATCAAAGATATTAATCAGAGTGGTGGCAGCCACTGTTAAACCAGTGGAAGTTGTATTGTTGTGATTTATCCCATTTGCACTGCACTCATCCCATTTCTCCAAGAACAGATGAATCAGGAACTACAGAAGAGCAAGCATTTTAAATTTTGGAACTTAAAGCTTCTGATGAACTCTGCTTCTTATAAATGGATTGTATGCAAATGTATGTGCATGTCGAACTGTCCCATCTGGCTCCATTATTTGTGCTTTAACATACAGTTGCAACACCCATCAGCACTTTGTATTCACCATAAACATGGGCTCCTATGTTATTCTATCCTATGTGTTGGTCACTAAAACTGGAAGCTTTTATTGGACAACCTTGTTGATCAAGTCAGTCAGTAATTGCAAAGAAAACTATAATTAAGGTCTCAAACAAAATGATATCATCTTGGGTTAAATGGCTAATGGAGTTGTATAGTAGTTTAATGGAGACAGTGAGAAATTAGATTTTAGAGAAAGCAAATAGGTTCCCTTCCTAAGCTTCCTTGAGTACTTCACAGCACTTAGAGGACCCACATGACACCTCAAATTCATTTATTCTCTGTTAAGCATTGGTCCAAAATACAGCGTAATGGAGTAAATGTATGATGCAGTTCAGGAATGCACTCTTTTTTTTCCTCTGTTTTTTCATATAATGTATACAATATACAGTGCCATGAAAAGGTCTGGGGCTGCTTAACTTCTTCCAGATGTCCAAGCATTAGTTTGTGCCCTAAAGCTGAAGCACACTCGGGTTCTGTAGCAGGACAAACATGTCCTATAAAACATAACAGCAATGGTGGCCTTGCAAAAAAAAAAAGGTTTTGGAGTGGCATAGTCAAAATCTGGACTTAAATCAGATTGAGATTCTTTGGCACGGCCTTAAATGGGCTGTTTATGGACTAAAACTCTCTAATGTGCCTGAATTAAAATAATTTTGCAAAGAAGAGTGAGCCAAAGTTCGTCCACAGGGATGTGAAAGACTCATTGCCAGTTATCAAAAACTTGATTGCAGTTCTTGCTGCCTAGAGTGGCGAAACCAGTTATTAGGTTTAGACAGCAATTACTTTTTCTGATACAGTCACTTAGGTTTAGATAGCTTTTTTCACTTAATAAATGAAATCATAATTTAAAAACTGCATTTGATATTTATTTTTGTCTGAAATTAAAATTTGTTTGATGAAACATGTGAGTGTGACAAATATGCAAAAACTAAGAAAATCAAGAAGGGGATAAAATAGTTTTCCACGGCACCGTATGCAGTATAAAATTAAAATTACAAATATTAATAAAAATAAATCACAAATAATAAGGCGTGAATGTGTAATTTATTTATTTGACGGTAAGACAAAAAGAAAAATGTAAAACAAGTTAAAGAAGGAAATCAGACAAAGTGGGACATAATAAAAGAACCTGAAGCTCTTAATGAAGTGAAATATTAACTCCATAATGTTGTAATAGTGAGTAAGTGTAAGTGTCTATAATGTGATGTAGGTAACCAGTGCTGGGAAGTAACGGAATACATGTGCCAACGTTACGTATTTAAAATACAAAATATGAGTAACTGTATTTCGTTACAGTTACTGTTAAAAAAGGTGATAATTAGAATACAGTTTGATAAAATAAATGGACTACACGGCCGTCTTTTCCTGTTTTATATGTTAGGCTATCCCCTCTCTACTTTTGGTAACTCCAAACAAAACACGAAATAAGAGGCTCTAATGTAAGCATCCTGTTAATGTTGGTGGCGTCAGTTACACAATGACCTGGAGCCAGCACAACAGCAGTGCACGGGCAGGAATGCATTTCTTACTTGGAACTACTGTGACCGTTCAATGCCAGCAACCAAGATGCTCTCAGCTCAAAAGACTCCAACTCCAACCCTTAAGAAACATCTGGAAGTAAGTTCTTTTTTAAAAAAAAACTAACGTTAGCCTACTGCAACTAGCTTGTTTTAGTTGTGGTAGCTACCTGGGTTATGTCCCATTTCAGTATCTTCAATGTACTATTGCTGTGTGATTTATTACTATTACTGAAGGCCACTCGCCATCGAGCTAATATTGTTAGCTGCCGTTAGCTGAGGTTAGTTTATAGACTGCAGAATGTTAGACTAAAGCTAGCTAACAATGTTAGCTAGCGTGGCGAGTAGCCTTCAGTAATAGTAATAAATCACACAATAGTACATTATGTAGTTGTAAAACTATGACAATATATTAAGTAATCCAAAGTATTCAGAATACGTTACTAACATTGAGTAACTTAACGGAATATGTTACAAAATACATTTTGGGGCATGTATTCTGTAATCTGTAGTGGAATACATTTTAAAAGTAACCTTCCCAACACTGTAGGTAACAATACGCAGTATGCTTCTGTAGCCAGTGTAATTTCCCCATAATCTACATCCAGTCAAGCTCTTTCTGTGATTAACTGAAACATACTCCAATGGTGTTAAAAATTCTCACACCAAAATATCAACACTGACAGGAAGTGGCATATTCTCCTTTAGCTACGTTTCCTCCATTCAGCACCTTCCACACACGTGCAAACACACACACACACAACCCCGGCTGTCCCTCTGGTCAACCCTGTCCCTGGCGTGTGTGCAGACAGGCCGGGTAATCCCTCAGGATGGGGTCTCTTGTTTTGACAACGCCTGTGAAGCCCAGCGTCTCTTACAACAAAACACAGACTGGCCTATCATCAGCAAAATGTCAGCCTTCAGCTCACTCCTTTCGCCACCCAAAGGAGGATCAGGTTGCCTTTACACTATGTGACCCATTAACTCAGAATAGAAACATTCTCAGCACCGGTATAATGATCCCTTTTGTTTGCTAAGACAATGACATTGATAAGAGACAAGCCATGCTCGTGGCTCCTTATACAACTGTGTATAAGGTTACAGAGTGGCCAGAGTAGTTCAAGCTGCTATATGTTTACAATCTAGTAGTTCCCCTTGGGATGAACACGATACCTGCGGGTCAATCAGCATTAGGACACATGCACACTCTTTAAATTAGGGCAGAACTGCTATAACCTGGGAATGTGCCAGCTGCATGAAAGGCATCAGGGTTTGGAAGTCAACATGTCAAAGGAACTATGAGTTTATATGATACAGAAGCTTTTTAAAACTGGATACTTAAATTATGTAAATCGCACGTAATACGTAATTATTTAAATTTTCTGTTTTTATGTATTGTTACTGATATATGAACCTATCTCCAAAAGACAATCTTGAAGCATCGCTATGCTATGTTATTATCAGCTGCGTGGTTCATTTTAAGATGTGTGGGTGAAATTCTAGTATTTTATTTGGGATGTTACTCAGCTCTAATCAGCAGCTATCTGTGTCCGTGTGACGCATCCATACAGTTTATGGATGTAGCTTGCTAACTAAGTAAGCAATTATCACCAGGTGTTCCAGGTGAGCTAGAATGATCCAGAATGGTGTTCTAGCACCTTTCGTTAATGAGAAATGAAATTGTGAAGGCAGATTCATGCATTCTACTGTCAAATGAGTTTTTTTTTTTGTGTGCTGAGATACTTGCTCACTATGAAGAAGATAAGTCATTTTATTCGTTCTCATCCGTGCAGTCCATTCATGGTACAGATATAAATAAAGTTGCAGCTGTAGCATTTAGCTAGTGCTGCGGTAGAGGTCAGATAATCAGTCATACTGTTTGCGTATCGGTGAATTTTAAATGCAACTTGCAAATACCTCAACACATATAATATTTCTGGGTGATTTACAGCTTTTTGTATTTTTCCGGAGTGAGGTTAATGCGCAACACTGAGAGATGGAGAACAAAGTACGAAAGGAAAGAAAAGAAAAGAGAGAAAGGTGAGAGCGTTTGGTGGCATTTGATCATTTTTAACATAGACATAGTTTTTAAAAATGTTGAAAACTGGACATTTAAATTGTATATGTGATGTTGTAATGCATTTTTAAACTTTTTCTTTTTATGAGTTTTGAAATCAGGTAGTGGAGGTATATATATATTGTGTGTTTCTGAGTTACATTTTTGCAAAACATCTTGCAAAGAAATGTGAAGAATGCTAATGTTCTGTTATTTAGGAATTGCATGAAAATGCCAGACAGTTTAGTGCGTGCTGTGCTGGATATTTTGCAGTGTTGTGACGAAGTTTGCAGCAGTGCACTGTGTTGGCCTGGTGCTGAGCTGTTGTTGTGTTCAGCGTCATCATTAGATCAAGAGTAGCAGGCACCGTTTTACATTTAAGGTGAGGATACTGATTAGTTTCATTTAGTGAATGAATAATACTAGTGTTATAGTATCTCTGGCTGGAAATCAGCCATGTAGCACACTTCAGTTGTTAAATCCAGAAGAGCATCAAAAAAATCTACTGGAGCTGACAAAACAAGTTATTTTCGACAATTTATTTCTAATGAATTCTACACCGCTACAGCAGATCTTAGTGGTCCTTCACATGCTAACCTGAGCATTTTTAACCCCCTATTACTACCAATAACCTATTGCTATACCAATTTATAGTCAAGTATTTAGTTTATGAATTTGATTGACAGATATTTCTTTTTTGGAGGATTAATTTTCTTCTAAAGTAGGACAAGATCTATAAATACCATATGAAACCATGAAACAGGGGATATAGCTAACCTACTACTGTTAATTTACAAAATAATTTTATCAGCACTTTTAAAGCGCAGTCTTTAAACAGATTACTCAAACTGTGGATTGGATTGTATGATTGTATGTATTCACCTGTGAACTCTACATGTGCTTTAAGTGTAGTTTGTTATCTGAGAGCAGAGGCTATCCCTTGGCCCATATTTCCACTCAGCGTCTGCTTGCTCGATGCCTTTGTTCCCTTCCTACTGCAAACTCTCAAAAACCTGACTATTCTTTTATTCGTTTTTCTTAATTGCTAATTCAGATTTAGGCCCTAACTTCAGTCACACACAGCAGATGTTACAGGATTTCAGAGGCAGTAATAATGAGCCAAATTCCCCAAATTATGCGTTTTAACCTAAGTGTGCTGCAACTGACAGCTGAGTGCGCTGCAGCGTATGAAAGCACAGACAAGTCGACAAAACACACGCAAAGTGAGAAAACACCTTTACTAATTTGATAATACACACAGAGCAATTAGGGAAAAAACATGCTTCAATGTGAGAAAACACAATGAAATTCAGACAGACATGTTTCCAGGGGACACTAAAAAGTGACGTACACGCTTGGAAGCGTTTGTTGTTGCTGTGGTGAATAATAAAGTTAATGAAGTCGTCTGTTCAACTGTGCTGTGAGAAAATGAGCTGCTTTTTTTTCAGACCACATTTTTCAGATATCGACTGTTAACCCTGCAAGCGTTTCAGGGTCACGTGCTTAAGACTTCGCTTCGACTCTGCAAAACGGACCACAGCACACACAGCAACCTTTTCCCGTCTCCTCCTCAATTCGTAATACCAACACCCCAGCCTGCTACAGCAACCCCAGACAGTTTTCCATTGGTTAGCCCCAAGACACAGAGGAGCATATCTGTAGCCAACCTTGACGTGCTAAACTAGGACGCTGAAGGGGACAGAAATGGGAGGAGAGAGCAGGAGAGTAAGCGAGGGGAGGGGAGGGGAGAGGAGTGGAAGGGGGAACCTAATGAAAACCTGCTGGAGGAGTGGCAGAAATAAGGAAGTGAGGATGGAGAGCTGAGAGGGTTATGGCAAAGAGGGGGACGGAGAAAGGAGCAGTGGAGAGGGAAGGGAGTGAAGGTGGAGAGTGTGAGTAAAGGGAGGGAGAGAATAGGGTGGATTTATTTATTTATTTTGGTGATTTGTACTCCGGCTGCATATGTGCCTGGTCTCCATCTTCTCCATTCTCTGCTTCAAAACTGGAAAAATCAATACGCCCACAGTCTAGTGTATCCCCACATGAACTGGATCATTAAAAATATATAATCAAACGCCCGCTCGTCATTTTTCATCACCATTACCATCATCACGTATCTGAAGAGCGCACAGATACCAGTATATCACCAACATGGTTGTAACAATTTAATAACCCAATCAATGGCCTTCTAATTATTTCAGTGCCACAGTTAATTGTCCAGTTAAAGCAGTCCTTCAGCCTCGACTCGCGCAGAGAATGGCACACGGAGACAGGCTGCTTGTTAACAAATGCACACAGCAGAACCGAAGCTGGGCTGTTGTAATAAGAATATCTGACTTCTCAATTTCACAACTCAATCCAACTCAGGGTCGCAGTGTTGCCTAGTAACGATGGCACACTACTGACCTTATCTACGTGGTCATAAAAATGTATGAAGAAGCCCCCCCCCTCACGCCTTCAACCTCCTCCCCGCCAGCCTTCGCTCAGTCCTTCCTACAACCACACAACAACCTCAGAGCTCTTATCTCCCCTCTTTTACGAGTAGCAAGTAGCCAGGGGCCGAGCATCCTCTACACTCCCCCTAACCCTGCCGGGCAGCTCTGCGGTGGGTATTCTCTGCCCAGGAGCTCCTGTCTCTTTTTATACAGAAAGGGGGGGGTGAGGAACATGAAAACACTTGAGCCTTCACAAAAACACAATGCTCTTGTTTCTGTGCACACTACATGCATGCAGAACACAACAGATACAACGCTGGTGGGCGTGAAGTGGGAGGCTGGAAGGATGCAGATTGCATGCTATGAAACTGATAGATAGCTGTAAGAACAGAGGGACACAGTCAAGCGCAAAGGAGACTGAATACCGCACTGCAAGGTGAGTCGGTGCACCAGCCTTCATAATAATATTCTTTCAGAGTGGATTTTCTCTTCAGCCTGCAGTGGGGGGGAAACAAGAGTGTGATATAAGTGTGGAAGAGTGTGAGAAAATGTGTTTAGTGGGAACAGAAATACAGTATCAGCACCACAATCCATCCATCCATCCATTCGCTTCCGCTTGTCCTTTTCAGGGTCGCCCCTCGCCCTATGACAGCTGGAGCCTATCCCAGCTGTCATAGGGGGAGAGGCGGGGTACACCCTGGACAGGTCGCCAGTCTGTCGCAGGGCCAACACACAGGGACAGACAACCATTCGCACTCACATTCATTCGCACATTCACACCTAGTGACAATTTGGATTATCCAATTAACCTATCCCCACAAGCTGCATGTCTTTGGACGGTGGGAAGAAGCCGGAGTACCCGGAGAGAACCCACGCAAGCACGGGGAGAACATGCAAACTCCACACAGAAAGACCCCGGCCTGATGTTGGAATTGAACTCAGGACCTTCTTGCTGTGCGGCAACAGTGCTAACCACCGTGCTGCCCGATTTTCTCTTCAGCCTGCAGTGGGGGGGAAACAAGAGTGTGATATAAGTGTGGAAGAGTGTGAGAAAATGTGTTTAGTGGGAACAGAAATACAGTATCAGCACCACAAATATAGTTTATTGATGAAAGCAATTTGCCAGTGAGAGATGAGATGCATCTGATCTCTATCCGCTCGTGAGCCCCGAGAGCCGGGTTCAGCTTTTCTAATTGGGTATCGCCTTGGAGACGCCCATCCTAATTAGGAGACAAACTCCAGGTGTTGCACCTGACATCACCTCTGAAAGTCACAGAGGGAGTGTGACACATACTGTATAAACACACACATCTGCTCCATCTGCTGGCTTTACAATTAACGCAGCCAGGCCGGAATATGTCGAAATTCCCGCAGCAAACTTAAAACAGACAAGGGGAAGGTCTTTTTTATTCGGCTATGGAGGCAGACCATCGAAGTAATTGTTCTTTGTTTTTATTTATTATTTTTTTTCGGGGGGGGGCACAAGCAAACCTTTATGCTCATGTCTCACCTGAAAGCGATGGCATCTATGGGCAGATTGGAATGGATGGTTACAGATTTCATGCACTATGATAAAATTCCCTGTTAAATTACAGTGAAGTGCTGGAGCTAGATCTGCTAGCATGAAACTGTATACAATATATAAGCTGTGCAGTATGATACTGTCAGCTGTGCGAGTGCCATTTCTTTTTTTTAATTTAGTGTTCTTCCTCTAATCTCCATAAACAGTATATGACTGTAAAATATAGTGAAGCATTGAATAACTGCAACATTAAAAACATGGTAACAACCGCTGAGGTTCCCTGTGTGTCCTCGTTCACACTGAATTATTATATTCCCTTTCTAAATTATGACATAAGGTGAGCAATTCCCATTGTCTTTAACTGCACAGTCATAATCCTGCTTTATACAACATTTTGACAGCCACCCTGAAGATGAACTCTGGGTATGTGGATGGATGTGACTAATCATTTGAGCTCTCATAACTGAAACAACCACCACAACACAATTAACGTTGTAAACATCCACATTCCTGCGAGTGCTGGCAGGCCTCTCATTTCTGATTTGAGCTGAAAAATCTACATAGTTCAGATTGCACACTACCTTTCTTGTTTCTCTGAGGTATGGGATTCAGCTGTATTCACCAAGACTGCTCACTACTGCGCAGAATTTCCTGTATTTACAGTGTGTGGTGAATAGAGTGAATGATTATAAGAAGAACCACTTCATTAAAGAGATCCCACTAGAGAGGAGAACCCCAACAGCATCTCAGTAATGAGGATGTCCACAGCCTCCCACTGCAGTCCAGCCCACAACTACAGCAACATCTGCTCTGTGGCACCCAACACATCAGGTGGGATCCGCTCTGTTTGAACAAACACAGGAGGCATATGTATGCATATGTACGAGTTAGAGTAACTAGGGAGACTGGTGAGGGTATGAGTAGTGCCTTGAGGCGAGGAGCAGAAGGGTGGCAGGGTTTCTGACATGCCGTGGACTGTTTAGACGCAAGCCTCTATGACTCATCTACGTGTCACTAATGCTTTTCCTATGAATGAACAAACAGATACACTGCGGAGAGGCATCGCTATCACCACAGGGGGAAGAGTAAGTGTGAGTAGCCTGTGAGACTAGGATGAGACACCCTTAAGGCAAGGCAAGGCAAGGCAAGTTTATTTGTATAGCACAATTCAACAACAAGGTGATTCAAAGTGCTTTACAGAGACATTAGAAACAAGAACAAATAAAAAGCATGATTTAAAATTGAATAAAACAAGCAAATAAACTAACTAACTAGTTAACAAACAAACAAACAACAGTATATAAAATCAAAACAGATAAAATCAGAACAGTAGATAAAATCAGTAGTTAAATGTAAGTTTTGAAATTTAAGCTTAAAGTTAAGCTTAGTCATACTCCCGCCTGTCTGAGGAGCTAGAGTTGCTGTACAGTTACAAGTAATCGATCTAAAAAAAAATGAAACAGATCAAAACCAGCTGTCTTTTATATGGCTGGAATCATACAGTGTGGTGCCAGTGGATGAGCCGTGATGTATCCATGCACCTGTTGTCTGGCACGTCCCTCTCATCTTATGTAGACTCTCCTCATTTGGGCTCATCTCCTGCAGCAGCAGCTGTGAATATGTGCACCTTGTTAGGCGGTTGACAGTTCTGGCAGAAGGAGAGACGGGGAAGTAGCTTGTTATGAAGAACAGGCTAACTATATGTCAATCTCTGCCGTGCAGAGAAGAAACAAAAACAAAGATGTGCAAAAAAATCCTTTTAATCTCAGCCTAAATTAATTCTTAAAGCAAGCTACGTTGTATTTATTTAAATATTTGAGTCCACTAAACTAAAAGCTAATTGACCCCAGCCATTTTTTTTGCTAATACACTGCACTGCTGATTAGATACCAAAAAATGAGATTTGTCTGAGAAACATGTGGACAGCCTGATTATGATGATCTGCCCCACTGTGATCCCCATTTACCGCTCATCCAGCTCAATCATATCTGTGCTGTAATTACACTGCATTCAAAATGCTAGCAGATTCAGCAAACCTCTGAGCAGCATTATACACTTACAGTGATTGGGCTGTCTGCAGGCCTGATTATTATAGCCCTGCGTGATGCTTTAAAAAAAATAAAAAGGATGAGAGCTGGGGTCACCGAGAAAGCAGCAGAGCTAATTCGGGGCTTCACAGCACAATATTTATTTCTATGATCAACTTGTTTGATAGACCTGCTTATGCTTTAAAATAATGCACTGTGTCAAATTAGACTGGTAAGAGTAAGAACAAGTGTTCAGATGATATTTTGTGCAGTGTTAACATTTTTACAACATCCTATACTTTCTTACACTGTGGCAGCCGATAGCCAGTAATCTTTAGAAATATTCATTTATTTGATCTTCAAATAGTTTCATTTAAGCTTCTAAACACGTTTTATGCTGCATTGATTTCTTAACAAAAGGAGAACTCACTCATTCACACTCACTTATGTCAAAATTGCCAAAATCCCAAGTTAATTATTAAATCAAACATGTACAATTTTGAAACCCTGTAAAAACAGAAAGCACTTTTTTAATTCCACATGGTTACCATCTACTTACTTTCTTTTTAGATGACTGTGCACTAAATATATTTTCACCTGCTGGTCAGGTAAAATCAGACATTTACATATCTGATGTCAGGCTCGAGGAAAGTTTGACTGGCTGTAAAAAAAGAAAAGAAAAAAAAACCAGTGAGTTTAAAGCAGATTAATCAATAAGAAAAACATAATTTGCTATAATATAATTTACTTTAGAGAACAAAAATATGAGAATTTAATAAATATATATTAAATTCATCGTGGTAATTAGTTGGCATAATGTTACATTTAGATGTGCATCTGTGCTTAGACGTCGATGTTTGTTGTTGAGGCTGAGGAGGAGGGCTTGCATTTGAGACAATGTGGAGCAGTCTCCTCCTCTCATCAGCTGTAATGATCAGAGCTGTGAGGATTAAGTACCGATGTCCCAGTAAAGGAGCTTTGCAATGCCAAATGTAGGACCACTGGCTCCCCTAAGCTGTCTAATTTGCTCATCCACCAGATGCTACAGCTCTCCTAGATTGGATTAAAGGCACAAAAAGGGTGTTGAGCGCCTTGTTGTGGGCAAAAGTGGAACTGCAGGGAGAGGCTTTAGGACCAGATTAGAAACACTGAATTGGATATAAGACGGGCACATTATTAAAAATACACTTTATAAAAGTCATGAATGGGTATTTTGTCGTAATTTACATTCTTTGATGAATCACTTTTGGTCTTTTTTACCAATGAGTCTTTATCTGATGGAACCTGATCTCTACGAAACCGAAGATTAAATAAAAGGGGTCTTTTCCATTAGATCTGTTTGATCTGATCATCATTACAACTCTTTAGCTAAAACTTTTAATTTGTAATTGGTACACTTTTTAACGTGTTTACAAATTTACAAGTATATGGTGGCTTTAAATGACATAAAGCTCCACTTCTCATTAGAAGACTTCATAAACAAAACCAGGTAGAGAGCCCTAAAAAGTTGTTAAACTCTTCAGTCAAAGGATATATAACATACCTCCTGATTTTCTGCATTAAGGGATTAGTAGGCTACCAGACAAATGATGCATTAAAGCTTCGTCCTGTTTTTAAAACTCTCAGGGTAAGGAAATACCCCAAGATCCAGGGAAGAAGAAATAGGAATTGTGCTTAAATGGGTCATTCACAAGACCCAGTGCATGACAAGCAGTCCACCGGAAAGATAAATTTTTGTGGTCACAGTAGTTTCCCACATTATTAAGGCTAATATAACTATAGCGATTAACTTCAATGAGGGTGTGAGACAAGCATGGGTGGGGGACAGGGAAAAGAGCCGAACATGTGACACTACTGTGCACTCATGAGGTATTCAGTGTGAGACACTGGTTGTCTGTGTGTGGAAACAGGCAGCATGGAGAAGACCTGTGACAGCGATCTTGCCTTCCTTTCTTACTCTTTCTCCCCATACGCTGTCAGTGCCGAACCGAAGCCGTCTCAGCTGAAACATGCACGTAAAGCTTTCCAACTTGGGGAATGAAGTCATGCAAAGTTGAAATGCATACACAGAGGTTTTGTTCCCTAATACTGTAGTGAACAGTTCACAAGTTGGTGGGTGGATATATATCAAATTATAACTTGTTTGACAAAGACAGTTTCTGTAGTTTTCCCTGTGTACGCCACCATCATGGGTTTTAAACCAATATTAAGTCTTTGCGAGGGCAGACTTTCAGCTTTATTTAAAAGTTGTTGGGTTTTTTTCAGCAGTTTTTATACACTTTCCCCCATTGTAATGGGGACAAACACAATTGGACATTTGATCGACGGGCAGTTTCATTGCCAATTGAGGCCTGTTCCCTCGTTATTTCATGACAAATGAAGTAGACATAATGCTCCATGTTTACCCAAAGTATTCACTCACCCATCCAAATCATTCAGTCCAGGTGTTCCAATCACTTCCATGGCCACAGGTGTGCAAAATCGAGCACTTAGGCATGCAGACAGCTTCCAGCGCGGTACCGTGATTGGATGCCACCTGTGCATCAAGTCCAGTTGTGAAATTTCCTCAGTACTAAATATTCCACAGTCAACTATTGGTGGTATTTTAACCACTAAAAGCAAAAGTAATAGGCCACATAAAATCAGAGGGTGGGGTCAGCAGATGCTGAGGTGCATAGTACACAGACGTTTCTGCAGAGTCAATCACTACAGACATTTAAACTTGTGTTCTTTAGAATAAATCAAGAACAGTGCATAGAGAGCTTGATGGAATGGATTTTCATGGTCAAGGAGCTGCATTCGAGTCTTACATCATTAAGTCCAATGCAAAGTGTGGAATGCAACAGTGTAGAGCACCCCACCACTGGACTCAGATCAGTAGACACTGGCAATCTGACGGACAAGCATGGGTTTAGCCATTGCCAGGAGAACGGTAGTCATCTAACATGGATGAGAGAGCTTGGTGTGGAAGAGTTTCAAAGCCATTATAGCTGCAAATGGTAGGCTGACATTATATTAAACGCTATGGATGAAGAATGGGACATGGCTCAATTTCATATATGTGTGAAGGTAGAAGATGAAACACTTTTGTAATATAGTGCATCTGAACATGATTCAAGTGTTGGATTTGTGTTTCATAGCTTTTAATTGTAATTTAAAATATGGGAAGCCATCATTAGCCTGCAAAAAAACAAACAAACCCTAAAACCTAAGAGAGATAGGAAGAACTTCAGGATTGGCCAAATCAACAGTAAGGTTCATTCTTAAAAAGAACGAATGCATTGAGTAGCTCAGCAACACTACAAGGCCTGAAAGACCACAGAAGAAAAATAAAGTGAATGATAGGATTATTTCAATGCTTAAGAAAACATCTAACCAATAGGACTTGAAGAGGCAGGCGTCTCAACCAACCAAGAGATGCCCTCGTGAACGTAAATACAGAGAGTTTGCATGGTGCAAACCACTGGTTACACTCAGAACAAGATTATACACATAGCATACTTGGAGTGTGGTGTGCTAATAAAAGATACTGGACATGGGTTTTCCAATGCACAAGGCTGAGTACTTACAGGTATTTTTATTGTAGACTTTCAGATATACACATAAGTTGAACAATGGAATTAAGACTTCTAGTGAAAGCCTAGTTTCAGCGTCCTAAATACTGGTATAACTTGAACCGAGTCATCTTTGTAGAATATCTTCACAAAGCCCTTACAAACATGGGTGGAGCAATAAACGAAGATATAAAAATGATGCTGTAAATTCAGACATTACCGACAAGACATTTTATAATAAACCTTTCCATAACTAGGCAGAGGCTCAAGCTGCTGGGAGGAAACAAGAATAGTGTCTTACACAATTAATTTGAACACATAAGACCTTAAAACTCGCAATGACCAACATATCAAAAACTCAATCCATATTCAAAAACAAGGCTTCAGTCTTTGGCCTAAATGCACCTATTGCTCCCCGAGCAGGCAGTGAGCCACAGTTGTGTCTAATGGGTGAAGGTCCGACCACCAGGAACTCACCGACATCACCTCCACTAGGCCTGGCTCCAGGGTGGTGCTCCAGTATCCCATCCCTGGTAAGGTAACTGGGTCTCTGTTGCTCCCTACCTATAACCCATTTACCTTGGGAGACCCTACCAAGGGGAAGTTACCTTTGTAACTCCATGGGTTACTCAGGCACCAACTCATAACATAGCAGTATCTGCATGGGGGGGAGAGAGACGAGAGTTTGTTTTGAAATCCAGGAAAGCAGTGGAGTCTAATACAAACGTGCATTAGGATTCACCACAAAAATTACTGAAAATTGTAAGCATCTTGTGACCCTTCACACCTTCTTAGAGGTCTGTAACACAAAGGATTTATTTTAGCCCTGATTCCCAGTGTTATGAGGGTTACACTTTATTGTTTCATTACCATAATGACTTATTCTGCAGATCCAGCTGCTTCATGTAGGTCATGTTTGAGTCACGAGAAACATGCATGAAACCACCTACAGGCCAGTTTTTCAGAAAACCGTATTATACCTCCTGGGAGATCCCTCAGATATCAGTGTGCAGACACCATAAGGGTCCAGTTGTTAGAATCTAAAGTTAGTGTGTCCCTGATGGAGCGCGGTGAGGAAAGGAGATTTTTATTTCTTGCATTTTTCTCCTCCTTTGAAAGCAATATCCTTATAAGCCACCTCCTTACTCACCACTAAACAGTTTAACACAGCTAATGTTGCAGCTGAAACTATGTAGCTTGTATGCCATGAGAAAAAAAACACAATTTAAAAGAACATAAACCTGTAATTCTTCTTAGGCCTTAGTCTTACTCACCAGACTAAGGCGAGTACTATGCTTTAGCAAATAGTTGGGTTTAAATGGACTAATACTTAGAGCACTGTTCCAGTTAAACACATTCATAAAGTGTTGATTACCAAAGGAAAGCTTAAATACTGTATTACACTGCTGTATTACACGGCTGAATGGCTCGTATTCATGCTTGGGAAAGCTTACAGTTTCTCATCCAGGTGATAACCACAATGGTGTAACATTAGGGTAAGTGAACCAGGTTGTAGTACAGGCCCCAGGTGACAGGGACAAACACATAACAAGAAGCTAACCCACATACACTACGTTGAACTAATATGTAAAGTTAACCTTTGTTAAGACACATTTAATTACATAACTGGACACCAGGAGCCAAGATACAGGGCACAGGTGTTTTATACTCTGGCCATGATGAGGAAGTTGGTTAGGGGAGGAATCAGAACTGAGGCTGTGTTAACTAATACTAGTCACTACATAAATGTGGAGCTGCACAGCAATCCCAATAACAGGATTTAAAGGGTGTTTAAAATTGGAAAAAAGACACCACAATAACATTTTAAAAGTAGATAGATAGATAGATAGATAGATAGATAGATAGATAGATAGATAGATAGATAGATAGATAGATAGATAGATAGATAGATAGATAGATTACCACAAAAAGACAACAAAAGGTTTCGGGTAGATGACAGAAAAAACAATTTGTTCTGATCACATAAGTGAAGCAAAATCTGTGGAGCAGTGTGGGGAAATCTAATTACAGTCTTTTAAAAATGGGCACATGCCCCCCAGTGCTATCAGTCCGGTTTACAGCAGTCCAAGTTGTGGAAGGAAGTCATGCATCGTGGAATCACATCACTCAGCCTGATACCAGGAGTAAAGGATGTGGTAAAAACCTACAGCTCGGCAACTGCGCCTTCAAAATAAACCACTATTCGACTGGCTTTGAATTAGATGAGACACAAATGTCTTTACATCTGTCTAATAATAAACCCCTATTAGAGTCGCTATGAATTAAGAGAGACAGAAAACCTTTTGGAGTTGTCTTATCTGGTGTAAAATACAAATCTGGCAAATCAAACACTGCGAATAAGGGAGCGACTGAAAGTAGCTTTTAGAAATGCAAAAATTGCATAAATCCCATTCATAATTTATCTAACTTTACCTAGCGTGTTAAACGCCTGTTTTGTGTGGCCGTTACAACAGTTACGTGTGCTTTAACTTGAAAGCAACTGCCGGAAGTTGAGTCTTCTGTTTGGGCTCGCTTGGCGCCGTCGTAAGAGTAGATGGAGGTGAAATTTCTCGCTGGAAATCGATCGACAGCGGACAGTTCAGTGTCACTCACACCGCGGAAGCATGTCACCATGTACGGTGTCTTTTTGACGGTGAAGCGGGATCGTTTCCATGATGGCGACCGCAGTACGGGCCAGTGTGAAAACTTGAGGAGAAAAGTTTGAGCACGGAACAGGAGTCTTTTTCTGAGACTTTCTCTGTTGTTACTGGCGTGATAAAAAAACAAAACAACAAAAAACTAACATGGCATACTCAACTTTCGTTTCGTTTGTGGCATTTGCTTTGAGTTTGTACTTCGGAGTGTCCTATTGTTACTTTTCCATACCGCTGAAAATATACCCAGGGAAGTACAACGTCTCATCGGATGTGAATTTGACGTCTCTTCGGAGAGTAGCGTTAAAGTCTGATGGAAGCGGTCTCTCTCTGGCCTCTGATCCCACCGGTACCGTGAACTTTCTGGACATGGTGAATAATTTGCAAGGAGACTCTGGGAGAGGCTACTACATAGAAATGTCAATCGGTACTCCTGGTCAAAAGGTAATGTAGCTCCTGAGCTGCTGTCTGTTTTAACTCTTTTTTACGTTTCTCATTTAGACTTAAACGCACCACTTGTGTCAGCTTTCCACTTTAATCACTGTATTTGCGCTGTGTTGTGTGTTTTTGTGTTTATTTGTTTTTTCCTGGATGCATTTGTAGTGTGTTTACTGTGTATGTGTGAATAGGGGCTGGTCCATCCACCATGTGATCCAGTGGTCAGAAGGTGGGCTGGGTGTGTTTGTTTTGACTCAGGGCCATGGATACCCATCTATACAGCACTGTGTATTTAAATATGCTTTTAAATGTCTGTGTAGGTCATCTTGAACGTTTGAAAAAATAAGGCAACAGACTAGATCTCTATTACCCAAGAGGCTCCTTCATTTCTTAAAAAAAAAGAAAAGAAAGAAAGAAAGAAGTCAGGTATTTAATCCCCAGTGGAGGGTTGCCCCCTTTGGAAGTGGTCCTCAGGGTCCCTGATCCACTTGGTCATGCGAGTCGTCACATGAGCCAAGGTGGGAAGGGTGAAACTACTGTGAGACTTCACCCCACCACATCTTGTGACCTGTTGAGGTCACCTGATGCAAGGTGTGAGTGGAGATGAAGCCTTCATCGTAGGTGGATGATAGCTGGTGTCGTAAGCCACCACCAATGTTCAATCACTGACTCCTTTAACAGCCATATTTTTTTTTTCAAGCTATTAAGTCTATACTTCAAAATATGAGGTTTAAATTTACCCCTGCAGCAGAGGGTCATGGGAAGATAAGTATGTCTAGTACATTCTTACATTTAGGCTCGCCTGGGACCACAGAGGAAGGATAATATAGCTGTGAGGGTGCTTCAGCCTTATTATAGCCTAGGGGTCTGTAGACTAAACCCCCACCACCAACACCAACACTCTTTCTCTGGCTCACATGCACTCACATGATGCTGCCTGCGAGGACCAGTGTTTCTTAGCAGACAGCTGACAGGGATTACCAGGATCCCAGGCAGCAGAGAGCACCCCGAGAGTTGTACAAAATAGCACTTGCTCTACAGCAGGGATATTCGTTGGCTGCTATTCTTTTGGTTGCAGAACTTGGAAATGCGTACGTGTAATTTATTAGAACGTCATTTTTATACTGCTTGTTATGTAAAGCGCCTAACAAGATCATATTAATAATTGAGGAGGACTAAATCTGGGTGAGCTGGAGCTCCCGTCACTATTAAAAATACATGAGGCTTTAAGGGTGGCAGCGATTTGCCTTTGTGTTGTAAAGTAGTTGTCTTTGAATTGGAGCTTAAAGCAAAGGTGAATTATCTCATTAGTAAGTTGACCTGTTGCCCCGGGGCATCTCGAGTTAAACAGATCAGAGCTTTTAAGACTCTTGGGCAGCACATCTCAGTTTCTCAGGCTCACAGAGGCTTATCTGCGCTACCTGCCATGTCGCTGAGGATAACATTGCAGCACTTGCCAGAGTACACTTCCCACACTTCCTTATTATCAAGTCACAGCGTTGTATGCTTAATGACTTTTGTCCTAATAGAAAAGAACACTTTATAGTGTTCCCCAAAGAAGAAAATTCCCCTTTACCCTTATTACTTATCATTATTCAACAGGTAAATGTATAACAACAGATTATCAATCATAAAAGTCAGTCAGTTAAGCAAATGTCATCAATGCATTAGCACTGGAACTAAGATTACTATTCAGTTATATTCAGCATATTGGTATTTTAAACATGTTTCTCTATTGGGAGGAGTATGTATGTGTCAGTGGTGGCTCACCTTTACAAAACATTAAATCAGAAAGGGCGCAGTCTTTATGGTGTCTTTTTATTACAGCTGTGTGTTTCCTACTTTGTCAGGAAACTTTCTGTGCAGAGAACATTCACAGAAAGTTAATGACATGTTTAGGGGTTTGGCTATTGCCATTTAGTTTTTTGTTTCTTTGTTTTTTGTTGAATTGTTCACATTTGTGTGAGATTATGGAGTGTTTTTTTTAAGGCTAGCTCGCTTAATCGCAGAATGGATCCATGTTGCTGCATCAAGCATTAAAACCACCTGAAAGCTGAACTTGATACAGATACCTGCTAAACAGCCATTTTTATTATTTGTTCGCGTTTAAAGTCGTTCTTCACAATTTCCAGGATGTTAATATTACGGATGTATGAACATAATTGTAGGCTCAGACTTCTTTAATTGGTTTATGATGCACAGTAAAGATAGAGGAAGCTTCACCTCTTGATCTTCTAGTCTTTTAGTGAAACCTTGCCAGCAGAGAGCCATCTGCTTTGGTTCAGATTGTTTATGCGGTGGCAAAATGTCGTGTAACTCGATACTATTGAGTTATACTCTCAATATTATTCTAACTAGATGATGATGTGATTACAGGGCCGCGGTGTTCAATGAGGCACTATTCAAATCAGCCACTAATTGCGGCGTCTGTTAGCATGTGGCACACACAGGCTGAGTGTTGGCTGGAGAGCCTCACATCTGCTAATTGGTACAAACAGGTAGCAGATGCACGCTGCCTCCATGGAGCTACCGCCAATTAGACAGCGAACGCTCAACTGCAGACTGCCTCAGCAGGGGAAGAGACTTGCCTGAAGCTCTGAAGCTTGACAAAGGGAGGATAGTGTGACTAGTAAAAAGATAGGTGGTGTGGGGATAAGGAGCTGCCCTTGCTTTCCCTTCTCGCTATTCTCCTTCACCACAGGATATCAGAATTTTCCAGTCAGGCCTGTTTGACTGGTTCAGGCCTTGTGTGAGTGGCCTGCTGCCATCTGCTAAGGTGGCAGAGGAGTTTTGGATGGCACAGTGACAGTGGTGGGACAGGAGCCAGCGCAATGAGGAGGAACTGATAAGCCCGGCTCAACAGGGGTTTCCCATGGCTGAGTGAACCAGTCGATAACATGTGGTTGATAATTACAGACCTGCTTTCATAAAGGCCAAATGAACCTGAGCATGCCGGTGGGATGTCGGCTACAAGGAAATGAGTAAGAAAGTTTGCGCTCATAAGCAAACAGTGTAGCGTAATGGTCAACAATGGTCAACAAGCGTTTATCTGAAATGTAATTTAAGTAAACTATTGCCCGCTGTTGTGGTGCGCCTTAATGTAAAGGCAAACGCAACGAGGCGACAGTCGATCAGTTGTTGAAACCGCTGTTTACATTTGAACATGTCTAATGAGCTGCTCAGTTTTCATAGATTGCCATGAGTCTTTGTTGCTGATTCATCAGGTGGCGTCGGGGCATTAGGTTTATGACCCCCGCCTCGGTGGCGAATGCTTGCCAGCGAGTGTTAACATGGCCACAGCTGAAACATGAAGGTGACAGAAGTCTGCTGTTTATTTGTTCCTGTTCATTGACTCGATGCCTGGAAGACAACTTGATCTCAAGTGCTGTTAACTCGTCCCCACTGTTCACATGACACATACCAAACAACTGGTTAGGTCATATAGTCATGAAAGCAGCTTGAGGCTGTCGTGTTTGACTCTCAGATCACACATTCAGTGAACACTTGCGTCCGAGGTGCATTGTTAATGACGAAGACCTTTCACACCAGTTTGTCCAACACTAGAACTGAACCAAAAGTAGTGCCGTTGCAACTTCATGTGTATCATTTCCTCTCGTGTGTGCTGCTAAAATAATGTTTACAGACGTTATTAAAAATGTGTAATTAATTTTAGCTGCAACCAAGCTGCGTTTTCTTCCTCCAGAGAAAATGTCCATTTACGGTTCTATATGAATCTTTCAGATGGGCACGAAACGCCCCTAAAAGAGATATAACCTTCTTTATGTTCGGCTATTTTTATGGCCCATTTCCCTTTCATTGTTTCCTTGAGAACTGTCGTGTAATTTACCTTTTGTGTTTTCATGCTGTGGGGAAATTTCTCACATCTATCTTTCTCCCTTCTCCTCTAATCATATCTGCAAACAAACTTTAATGTCTTTTTAAAGCTTAAAGGCTTGTGAATGCATCCCACTGTGCTTAGCTGTCATTCTTTTCTTTTTTTTCTTTTTTACCATGTGATTCTGGGGCCATGTAAGTGGGGGGAGGGGGGGTAACAGATAGCTGGAGTGATTGTTAAAACAAACTGTGCCTTCTGTTTTCCAGCTGAACATCCTGGTGGATACGGGTAGCAGTAACTTTGCCGTGGCTGCAGCTCCACACCAATTTATTACTCATTACTTCAACACTGCACTGTGAGTGGCTGGAATACTGCCTGCTTGCATTTTGTAATAACTGTAGTATAACATAGTAAATACATTCAGTTTTTGTTATATATAGCTTTGTAACTGTTTACATATTCTGTTTTCTTTTCTCCTGCTTTTAGTTCCAGTACCTACCGTTCAACCGGTCGCACTGTAGCTGTAAGGTACACCCAAGGCAACTGGGAAGGTGAGCTGGGAATGGACAGCGTCTCTATTCCCAGAGGCCCAAACGGGACCATCAACATCAACATCGCCGCCATCCTGTCTTCTGATGGCTTCTTCCTCCCTGGGATCAACTGGCAAGGCATCCTGGGATTGGCCTATCCTGTGCTGGCACGGGTACGGGAGACACTCATTTACAAGTTTGCGTAAAGTTATTAAGCAAAGTCATTGATTTCTGCCCAGTGTGACATTAACTAGTAAGAAGCTGTTTTACACTCTAATGAAAACAAAGACGACACAGACGTTTTGGCGCACTCATATGTGAATTGTGAAAAAAATGGGGATTTGATTTATTTCATTTGTGTTCTGTTCAACCGTTTTCTTACACTTGTCCAATTCAGGGTTGTGGGGGCCTGGAGCCACTGTCATAGGGTGAAAGGCGTGGTATACTAGACAGATTGCCAGTCTATCACAGGATTAACAGAGAGACACATTCAGGTCTACAGCCATATAAAAATCGCCAGCTAACCTAACATGTATATCTTTGGACAGTGGGGAAAACAAAACAAAGTACCAGCTGGTGGATTTGAACCCAGGACCTTCTTGCTGTGAGGCAACAGTGCTACCAAAAGCACCACCGAAGTGACTATAAAAGCATTGATTACTAAAATAACATAAACTAATTATATTGAGTGAATCCTCAGAGCTTGTCCGGACAGGCAACGTCATTCTCACTTACATGCCTCCCACTCCTCACATCACATATCAAACACCCTTCCAATTTAGCAGTCTACTTAAGCTGCAAATCCTCTGACTGCTGCCCTGAGTCACTGCTGTTTTAACCCCTGGAACAGCCCCAGCATCCACCTGTGTTCTCCGTGGGATATTTGCTCCTTACTCGTCAATTTCTTGGTGTGTCATATTTGCAGAATGTCATTTTTGGAGCACAAACACCATACTCTGGTTGAATTCTGTTTCTGTATGAATCGTTGCAAAATGATTTGGCTAATTAAAGTGCTGTTTTCCATGTATGTGGAATTAAACACAAACCTAAGGATGAGAGCAGAAGGAGGAAGCAAAACCTGAGAAAATGTGAACATGCAGGTTTCACAATGTGACAGCATTGCATGGCTTCCTGCTCGCCTCCATTTCTGTTAAACCACTGAATAACTTTGCGGTCTAATCTTATCTGAATGTCATCATCCACTTTTCACATGAAAGAAGAAAACTTGTTTGTGATATAATTACAGGAGTGTGTGTTTTTCTTATAAAATGATGGGGTGAGGTTATGTTGTTGCTGTATTTTGTCATCTCTTACTTCCATCTCCCCTTATACCATAGATGTGAATTAATCAGTTTTCTTTTTTCAAAAGAAGAGCTAAATCAAGGTGCTTTACCCAGTGTCAGCTTTTTTTAACAGATTAATCTCGTCTTAATGGAGCGTTAAAGACGTCAGCGCAAACTGCACAATACGTACCTTCATTCTGCGCTGACTGCAACAACCTTTGGAATCAAATGTCAGTGATTGTGGAGCCGATACGCTTACACTGACCACTTTGTGCTATTGGCGACTCCTGAGTGCTGAGGTTGAACTTTCTTCCAGGCTGTTTGTCATGCATGACATGGTGACACTGTGGAGGAAAACAGGAGTGAACATATCACAGTCCAAACTGATGATACACCGCTGTCACATAAAAACACATTTCAGCATTTCCATTCAATAGAGCTGATGTTTGAGGTGATTGATTTTCTACGATGTTGTGTGTGAAGCTTTTACAATCTATGTAGTTACACAAGCTAAAGGTATGAAACGCAAGTGTAAAGGTTTCACTCGATCAACATTATTTAACACCGTCTCGTGTGTCTCCACCAGCCTGACTCGTCCGTGGAGCCCTTCTTCAACTCCGTGGTGAGACAGCTGGGAATTCCTGACGTCTTTTCCCTCCAGATGTGTGGTGCTGGACTGTCAGCCGGCAGCGAAACAGACACTACGGGCGGCAGTCTTGTGAGTAGTCAGAAGTAACACCCCAAGCAGGAGTTTGATTAGATAAAAACATTGGTTTTAAACAGTCTTTATATTTTGGATCTCTGTCTGAGATTTTGATAGCTTGTGTGTGTGACCAGCACCTTTTTATAAACGTCATAGCTGATGTCCTTCATGTCACTGTGTTTCCACATTGGAAGGCCTTTCTACTTTGACTGGAGCTAATTAAGCTAAGATAGCATCCTGCTGAGAGCAAGTCTGTCGCCGTAATACTTTCGACCTTGGTGCCTCGCTCACCGCATCTCCATCATGTGACCCGCTGGTGCAGACAGATGGATAAGATGGCAGGGTATGTCAGAATTAGATCACTAAGTATCGGTATTTATCTGTCTTAAGAATCCTATTCCTATCAGGCTCTAATTTTAAGTTTAGTTAGATACTGAAGTGGTGAAGCTAAACAGATATGTAAACTGCAACTTAGCTGATTTACTGAGGCAAAAAAAATAAAAGGCAGTAATTCTGGTTATCTTCTTCTCTTAGATAATGGGTGGGGCTGAACCAAGTCTGTATCGAGGCTCAGTGTGGTACACCCCTATAATAGAAGAGTGGTACTACCAGGTGGAGGTGTTGAAGCTGGAGGTGGGAGACCAGAATCTGAATCTGGACTGCAGAGAGGTAAAACTTCACGGTCTGAATCGCTTCTCTCACTGTCTGATCCTAACTCCACACTGCACTATTTCAAAGTGAACTGTAACTTTGACTTGGAAGTTGACTCACAGCACTTGATTAACTTGCTGTGTCAAGGTTAAAACACTGAAATGTAAGAGAAGCTGAGTAGGAGTGCTGCAGAGCAGTGTAATCCAGTTTGTCTGCTTGTGAAAGAACTTCCTCATTTTATATTCTTTTGTTTGCTCAAGGTCTTCCATAGGAGTCCGTTGCAGCGAGAACAAACCCTACCGCACGTCACTCTTTCTCTCTTTCTTTCAGTATAACATGGATAAAGCTATAGTCGACAGTGGGACGACTCTGCTGCGACTTCCTGTCAACGTCTTCAATGCATTGGTAGAAGCCATCATACGCAGCTCTCTGGTATGCTGCCTCCGCTCCACAGACAATGATGAAACATGTTGTCAGAGCAAAGATATGCAGGGGAGAATAGCACACACTCACTGTTCAAGGACGTAGTAGCTTTAAGTGGAGGGATCGAGGGTTTTTTTTTCCTGTTATAAAAATATATATGTGTGTGTGTGCGCGCGCGCTCCATGCCTTTGTTTATTTACCATTAGGCTTTGCTCATTTCTCACCTTTTTGGAACTGCACACAAACAGTTCCCAAGGTTAATTTGAACTTGGAGGCAACATTTTCAATTAAAGCAGCCACATCCTTGCAGATGAATACAAAGTAGGAAAATGAAAGCAGAACATCAAAACTTGTTTTGGTGCTATGTTGACCTTCTTTTTCTGTCTTTATCCTTTTTATCCTTCGCACTGTCTCTTTTCTGTCTCTGTCAATTTCTTACTGTGACTGTCTTATTTTCTTTTTCTCTTTCCTCCTGTGTTTTTTTTTTTTTGTTTTTGTTTTTAATTCAGATCGAGGAGTTTTCTTCAGGGTTCTGGGAAGGCACCAAGTTAGCATGTTGGATGAAGGGAGAGAACCCCTGGAGGTTTTTCCCTAAGCTGTCCATCTACCTGAGGGCCACGAACACCAGCGAGTCGTTCCGCGTCACCATTCTGCCTCAGGTGCCAGGCACATATATAATCTTATAATCATTCCTTCTCTAGAGCTTCCATCAAACAAAGACAAACTCATCTCATCCTCATTTCTTGTCATCTCACAGCTTTACATCCAGCCAATCACGGACGTTGACGGCACGCTGGACTGCTTCCGTTTCGGGGTGTCGTCGTCAACAAATGGCATGGTGATCGGCGCCACTGTTATGGAAGGCTTCTATGTAGTGTTTGATCGCACTCAGCGGAGACTGGGCTTCGCATTCAGCAGCTGTGCAGGTCAGGGTTCATACTGGTGCCACTTACTGCAGTTACATGTCTGTAAATATTTCGCTTTTTATGAGAAACTACAGCAGAAATCCTAAAGTACAGAGTAAACCAGACATCAGCTAATGATAACTTACTGACAGGCAAAGTCCTAAAGTCAGCCACTTTCAGGCTCCCTGACCAAGAGCTCAACACAGTGTCCTGTTCACTGAGATCTAAACGTCAAAGGTTAAGCCTTCAGTGGCACTTCCTCATAGTTCTGTGGAAAAATGAACTTTGGCCAAGCCTCCCTCCCTAATACTAAAGTACAAAGTTCATTTTTGTTGTGTACTGAGCAAACACTTTTGTAGGCTTAAGGTTGGAGGCTTGTGACAGCATTTAATGTCTAAGCAGGGCAGGTAAAATAAATAAGAAAGTTAAATGCCATTGTTTAAAAAAAAATGATGCCTGAGCCCGTCATCGAAGACTACGAGCAGCAGTGTGCTTGATTAAAAAGCTGGGATAAAGTCTGGAGCCTGGCTGTTTAATGCTCTGTATGTGAGAACAAGAATTTCAAGACATCCTGAAGCCAATGTAAAGATTATAAAATAGGAGTGACGTGAGCTCGCTTGCTGCAATGTGTTAATGGTCTGTGTCATTTGGAGGCATGAAAGAGATAATTTATCTAAGCAGGTAAACAAGGCAATAATTGTGCATGAATAATTTCTTCCAGTTCCACCAAATTCAATTTAATTTTATTTTTATGGGCTAAATCACAACAACAGGAACCCTCAAAACGTTTTATATTGTAAGGTAAAGACTACAATAATACACCGAAAATCTCAGCAATCAGATGACCCCATTTGAGCAAGCTCTTGGTGACAGTGGCAAGGAAAAACTCCCCTTTAACAGGAAGTAAATGTCAAGCAGAACCAGGAGGGCAGCCATCGGCCATGACCGGTCGGCCAAAGAGACCATATTTAGCAATTTCTAAATGTTCCTTAAACGAGGAAAAACAGGAATGAAAAATAGATTTTGCACACTTTTAAAAGCAACAGTTGTTCAGTTAAATGTTTAAATGTTTAAAACGTTCATTTGCTCATTGTCAAGATAGCCTCAGCTAGCTCTCAGTCCAGCAAAAGTTCTCTTCACCTGTCTTTCCAGCTTTTCTCAAACATTAGCTCACAGTCACAGGTTAACTCTTTTTATTTGGCACTTGTTAAATTTGTATTGAATGAGGGCGTATGAGTGATGCTAACTTAATGCTGCTTTTTTGGTTTTATGAGATCATGTTATAAGACCTCTCTCATACGTCACTGCAGTGAGCGATGGGGTGGCTCTGTCAGAGATCGAGGGACCCTTCTCTGCAGCGGACGTGGCGGCCGACTGCTCTGGCGGCCCACTGAAGGAGCCTCTTGTGTGGATGATATCTTACGCCCTGATGGCAGTCTGCGCGTTGGCCCTCCTCATCCTGCTGCTCATGCTCATCCTGCCCTGCAGATGCGGAAACCGGAACGGTGAGATCACGGACGAGTCCTCGCTGGTACGACACCGCATCAAATGACTGAGAGGGCAAAGTAGAGCAAACCCGGGGAAGGGACAGTCGGACAGTGAGCAGAGCGCCTCCACGAGAGGCTGCACCGACCAATGACACTTGACTTAGGATTTTTAGACTGGACTCATCAGCTTGGCCCACAGAGGCAGTCGCACAGACAGATCAACTGCCTCTGAAAGGGAAAAATCCCCAGAACAATTCTTTAAAAAAACAGCTGTTGGTGGTGAATTTGTATTTTCTTGTTGGTTTTTTTGTGGTCGTTGCCTTAATCCACCTACAGAGGCTGGTGGAGGCACTCAAATCATAACTGGGCTTGTTCTAATTAAAACTGCTAAAGGTATTCTGAGAAATCTAGAACTTCAATAACACTAGAAGATTAAAATTAAAATTTTTAAAGCAGTTAATAAGTATACACACACTAACCATCACAGCAGAAATCAAAGAACAGCTCAGCAGTGCAGACAATCACAGCACATCCAGAAGGAAGGATAATAACACTGATATCATCTCCATGCAAAAGGTGTTTTCTAGGTTTCTAAGCCTTATAAACCAAAAGTGCCTTTGTTTTTGGTTTTTGTTTGTTTGTTTGTTTTTTTTGGGGGGGGGGGGTTCAATCTAATGCCAACAACGGGATCTATTTCTTGGATCTATTTTGAAGTTTTCCACTCGTCTGTGGAGTCAAATGATTACCCAGAGATATTACATAAAAAATAAACTAATTAAAGTAAAGCTGCTCACTGGTAATAGGAAGAATATGAAAAGTTAGACTTGTGTTTACAGCGCCTGTAGTGCCTTTGTGGTCTCGGCTCTCTGCTAGAACAGTATCAGCAGTTTGGGACTTACTCTGCTGAATTGCACTTCCAAAGTCGATCAAAGTGTTATATAAAACGAAAGATCAATATTTCTCCTTCTGTAATGTAGTTTATTATTTTAATGTAGCTATACCCATTCTGTATACCCTCAGCTTTATATTTAAGTCTCTTTGAATGTGATTGTATCATCATCATCATCATCATCATCATTATTATTATTATTATTATTATTATTATTGTAATTATAATTATTCCAGATCTTTGCTTTCTGAGACTAGAATTCAAAGGGTGTTTATACTGCACATTTTATACAAATCATATACAGAAACACTTCAGCATTGATTTCCTTTGTTACTTGTGAGCTTCAGTTAACGTTCTAGCAAAGCAGACATTCCTGTTAGCAGTAAAAAAGAGATAAAGAATCAACTTATTGAATGTCATTTTGCAGTCTGTTCGCACCAGTGAAATAAGGTCCAAACACAGTCCACAGAAGATGCTGCGCCACAGTTCAGCCTCATTCAGCTTCCTGTAATCTGACCCAAGCTGCACTAACATGTCGGAAAAAATGTCAATTTGTGAGACTGTTTCACTGAAAGCACACTTGAATCTAAAACTGCTCGCTTATTTATGAGTGTATTTTTTCTGTGCCAAAAATTGTAAACTGTGTTGTAAATAAAACAACTTGTGACAAATCAAAGACAATCGTTTTTAAATCATTTTTATTTCTTTTTGGATGAGAAATACAACAAAATAAAACGTACTTAAATGTAGCTTATAATAGATAAAGTAATTTCAAAAAGTAACAAATTATGAAAAAGAAAATGGCAATAATTCAATGTAAGTTTTTCTCTGTATACGTGTCAGGTTGATACCTCTGTAAACAGAAGTACAATTCATCTGGTTGTGTTTGAACATTATCTGCATGTAAGTTGCTAATAGCAAATATTTTTATGCTAACACAAAAGGTCAAGATGAATATAATTACTTCATAATCATCACAATATTAGAGCTGTAACAGTTATTATCTTGATTAATGGTTAAATGTCTCTCAGTGTAGCCTTGAGCCGCTCTTCATTTCTGCTTAATTTGCCAAAACACGTGTAAACATAAGTAGAAATACAGTAGATAAGGCAAAAACAGAGTTTGTACAATTCTAACAAGCTTGAAAGATGATGTATGTCACCACCTTTACCCGGTTTTAACACCGAGTAAAGACTAGGTTTTTCTTGCTGCATAAAACCTTTAACAAAAGGCTGTACTATATTTTCTAAAAAGCTGTGATTGCCTACAGCTGTTTTTCCTTTATTTAAGAAAAAAATAAGAAGCAGTGTCATTGTGGTATTTTAAAAAGCTGTGTCATCAGACTCATGCTCTGGCTTCCTCAAAGTACCTTGCTCAATTCATGACACAAATGTTGAGAACTACGAGTCAAATGTTCAATACAGCTTAATGCTACTTGATGTCAGTGTTGCTAAGCATACGGCTGAAACGTACACTGATACAAATGATTGATTAGAACAACTTTTAGTTGCCACTATACGTGTCACGGTCCGGGGCAGCGGCCGTGTGAAGAGTGGAAAGGAGGACTCAGATGCAGCACTTACTCAGATGTGAAGGTGATTTATTGACAATACTGAACATAAAGTGGAGATGGCAAACAGAACTAAGGACGAACTAAACTGGGAGAAACTACACAAAGGGAGCGGCAAACCTGAACATGAAGGGAGAACAGCAGGGAGAGCACGCAGAGGATTACACCAGGTATGAACACAGAGGATGAACACAGACGACGCAACGAGGAGCAGAGGAAATCACACACTATAAGTACACAAAGAGACACTGGGAAATCACACACAGGTGGGGGAAACAGCTGGACCTGATTAACCTGACGAGACGGGAACACTAACACCAGGGACCAACAGAGGGAGCACAAACCCAGAACCCAGTGTCTAAAATCCCAAACACAAACCATCCCAAAACAGCCATGAATAATAATGAAAGTAATAACAATAAAGAACATAAACATAAAGTCACTGAGTCATGGTCGCAGGACCATGACAGTACCCCCCCCCTCAAGGGCTGGCCCCCGACAGCCACAGAAACACACCACCAGATCCGGGCGGGCGGCAGGGGGCCCAGGACGGAGGGACCGGGCCAAGACCAAAGACGGAGGCCCCAGAGTCCCAAACAAATGTTCACAAAAAAAAAAAACTCACAGGGGAGCAGAGTCCAAAACACAGTTCAGGTGGCCGGCCAGGGGCCCGATAACACAGGAGGCCAGGATGGGACAGTTCAGGAGGCCGGCCACAAAGAAGGCCGTGGAGGCGCACAAAAGGTTCAGGAAGCCGGCCGTGCGGAAGGCAACGGCGGCCACTCAGGCGAAGAGGGTCCGGCCGTGCGGAAGGCAACGGCGGCCGCTCAGGCGAAGAGGGTCCGGGGGCCGGCCGTGCGGAAGGCAACGGCGGCCGCTCAGGCGATGGCTGTCTGGGGGCCGGCCGTGCGGAAGGCAATGGCGGCCAGTCAGGCAACGGCGCCCGGCCAGTAGCCCGGCCAGCGGTCCAGAAAACGGCCGTTTAGCTCCAGACCCAAACGAGGCTGGGCCAGGCGAGGCTGAGGACACGGAAGCCGGGACCGCAGCAGGCGGAGATGATGATGCAGACACGAAGGCAGGACCAGAGGATGATGCAGACACGAAGGCTGGACCAGAGGATGATGCAGACACGAAGGCTGGACCAGACGAGGCTGATGAGGACGCTGAAGCTGAGGCTGGACCAGGCGAAGCTGATGAAGACGCTGAAGCGGAGGCTGGACCAGGCGCAGTGGGTGAAGATGAGGATGCTGTGGCCGAGGATGCGGGCACGAAGGCTGGACCAGGCGAAGCTGATGAAGACGCTGAAGCGGAGGCTGGACCAGGCGCAGTGGGTGAAGATGAGGATGCTGTGGCCGAGGATGCGGGCACGAAGGCTGGACCAGACGAGGATGGAGACACGAAGGCTGGACCAGGCGATGCTGAAGCAGAAGCCGAAGCTGGACCAGGCGTGGATGAAGCTGGAGATGAAACCGGACCAGGCGTGGATGAAGCTGGAGATGAAACCGGACCAGGCGTGGATGAAACCGGGCCAGGCGTGGATGAAACCGGGCCAGGCGATGAAGAAGCTGTAGCTGAAGCCGGGCCGGGCGAAGCTGACGCTGTAGCTGAAGCTGGGCCAGGTGAGGATGAAGCTGGACCAGAATCAGGCGAGGATGAAGCAGAGGATGAAGCCGGGCCAGGCGTGGATGAAACCAGGCCAGGCGATGAAGAAGCTGTAGCTGAAGCCGGGCCGGGCGAGGACGAAGCTGTAGCTGAAGCTGGGCCAGGCGAAGCTGACGCTGTAGCTGGGCCAGGTGAGGATGAAGCTGGACCAGAATCAGGCGAAGATGAAGCCGAGGATGAAGCCGGGCCAGGCGTGGACGAAGCCGGGCCAGGCGTGGACGAAGCCGGGCCAGGCGTGGACGAAACCGGGCCAGGCGATGAAGAAGCTGTAGCTGAAGCCGGGCCGGGCGAGGACGAAGCCATAGCTGAAGCTGAAGCTGGGCCAGGTGAGGATGAAGCTGGACCAGAACCAGCCTCCTGCTTCGCTAGCAGGCTGAGGCGTGGCAGTAGCAGGTGGTAGCGCTGCAGGTGATGGTACTGCAGGAGGCAACGCTGCAGCCACAGGTGGAGAAGCAGCCACAGGTGGAGAAGCAGCCTCCTGCTTCGCTAGCTGGGGGATCCTCGGGCCCCCCAGCCGACGTGGCAGTCAGTGTGGCATGAGGCTGGACGGGCTCCTCGGGCCCCCCAGCTAGCGAAGCAGGAGGCTGGACGGGCTCCTCGGGCCCCCCAAGCGAAAACAGCCGCAGAACCAGTGGGCACCGGGGCCCCCGGCACACATGAAACAAAACCAGTAGGCACATGGGCCTCTGGCACACATGAAACAAAACCAGTAGGCACGTGGGCCTCTGGCACACATGAAACAAAACCAGTAGGCACGTGGGCCTCTGGCACACATGAAACAAAACCAGTAGGCACGTGGGCCTCGGGCACACATGAAACAAAACCAGTAGGCACGTGGGCCTCGGGCACACATGAAACAAAACCAGTAGGCACGTGGGCCTCTGGCACATATGAAACAAAACCAGTAGGCACGTGGGCCTCCGGCACACATAAGGAGGGCTGCAGCTGCGCAGAGCACTGACCCTGCTCAGGCAGTGACAGCCCGGTGCAGTTCACAGCTGGCATCTTGGCCTCCAGGGGTCCAGAGTAAGCTGAGGGCAGTAACCCAGCCTCTGGGGAAGCCCCGGAGTGAGCAATAGTCTCTAATGTAGCCAGCTTTTGAGGAACAGGTCCGTAGTGAAACAGTTTGTCTCCCTGCTCAGAAACAGCGGTGGAAAAACAGTGTGAAAATTGTGGCTTAAGGGAGGCTAATGGTTGAGCTACAGACTGGGAAGCTTGTGGTTGGACACAGAACTGAGCCGGAGAATGGCAATAAAGTCCTGGCTCAGAAGGAGCGGCAGAGACACAGTCTGTCAGTTTTGCAGCGGGTTTGTACACGCCCACTTGGGAAGGATCCGTTACCACGAAGGTAGGTAAGCGATCCATACAGTCTCCCATCCCGCTCTGAATAGCCCCAGAAAACAAAGTCCCGGAAACTGGGGAAAGCAATGCATCCCACTGACTCACCGCATCGGGCTGCTCGAAAGTGAATGCAGACGGGGGGTGAAGTCCAAGGTCCAAAAGGAGAAACTCCCGCTCCCACGAACAGAGCGAGTCCAGCAGCCATGGGAGACCGGTCACCAGACGCTGTAGCCGCCTCTCTATAGCGCGCTGGGACGTGCCACCCGGGCTTTCCAGCCACAGGTCGATCAGCTCCTGTGTGGCATCAATGAGCGTCTCCCGTAGCTCCCTGGACGGATTAAGCGCTGCTGGGTCCATCTTGTGGTTGCGTCGTACTGTCACAGTCTGGGGCAGCGGTCGTGTGAAGAGTGGAAAGGAGGACTCAGATGCAGCACTTACTCAGATGTGAAGGTGATTTATTGACAATACTGAACATAAAGTGGAGATGGCAAACAGAACTAAGGACGAACTAAACTGGGAGAAACTACACAAAGGGAGCGGCAAACCTGAACATGAAGGGAGAACAGCAGGGAGAGCACGCAGGGGATTACACCAGGTATGAACACAGAGGATGAACACAGACGACGCAACGAGGAGCAGAGGAAATCACACACTATAAGTACACAAAGAGACACTGGGAAATCACACACAGGTGGGGGAAACAGCTGGACCTGATTAACCTGACGAGACAGGGGAACAGTAACACCAGGGACCAAAAGAGGGAGCACAAACCCAGAACCCAGTGTCTAAAATCCCAAACACAAACCATCCCAAAACAGCCATGAATAATAATGAAAGTAATAACAATAAAGAACATAAACATAAAGTCACTGAGTCATGGTCGCAGGACCATGACAGTACCCCCCCCTCAAGGGCTGGCCCCCGACAGCCACAGAAACACACCACCAGATCCGGGCGGGCGGCAGGGGGCCCAGGACGGAGGGACCGGGCCAAGACCAAACACGGAGGCCCCAGAGTCCCAAACAGACAATACGAGCTCATCATTTGCAGAGGGACCTGTTGCTAGTTTAGTCTCTCTGACTGTTTCTGAGAGTAAAGTACACAAGTTTCACGACTCAAGGTGTGCTTGGTCATTTTGATAGCTATTGAAATGGTTGTGGGGCGGAAAGTGGCTTTAAAGAGCCTTCGCGATTTTTGGTGATTAAAGTTCAGTCATTTAGTTGCTTTACTCCAGCCCATTCACTAGCTGAGACCACATCCTCATGTAGGTTTGGTATTTCTAGTAGATAATTGCAGATTGCACGAGCATGAATTGAGGCTGCTGTTTGGGGGAAGGCCTCAGAGGGGACTTCCGGGTTGGGCATATCCCGATGTGCTAATGAGAGGTGAATGAAGTGGAAAAAAAGAGGAAGTGTGGGGGGGTCGTTTATAGACGGAGAGCTGGGAGGGCTGTGAAATTCAGATAAATGAGCCAGTACACACCCAAGAACCCAGCCCCAGATACTGAGAACCACCAGCCACTGGCAGGGAGTGTGGCCGGGAAATAGGCCCCACACCTGGGGGAGCCTGACATGTTCTGAGAGAGAGAGGTGGAGTCTAAGACCTGACCTGAAACATAGATATTTACTGTGTAACCCTCCCCAAGACCTTCGGTGTCTACATGCAATTTAAAATTGAGAAGTGGGCACCGACACCAGAGGTGAGGATGAATGAACAGACTCTGGACGCTGTTCAGTGTGCCCACCCCGAAGGCCCTATATGTATGTGTCATGAGAATGAAAGTAATGAGAGAGTCTAAACTGTGGAGGAAAACTAAGGTACAGGCAGCCATGAGGGGGGAGAGAAGGAGGGCCTCCCTTGCACCTCAGTGACACACCTGCATCCCAAGCCCCTGCGTGTGTGGAGGGGGGAGGAGCCAGCTTCCTCGCTGACCACCAAGGGCAGGGAGGCGCAGGCCCATACAGCCCATGGCTGCAGCACCACCGACGCCCAGGGTGACCCATCCGACCACCCCACTCTTTTGTCTCTTTTAGCTAGGTGCTGTTTTTAAGCTTATATGATTCACAACTCAGTCTTCAGTGGCTTAACAAAATAAAAACATTGCTCTGAAAATGATCAAGTACAAGTAATGGAGTCTAAATGAGTGAAAAAGCAGCCAATGTCCAAAGAAAAACCTTTAAAAACCTTCAGAAGACCTGGAGAACTATTGATCAAGACCACTTTATAAAAAGTAGGAAAGACAAGAAAGTATGCTCACACTTTGGAAGCAAAATATGAAGAAATGAGGAGAGGATCAAGACTTTTGCACAGTACTTTGTTTGCATTTTTGTTCCTTCTTTACAAGAAAAAAAAAAGCTTTGTAATCCTCTGCGGATGATAAAGGCGAAGGATACCAAAGACAATGAAACATAATAATGTCAGGGCACGGATTAACCTTTTGGCTTGTCAAACACTCAAACAAATACGATTAATCACACACAACACTCATATTAATATCCTAACTTGGCATCAAGGCCCTGCTGTGATTCAGACATACGGTGTTTATCATTACATCCAGCCTCCAGGTAAAGCTGTACAACTCAGAGCACCAGATGGGTAAACCTTCTTATAACATCTGGTCCTCCAAAGAGATTAAATCAAAAGGTACATAAAGTGCATGAAATCACACAGAGCGAAGTTAAATTTGACTTTTAATCAAAGTCTAATCTTTCTTTATATTTTACACTTTGCCTGTTCATGAGTGCCATTACAAAATCTCAAAACGAATGAACCTTCATCTGACGGTGGATCCAGTCCGGGAAGTATGCGACGTTGCCGTAAACACCCGGTGCATCCTGCCCAGCGTGCTGTTCCCCCCAAATGCTGTCACCTATGAGCCACCATACTCCATCCATCAGGGACACCAGAGGGCCGCCGCCGTCAGCCTGAGACACAGTTCAGGAACAAACAAAGGGCAATACTAACTTACAGTGACTTTGAGAGGCTACATGAGGACTTTTGAGGACAGTTTTAGGTCTTTCATGGATTTCTGAGGTCAGTGAAAAAGCTCTAAATCATCCAAATAAAAGGGGATATAATAGTCAGCTGCCTCCTCTGGGCTCTAACTGTACATTCACTGCTGACTGTATAAGTGGATTGTTACCAGGCACAAAAACGAACAGTTTATTTAAAACGGTTGCTGCACACAGAACATAGTGCTGGACTTGTTTGAGAGTGCCGCAAAAGCAGTTACATAAGAGCATGAAAATGTTTTGGATTCTTTGATGAACAAAAACTGCTTTTATGCGACGGTCTGTTTGGACTGGCTGAACTGCAAACACTATTGGAGCGCATTGTTCTGAGTCTGCATTCAGAGACTCCATTCCCACTAAAACTGAAGCATTGTAACCTCGAGGTGGGTCACACTGTGGACCTCTGACACTCAAGGACACTACACAGCTAAACTGATTATCATATCCTGGGATATCCTGTTCGTGTAGGCGATGAAACTGTTGCACTCTGCAGCATCTATGAGAGCCTGAGCCTCCATCAAGTATGGAAAGACAGAGTCTGTCAAAAAAAACAAAACATAAATTAATATATAAAATAACGCTCACACACTCTCCTCTACGTTCAATCACTTGACAATGAGTGCAGGACTTATATGCCATCTAGTGGTAGTAGGCGGCAATGAGCACCAATACTGATTCACTAACTACAGCTGCCTCACCATTTGCTCTGTGACCAAATCGTGTTATCCAGCACTTGTGATGAGCAGTGACTTTCAGGCCCACGTTTGGGAGGCACAGGTCCGATGTTCCTGAAGCCTACCAAGGAGTAAACATCTCTGCTGTAACGTGTTTAACCCAGGACGAGCTGCTGCTGTTAACAATGGTGTCAATGTGTGCACTCTTACAGCCTCTCTGTACACAGACTGCCACTGTGTGAACAGCTTATTCACACAGAGGGTTATACTCAGCTGACAGCTTGCTAGTTTGCTAAATGTAACGCTTACTGAAGTAACAGTGCCAAATGCATCCACTGAGGTTGTGCATCTTCCAAAATGTCAACAGGTCTCAACAAAAGTTATTTAAAACTTCTATGGATGCACTTTTAACAAAAACGCCTTATCCTAAAATATATGGTGCCATGACTGGCTAACAATGCCTGGTTATTAAGACTTCTGGTTGAGATTAAGGAACTGGGGGGGAAAGACAACTGATTAAAACATGTTAATATGGGATTAACTTTGCTGAGTCCAGCTTAGATTTATGCAGTAAATCTGTGGCTGTAAATCTGTATAAGACAAGATAAGATATACTTTACTTATCCCAAAGTGGGAATGCAGCAACTCAAGATTAGAAACAGCCTAAAAGTAGAATGAATATAAACACAAGCACAATAACATAATATACAATCTGGCAAAACAGAGATATCAAGATAAAACTACTATAAAGAAGCTAAACAGACTCATTGGCCACTTTATTAGGTACACATTTCAGCTGCTTCTTAAAGCAAATATCTGAATCATGTGATGTATATGGGTCATATGACAGCAACCCAATGCATTTAGGCATGCAAACGTGACAGGGTGCTGAAGTTTGAACTGAATGGAGAATGGGGATTTAATAGGTGATTTAAGGGACTTTGCACACGAGAGTTAACTCATATTACTCGTTACAATCAAATTATGCAGAAGAGCATCTCTGAATGTGCAGCACATCGAACCTTGAAGCAGACGGGCTACAGCAGCAGAGGGTCACACGGTCAGCTATTGACAGGAAACTGAGGCTACAGTTTGCACCTGCTCAACAAAATCAGGCAGTAGAAATGTTGCATGGTCTGATGTGAGCCAACATTCAAATAGCAGGTTCAGATATTTTCCTTTAAACCAGGGGTATTAAACATGAGGCCCAGGGACCAGATTTGGTCCAGCATTGACCTCAATCCGGCCTGCTGGATGGCGTTGGGAAAAGGAGGACATAAATGTGGGAATTTTAACTGTATTTTCACAAGTTCTACAGCTTTAATAAAAAACAGTACACCAAAGTAATTAACTAATTGATTTCTGTAACTTTATACATTTATTCTTACAATTTAAACCCATGCTGACAGATTGTTTTAGTTTACTAAAGCAGCATTTCTTCACCATGTAAGAAAAACTGAGAAATAATGTTGAAATCACCCTTTTTTTTGTCCTATATTAGGGTCTCTCATTTATTAAATGTGTAGGTAAAATTTTTAAACTTACAGAAATCAGATAAGATGAAAGTGGGCTGTATGTGGGCCGCAATATAAAAGACTGGTTTCTTGAACATGGCAGTGAGTTCACTGAACTCAAATGATCTCCACAGTCACCACATCTCAGTCCATATTAAATAATAATTAATAACTTCAATTAACTAAAAGGTGATTAAAATAATGTAATGAAGGGGCTCATCATAAGCACCTGTTATGTCCAAAGGTTGGGAGAGCCTCATAAGAGCAATGTCATTTTTCAGGGTCTGGCTGTTGTAGCTCTCATGAGTTATAATGCGACGCACCGAGTAAGCAGGGTTAAACAGAGGGCCTAATGGGTCCACTATCCCAGCATACTGCCCAGTCTGCAGGACTGGTGGCCCTGCAAAGGTGGGGGGTGACCAGCAGAGATTTGATTAAAGCTGGATCAAACCACGGTTGCTGAAGGGTGGTGAAGGTGAAGGTGGAGGACTCACCAGGTCACACACTGAGCGGCGGTGACTATCCAGTAGGGGGAGACGATGGCTCCTCCACAGCGGTGAGAGCCGGCAACCTGGAGGCTGACTTGCCAGGGCACAGCCCCAAGGGAGGCCAGCTGTCCTGCAGAAGCCTTGCTGGAGTTCACCCTGCTTCCACAATCTGAAAAAGGAGGCTGCTGTTAGAGCATTCTACAGCTACAGGCTTTCAGAGAGACAAAACTCAACAACACACTGAAAAAAACCAGTGTGATTGCAAGGAAGAGCCTTCAGCTATCCTCAACTATGGAAACAACTCCCAGATTGGATTCAGGAGACAGACAACCTCCTGCTTAGGCTTGAAATGTTCTTTTTGATATGCTGGATGCACTCCACTACTACATTAAATCATTAGTAATTAGCAACTTTTGGTTCTCACTATACTTTGCCTGTCTTGTCTCTCTCTGCTCTCTTCTCTTTCGCCTTATCCCCAAACTGAGCCTTGTTCTGCCAGAGGTTTCTTCCTGCTAACAGTGAGTTCTTCGTTCCCACTGTCGCTCTCACTGAGGTTTGATATTGTAGAGACCCTACACCAGGGGTGTCAAACTCAAATACACAGTGGGCCAAAATTCAAAACTGGAACAAAGTCGCGGGCTAACATTTATATGAAAAAAAAACTTCCTCCAGATATAAGAATGAATCTTTTCTTATGGACTCAAACAGGTTTTGCTGAAAAACTGAATATGGAGCAAGCAAAGCTTAATACTAAACAATATATATATTAGCTGTGTAATACCAGCAGGCCAGCTCTAATAGTAATTTGGTATGGCTTCGCGGGCCAAATGTAATTAGGCTGCGGGCCAAATTTGGCCCGCGGGCCAGAGTTTGACACCTATGCCCTACGCTATTAGAAAGAAACCTCAGCTAACACACCGCTTTCTGTGATCCAGCACATGGTGACAGTGGGAAGGAAAAACTCCCTTTTAACAGGAATAAACCTTTATGTGCTTGTAATTCACTTGCCAGGTGAAAGGTTGGTGGTTTGTTTCCAGGGGGTTTACCTTATAATATAAAGCACCTTGAGGTAATTGTTGTTGTGATTTGGTTCATTTCTAAGAAAGTATAAAGACATACTAGTACAGTGCAATGTCAACACCATGTTGTTAGGACATGTACTTCTAAGGATTGGAGGAAAAAAGACATTTGGAATGAGATCAGGTTAATATCATATCAATATTAGCATTTTGACACAGGTTTATCATTACCAGCTCACTCACTGTAGGGCAAGTTGTTGCAGTATGGATGCCTGAGGGTTGAAGTTAGACTTCACTAGTAAGAATCCATCATTAGCATCAGCCCTTTGCTGGCCTGATTTAAAATACGTGCCCCTGTCAAAGCACAAATTGTAAAAAAAAAATTGAGCATCGCTTGAAAATCGTTCACAGAGCAGCTTTTGTTTCATCTCGGGCTGAACTAGCTGAGCATCTCACCTGATGTATCCGATGCTCTGGCAGCTCGCTCTGCCCTTCTCCTCGGTCCAGCCATGAGAACCAACAGATTTTCAGGCTTTACTCTGAGTCGAGTAGATCTGAAGCAGGAAACTGGAGCCGTGCAGCCTCACTGAGCACAAACAGCAAACACAAGCGATGACTTGGCATTTTGTCACAAGTGGAAAGTGGGTGAAGAGGCAGCCAGTTGAGAGTGAAGCACACAAAGGACTGGCAGTTAACAAGGAAAGATAAATGCTTCAGTCTACATATTATCTCATTATCTCATCATGAGGAATATGGATGATTCCAGAAAAAACAAACCTATAAAAGCATCAAACTGTTCCGTTGTATAAACTCTGACCTTGTTTTCAAAGATTGGAAATCCAGATGAACAGAGTTAACTTTCTGGGATTCTCTCACCTTCTTTTATTGAGCGTGCATCAAGATAACAACTAATGAGGCTACCTGGGAACAGGTCAGCAGCACCATTGGGTGTAAACAGAGCTTCACAACTCTGTGAAGAAGTATGGTTTTAGAGGATTTTGGGGGGGAATTTCCATTTTTTTGGAAATCCCAGAGAAACTTCATCTGCTGCCTAATAAACAGAATGGATGATTGCATGGGGCACTAGAGCACACAGTGTGGGTAATTTACACATATGTGAAGGTCTCATTAGGGCTTAATAATATATTCAGCTTTTAGGGCAGCATAACACTTCCATGGAGAAGATGTCTTTTCCAGAGATGTCCTTAGTTTTGTTCATTTCTGCAAGACAATGCAAGGTGCCAGTAGTCCAGATGAAAAATGGACCCACTTGCAGTCCAGACCTGTCCCCCTTTGCAAATATTTTGTGCGCTATGCAACAAAAGAGGCTCCGAAATGAAATCTTGTCAGTGCGAGAATGGGAAAGCATTAAACTTCCCCCCCAAAAAGTCCACATTTCATTTGTTGTTTTCCAAGTTTTTCTTTTTTGTAAACCAGGTTCTTATCAGTGTGTTTCATTCAGCTTTATTGAACAAATCTAAAGGTGGAGGACAGAGAAGCTTTTTCTTCCCACCATGAAGCTGCTTACCACAGTTAGCTTCGTCCTGCCCTGCGGGACAGTCTGTAACCCCATCACACCACTGGGACTCCCACTTGCGGTTCCCATCTCCACATTTAATCCCATGAATACAGGATGAAGAAACTGGAATTGAAGACAGGAACCAGAAAAAAAAAATCAGTCTTCCAATCTCACTAATGTTGACTCAGTTCACTAAATAAATCCTTCACTTACAGTAATAGGCAAGGAGGACTCCAGCCAGCAGCAGCAGCAGCAGCAGCAGCAAGGAGATGACAGCAGCAACAGTGAACTTGATGCACCTGTGTTTGAAATCTGACAGAAGAGCACTCACCGTGACTGGAAACCCACTCACACCCAGCTTCACGATTACATTTTATACACAGAACAGTTTCTAATGAGACTTTTTGTTACAAGCAGTGTCCAAATGACGTGCCTAGTATCTGTACAGTCGTGTAAAGTATTCAAACTGTATTAAAACACTCAAATACCTTTGTGCTTGGGGATGGAGGGACTGCTCTCAGGTGGAGGCTTCAGCGCCACATTGTGAACATACTGGGGTTGAACATCTGATTCGGCGAGCGCAGGAAGTTTCATCTTCTCATATTCACGGATGAAGTGAGGACAAGCGTCCAGATACTTTTGGCAGAGCAACAGTGTTTTTGTAAAGTTACAATACTTAAAATAAATTGAAAGCAGGTCTTCTTCTCAAGGCTGATTAAATGCAGATTAAAACTCACCGGATTGGTGGTCATTTTCTGTTTAATCATCTGTATTTTGAAAAAATTGAAATAAAATCCCCCTGTGATAACTCCAGCAGCAATCTTTCACTCAGATAATCTCATCCACATCACTGCCAGCACCTCCGGCATCTCCTCCCAGGCTCCGCTCTGCTCATTCTCACATGGATGCGATCAAATAAAGAGTTTGTATGAAAACTGTCACGCCTACACTTCACACAGCATCAGTTTGTTTCCCTCCTGAGCACACAGCAAAGACAATGACGAGTTGGCGAGTCTAAACATGACACAGGTGTTATCTGCTTAAGTGTCAGAGCAGTGAGTGAGTACTGTAACGCCGAGTGTGCAGTGGAAAGGTACTGAAAACATGATGTATAGGCAGGTAGACACAGCGTGTTTCAGTGATGCAGTGGCTGAGCGACAAGAAAATATGGAGAGGATATTTTAAAGTGAAAATGAAATGCATTAATCAGGCCAGCATGCTTTTGGATTGACTGCTTTTTTATTTATTTAATGATACAGTACTCATTTGACAAAGCAGCCTTATATTCAATGCACAGGAAAAGAACAAAAACATTTTACCTGATAATAAAGAACAGACATGAAATGACGCCTGGAGAAGGCTTTAAATGGTACTTCACATTCATACAGTCACTTAGCAACATTCACATTCATCTGGGTGAAACATAAAACATGCACAGCAAACATGTCAGCCTTCCAAACACACACACACACACACACACACACACACACACACACACACACACACACACACACACGTAGGAAAATATTTAGTATACACATCCAGAAATGCATACACTATTATATATTGTACATATATTTATTAGTTTCAGGTTGGCCATTCTTGTATTTTGCTCGTTTGTGTTGTTGTGTTTGCACATCTCTGTTGCTTGTGGGGCTCGCACACAAGAATTTCACTCGCATGTGCTGTGCCAGTGTGCCTGCACATGTGATGTGACAATAAAAGTGATTTGATTTGATTTGATGATCATTTCCATATTTGAAGATCACCTCTTCCCTAAAAAAAAGAAATCTACTGCCAAGGTTCTTCTCGTGGTGCGTTAGAGCCGAGGATGATGAAGACGCAGAAGCTAAAGCAATTTCTGAAACACGTTTAGAAGAATTTAAAAGTAATATATTTCCAATACTGGAGAAAAAAATCATCATCTGGCATTAGTGTCAGCGCACTCATTCACTGTAAAAAATCAAACTTGCTTACAGTCATTTCTTTCACAATTCAACAATAAAAGCTGAGTTGCCCCATAAACTCAAATACATTAAGGGTTTCAACTAATCCTTTAACGTTTTGGAGCAAAAGTTGGTCTCAGATGAACTTTATTGCTGGCAAAATGAATGAATTCAAGTTTTACATGAGTTGAAGCTGTTGGCGCCTTTCTGTGCCTGAGCACGCATGCGCATGTCATATTTTTGGATACTACGGGGTCTACAATGCACTTTTGCAAGGACTGAAAGCCACCTGGCCGTCTGCCTTAATGCGAACACGAGGCTTTTTACGCCAGGAGCTGGATGCAGCTAAGGTGTTCATCTCAACTTTCTGAAGGCAAGTACTGTTTCTTTTAATGTGGATTTATATGTGTTTACTACCTCATTTAAGATCCCCCTAGACTGTTTTACTCAATCGTGCTGCTTGAATGCCCTCGTGAGCAACTTTAATGTTTTCCATCATGAAATAGTTCTTTTATAGTTTTCGTATAAAAATCGCCATGTCACAAAATAATGTAAATCCGACAAGCATCCCTTCCAAACAGGCGCGCTCATGTCTGACAAGCCTCCACGACACCCCCTACGTGTATTTCATGTAGGGGGTGTTCGCCATACCACCGAACGAAAGAAACCCGACAAAATAAGCTAGCTCGCTCATGGCAAACCCCCCACCGCTTTTTAAAATAAATAAATAATTTCGGGGGCCCCCGCTGCCATGTTGTTTAATTTGTTCAAATCATATTTAGCCAAAAAAATGTGGTTTAGTTTCTGTGTGAACGGGGTGGTGGAGTCCTCCACCGAGAACACTCACGTTAACTTTATCGAGTGGGGGAAAAAAAGTTAGCTTGTTTATATTATGCTAACATAGCTGTGTCGCTAGCGGTCACGTAGCACATCATTATATACCAGCTAGCCCAACTTCAGTAACCCTACAAACGTCACTGCTGTTTAGTTTCCTGTCTTCATTTATGCTGGAAGTGATAACAGCTGTAGGGTTTAATTTGTTTCCAAAACCCCGCAGTCAGGACATGCTATATTGTATTTAGATAGAAGCTAGCGAGCTAACTCCCTGCTAACTTCTAACTCCGTTAAATGTCATAAATTTCGTTTTCATGGGTGCCTGGATGTTAAACTCAATTGTTACACCTGGTAGAACAGAACGCTGATCATTTTATTAAAGATGAAAGACTTTAGACAGTTTTTCAACTCTCAGTAATGCCATAGTGATCGTTTGACATGTGAACCTGCAGCGGAGTTTAGGTCCAGACACGGCTAGTGACGTCAGACTGAACAACCGGATTGAACGAGGAGGACCCAGAATCCAGCCCTGTGTGAAGCTGAAGAGGCTGAAAATTACAGGTTATCTGTGGAAGCCTGCATCAAGAAGGTGGTGACACTTGTCATTAAAAATGCCAGTTCACCTTCCTCTACGGAAAAAGTTGATGCCATCACCCAACGGCTGTTCATAAAACTCTGGCCTAGACTTAAAAAGATCAAAGTTGATAATGTGATATGGTTTATAGCTCCTTAATACAGAAATGGAAAGAGCCAGATGTCATACATATTCATGGTATTAGACCATGAATATGCAGATGATGTAATTGTAAAGGTTTTCAAGGAGCATGCCATCACTGTATTGGAAAGTGAACATTTCATCACAAGCTTCTTTCTTCATGCTGTATGGATCGCAGGCAGAAAATACTTGGTTACTGTTGTGTAAGTCCCTAAAAGTAGATTTTGTTTATCTGGACGCAGGATTTTCAGTTTCAATTTATTTAAGTAATTATAATAAAGGTCAATCAAATGGACCAATATGGCAAGGCCATGATGATCCACTTGGTAAAATAAATCCGTTTGGCATCTTTCTTGGCCTTAAGACAACAATTCTGATGGCTAAAGATCCAAACGGGACACAAGAAAAAAACAAAAACAAAACACGTGTTGTCTGACAACAGTATCAAAGATTTGCATATACATAAAAAAAACCTGAAAGATCTGGACCGGGCCATTTACAAAGAGCTACGTCAGAAAACATTCTGTAAAGAAAAACATTTACTGATGTTACTGAACAACGAGGACCCAGTGTTGAGAAAACTGACGGTCGATATCATTAAAAATCACCTGATCGACACTATGCAGAATCCAGCCCTGTGTGATGCTGAAGAGGCTGAAAATTACAGGTTATCTGTGGAAGCCTGTATCAAGAAGGTGGTGACACGTGTCAATAAAAATGCCAGTTCACCTTCCTCTACTGAAAAAGTTGATGCCATCACCCAACGGCTGTTCATAAAACTCTGGCCTAGACTTAAAAAGATCAAAGTTGATAATGTGATGTTCATCGGTGATTGTCAGGGTCCCTGAGCAGTTATGAATTATATTATTATTATTGTTATTGTATGTATATTTGGTGTTGCTGTCCTTCTCCCTGTTTGCGTGTGTGTGTGTGTGTGTGTGTGTGTGTGTATATGTGTTTCAGTGGGTGCCTTCAGGCCTGGTGGGTGTGGCCCTGCTGATGGTCTGGCCACACCCGAAGCCACACACTTGCTGCTGGTCAGGCCTCGTCGGGGGAGCTACTTGGGAGAGTCTTGGAGCTCCCACCGACGCGGGATCATTTCGTGAGTCTCCACCTTAGTCAACAAAAACATTGCACAGGCGTTTTACTCTGATTACACAAACTTCATGTAGGAGTAGGTCACAGATAAGAGGTACTAATTTGTAAATTTGACCTCTGACCTCACAGAGATCAAATGTGACAGGATATTTGTACTGTAATTTTCAGACCATAAGGCGCACTCAAAATCCTTTAATTTTCTCAAAAACTGACAGTGCGCCTTATAATCCGGTGCGCCTTATGTATGAAGTTTAGGTCCAGACACGGCTAGTGACGTCAGACTGAACAACCGGATTGGTGTTAGAATTTACCATGTCAGCCAATCAAAAAAATGATATGGCAACATGCGGCACTTGGTTGTTTAGGGAGAAGGTGCAGTTTTAGGAGTGACACCCGCGACGGAAAGCGGCGAGCAAAAGAAAGAGAGCGCAAGTTTTCATATGTGAGACATTAGTGATGTTTAGCGTTTTTGGAGGCTAGAGTTAGTGTGTAGTGTAGTCATTGTTTTGTATTGTGTCAGTTATACTGCTGAATGTCACATTTGCTCCAAAAAAGCCATCAAAAGCAGATTCTAGTGTAAACGCTGTTCCCACAGGGAAAACAGGACTGATACACCTCCTGTTGTCAGACCTGCAGGGTTTAGGCCTGTGCTGTTCTCTTCTGTCTTATACTGAACACAAACTTTTTTTTTCTTTTTTTTTTTTTTTTTTGGACCGGCACAAATAATTTGTGTGCCTTCTTATTTGCTGCAGAACACCTGATTGTTCTGTAAATAGATTTAGATGGTTATATAAAAAATGCCTGAGGCCTTGGCTGCATTTTTAGGTAAATAGTACCATATAACTTTGTTTGCAAAACTTGTGCATGAACCTGAAGTTCCCAAATTGATATAAAAAATTTTTTTTTTTAGCAACAACACTAAATGCGTTTTTAAAACAAAATGTTAGGTTTCAAGTTTAGGAGAAAAGTTGCTTCAACTAAGTTATCCATCAGAACCTAAAAATCTAAATGCAGTGGGTTGCCTTGAGTTTAAGTTTTCGCAACAATTTTTTATTTTTGTATTTATTAATTTTACAGTGTTGATGCTGTGCTCACACGGGCTACAAAGAAATCGCACTACAAACCTTCTAAAAAAAACTCCACAGGTATCTTTGAAGAAACACCTGTTGTCTGACAACACAATCAAAGATCTGCACATCAATGAAAAAAAATCTCGAAAGGGCCACCTAAACATAATATATAATGTTCTGACTGAGAGACGTTTTGAAAAAATTTAAACGTACAGCTCTGCTATCACTTCCAACATAAATGAAGACAGAAAACTAAACAGCAGTGACTTTTTTTTTTATTTTTTAGGGTTACTGAGGTTGGACTAGCTGGTACATAATGATGTACTACGAGATCACTAGCGATACAGCTATGTTAGCATAACATAAACACAGTGAAGCTGGAGGATGAAAGCTAACCTTTTTCCATTCGATAAAATTTATGTGAGGGTTCCCAAAGGTTAGGGACGAATTCAATCGCATGGCAGGATGCTGTTGCAGATTAAACAGCGCCTCTTCACAGCTCTGTGGGCACAAAATAGAAGTACTACAAGGACATAGGGAAAAGGGACAAAGAGGGGAGGGATATAAAATATTCCAAATGTTTCTTGAATTGTTAGCACAGTGTATATGTGTATGTATCTATCCATCGATTCACTTACGCCAGGGGTGGGCAAATCCAGGCCCCGAGGGCCGGTGTCCTGCAGGTTTTAGATCTCGCCTTGGGTCAACACACCTGAATCGCATGATTAGTTCGTTACCAGGCCTCTGGAGAACTTCAGGACATTTTCAGGAGCTAATTTAGCCATTTATATCAGCTGTGTTGGTTCAAGGACACATCTAAAACCTGCAGGGACACCGGCCCTCGAGGCCTGGAGTTGCCCACCCCTAACTTCCGCTTTTCCTTTTCAGGGTCGCAGGGGGTGCTGGAGCCTATGGCAGCTATCTCAGGGCGAGAGGCAGGGTACGCCCTGGACAGGTCGCTAGTCTGTCACAGGGCTAAACATTCGTACTCACATTCACTCATACCTATGGGCAATTTAGATTTTTCCAAAAACAATGGGCAATTAAGATTTTTCACGTGCCTCCAAAGACGCAAAGGTGTCGCCATCTGACATGATTCAGCAGCGCCTCTTCACAGCTCTGTGGTCACAAGTTGAGCAAAAGCCTCTCAAAATCACACACAGGGGGATTAAAAAACTTGAAAAGGTGATTTTTAAAGACATCAAAGCGGCTGGACATTAGCCCTGATCTCGTGATCATTGCGCTAGCCGTAGGTCAGCCGTACCTAGAGGTGATCATTTCCATATTTGAAGATCACCACTTCCGTAAAAACCTGCTGGCAAGGTTCTTCTCGTGGTGCGTTAGAGCCGAGGATGACGAGGACAAAGAAACTAAAGCCATGTCTGAAACACGTTTAGAAGAATTTAAAAGTAATATATTTCCAATAGTGGAGAAAAAAATCATCATCTGGCATTAGTGTCAGCGATTATGATGATGATGAAGAGGAACATGTGAGCGCACTCATTGATGCTGTGCTCACACGTGTTGAAAATAATTCGCACTACAGACCTTCTAAAAAAAACTCCACAGGTACCTGTTAAAACACGTGTTGTAATTATAATAAAGGTCAATCAAATGGACCAATATGGCAAGGCCATGATGATCCACTTGGTAAAATAAATCCGCTTGGCATCTTTCTTGGCCTTAAGACAACAATTCTTATGGCTAAAGATCCAAACGGGACACACAAAAAAACACATGTTGTCTGACAACAGGATCAAAGATCTGCATATACATGTATATAAACTGAAAGATCTCGACCGGGCCATTTACCAAGAGCTACGTCAGAAAACATTCTGTTAAGAAAAAACATTTAAGATAAGATAAGATAGAACTTTATTAATCCCTCGGGTGGGTTCCTCTGGGAAATTCGACTTCCAAAAAAAGCACAGCAACGACCAAAGTTACAGTTACAGAACTGTTATATATATACACACACACACACACACACACACATATATATAAATACAGAGACAAATATAAATAAAATATACAAAGGGGATAAATAGAATAAATAGGAATAAAAAATACAAGTGAATTGCACATTTCAAGTATTGAGTCTATTGCACTGTTGACTATTTACAAAAAGTATTGCACAAGGTATTGTACAGTGAGGTGCAGAGGCACTACAGCTTAGTTGTTCCCCCCTCCTTTGTCCTCCTGTTTCCCCTCCCTCTCCCCTCCAGAGAGGAGTTAAACAGTCTGATGGCGTGTGGGACAAAGGAGTTTTTAAGTCTGTTAGTTCTTGTCTTGGGGAGAAGCAACCTGTCACTGAACAGACTCTTCTGGTTGTTTATGGCCGTGTGCAGAGGATGCCCAGCATTGTCCATAATGTCCATCAGTTTCTTTAATGTCCTTTTCTCTGCCACTGTCACCAGAGTGTCCAGCTTCATGCCGACCACAGAGCTAGCCCTCCTGATCAGTTTCTCCAGCCTGGATGAGTCCCTCTTTGCTGTGCTGCTCCCCCAGCACACCACAGCATAGAAAAGTACTCCAGCAACCACTGACTGGTAAAACATCCTCAGGAGCTTCCTGCAGATGTTAAAAGACCTCAGCCTCCTGAGGAAGTACAGTCGGCTTTGGGCTTTTTTATACAGGTGCTCTGTGTTGCATGACCAGTCCAGTTTATTGTCCATCCACAGCCCGAGGTACTTGTACTGATTTACTGATGTTACTGAACGACGAGGACCCAGTGTTGAGAAAACTGACGGTCGATATCATTAAAAATCACCTGATCGACACTATGCAGTAGTGATGGGTCGTTCGCGAACGAAATGGCTCTTAGAGCCGGCTCTTTGACGTGAACGACGCGAGCCGGCTCCTTATCGCGAGCCGTCACGTGGGTTTTCTTTTTTTTTTTTTTTCTTTCTCTCAGCCTCTCTCTCGCACTTTTTTTCCGCTTCACTCTGCACGCGAGCCTTGTGCTTTATGCTGGGCAGAGGGGGGAGGGGCGGTAGTTACACTCAGTAGCACAGGAACAGAGCCAGAGAGAGAGAAAGAGAGGCAGGGACAACAACATTAGAAAGGTATAGTAATCATCCACAACTATTTTCAGTTGCAGATGATAAAGGATTCCGAAAGTTTATTCATGCAGGTCCATATGACAGAGAATATGCATGTTCTTTTAGTTTTCATATTATAATTTATATTTAATTGTGTTGTGGTTTGCAGTGTTTTGTGTTCTTTTCACTTTAAATTTGTGAAAGGAAAAAGCTGAAAATTTAAATAGTTAAAACTTGAAATGTGAATAGTTGATTTTTGTATTATATGATTTATTTATTACATTTTATGTGGAGTGAATAAATAAAAGTATATTTATGGTGGCCCGTAGAGACGAAGCACATATAAACTTCAAATCACGTACGAACTCTGAAGCATGTACAAACTCCAAAACACGTAAAAACACGTACAAACTCCAGAACACGTAAAAACTCATAAGCACGTAAAAACTCATAAGCACGTAAAAACTCAAAACACGTACAAAAGACAACAGAAGTGCTCCAGGATGCTGGGCGCACTGTTGAGCTTTTGTTATCTTAACAGTGGGAGGAAAATGTCAAATTTGAGACATTTTAAAAGTCTTTAGACCATAGGTACCAAATTTGGCCCGCAGCCTAATTACATTTGGCCCGCGAAGCCATACCAAATTACTATCAGAGCTGGCCTACTGGTATTATACAGCTAATATATATATTGTTTAGTATTATGCTTTGCTTGTTCCATATTCAGTTTTTCAGTGAAGAAAATATAATCTGATCAAACATTATTCAGCTTTAAATATTGTTCAGCTTTAAAGTTACTGTGCAACTGTGTAATAAAAATGTGCTCACGACTTTGGCCTTGAGAGCGATAAGAAGCGATCGCCTCATCCTGCAGGTGCAAGATATCTGCAAGCGAAGAGACTAGAACACCCAAGGCCGATTTCCTTTTATGGAGTTGTTTTTCTGCTAATGCAGCACTTTCCTCACAACCCCCTCCTGTAAGTTTTAGAGAATATATACCCATCCTCACAGCAAATCTTGGGAATCTCCTGATGTGAGCTGTGTTGAGAGGTTGTCTCTGTCTCAATAAAAGTTCACTGATTCCCCATCTGCCGCAGGTGTCCGGTTGTCTTCATTCTCCGCCAGCCTGGTTAAGTCAATTCCTCCTTAACATCTAAAAGAACCTATTTAATGAAGGAAGACGGGTTCACTTTGTGTTTAATATTATTCTATTGCTGTTGTTGTTTTTTTTTATATCCTTCAATTGGCGTCACGAACAGGATCCGCTCCAGGTCAACTGGAACGGATGGGAGGACTTCGGCCGTGGTCTGAGTGAACGGAGTTTGGACAAAAGCTGTGTGCACACAAAAACAAGGTAAGCAGACCTTTTATTTCTGCTATATTGAACATTATAAAAATACTTAGTGTCCAAACTCCTAGTAATTCATAACCAAAATTGTCTGGCTTACTTAAGGCTTGTTGAGAATCAGACAAGTGAATAAGAGATAAGTGAATAAGAAATAAGTGAATAAGTGAATAAAGATAAGAGTGAACTGAGGTCTGACCACGGTTGCAGCCGACGGGTTGCTCTCCGGTGTCGGATAAATACCTCAGTGCAGGTCTGGGACCTTGGAAGGGTTTATTAGTAACGCCTTTCTAAACAAATTAAAAGGTTAAAGGCCTTGAGAATATTTTTTAGTAATATTCTCTAAACTACAGAAGGGTTAGGAAGGCCCAGAGGACTTTATTAGAAAAGATCCTCTAAAACTTAAAAAGGAGAAGTACTGGTTGGAGTCCAAAGGAGGGGTCCCTTTGATCAATAGGAGAAAACGGATCTCTTCTTAAAACCCCGATGATTTTAGTGTTTTAAATGTTTTGATGTTCTGTTTGATATTGGACACACATAAATACACGCTGAATGCTTGCTGTGGAACACTGGGCAGGACAGTTTGGTTCTCCGTTGTTCACAGATTACACAATTAAAGGAACTAGGTTCCTCTTTTGGTTAAAATAATACACCACACATAGAATTTTTTTTTTTTTTTTTTTTTTTTTTTTACACATTTATTACATACATAAGGAGGGTAATGAGTGACTGCAGGTAATGTATGAAGTGTGAATGAGACGTGTGAACAAGGTGACAACCAACTAGCACCCCTATCAGGAAGCTCTAGGCAAGGTTACCCGCCAGACTCCGGTTTGGTAGAAGCTTGGTAACACCTGAAGGGATATTTCAGTGCTGACTCACCTTTAAAGCAGCGCCCCAGCTGTTAGTGCCTAACAGAGGCAGAAACCCAGCTGGCCCAAATTCTCCTTTAAAATCAATAAAAGAACACTCCTCCATTGACAGTAAAATGGATGGAGAATTAGATCGAGAAACTAATGATGATGGTTGGGGTCCCGGTGTTATTCTTAGCACATTGGGAGAACAATTAACATGTGTTGAGACAGTCATCAACTCCACACACCAGCCTAAAGAAGCAAAAAAGCAGAAAGAGTCATTGAGGAAAACAGCTGAAAGGTTAATGAAAGAAAAGGGAAAGGACGAGGGGAGTAGTGGTAATTGGGGAATAATTTGGCAGAATAAGGCTATGCAGGCAAAAGAGAAAGAGGAAGAAGCCAACTCAGCAGCAGCAGGTGCAGGTGTGATGAGCGGGGTGAGACACAGAAAGGAAGCAGATAAGCACGCAGGCCGCAAAGCTAAATTTAATCACTGGGTGTGTTTATGGGAAACTGCAAAACCACACATGAAGAAAAATAGGTCTCAGCCACCTCCCTATTCTGCCTCAACTCCTCCCTCAGCAGGCATATATCCGGTACTTAATATCTCTGGTGGAATAATGACTATTGGAGAAGAACCGCCCGTAGCTCCAACTCCCATAGATACCAAGCATTTTTGCCCAGGAAGCTCCTCTCTGTCGGCGACATCCTCAGCTAGTAGTAGAGCCCCCTCTTCTATGTCCCATTGTTTTGGGACCGGATCTGAGGGCCTAACTGACCCCCCTGCGAGCGCACCATTTGCGGTTCGAATGAACAGACAGGAACCCACTGAACAACAATTAACTGATCAAGAAGCAGCATTACGCAGCTGCTTAAATGAACATAGGTCAGTGGTCCAGGTGAATAATCGTGTTGCGTCAGCCCCTCTTTCCCGGTCCAACCCCTTTGCCAGCACTCCTGTCGCTGTTAAAGGAGATCTGACCGCTACTGCAAAAACTGAGCCTGGCACTTCACCAAATGTCACAGTTACCATGTCTTTGGTGGGCCGTCAGGATCCGGAAACACAGATGAGTTTAGCCCACGTTTTTGCTGACACTGCTACCCCACCAGGCGGGGAAGAAACTGAGGATACTGATGATGAACTCAGTGACCTTAACAATACACCCCCCTCTACCCCTCCCAGTTTAGGATATCAGACTAGATCTAAGGGCCCTGTGCCTCAGCCTCCAGGCATATTTCCCCTGGTCCAGACTAAAGCGCAACGTAGACCAGTGTATCAACCTTATTCATTCGGAGATGTCCAGGCCCTAGTGGACAAACTCCCTGACATAACGGAGGGAGGGAATGCCTGGTTGGCTGGTTTGGATAAATACACAGCTGGACAGGACCTCGCACTGGGAGATTTTAGAGCTATTATAACTAGGTGCACATCCCGATCTCAGGCAGCGGACCTGGAACAAAATGCGGGTACTACCATGCATGAGAACGAGGTGCCACTAATGCAGGCCTTGAGGTTTATTGGACCGGCCCTGCGCAAACAATTCCCACCCAAAAATCAAGGCACCTTACAGAAATTTAAATGGGAGGGAAAGCAAAATCCCACCCATTATCTAAATCAGGCTGTTGAAGACTGGGTGAACCATACAGGTCATCACCCCAGTAGGACTTGTTCACAGAGCATGTGGTTTAGAAGGGCGGTGCTGAGGGGCATTCCGGAGTCAGTAAGCCAGAAAATGGAGGATAATCCTGATTTGCAGGACTGTGACTTTGCAATCTGGAAGAAACATTTGATTTTTAGCCAGTCTCTTTTCAACTGTCATCTGCTACCCCTTTGTGGCAGCCTCAGTACCCACACAGACCGGAGGCTGAGGCTGGGATTGCAGAAACAATTTCTGGTTTGGTCACTGCCGGTGTCTTGGAGCCCTCCTGCTCTAAGTGGAACACGCCCATCCTACCCGTTGAGAAAAAAGGCACGGGGAAGTTCAGAATGGCACATGATTTGAGAAGGATTAATGCCTTACTTGGCACTCCTACTTTGCCTGTGCCTAATCCTTATGTTGCCTTGACCAACCTCCCACCATCTCATGCCTGGTTCACCTGCATTGACTTGGCTAATGCCTTTTTCTGCCTCCCACTTCGTGAGTCACTGCGTGACATTTTCTCATTTACATTTAGAGGCCGACAATGGCGTTACACTCGCTTACCACAGGGATTTGCCCTCTCCCCAGGACTGTTTAATCAGTGTTTGAAAGAACTTTTACAAACCACCCCACTACCATCTGACTGTATGTTAATACAATATGTGGATGACCTTTTGCTGTCTGCCCCCACGGCTGACATCTGCTTGGAGGCCACCAGAGTGGTACTTCACCACCTGGCCAACACAGGTTTTAAAGTGAGCAAAAACAAACTACAGATTGCAAGAAAACAGGTTTCTTTTCTAGGCCGCATGGTCTCACAGTCCGGTATTTCCTTGTCCCCAGAACACAGGAACTCCATTTTGCACCATCCAAAACCTCTAACTGTAAAAGACATGTTGTCATTTTTGGGCCTGACTGGTTACAGCAGGACCTATGTCCCAGACTATGTTGGCCTTACTTCCCCTTTGCGCGCTTTGGTAAATGAACAAGGCATGAGAAACCTCTCTGCTCCCCTCTCATGGACTACAGAAACAGAACAGGCGTTTATAAAGTTAAAACAACAGCTTTCTGTCGCCTCTGACCTTGCTGTGCCAGATTATGCTTTGCCTTTTCATCTTGATGTTTCTGGAACTGGAACCCATATCAATGGTATCCTGTTCCAGAAAAAAGGGGGAGAGAGAAAAGTGTTGACATATGTAAGCGTAATGCTTGACAACACTGAAAAACGCCACCCACCGTGCACACAACACGTTTCTGGACTTGCAAAAATCATTCAGAAAACAGCACACATAGTGATGAACCACCCACTAAAAATTTTGACATCACACAGTGTGGTGGCCTACGTCTCCTCACAGGCCTTCACACTCACTTCACTCAGGCAGAGACGCCTCAGTACCATTTTGGAAGCACCACACATCACCTACTCACATGAAGGCATAAACATGGCTGATCACATGGGATCGGGGGAACCACATATGTGTGAAGAGGTTGTGCAGGTACAGGAGAAAATCAGGCCAGATTTGCAGGCAGAACCTCTAATGGATGCAGAAAAAGATTGGTTCACAGATGGATGTTGTTTCAGAACTGAAAGTGGAATGTTGAAGGCTGCATGGGCAATAGTGGAACAGACAGACATGAGATGGAAAACAGTGAAGGCAGAGCAGTTGACAGGACAACAGTCTGCACAGAGAGCTGAACTGAGAGCGGTGATTGAAGCCTTAAGGATGGGAAAGGGACAGAAAGTGAATATATACAGTGATTCAGCTTATGCTGTGGGAGCAGTGCATGTGGAGCTCAAGCAGTGGCTAAGAGCTGGTTTTTTGACAGCCAGCGGAAAGCCTATTAAACATGAGATGGAAATGAGGGAATTAGCGGAAGCACTGTTGTTACCTGTTAAGGTGGCAGTGGTAAAATGCAAAGGACACAGTGCCGGATTGGACTTAGTGGCATTAGGTAACAAACAGGCCGACTTAGTAGCTAAGCAGACAGCTGGTTACTTACCCTCCCTGATTATGGTAATGGACCCAGAAGCCACACCCCCTCCAGAAAGACCACCCATACAACTAGGCCTAGCCACAATCAGAGAGTTACAGGACAAAGCCAGCCCCCAGGAAAAATCATTATGGGTAACAAGAGGGGCCACAAACACAGATGTTTGGCGTGGCCCAGATGGAAGGCCCATTCTACCGCCAGGGGTCAGACAGACAGCAATGGAAGAGGCACATGGAGTGGGGCATGTGGGACCTGCACAAATGATGAGGAACTTAGCCGCCTGGTGGCACCCTTATCTAAAAGACATGACAAAATACATGGTTAAAACCTGTAAGGAGTGCAACCAATTTGGAATCAAGCCCGCCTTCAAGCCAATAGCAGGGTACTTCCCCATCCCACTTTGCCCAGGGAAAGAAATAATCATTGATTACACAGACATGGTGGACAGAGTAGGTAGTTACAGGTACCTGCTGGTGGCTGTGGATGCATTTTCAGGTTGGCCAGAAGCCTGGCCGACAGCAAGTGAAAACAGTAGAACTGTGGTGAAGTGTCTGATTAATCATTATATACCACAGCATGGGTTTCCCGAGGTCATAAGGTCGGACAATGGTTCACATTTCAGGAACCACGATCTGCAGAGGGTTGAAGCCGCATTAGGTTTGAAACATAAGTTTGGCTCAGTTTACCACCCCCAGTCCCAGGGGAAAGTGGAAAGGATGAATCAAACTCTAAAAACTAAATTGGCTAAAATCTGTGCACAGACCAAATTAGATTGGGTTAAGGCATTGCCTCTTGCATTAATGTCCATAAGATGCTCAGTAAATCAAACCTCTGGTTACACTCCATTTGAGTTGGAGCATGGCAGGCCTTTTCCTGGCCCCTCCTCTCGCCTGTTAATGTCGGATGAAGCTGATTCAGACCTCGATCCGAGGACATATTATAACATGCTCCGCAGTTTTGTTGCCCAGTATTCCTCACAGGTCGCTGAAAGAAACCAGCAAGAGCTGAAAGAGGCGGCTACACCTGGAATGGACTACGTCCTCCTGAAAGTCACAAAGAGAAAGTGGGCTGAGCCTCGCTGGACAGGCCCTTACCGCATAACAGAGCGGACCTCCCACGCTGTCAGGCTCGAAGGGAAAGGTGACACCTGGTTTCATTACACACAGTGCGCTGCTGCCACCGAACCAGGAAGAACCTTGAGAGAGGTGCAGAAGGACCTGTCAGAAGGAGCTGCAACAGCATCACCAACCACTTGAGGGAGCCAGAACTCAACCTACAAGCCGGCTGGTTACAAAAGGGGGTGTTCTTCATACTGAACTAAACATTTTTATTTTTCTATTTTTAACATCTTTTATGACTTTGCTTTTATATTGGCTTGAGTTTTTAAGATTTACATTTTACATTGCAATAGTTTTAACCGCTGAAAGCTCATTTAAAGTTGTGTCACTGATACTTTTTGTTGCTCTTTAACTCCTAGAACACGCCCTTGGCGAGGTGGGGGGAACTGGACCACCTTTCTGTGCCCCATCATCCTGTATTAGAAGACATACAAGCTAAGTAAACATGTCTTGGCCCTTTCCCCCTGAAATGACAGGCAGGCAAAGATGTTGCGTCTTTGTTTGCTTCCTGGCCCTGGGTCTCATTCCCATTGGCATAATCCTGATCTGTGAAGGGCCCCCGACACTTCTGACACCTTCAAGTTCAAAAGCTTCGCCCCCTTCTGACAGTCCCAATCTGACAAATGTAGCCCCTAGGGTCTTGCCCACCACTTCCTCTCCAGTTTTGCCCACGCCCGATCGATTTAGAAAGAAACGAGACACGGTTACCTCCTGTACCCCAAGTACGACTAGAATGATTACTCTCTGTGTCCCCAACAATAAAAGTTGGGTAGTCGAAATAGATTTCGCTAGCTTCCCAGTCACTCCCGTCACCAAAGACCAAGGGGGGGATCTTTTTAACCTTGCAGTACATCTCTCCTCCTCAGTGTGGTATATAACCCTGGGAGGTTGGCATCAGTGGAAGTGGTCCAGTTTAGTGTCAGAAACGGACCTCGATTGGTCCAAGCACTCTAGGGGTCAGGCTTTGCACTGGAGAAATCAAAATATGCTTAGAATAGCAAAAAAACCGGATCTTTCAGGCTTAATTTTTACCCTAAAGGATCTGGCCTTGACCTCCTGTCAACAATTTATACTTGCCCCTTGGACTGATCGCACCGCCCTGTATTGGCAAATGGAAATATGCCCTAGCGTTGGTGCAGCTCCAAGCTCTGTAGTTAAAGATGATAACCCCACCTTTAATGGCCCTCCGGTGACATATACAAACGGGGGGAGAAACGGCCGAATACGCATTGTAGACACAAATAAAATGTCTAAAGATGACCTCTTCCAAATTCTAACCGGTATTTCTGGAGCAACAAACAACTGGTTACTACTAGCTGAACAAGCTGCTGACAAGACGGCTTCCGACTGCATAGTATGTATGGGAGCCCGCCCCACTTTAAGAGTTGTACCGGCGCCAGTCAATAGTGCATGCCTCCTGCATCTTATGAACAATACAAAACGAGGTCATTGCTCATATCTGGAAAACCACTTTCCTAAAACTCAACGCTCGGTCTCTAATAAACCACCTTTCTTTTCTTCAGATGTAGCTGTGAACAATTTCACTTGTATTAACCTGACTGGCAATGCAGTAAAACTAGGTAGCTTGAACTCTTCTTGGTGCACTGAGATGACGGTTATGAAACCAAACTTCCGACCTACGGCTAGGGCTGATTTGTGGTGGTGGTGTGGCAAAAACAAGTTATATGATGGTTTCCCTCGGGATGCGTCAGGTCTTTGCGCTCTCATAACTCTTATTTTACCTGTTTTAGTCACTCCAGTAGATCTCTCTATAGAAGTACACGAAGTTGGCCTCCCATCCTCCTCTGAACGCCGCTCTAAACGTTCTCTAATCCCAGGTTCAGCTCATAATCCAACCTATATTGATGCTGTAGGTATACCCCGTGGGGTCCCCGATGAATATAAACTGCGAGACCAGGTTAAAGCAGGATGGGCCTCGATACTTTGGATGGTTGAAATAAATGCGAATGTAGACAGAATTAACTACATTCACTTTAATGTGCAACTGTTGGCTAATTACACTCGAGATGGTTTTGAAGCTGTGCATGCACAGTTATCTGCCACTTCCCTAATGGCTTTCCAAAACAGGGTCGCAACGGATTTTCTCCTCGCAGAAAGAGGCGGAGTCTGCAGCCTTTTTGGTCAGGAGTGCTGTACCTATATCCCCAATAACACAGCTCCTGATGGTTCCCTCACTAAAGCTATTACTGGCCTCACAGCTCTTACTGTTAAAATGAAGGAACACTCGGGCGTTGATACTGCCATGTGGGACTCTTGGCTTAACAGGTTTGGCAAATATAAGGCCCTTGTAGCTTCCATCCTAGTTTCCATCTCAGTTTTTGTTGCTGTCCTAGTCACCTGCGGTTGCTGTTGTATTCCATGCATTCGATCCCTCTTCCAGAGACTGATTGTTACAGCTTTCACTCCTGAGGATAAGGATCTCGCCCGGCAGATGCCTTTATTGGCTAGTCAACTTCCCACCTCCTCGCCAACGGATGATGAAAACTCTGATCGTGAGGGTGACGAACATTATCGTCTTTCTCTTGTTTAAATGCTTCTAGAATGGTTGTTTCTCTGTGGTGTTTTGTATTAGACTTGTTATTAATTGTTTCCCTCACCCACTTCCTCTTGAAGGATATATCTGGTTGAACTGTGTCTGGTCGGGTTGTGAGGGTTAAGCGATGTTCTCAGGGTCTCCGGACTTAAGCCTGAGCGAATGTGTACTCCCACCACTGGATATAAATTGTTTTTTTTTCCACACCCCTTCCTCACGTTTTACCATATTCACTTTTGAATGTCCTTAGCAGTTACCGTTCTGGGTTTATTTTACGGTTGATTTATTCTTTCACATTTTCACGTTTATATCTCTCATTATTATAGTATACTCTGTACTCTCCACATTTTTATCATTACTTATGCTTTTTGGTTGCTGGGTTACAGGAACTGTTAATTTTGTGTCACTACCCTGGTTGCACTGACTCGTGTATCCTTGTGTGCAGGACAGCTGTTACTGCTTTCGTCGGGAACCGAGACTGCTTGCAGCCGACCCCTGGGCAGGGTGGTGCCTGGACTCTTTTCTCCTCATCTGCAATGACAGATAAAGACAAATGATAAGACCCGAGGAGTTTTTCGAGCCAGGCTTCGACACGTCTCTGTGTTCCTTTGAATGTTACTTATTTTTGTGTGTTGACCCATGTAAGATGGGTCAAAAGGGGGATTTGAAGAAAATATAATCTGATCAAACATTATTCAGCTTTAAATATTGTTCAGCTTTAAAGTTACTGTGCAACTGTGTAATAAAAATGTGCTCACGACTTTGGCCTTGAGAGCGATAAGAAGCGATCGCCTCATCCTGCAGGTGCAAGATATCTGCAAGCGAAGAGACTAGAACACCCAAGGCCGATTTCCTTTTATGGAGTTGTTTTTCTGCTAATGCAGCACTTTCCTCACAACCCCCTCCTGTAAGTTTTAGAGAATATATACCCATCCTCACAGCAAATCTTGGGAATCTCCTGATGTGAGCTGTGTTGAGAGGTTGTCTCTGTCTCAATAAAAGTTCACTGATTCCCCATCTGCCGCAGGTGTCCGGTTGTCTTCATTCTCCGCCAGCCTGGTTAAGTCAATTCCTCCTTAACATCTAAAAGAACCTATTTAATGAAGGAAGACGGGTTCACTTTGTGTTTAATATTATTCTATTGCTGTTGTTGTTTTTTTTGTATCCTTCATCAGCAAAACTTGTTTGAGTCCATAAGAAAAGATTCATTCTTATATCTGAAGGAATAAATATATTTCAATAAATATTAACGTTAGCCCGCAACTTTGTTCCAGTTTTGAATTTTGCCCACTGTGTATTTGAGTTTGACACCCCTGCTTTAGACCATCAAAAGGATATAGTACAATCCAAATCTACTTTTGGTTTTGCTGGAATTGATTTTGTTATTGTTGACACTATTTGTTTTGGTGTCACTGTACTGTAATTACCTTGCATTTCATTAAAATATGTTTAGAAATGCTTTTCCGTTGCTTTTGGACTGCAAACCCAAAGTGCCACTTTAACAAATGAGATAATATTACACCTTCTCCCCTCAAAGGTACTTTTGTCATGGTCCTACGGCCATGACTCAGTGACTTTGTGTTTGTGTTCTTTATTGTTATTACTTTCATGATTATTCGTGGCTGTTTTGGGATGGTTTGTGTTTGGGATTTTAGATACTGGGTTCTGGGTTTGTGCTCCCTCTATTGGTCCCTGGTGTTAGTGTTCCCCTGTCTCGTCAGGTTAATCAGGTCCAGCTGTTTCCCCCACCTGTGTGTGATTCCCAGTGTCTCTCTGTGTACTTATAGTGTGTGTTTTCCTCTGCTCCTCGTCGCGTCGTCTGTGTTCATACCCGGTGAATCCCCTGCGTGCTCTCCCTGCTGTTCTCCCTTCATGTTCAGGTTTGCCACTCCCTTTGTGTAGTTTCTCCCAGTTTAGTTCGTCCTTAGTTCTGTTTGCCATCTCCACTTTATGTTCAGTATTGTCAATAAATCACCTTCACATCTAAGGAAGCGCTGCGTTTGAGTCCTCCTTTCCACTCTTCACACGGCCGCTGCCCCGAGCCGTGACAACTTTGGCCGTCGAATGCTGCTGTCCCTGTCTTCCCACCCAGAATTTGAAAAGATCCTGGAGAAATACATCCCTACGAAAGACCTGCAGACTGTCAGAGACACCGTCTTCACTCTAAAAACAAAGGTACGGTACCTTTGTCTTTATGTTTACAGGAAAATTGGTGTTTTGGCTGGAAGTTAAATATAGGCATCTAACTCTGAGATTGTTGGGGGGGGTTAGGGTCTTGGCAAGATGCCTCAAGATACTCAGGCAGACATTCCCTCCCGGGCAAGCGGTACAGTCAGAGCCTCATCGCTCAACAGAGAGCCACTCAACCAGACCAACAGGTGGGTGTGGATATCAACCAATGCTCCAGAGTGGCCCATTAAGGCAAATTTATTTTTCACAAATGTGTAATACATATGGAAAACACGTGAATTGTGATGCATTTTATATACAGGGAGTCTCACAGCCATTACAGCTGTAGATCTCAGACACAGAGTTTTGCAGACAAGACTGAGTACATCAAGCAGATCTCGGATCTGCTGGCTTCAAAGGACTTCAGAGAGAGGATCAAAGGCATCGACCAGCTAGTGGCTGACTGCCAAAACAACCCAAACATGGTTATCAACAGTATATTCCCGGTTAATGTTTTCATTTTTCTTTCTCCAAATCCATTTAGTATGTCTTTATGTACATTGTGGTCTTTTCATTATAATGACAAAGTGTTTATCCTTCACTTTCTGATCTCCCTAATTCTAGGTGTTTGATGCCTTCAGAGCCAGGCTGCAGGAGTCCAACAGCAAGGTCAACTTGTATGCCCTGGAGTCTTTACAGAAAATCATCCACTTGTTAAAGGACAAGCTGTCCTAAGTGGTCAACATCCTGGTCCCAGCAATCGTGGACAATCACCTCAACTCAAAGAGCAATGCTATCTGCTCTGCTGCTATTGGAGCTATTAATGCACTCATCTTAAATATAGGTACTTACTTTGAGCATTAAAATAGAGGAGAAAGTTTTGGTTAAAAAAATTGCTTTAATTTGACTTTCATTTTTTTGCCTGCTACAGACAACATACTTCTCCTTCAGCCTTTTTGCGCCAAGGCTCAGTTTTTAAGCGGGAAGGCAAAGGTGAACCTTATCGAAAAGGTCGCAGGTATGTCTGGTGTCCTAGTTTCGGCACTCTAATCAGCTTCTGCTTTGATGTATCTAAATGCAGTGTATTGCTTCTCATCTTCTATTTAGATCTTGTGACAGAGCTCTACCCTCGTAAGCCCCAGATGGTAAAGCAGAAAGTGCTGCCCTTGCTCTGGCACCTCTTGGGCACCTCTACCCACAGCGGCACCATTCATGGCCGGGGCGGCAGCGTAAGGGGTGCTACCGCCAACCTGTGCCAAGCCCTTTATGCCCAGATGGGGCCAAGCCTGAGCAAGTGTGCCGCCTCCCAGCCTGCCAATGTCCATAAAAGTCTAAATGATATCCTGAGGACCTTGTCGTAAGGTAAAGCAGGCTCCAAACAGAACCAAATGTCGAAAGAGGGACAGCATTAAAACTGATCTTACTTGAAGATGTTTCATTATCATTTCTTATAGTGCCTGCACTTTTATATAAACACAGAGAAAGTCCTTAAGAAGTTGGAGCTCTTATTCTTATCTCAGTGAGATTCCGTCTGGTACAGAAGCATGGATGGCTGTAACATAATGGCATCAGGTCTTTCACATGTCCAACCTGTTCTCTTTGCACTTTGAAAGTAGCTCATTGTCGTTGCTTTGTTTTTGTTTTTCCATAAACTCTACATGTACTGTAGACCAGCGGTCTCCAACCTGTTTTGCACCACGGACCGGTTTATGCCTGACAATATTTTCACGGACCGGCCTTTAAGGTGTCGCGGATAAATACAACAAAATAAAACTAGTACCGGTACCGAAAAAAAGATTTATTCATAACACACGTGAAAAGACCCAGGAAAACCGAGTTAACGATTAAAACGATAACAAAATAACGCTGAAAACCGATAAAAACCCTGAAATGCTTGAAAAGCATTCACAGTATTGTTCTTTGAATCTTTATTATTATTTTTCCGTACGTTTTTTTGGACGCTAACTCCTTCAAAACTGTTCAACTTAGAAAAACCATTCAAACACCGTTAGATTCCTCTTCTTTTGGACAAGTGTGCTTCTACTTTTCTCATTTTTAACATTTATATTTTTGTATTATATTTGGTTTTTGTATTATATGATTTATTTATTACATTTTATGTGGAGTGAATAAATAAAAGTATATTTATGGTTGCCCGTAGAGACGAAGCACATATAAACTTCAAATCACGTACGAACTCTGAAGCATGTACAAACTCCAAAACACGTAAAAACTCCAAAACACGTAAAAACTCCAAAACACGTAAAAACTCCAAAACACGTAAAAACTCCAAAACACGTAAAAACTCCAAAACACGTAAAAACTCCAAAACACGTAAAAACTTAGAAGCATATAAAAACTCAAAACACGTACAAAAGACAACAGAAGTGCTCCAGGATGCTGGGCGCACTGTTGAGCTTTTGTTATCTTGTGGCTACACAAGCCAGCAAGTACCAACGACCGGATTTGATGTGTGGTAGTAACAGGTAAATGAACTTTTTTTTAAATTATTTGAATATATATGAGTGCTTGTGTATGAATACACAAACAATACATACATGCTTTCAATTGTGTAATTTAAGGCTACGTTCACACTGCAGGTCTTAATGCTCAATTCCGATTTTTTTTTTGATCAAATCCGATTTTTTTTTTGTCTGCTCGTTCACACTACAAATAAAATGCGACAGCAAACGCGCTCTAGTGTGAACGCTCAAAGCGGCCCGCATGCGCAAACGAAGACGTCATACACAACGCGCTCTGTTTAGACCCAGAACAAACTATATTGTTTGACTGATGGCCTTAATATAAAGACTTCGGACTTCATGTTTCCCGATTTTTGCTTTAAGTTATTTTGTTATTTACATAATAATGTAGATAACCTAATAATGATCCTTATTGCTGTTTTAGAGGAGCGGTGCTTCAAAGGATAGTTGCAGATTTCTGTCAGAACCTGCAGGTTATGCAGTACAAATAAAATGTTAACGTTTCTCCAACGTTGTCTTCCCAGCAGTTTCACCGGATGGCCAGGAAACGTTCGCGATGTCTTATCAGGCGCTTCTCTGGCGCTGATAATTGGCGTCTGTCTTGTGTCAGTGACGTAAAAGACGGATTTAATGCGACTTGACCGTTCACACAGCAGTCGCTTTCTGAGACATCGGATATGTATCGGATTCAGTACCACATACGAAAGTGACCCAGATCGGATTTGAAAATATCGGATTTGTGCCGTTCACACTGTCATACCATGATCGGATATGGGTCGCATAGGGTCAAAAAAATCGGATTTGATGCACTTTCGCCTGCAGTGTGAACGTAGCCTAAGTGATCTAGTAGCTTTGCTTTGGAAGTTCAGTTCATGCTAGAAACGTGTTTTGTCTCTAGGTGTCACCGCATATATTTATATATAAACATATATAAATAAAACCACTTTTTTTACGTTAGTAATTCCTTTTGTGCATAATTTTATATTATTGTTAATAATAAATTAATTAAAGCAACAAAACAATCTGAAGAGCCGGTTCGGAGCCGAAAGAGCCGGCTCTTTTTAGTGAGCCAAACCGAAAGAGCCGGATCTCTAAAAAGAGCCGGAAATCCCATCACTATTAAATTCAGCAATTAATTCATTTCAGTGCATACATTCAGATTCAAGCATTCACACTGCAGTTTCTTCAGAAAATGCACTTTCTAGTTAATTGAAGCGTCCTCGCAAAAGTTCATGCTTGGACTTATGCATGCTTTCAAACTAATGTGTGTGCGCATGTGGTGGCCACACTGATCCATCAAAAACTGAAGGAGGATATTTCTCACTGTTGGTTGGAATTTTTAAATTAGCTTAACGTGACGATGCACTTGCAGAGACACTTGCTCATCTCACCTCCTTAACTTTCTCTTTCTTTTTGACAGTTATACATGCCACAGTGCGTGGGGACAACACGATGAAAAGTGAGATAAGTGATCTAATTTGCAGACATAAAACCAGACTGGACAAGATAATAAAACCATAGGGTCTATATTTGTTTGGTTTATTTAAAGCCAGCATGTTATGAATTACAGAGCTAAAATTACTGCTGTTTATGTGAATCTGTAAATGTCAAAAAGGGATATATGCACATATTTGTTGTTGGGTCTGTGAAAGTTATTCTCGTTAACGACAAAAACAAGACAAACATCTTTTACTTGCTAGCAAGGGAGGCCCCAGCCGGTGTCTCAGAAAGCACTCCTGAATCCTACCGCAATGACCCCAATGACGGCCTCCGCTTGCTGCCTTTTATTGGGAAAACAGTTCACACAATACACATCACAGCGAAGCAACGCCCACCATAAAACCCCCCAAATGGTTCTAAGACAAGGCACTATGTGTGTGTATGTGTAAACATCTGTATGCATCTGCTGTTTCTAACAACATCCTGGTCATAAAGAGGGTAACCTCCCCCACACCCAATGTATGGTTCACCATGCATAACACAGTGAAGCCATACAAAGGGCAGGAAGCTTACCAAACATCAAACAGAATCTTTGCAAGGGATGTGTAATAATCCTCCCCCAGCACAGAGTGGCTGGAGAGGTGGTCAGGGACAAAGGAATGTCTTGATCCTATAGATTGAACTAAGACCTTACAAATTTAAGAAGCATAATGACAAACATTCAACAATTAGACTTAACATTTATGTTCAGCGGTCAGTAAGCTACAGTATATATTCAGTATACACATTTAATATAAATCCAAAAAAAGAGTCATTCAAAAGCATTTTAAAGCCTTTCGTCTCTGTTATATGAAGTGAATTAACTGTATTTTTTTGTCGAAGAAGGAACCATTCATCAGGTAAATCACATGATGCAATCAAATTTCCTGTGGACCGTTTAATTGACCTTGTTTTTCTCAGCTGCTGCATTCAAGAAGTCAGGAATGACCTTTCAGACTCAAATGCACATGGAGTATGTCATATCACCAAATTCACGCTGAACTGGGGAAAATGGGGTTAAATGCTGGGCCATTCAAACTCTATAAATAAAATCCATATTTTGTCAGAGCATTTAAAGGTCACGTGTATGTGTTTGTAATCTCAGTGCAAGAAGCTGTTTAAATAAGGATTTTTAAAGGTTAATTGTTCCTATAATGATGGTTTAATGTGTTGGTGTATTATCAGAGATATGTGTAAATAAACTGTACCTCTTTAGGTTACACCTTAATAACAGGGGTACTCACGTTAACACAGAATTTAGCTGTATGGTTTAAATAAGTAAAAAATTGACTGTTTCCTGTAGTAAAGCGTAACTTCACTGAAACACATTTTCGAAACCTTTCAAATGAAGACGGTGAAACACATTCGGGATTGATTTAATGAGTTTGATCCCTCCCCTGTCTGCTGTTTATCTCTGATGATCTCTCTCACGTTGCTCTCTTCCTCCATCTCAGTAACTTAAATCTGTTTTCTTTTGCTTTGTACTGCTTTCTTCGTCTTTGCCCGCCCAAATCCCCTTTGTTCCAGGCCCCATCACTCTGCTTCTCTGTCCCCATTTCAGTCTCCATTTCTATTTATTTCTCTCACTCTTTTCGTCACCCTCTCGCCTCTCCCTCAGAGAGCAGACTTTAGGGAGTAATCCAGCCTCCCAGACAGCTGCACATCACCAGCTGTCTGAGAAAGCTGCACCCGCGCTCTCTCTCTCTCTCCTCTTCCTCTGTCTGCTTCTCTTCCTCCTTCCTTGCCTGCCCCCCTCTGCCTCTCCTGGCTCATCTGAGTGTACAGATTGGGCACGGCCAGATGCAGCCCGTCACCGATGTCAGATTGTGACACAAATTACCTCTATTTGATCGGTAATGGAAGCCATTTAGTGTCAACGAATGCTTCAGTACTACACATGAAGAGGAGGATTTTACTTCAGTCTAAACTATCATCTCGTAGAGAGAAAATATGTGATTTAATATACATTATATGGCATTCAGAATATTTTTTAATGCATAAATGGAATTGGTAATGTATGGAGGACAGTGGTAGGTTTGTAGCTTGAACCTATTCGCTGGAACGTTGAAGACAATATAATTACACAGCAAGCAAGACACGAAGTAGGCAAAGTTCTTCATGTTTCTCGTGCACGGGAGAGACCGGACAAACGCCGTTCCTTCGCTTGACCCCAGTTGCTCTTGTCCGTTCTCCCGTACCACTGTTCTTTTATTGAGGTTACATGAATATGCATAGGTTCATTAACATATGACGTCTACACACAAAGAGTACCTTGCCTGTGTGTGTGTGTGTGTGTGTGTGTGTGTGTGTGTGTGTGTGTGTGTGTGTGTGTGTGTGTGTGAGATCAAGATGTGACCCTGTGAAGACTCCCCAAAGCTGGTGCCAGGCGTCTAGCAGATCTATCAAAACAAAAGGCTCTTATACTTAAAGAGATATACGTGTGTTTGCTAAACCATATATCAGCAAGAGAAGATACGACCTCTCCTAGGAGGTGTGTGATCCACGCCAGAACACTCTGTAGAGGAGTGAACGCACTCCCCTCTTCATGCTACACAGAGTTGTTACAGACCTCCTAGGATGAGACATTCTTTCAATCTACAAATGATTATACACCTCTAAGCATATATGGTTAAATATTTCTAAGCATAAATGACAATCAACAATACAAAACCTAACAGACAGCAGGTCCAAGAGAGTGTATCATCAGGTTGTAACAACATGAGATAAATCTTTATTTTACAGGTATATGACAGGATTGTAGGCAAACACTAACCACAATTGTATTAGTTAGCAACTACATAAAAACCTCATCACAAGTAACACATTCATAATTTATCATCTTGGCTGCAGACTAAACTGTACATTTTGTGTTTTATGTTTTATGTACAGGTCCACACCTTTCATTCAACTCTAATTTAAATATGTGGGAAGAACATATAACAGAACTACTAAACTGTATTACATTATCAGATCATTATATTTACAGTACAGCTATTATTCAAAACTTTTCCTGTCTCAAAATGGGCCTTCGGATGGTGGCTACACACTACACTGAACGTGATTGGCCTGATGGCAATCGACGATGGACTCTGTGTTACCGTACAGAGGAGTATGCATTTCTATTGTTATTTCAACTCATTTCATAAATTTAAAAAAGTGTATTACATGACTGACTATGTGAACTCCCACCGCCAAAAAGGAAAACAAAAAAAGTTCAAAGAAATATGTTTGGTGATTTTCCATTAGGTTTTTAAGATTCAGGATCATGTTACTATATTTATGGATTTGGAGACTGCACAATGAAATAAGAGCTGTAGCACTTTGTGCCACCAAAGGATGAATCTGGTAAAAAGGAAAGACGGTGCTCCAAAATCTGGTGGTAGAGCAGTGAGCCGCTTCCCAGATAGCAGCAGGCTGTGGGACTGGGGTTTAATAACCACTTGATCACTGATTTTTACTTTCCACAATAATTAGTTAACACAACAAAACACACCTTTCAGCTTTTCATGAATTTGGAACCTGGGTTTGCTTGGATCCATTTAAATATGCCTGTCTCTAAAGGGTCAACTTCTGTTGTTTAAATGAACTATAAATGAAACAGACATGACAGTCAACACAAAAAGGTTCAGACATTTTGCATAGTGCATGTTTGAGGTGTATTTTTTTTATTTCTAAAAAGTAATTTATTTGACATAATTAACTGGACTACATACTGAACTTAGAGGACAGAAACAAAGGATCGATCCGATACCAATGCAGGCTTTGGTAATACATAGGACAGTTTTCACAACATTAACATGCACAGTGAGTGTTTTTCAGTCAAAGTGTGTTTTCATTGTTTTAATCAATAATGAAGTCACACTGCAGGAACGATATTCAGTCATGTTCATGTTTACTCTTCCAACCACCATGCTGCACTTCCTGGTTTGGGCCAACTGAGAAATTTTATAGCAAAGTAAAGGCTGACTGGTTTCTGCTGTTGGCTGATTTGCTTTATGCCGCAGTTTTGCTTTTTTCTTCTTCTTCTTTTTTTCTTTGTTTGTTTGTTTGGTCACAGTTTACCTTTTGTGAAGAGTTAAATCAATGTGCAACACCTCGAGTTATGTGTTTAGAAATGCATACAGCAGGCCTTTTAAATAACATAGAGATACAGTCACTGTCGTAACTGTTATTTCTGTTTTGATTTGAATATTCCCATCACTGTCTTTACTGAGATTTGGGTAAAATGAGGTTAGTCAGCTTTCTCTGTGTCTCTGGTGCAAAAACTGCTGACCCCCTAAAGTGTTTTGTACTGGCTTCGGTCGTTGCTGTGCTTTTTGGAAGTCGAATTTCCCAGAGGAACCCACCCGAGGGATTAATAAAGTTCTATCTTATCTTATCTTAATGCTTCATTTAATGTTTGGGATCATCTGGGTTATGAGTGAACAATGGACAGTTGTTTCATGGGAAGGGATTACAGGGGACCACATGTCCACCAAAACAATAACCTCAACAAATGATCATGAAAATCTCTCCAATAGTGCACAGCATGTGTTGCACATTAAAGCCCTTTACATGGCATACTTTAGTCCCATGTAAACAGGATGAGCAAAATGTAATCTGGAATAATTACCTTGGTGTCTTCTATATTTCTTTCTTTCAGATTTCTTAACTTTCGCATATATATAATAATTTCAATAATTTAACACATAGTCAGATAAGTCACAGGGCTATAATATAAAAGAAAATGTACACAGAAGACCTTTCAGTTCACATTATCCTTGCATAACTGTCCGGCAGGCCTGTGCACCGTGTCCGTCAATATCACATAGTTTATGCATTTCCCACATGAGTGCAGAGTGGACAGAGGAATGGGAAGGGGGCTGATGAAGTAAGAGTTGTGGCTCACAAGCAAGACAGAAATCTTGGTGCACAGTAAAGACTCCAAATCACACTACAAAAATCTTGGCTTGAATTTCAGTGATGGAGTCGATGGGACACAGTGGATGGGAATGATTAGAGAAATCCAGTTCCACACAAGCTCACAATTTTTTTATTGTACTTAAGAAACATTGCATTACTTAAAGATTGGTTGCTAAAGTAGCTGAAAGCACAGTTGCACTAAGGATAAAAGTTCAGCGCAGCAGAAAAACAGTTCAACTACATTATAAAACAAAATCAAATTTGTGATCAGCAGCATCACAGAAGGTTCAGTTTATTTGCTTTTCTTTCATATTAAGGAATAAAACTGCCTCAGACGCACAGGCCTACAGACCGGCCAGCAGCTCCCAGTAACCACTACGGAAAAATGTTACATTTTAATGGGGGCTGTGCGAGAAAATAAGATGAAATAAAAAAGAAAACACAGTTACAGTCAATTATTCCTATAATTAATTTGTACTGAAATCAAATCAGATTAATATTTTTCTATTGCAAACAATAAATCAGAATTACATTTAAGTTTTATTTTGGGATTTAACACAAACCTAACAATAATCTATAAGAATTATCACTCAGCTCTGGATGTCTGTTTAGATTCATGGAACATTTTGACCTTTTTTTGCCATTTTCTGCAGAAATCTTGTTCGGTGCAAGCGTGCTGCCACACGTACACAACAACAAAGTTAGCAACTTTTGAAGCATTAAGCAAGTGAAGTGCAGCATTGAGCAGCACTAGATTACTGCTTTAAGAATCCCTTTAAGGAATGCATTGATTAAAGTGTCAATATGACCATGCAGTTTAAGAGGAAGTGCAGCACACAAGTACATTAGTAGGAAATGTATAACCACAGGCTGAAACTTGATTCGGCTGTGTTTTGATAGCACAGTGTTAATTTGTATTGATGACATTATACTATCCTGAAACATTTACTTACAGTATCTTGAGAGATAGAACAAGATAGAAAACGATACATGGTTAGTTTACTTGCCAGTGCTGCTGAAAGTTGCTGAAGTTGATCATCTCTGTACAGGCTGTCAGTGCTGATTAGTCAAATATGATGTAACTCTGATGTTTTCTCCCAAATCTAAGCTGGTTCATTCTCATATTGTCCCCCTCTCTCATTCTCGGTGTCTCTCACACACACACATACACACACACAGCGGGGATTAGTCACTTCTCAGCAGAAACTTAAACAGACAGTCAACCACTTAACCTGCCTAATAGGAGTGATTTCCAGTGTAAGATTTCATTTAGCAACTGATGACAAGCTTTGCATTACTCCTCCCAACAGAAATAAGGAAGATAGAGACATTGTTGCCACAGAAACCTGGAACGAGACACTCCAGCATTTGCATAGAGCTTAATTTGATCTACTTGAGATTGCAACCTCCTTCCACTTGATGTAATTAAACCGAGAGATGTGACTAATTAAGTTGACGGTGAGAAACGAGAACACGGCAAAGGCGGCTGATGTACCGGCAGACGATAGTAAATATTGACAAGGGACGTTGATTGGGAGCGAACAGTATTACTGGGTGAGGACTGTAGCAATGTCAGGATAGTCATCATACACACAGATAATGTGAATGTCGTGTTGTGCACCGTCCACGTTTGTGTAAATGCCGCGTGCGTGAGCAAATTATTACTAAAAACAGAATGCGATGATTTGCAAATCTCATAAACCCATAAAAACTCATTTTGAATTTGATGACAGCAGCAGGTCTCAAAAAAAGTTGGGACTGAGCAGCGAAAGGCTGGAAAAGTAAATGGTACTAAAAGAAACAGCTGGAGATGCATAATGCAACTAATTAGGTTAAAAGACTACAGATCTGTAACATGATGGGTGTAAAGAACATCTTAGAGAGGCAGAGCTTCACAGAGGTAAAGATGAGCAGAGGTTCACCACAGAGTAAAAACTTTAAATATCTCATCAGCTGCAGTGCATCATATCATCAAAAGATTCAGATAATCTGGAGAAATCTCTGTGTGCAAAGGACAAGGCTGAAAATCAATACCAGATGCTGATGATTATGTGATGGAAATCATTGCATGGTTTCAGGAACACTTCCAGAATTCGCTGTCTGAACACAGTTCAAAATGAAATCCATAAATACAGGTTAAAGTTCTGAAATTGGCAGCTTGAACATGTGGAAAGGCACCATCGCTGTAGAAAGGTAAATACAGGTTTTATATACAGGTATTAGAGCAACATGTGCTCCGATCCAAATTACAATTTTCAAGGAAGGCCTTGCATATTTACAAAAGCATGACTTCATAGGAGAAGAGTTCGGATGCTGAATTGGCTTGCCTGCGGTCCAGACCTTTCACCATTTAAAATCCTGTATCAGACAAGAGTGAGACAGCATTCCTCTCCCCAAAATCTAACAGCTGGTCTCCTCAGTTCCCAGATGTTTATGGACTGCCTCTAAAAGAAGAGGGAATCACATATCACATCACATATTCAACAATCATTGGATATGTGAGACTGGCAGTGAAGCTGAGGAAATCTATGCAAATCTTTGGAGCAAGTATAGGCAAATTTGCAGTGCTGATCAACAGCATTTTGTAAGTCCTGACATATGAAGCCACAGTAAAGACTGGAAATCACACTACACTATGATTGTGTGTTATCTAACATTCACCTCATAAAACCCAAATCTGCTATTATGTAAACGGCTCCAACAAAGAACGAGGGCTCACCGCGAGGCCGAATCTGCTAAATCACACTAGGACATGCATGTAGCTCGAAGATGCTGTTATGACTGACTGAAAGGCTCCTGGCTGGGCGGTTTGTTAGTTTAGGGTTGCAGTTATCTCCCCCTAACAAGTGCAGCACAGAAATAAGATGGGAACAGCTCCATACCATGGTTAAATGTGACACATTCTGATTGATGTCACTGATTGAACCTGCTAGAGCAGGGACGTCATATTCATTTTACACCACAGGCCACATATAGGCCATTTTGATTTAAATTCTCCTTTCTTTCAGTTTAAAGAAGTTTAACTAGACATTTAGTCCCTGAGAGATTTTAATAAAGGATAATAAGTGCAATTTCAATAACACATCTCTGTAGTAAATAAAATAAATCTATCAACACGACTCTCTGGGCTTAAATTGTATGAAATAAATGTGTAAAGTTACAGAAAATGTTCTGCTAGCACATTGGCCAGACTGTCCTGTAATTATAAGACAAAATGTTTTTGTTAATTTCTCTGAAAATGTCCTTTTATTTAGAAAAAAAAAACGCAGGACAGAACTTTTATATCATTTAATGGTATCTCTTGGTTAATAACCATGGTGAAAGGTCACACACCCCGCGTTAGAGGATCCTCAAACGTCACACATGCACACGTGTAATCAAAGCGCATGTATATCTCATTGACAAGAATAAGCATGCGTTGTACTTTTGCATGCCTTACATTTGGTCTCATATGAGCACACTGTATGCCTTTAAATGAGAGCCTCTGAACCTGTTGCACACACTCATATGCCCGTACGAGCGGCCTGCTTATTACTGTAACATTTGGCAGATGTGTTTTCCCAGATGAAATTCTTGGGCCAATCTGTGCAGAGCCCAGAGGCCTCGTTCACTTCATTTAGAGCTTTTATGATGCTGCAGCAGATGGAGAGACTTTAAAAGTACATAAAAGAACAGATGTTAATATGAGCGTTGCTGGTCTGCTCCACCACGTTCTCCCTTTCTGGCTGTATCTATTTGTTTATCAACCTTCATGTGACGTCGATCGCATTTGTGTACAGCGATGTTTTCCGGAGATTCAAAAAAAACCAAAACACCCTCACACATTTATTTTAATACTGCCTCTTTCAAATGAATTCAAGTGCATTATACACATGTACATTAGATATAATCGCTGAATGTGATTCATTGAGTGTCACGATCCTGGGTCTTAGGACCCAGTGTTTTGAGTTTTAGTTCATTTTGATGTTTATAGTATGTTTAGCTCATTAGGCCTCCTATGTTGATTTGCTTATTAGTTCCCCCTTGTGTTTCAACCCATGTTAAGTCTCCCCTGCCCTTCATGTCTCTCTGTGCCCCCTCTGTTCTGTTTATGGTGTGTCTTTGCATGTTTGAGTTTCTTGTTTTCTGTCACCCTGCATTGTGCATTATGTTCTCATGGTTGGTCTTTTGTTACTCCCTCTAGTCTAGTCTCTTGTGTTCAAAGCTGAGTATTTCCCTCTGTGTATTTTGGTTCTTAGACCTCTGCCTTATGGTTTGTCTCTGTTTCTTAGTTGCTGTCTCCACTGTGTCTAGTTCGCGTCTCTGTGTGATACTTCCTGTTTTACTTTGAAGGTCCATGCCTCATGTGAGTGTTTCTAGTTTTGCGTCTCTGTCTCGTCCAGTCCTGATTTCTCCCAGCTGTGCCCTCCTTCTGTGTCTCATTCCCTCGTTATCCCTCTGTGTATTTAAGCCCTGTGTTTCTCTTTGTCAGTGTCGTAGTCTCCATCATAGCTGTGTGATTTTTCCCTGTGGCTCCTTGTGCTTTAGTTTTTCCAGTTTAGTTTATTTTGTATTGTTTTTCGTGTCCCACTCCACGCCAGCAATAAAGCTGTGTTTTTTGAGTTTACCTTTTGTCTCTGTGAGTTTGCGTTTGGGTCCTCTCCTGCCTGCCACACAGCCGAATCATGACATTGAGCTTCAATGGAGCCACTCAGCAAAGCAGAGCAGGCAGCACCCACGCACACTTTTACCTTTAATTGAATTTTAATCTGTGTTTGCGGTCACAAATCATGCAGCGCGGGGTAATTATCTATTAACGATAATGTTATTGGATTTACATGGAAATGCCAAGCCAGCAAACTGAACTTGTGGTGTGGTCATGAGCAGACAGTGTAATCAGCAGATGCTGCTGGCTGGGCAGTGGCTTTTGTTTCTGGAACGGTAGCTGACAGAGAGGGTTTCTCGTGTGCAGCGAGCAGATACAAGACAATGGCAACCCTGCCTCCATGCTGCCCATCTTCCTGTGATACATGTCTGTTTTTCTCTGTGTCTGCATCTCTCTGCCACCCCCTTGCTGCTCTCTCCCTCTCCGTGTCCTCCAGTGGTCTCATTAGGGCGGGACTGTGAAGGGAAGGTGAGATGGTTACTGTGACAACAGCTGGGCTGTCCACCAGCGTGTCCTCTGTTGTTGACTTGGCTGTCTCTGACCACTACTGTGTGTTTTTTAACATCACCGGTTTTATTCAGCGGAAGACCTCGGTGCGAACTGTGAGGAGGCGCTATCTGACCTCTGAAGTGGCTGCAAATTTTACCAGGGTTTTAGTCAAATGCCCCCCTGTGATTTTACCTGCACCCTGCGATTTGATTTTTAGTTATTTTAACAGCAAACTGAAGAAAAGCCTTGACTCCGTTGCTCCACTCACCACCAAAAAGATTAACGTAAAACATGCATCACCCTGGAGAAACGAAGAAGTCAAAAAACTCAAAAGAAATTGCAGGGCAGCAGAAAGGAGATGGAGGAAAAATAAAAATAATATCAACCATCAAATATTTTCCGAGCAACTTAAAATGTACAATAATACATTAAGGAAGTCAAGAAATTCATACTTCGCCAAAATAATCAGTATTAACAAAAATAATCCCAAGGTCCTCTTTTCCACCATAGATCATTTATTTAACCCTGATTTTAACAGCAAAGAACCCCCACAGACTCGCTCTGTGAGCAGTTTGCAGACCACTTCAGGGGAAAGATCAGCGCCATCAGATCTGATATTTTATCTAATCGCGATATGATTGTAAACACATCTGAGGGCTCGATTGTACCTGAGGAGACACTGGACAGCTTTGTCCTGGTTAATGCTGAGAACTTTCAGAAGGTTTTCTCCACAGTGAGACCCACCACATGTCTTTTAGATCCAATTCCTTCTTCACTCTTTAAAACACTTTATGGATTTTTTGAGGCTGAGCTTTTATACATGATGAATTGCTCTCTTCAGTTGGGTGTCTTCCCTGCTGCCTTTAAAACGGCGGTGGTGAGGCCCCTTCTGAAGAAGAGCAATTTGGATTGTAATGATTTTAATAACTACAGACCTGTATCCAACTTACCATTTTAAGTAAAGTCTTAGAAAAACTTGTTTTTACTCAGATTACTGATTTTCTCAATGATAGACAGATCCTGGAGATATTCCAGTCTGGATTTAGGGTGAACCACAGAACAGAGACTGCTCTCCTAAAGGTTTTAAATGATCTTAGATGTAACTGGGACGCCCAAAAGCTCTCAGTCCTGGTGCTACTGGATCTAAGCACAGCCTTTGATACAGTAGACCACGCTATTCTTTTAAACAGACTGAAACACATGGTGGGCCTCTCTGGTGCTGTACACAACTGGTTCACTTCCTATCTCTCTGACAGATCTTTTATGGTGAGTATGGATACATGCTCCTCTAAGATCCATAAAATGACATGTGGTGTGCCTCAAGGGTCGGTTCTAGGCCCTGTACTTTTTAATTTGTATATGTTGCCTCTCGGCAGTGTCATCAGGAGGCATGGAGTGAACTTCCACAGTTACGCTGATGACACGCAGCTGTACATCTCCGTGTCTCCTGATGACACCAGACCAATGGATGCCCTTTTTAACTGTATCTTGGATATAAGATCTTGGATGGCAGAAAACTTTTTACAGCTTAACCAGGACAAAACTGAAGTTTTAATTGTCGGTCCTGAGGCTCAGAGAGAGAAACTCTTGTCTAAATTAGAGGCATTTTCACTATGTCCTTCGCTACAAGTGAAAAACCTGGGCGTTATTTTTGACTCTGAGCTTGGTTTTATCCCACATGTTAAACATGTGACCAAAATTGGATTTTATCATCTAAAAAATATAGCCAGAGTCCGCCCTATTCTCTCTCGGGCCAACACGGAGATGCTGATGCATGCTTTTATTACCAGTCGCATCGATTACTGTAATGCCCTGCTCTCTGGTCTTCCTAAGAAGAATATTTCAACTTTACAACTCTTGCAAAACTCGGCAGCTCGTGTGCTGACGAAGACCAGAGGGCGGGCCCACATTACACCGGTTTTAGAATCGCTGCACTGGCTCCCCGTGTGTTTCAGGATCGATTTTAAAGTTCTTTTATTGGTTTTTAAATGTCTTAATGGTCTTGGGCCTTCTTATCTCTCAGATCTGCTTTTACCATACGAACCCTCGTGGACCCTGAGGTCCTCTGGCACTGGCCTTTTGATTGTTCCTAAAGTCAGGACACATACTCACGGAGAGGCAGCTTTTCAGTGGTATGGTCCTCGTCTGTGGAACAGCCTGCCGGAGGAGCTCAGGGCAGCAGAGAACGTACATGTTTTTAAGAACAGGCTCAAGACCCACCTTTTTAATTTAGCTTTCACCTAACGTTTATTTATTTTATGCTTATTTATTCTATCCTGTTATTTTATTATTAATTCAGGTTTTACCTAATATTTATTGATTTTATTCTTATCCATTTTTTTATCTTCTTACTCTATTTATATTTATATTGTAACCCGTTCTTATTTATTTTATCATTTTACCCTGTATATAGCCTATTGTGGCATATCTCCAGTGTTTCCTCGGAGGGGGCTCTCTGCACCGGGGCTGTTATTGACCGTGACTGCTGGGTCTCTGGGGTCCTCTCAGCCTGGTTGGGGGGCTCCTTTGCCTCCCTCCGGCTGTGTGCCCAGCCCGGAGGCTGCGGTCTGTGACCGGCTCCCGGTGCAGACGGCTCTCTGTTATAATGTTTCCTCACTTGGCTCATGCGAGCCCAGCCCAATTTTTACTCTTTAAGTGTGCGCGTGTGTGAATGTGTATGTGGGTGGGGGGATATATGTGTATTGAGAGTGTGGGGAGTGAGTTGGAGGGTGGGGTGGGCTGCTTTTAACTATGTAAAGCACTTTGTGCTACATTTTTTCTGTATGAAAAGTGCTTTATAAATAAAGATTGATTGATTGATTGAACAGCAGAGAATGACGGGCAGAGTGGCAGGTCAAACAAGGTCAAACATGGCAGCGGAGATAGAGCTGCCACTGGATACTTTATGTCTTAAAACAATGCTAAGATGCTATGCAGACAGGTACTGACTCCTTTCCTCTCATAACGATGCATTACTAATTGCTGAAACCTGGGTTTAAGGTTTCCACAAATAAAAACAGAAAGCATGCGCAGTCATCAATCAAGATGTTCACTTTGTCCAAATAAATATCATCTGCTCCAAGACACAATGTATAATTTCTGCCATTAAACTGTGTATAATACAGTGAAAAGGTATTTGTCCCTCTCCTGATGTCTTTCTGTTCTTTTTTAATATTTCTCACACTTATATATGACAAACAAATTTTAATAGTAGACAAAGATAAGCTGAGTAAATCCAAAATGCAGTTTAGAAATCATCATTTCATTCATTAAGCGGAATAAGCTATCCAAACCTACCTGGTCCTGTGTGAAGAAAAAATAAACCTCCCAGTAAATTAATCATAAATTATCTGTGATTAACCACATTTTATTTTTGGACAGCTGAATTCAATTTCATGAGCCACACCTAGGCCGAGGCTAAAAGATCTCAAAAAGCAACACATCATGCCCTGATGTAAAGAAACAGCTGAGCAACAAAGCCATTGACCTCTGTCAGTCTGTAAAGCCATTTTAAAGGCTTTGGGATTCAATGAACCGCCTTCCCAAAAGTGGCCGACCTACAAAAATTACTCCAAGAGCAGATGGATGACCCGTCCAAGAGGTTAGGCCAGTTATGATCAGAGTTGATGATTCAACAATAAGAAAGAGACAAAAATGGGAGAGTTCCAAGGAGAAAACCACTGCTGACCAAAAACAGTACAAAGGCTTTTCTCACATTTAACAAAAAACATTTTGATGATCCCTAAGATGTCCAAGAAAATATTTGTGGACTGATGAGACAAAAGCTGAACTTTTTAGATGGTTTGAGTCCGGTTTTGCATAAAACTAACACAGCATTTCATAAAAAGAACATCATACCAGCAGTCAGATATGGTGGTTGTAGTATGATGGTCTGGGAGCTGATTTTGCTGCTTTAGGACCAGAAATGTCCCACAATCAGTTCATCCCCTGTAGCACACTTGAGTTGAGCAGCAGGACAACGATCCAAAACACACCAGCAAGTCTGCCCCTGAATTGCTCACAAAACAGATATTTTAGGTTTTGGAGTGGGAGAGTTAAATTCTAGACTTAAATCAGATTCAGATTCTTTGGCATGACCTTAAATGGACTGTTTACGGACTAAAACCCTTGAATATTGCTGAATTAAAACAATTCTGTGAAGAACAGTGGGCCAAAATTCATCCAGTGAGGTGAAAGACTCATTGCCGGTTATCAAACGCTTGATTACAGTTCTTGTTGCCAAGGGTTGTGCAACCAGTTATTAGGTTTAGGAGGCAATAGCTTTTTCACATAGGGCCAGGTAGGTTTGGATAGCTTTTTTCCCATTAATGATCAAAATCATCATTTATAAACTGCATTGAGCAATTACTCGGTTTATCTTTGTCTAATATTTAAATTCGTTTGACGACCTGAAACATCCAAGTGTGACAAATGTGCAAACATTTAAGAAACCAGGAAGGGGGCAAATACTTTTTCACAGCACTGTGTTGGTGAATACACACACACTGAACTCAGCAGTAAAAATTAAAAGGGCAGAAAATTTTAAATTAATTCCTGAGAAATGAGAATCTGGTGTGATAAGATGGCCCCAAGTAAAAGCCAAAAAGCATCTGGAGGACTTTGCTAAAAGAAATGTCCTTTTCAACATTAATTAGCTTTAGAGAATCCAACAAGAGTCAGAGAGAATGAGAGGAGGAATGTGGAAAATGAAAGATGAAAGGGAAAGATGAGAAGGCTGGTGTGTCTGCAATAAATGGAGCAGAATATGTAAAAGCACAGCTTGTGTGACACACTGACATGCTACGCTTCCTTTTAAGCTCTTCTGGTTTAGATACCTTCTGAACCAGGTGCACCCAAAAATGTAGCACATATGTGAACACTTTAACACACACGTGCGAGCACTGACCTTGTCTCTAGACTCTCTGAAGTCCAGAGAAGGTAACAGACTCAAATTGAATGAATGTATCCTGGCCACACATGCTGTCAGACCTACCACTGTTGCCTCAAGAGATGGGTCTGGCCCAAATGACCAGACACACATAAAGCAACCCAAATTGAAGCAGTAGTAATCTGATTATGTAGCAGCTGTCGCAGAGTGCCATGATTTCTGTAACACACATGCACGCTTCACTACACACAGTTACGCTGGTAGGACCCACGTACAGTGCAAGCATATAAGCATGTGTCCAAATAAATACTGTACACCCACATGGACAAATACAACTGCTCTCTTAAAATTTACAGTAGCTACAGGACCACATGTATCAACAGTTCTGATGCCTGTGATTACAGAGTTAAGACAACCAAATTCAAGACAGAGTAAAACAATAGACGGCATTTAAGGCATCAAATGGAAATAGTTTGTTACTCAGATCTTCCACTGAATGCAAGTTACTGAAATAAAGCATGTAGATGGTAACTGCAGGTCAGACAAACTGAAAACTAACAAGCTGCACAAGAATAACTAAGACTAACTAAAGCAAAGAAAAAATAAAAAATGAAATGTGATCAGCGACTTGTTCCAAATCCTTTCTACACTGATTGGACTTTATAGGAAAATGCAGCAGAACTTTGTCAATAAGGATGAAACAGACTGCAGGGCTGGTCTCTTCTATTTGAATAAACAGGCACACACACTCAGAAGCAGAGCCACCAGTCTATTTCTTCCCAGGCTCTTTTATCTCATCACTTCTTCAAATTTCTTCCCATATCTGAGTTAATGGGAAAAAATGGAAATGTGCTTGTCAGTCAGTGTCAGGATGAGGTCGTGGACGAAAGAAGGAGGACCCAAACGCTGGACTCACAGGTAGGTGAAGATTGGTGTTTTATTGTCAACGGAGTGAACAACCAGAACAGAAGTAGGAAACGGCTGGCCGGCTGGACGACTGACTGAATGGATGAATGAAAGACTGACTGACAACTGACCGGCTGACCTGACGGAACTGAACAGAGGACAACCTAACAGCGGCGAGAACAACATCACAATAACATCAATGACACGACATTGGACTGGTTGAACTGAGGGACATAAATACACAGGCTGAGTGATGAGAGATTAGAACCTGGTGAGTACACAGCTGAACATAATGAACTAATGATAAACGGGAAGAGGATGGAACATAATGCACATGGACCAAAGCTAACACAATAAAACAGGAGGTGAAGCAGACAGAATATAAACAGTGAACATGAACTAAGAATACTGGGTCAACGACCCAGAAACCCTGACAGTACCCCCCCCCCCCCCCCCGCAAAGGCCGGCACCCGACGGCCAAAAGAACGAAAAACCAGAACAGGGCGGGCGGAGGGGGCCCAGGACGGAGGGACGGAGTCCACACAGAGACAGTTCAGGAGGCCGACCGTGCGGAAGGCAACGGCGACGATGACAGCGCTGGTCCGGGGGCCGACCGTGCGGAAGGCAACGGCGACGATGACAGCGCTGGTCCGGGGGCCGACCGTGCGGAAGGCAACGGCGGCGACGTGGACGCAGTTCGGGGGGCCGACCGTGCGGGAGGCAATGGCGGCCACTCAGGCGAAGAGGGTCCAGGGGCCGGCCGTGCGAAAGGCGACGGCGGCGACTCAAGAGAAGAGGGTCCGGGGGCCGGCCGTGCAGAAGGCGACGGCGGCCACTCAAGAGAAGAGGGTCCGGGGGCCGGCCGTGCGGAAGGCGACGGCGGCCACTCAGGCGAAGGCGGTCCGGGGGCCGGCCGTGCGGAAGGCGACGGCGGCCACTCAGGCGAAGAGGGTCCGTGGGCCGCCCACGACGGCGATGGCGCCCGGCCAGTGGCAGAGGCCGGGCCGGGCGCGGGTGCAGCTGAGGCAGAGGCCGGGCCGGGCGCGGCTGAAGCGGAGGCTTCTGGCTGGGGACAGGCAGGGCCAGTAGGCGCGGAAGCCTCTGGCTGAGGAGCGGCCGGGCCAGCGGGTGCGGAAACCCCTGGCTGAGGAGCGGCCGGGCCAGCGGGTGCGGAGACCCCTGGCTGAGGAGCGGCCGGGCCAGCGGGTGCGGAGACCCCTGGCTGAGGAGCAGGAGAGCTCACAGCTGGCTCTGGGTGCTGTGGCTGCAGGTCCAGGAACTGGACGGGATGGTGGACAGGCGACTGGGAAACAGGAGACGACTGGACTACAGGGCACTGGGCGGCAGACTGGACTACAGAAGAGTGGAGGACAGGTGGAGACTGAGCTACAGGTGACTGGAGGACAGGTGGAGACTGAGCTACAGGTGACTGGACTGACTGGAGGGCAGCAGGAGACTGGACAGCAGGTGAGTGAACTGACTGGACTGAGGAGACTGATGGATAAACAGAGGCCGGTGAGGCTAATGGCTGAGCTAAAGAGTGAGCTAGTGAAGGGGACAACAGTGCAGCCTGGACTAATAAAGCTGGGGCCTGAGCAGGGGACACCTCAGCTAGCCTAACCAGTGATTGTGCGAGGGCATGAAAAGCTGGATCAGGAGGTGGATGAAGAGGTGAAGTGGCAGGTGGACCGGTTAGCTCTTCCAAGCGTCCAGGGGGGTCAAGCTGGGTTCTGGTTGCCCTCAACCTGGGCGCTGGGACGGGCACGGAAGGTGGCTGGACACCAGTCACCCCCACCTGAGAAACAGAAGCAGGTGTGGAGGCAGACCGGGTCACAGCTGCCCTCCTCCTGGGGGCTGGCACTGGTGTGGGCGTAGGCTGGGCCCCCGTGCTGGTGGGAAATGGCTGAATAACGGGTGTGGAAACAACGACTGGGTGAGTGATACTGACGGGGTTATTGGGTAGTGTTTTGGTCTTCCTGCCACCGCTATTTACAGTCTTTAACTGAGCTGTCTTTGGGGAAACAGAGCAGAAAAAGTCTACCCAGTCCACATTGTCGTCCAAGAGGGACGTTCCCCATGAATCGGAGAGGCGTCTATTATTTATCTGATGTGAAGAGTCAACTGAGGAAGGTGGCAAACAGTCACTGGGACTCACCGCCGGGAGTGGCTGGAAACAGTCCATGTTACGGTGGCGTGTGCGCCGCTTTCTCCGGGTAGAGGAAGCGGGCGGGGTAAACAGATGAGCCTCTGGCACAGGAGCCTCCATTGAGCCGAGGTGGTAGGCGGAGCCGCTGTGCCATGGCGAGGTTGAAGGTCCGGTGAGTAGAACAGCTGGCGGGCGAGCGAGGAGCGGAGCAGCGGGAGAGCGAGCGGCCGAAGCTTGGCCTGTGACGCCCACTCTCCGCGGCGAATGCTCCGCTGCAGGTGAGGCATAACAACGCATGGCAACGGACAGTTAACCCATAACAACGCGTGTAAACGCATGGCAACGGACAGTTAACCCATAACAACGCATGGCAACGGACAGTTAGCCCATAACAACGCGTGTAAACGCATGGCAACGGACAGTTAACCCATAACAACGCATGGCAACGGACAGTTAACCCATAACAACACATGGCAACGGACAGTTAACCCATAACAACGCGTGTAAACGCATGGCAACGGACAGTTAACCCATAACAACGCGTGTAAACGCATGGCAACGGACAGTTAACCCATAACAACGCATGGAAACGGACAGTTAACCCATAACAACGCATGGCAACGGACAGTTAACCCATAACAACGCGTGTAAACGCATGGCAACGGACAGTTAGCCCATAACAACGCGTGTAAACGCATGGCAACGGACAGTTAACCCATAACAACGCATGGCAACGGACAGTTAACCCATAACAACGCGTGTAAACGCATGGCAACGGACAGTTAACCCATAACAACGCGTGTAAACGCATGGCAACGGACAGTTAACCCATAACAACGCATGGCAACGGACAGTTAACCCATGGCAACGGTCAGGTAACCCATGGCAACGGTCAGGTAACCCATGGCAACGGACCGGTAACCCATAACAACGCATGGCAACGGACAGTTAACCCATAACAACGCGTGTAAACGCATGGCAACGGACAGTTAGCCCATAACAACGCGTGTAAACGCATGGCAACGGACAGTTAACCCATAACAACGCATGGCAACGGACAGTTAACCCATAACAACGCGTGTAAACGCATGGCAACGGACAGTTAACCCATAACAACGCATGGCAACGGACAGTTAACCCATAACAACGCATGGCAACGGACAGTTAACCCATAACAATGCGTGTAAACGCATGGCAACGGACAGTTAACCCATAACAACGCTTGTAAACGCATGGCAACGGACAGTTAACCCATAACAACGCATGGCAACGGACAGTAAACGCATGGCAACGGACAGTTAGCCCATAACAACGCGTGTAAACGCATGGCAACGGACAGTTAACCCATAACAACGCATGGCGACGGACAGTTAACCCATAACAACGCGTGTAAACGCATGGCGACGGACAGTTAACCCATAACAACGCATGGCAACGGACAGTTAACCCATAACAACGCGTGTAAACGCATGGCGACGGACAGTTAGCCCATAACAACGCGTGTAAACGCATGGCGACGGACAGTTAACCCATAACAACGCATGGCGACGGACAGTTAACCCATAACAACGCGTGTAAACGCATGGCAACGGACAGTTAACCCATAACAACGCGTGTAAACGCATGGCAACGGACAGTTAGCCCATAACAAGGCGTGTAAACGCATGGCAACGGACAGTTAACCCATAACAACGCATGGCAACGGACAGTTAACCCATAACAACGCATGGCAACGGACAGTTAACCCATAACAACGCGTGTAAACGCATGGCAACGGACCGGTTATGGGTTAACTGTCCGTTGCCATGCGTTGTTATGGGTTAACTGTCCGTTGCCATGGGTTACCGGTCCGTTGCCATGGGTTACAGGTCCGTTGCCATGGGTTACCGGTCCGTTGCCATGGTAACCGGTCCGTTGCCATGGGTTACCTGACCGTTGCCATGGGTTACCTGACCGTTGCCATGGGTTAACTGTCCGTTGCCATGCGTTGTTATGGGTTAACTGTCCGTTTACAACGCGTGTAAACGCATGGCAACGGACAGTTAACCCTTAACAACGCATGGCAACGGACAGTTAACCCATAACAACGCATGGCAACGGACAGTTAACCCATAACAACGCATGGCAACGGACAGTTAACCCATAACAACGCGTGTAAACGCATGGCAACGGACAGTTAACCCATAACAACGCATGGCAACGGACAGTTAACCCATAACAACGCATGGCAACGGACAGTTAACCCATAACAACGCGTGTAAACGCATGGCAACGGACAGTTAACCCATAACAACGCATGGCAACGGACAGTTAACCCATAACAACGCGTGTAAACGCATGGCAACGGACAGTTAACCCATAACAACGCTTGTAAACGCATGGCAACGGACAGTTAACCCATAACAACGCGTGTAAACGCATGGCAACGGACAGTTAACCCATAACAACGCATGGCAACGGACAGTTAACCCATGGCAACGGTCAGGTAACCCATGGCAACGGTCAGGTAACCCATGGCAACGGACCGGTTACCATGGCAACGGACCGGTTACCATGGCAACGGACCGGTAACCCATGGCAACGGACCTGTAACCCATGGCAACGGACCGGTAACCCATGGCAACGGACAGTTAACCCATAACAACGCATGGCAACGGACAGTTAACCCATAACCGGTCCGTTGCCATGCGTTTACACGCGTTGTTATGGGCTAACTGTCCGTTGCCATGCGTTAACGGACAGTTAACCCATAACAACGCATGGCAACGGACAGTTAGCCCATAACAACGCGTGTAAACGCATGGCAACGGACAGTTAACCCATAACAACGCATGGCAACGGACAGTTAACCCATGGCAACGGTCAGGTAACCCATGGCAACGGTCAGGTAACCCATGGCAACGGACCGGTTACCATGGCAACGGACCGGTTACCATGGCAACGGACCGGTAACCCATGGCAACGGACCTGTAACCCATGGCAACGGACCGGTAACCCATGGCAACGGACAGTTAACCCATAACAACGCATGGCAACGGACAGTTAACCCATAACCGGTCCGTTGCCATGCGTTTACACGCGTTGTTATGGGCTAACTGTCCGTTGCCATGCGTTAACGGACAGTTAACCCATAACAACGCATGGCAACGGACAGTTAACCCATAACAACGCGTGTAAACGCATGGCAACGGACAGTTAACCCATAACAACGCATGGCAACGGACAGTTAACCCATAACAACGCATGGCAACGGACAGTTAACCCATAACAACGCGTGTAAACGCATGGCAACGGACAGTTAACCCATAACAACGCATGGCAACGGACAGTTAACCCATAACAACGCATGGCAACGGACAGTTAACCCATAACAACGCGTGTAAACGCATGGCAACGGACAGTTAACCCATAACAACGCTTGTAAACGCATGGCAACGGACAGTTAACCCATAACAACGCGTGTAAACGCATGGCAACGGACAGTTAACCCATAACAACGCATAGCAACGGACAGTTAACCCATGGCAACGGTCAGGTAACCCATGGCAACGGTCAGGTAACCCATGGCAACGGACCGGTTACCATGGCAACGGACCGGTTACCATGGCAACGGACCGGTAACCCATGGCAACGGACCTGTAACCCATGGCAACGGACCGGTAACCCATGGCAACGGACAGTTAACCCATAACAACGCATGGCAACGGACAGTTAACCCAAAACCGGTCCGTTGCCATGCGTTTACACGCGTTGTTATGGGCTAACTGTCCGTTGCCATGCGTTTACTGTCCGTTGCCATGCGTTGTTATGGGTTAACTGTCCGTTTACAACGCGTGTAAACGCATGGCAACGGACAGTTAACCCATAACAACGCATGGCAACGGACAGTTAACCCATAACAACGCGTGTAAACGCATGGCAACGGACAGTTAGCCCATAACAACGCATGGCAACGGACAGTTAACCCATAACAACGCGTGTAAACGCATGGCAACGGACAGTTAGACCATAACAACGCGTGTAAACGCATGGCAACGGACAGTTAACCCATAACAACGCATGGCAACGGACAGTTAACCCATAACAACGCGTGTAAACGCATGGCAACGGACAGTTAACTCATAACAACGCATGGAAACGGACAGTTAACCCATAACAACGCATGGAAACGGACACTTAACCCATAACAACGCATGGAAACGGACAGTTAACCCATAACAACGCATGACAACGGACAGTTAACCCATAACAACGCGTGTAAACGCATGGCAACGGACCGGTTATGGGTTAACTGTCCGTTGCCATGCGTTGTTATGGGTTAACTGTCCGTTGCCATGGGTTACCGGTCCGTTGCCATGGGTTACAGGTCCGTTGCCATGGGTTACCGGTCCGTTGCCATGGGTTACCTGACCGTTGCCATGGGTTACCTGACCGTTGCCATGGGTTAACTGTCCGTTGCCATGCGTTGTTATGGGTTAACTGTCCGTTGCCATGCGTTGTTATGGGTTAACTGTCCGTTTACAACGCGTGTAAACGCATGGCAACGGACAGTTAACCCATAACAACGCATGGCAACGGACAGTTAACCCATAACAACGCATGGCAACGGACAGTTAACCCATAACAACGCGTGTAAACGCATGGCAACGGACAGTTAACCCATAACAACGCGTGTAAACGCATGGCAACGGACAGTTAACCCATAACAACGCATGGCAACGGACAGTTAACCCATAACAACGCGTGTAAACGCATGGCAACGGACAGTTAACCCATAACAACGCATGGCAACGGACAGTTAACCCATAACAACGCATGGCAACGGACAGTTAACCCATAACAACGCGTGTAAACGCATGGCAACGGACAGTTAACCCATAACAACGCTTGTAAACGCATGGCAACGGACAGTTAACCCATAACAACGCGTGTAAACGCATGGCAACGGACAGTTAACCCATAACAACGCGTGTAAACGCATGGCAACGGACAGTTAACCCATAACAACGCATGGCAACGGACAGTTAACCCATGGCAACGGTCAGGTAACCCATGGCAACGGTCAGGTAACCCATGGCAACGGACCGGTTACCATGGCAACGGACCGGTTACCATGGCAACGGACCGGTAACCCATGGCAACGGACCTGTAACCCATGGCAACGGACCGGTAAACCATGGCAACGGACAGTTACCCATAACAACGCATGGCAACGGACAGTTAACCCATGGCAACGGTCAGGTAACCCATGGCAACGGTCAGGTAACCCATGGCAACGGACCGGTTACCATGGCAACGGACCGGTTACCATGGCAACGGACCGGTAACCCATGGCAACGGACCTGTAACCCATGGCAACGGACCGGTAAACCATGGCAACGGACAGTTAACCCATAACAACGCATGGCAACGGACAGTTAACCCATAACCGGTCCGTTGCCATGCGTTTACACGCGTTGTTATGGGCTAACTGTCCGTTGCCATGCGTTAACGGACAGTTAACCCATAACAACGCATGGCAACGGACAGTTAACCCATAACAACGCATGGCAACGGACAGTTAACCCATAACAACGCGTGTAAACGCATGGCAACGGTCCGTTGCCATGGGTTACAGGTCCGTTGCCATGGGTTACCGGTCCGTTGCCATGGTAACCGGTCCGTTGCCATGGGTTACCTGACCGTTGCCATGGGTTACCTGACCGTTGCCATGGGTTAACTGTCCGTTGCCATGCGTTGTTATGGGTTAACTGTCCGTTGCCATGCGTTGTTATGGGTTAACTGTCCGTTGCCATGCGTTTACACGCGTTGTAAACGGACAGTTAACCCATAACAACGCATGGCAACGGACAGTAAACGCATGGCAACGGACAGTTAGCCCATAACAACGCGTGTAAACGCATGGCAACGGACAGTTAACCCATAACAACGCATGGCAACGGACAGTTAACCCATAACAACGCGTGTAAACGCATGGCAACGGACAGTTAACCCATAACAACGCATGGCGACGGACAGTTAGCCCATAACAACGCGTGTAAACGCATGGCAACGGACAGTTAACCCATAACAACGCATGGCGAAGGACAGTTAACCCATAACAACGCGTGTAAACGCATGGCAACGGACAGTTAACCCATAACAACGCATGGCAACGGACAGTTAACCCATAACAACGCGTGTAAATGCATGGCAACGGACAGTTAACCCATAACAACGCATGGCAACGGACAGTTAACCCATGGCAACGGTCAGGTAACCCATGGCAACGGTCAGGTAACCCATGGCAACGGACCGGTTACCATGGCAACGGACCGGTAACCCATGGCAACGGACCGGTAACCCATGGCAACGGACCGGTAACCCAGGGCAACGCATGGCAACGGACAGTTAGCCCATAACAAGGCGTGTAAACGCATGGCAACGGACAGTTAACCCATAACAACGCATGGCAACGGACAGTTAACCCATAACAACGCGTGTAAACGCATGGCAACGGACAGTTAACCCATAACAACGCATGGCAACGGACAGTTAGCCCATAACAACGCATGGCAACGGACAGTTAGCCCATAACAACGCGTGTAAACGCATGGCAACGGACAGTTAACCCATAACAACGCATGGCAACGGACAGTTAACCCATAACAACGCGTGTAAACGCATGGCAACGGACAGTTAACCCATAACAACGCATGGCAACGGACAGTAAACGCATGGCAACGGACAGTTAGCCCATAACAACGCGTGTAAACGCATGGCAACGGACAGTTAACCCATAACAACGCATGGCAACGGACAGTTAACCCATAACAACGCGTGTAAACGCATGGCAACGGACCGGTTATGGGTTAACTGTCCGTTGCCATGCGTTGTTATGGGTTAACTGTCCGTTGCCATGCGTTGTTATGGGTTAACTGTCCGTTGCCATGCGTTGTTATGGGTTAACTGTCCGTTGCCATGCGTTTACACGCGTTGTAAACGGACAGTTAACCCATAACAACGCATGGCAACGGACAGTAAACGCATGGCAACGGACAGTTAGCCCATAACAACGCGTGTAAACGCATGGCAACGGACAGTTAACCCATAACAACGCATGGCAACGGACAGTTAACCCATAACAACGCGTGTAAACGCATGGCAACGGACAGTTAACCCATAACAACGCATGGCGACGGACAGTTAGCCCATAACAACGCGTGTAAACGCATGGCAACGGACAGTTAACCCATAACAACGCATGGCGACGGACAGTTAACCCATAACAACGCGTGTAAACGCATGGCAACGGACAGTTAACCCATAACAACGCATGGCAACGGACAGTTAACCCATAACAACGCATGGCAACGGACAGTTAGCCCATAACAACGCGTGTAAACGCATGGCAACGGACAGTTAACCCATAACAACGCATGGCAACGGACAGTTAACCCATAACAACGCGTGTAAACGCATGGCAACGGACCGGTTATGGGTTAACTGTCCGTTGCCATGCGTTGTTATGGGTTAACTGTCCGTTGCCATGCGTTTACACGCGTTGTTATGGGTTAACTGTCCGTTGCCATGCATTGTTATGGGTTAACTGTCCGTTGCCATGCGTTTACACGCGTTGTAAACGGACAGTTAACCCATAACAACGCATGGCAACGGACAGTAAACGCATGGCAACGGACAGTTAGCCCATAACAACGCGTGTAAACGCATGGCAACGGACAGTTAACCCATAACAACGCATGGCAACGGACAGTTAACCCATAACAACGCGTGTAAACGCATGGCAACGGACAGTTAGCCCATAACAACGCGTGTAAACGCATGGCAACGGACAGTTAACCCATAACAACGCATGGCGACGGACAGTTAACCCATAACAACGCGTGTAAACGCATGGCAACGGACAGTTAACCCATAACAACGCATGGCAACGGACAGTTAACCCATAACAACGCATGGCAACGGACAGTTAACCCATAACCGGTCCGTTGCCATGCGTTTACACGCGTTGTTATGGGCTAACTGTCCGTTGCCATGCGTTAACGGACAGTTAACCCATAACAACGCATGGCAACGGACAGTTAACCCATAACAACGCGTGTAAACGCATGGCAACGGACAGTTAACCCATAACAACGCATGGCAACGGACAGTTAACCCATAACAACGCATGGCAACGGACAGTTAACCCATAACAACGCGTGTAAACGCATGGCAACGGTCCGTTGCCATGGGTTACAGGTCCGTTGCCATGGGTTACCGGTCCGTTGCCATGGTAACCGGTCCGTTGCCATGGGTTACCTGACCGTTGCCATGGGTTACCTGACCGTTGCCATGGGTTAACTGTCCGTTGCCATGCGTTGTTATGGGTTAACTGTCCGTTGCCATGCGTTGTTATGGGTTAACTGTCCGTTGCCATGCGTTTACACGCGTTGTAAACGGACAGTTAACCCATAACAACGCATGGCAACGGACAGTAAACGCATGGCAACGGACAGTTAGCCCATAACAACGCATGTAAACGCATGGCAACGGACAGTTAACCCATAACAACGCATGGCAACGGACAGTTAACCCATAACAACGCGTGTAAACGCATGGCAACGGACAGTTAGCCCATAACAACGCGTGTAAACGCATGGCGACGGACAGTTAACCCATAACAACGCATGGCGACGGACAGTTAACCCATAACAACGCGTGTAAACGCATGGCAACGGACAGTTAACCCATAACAACGCATGGCAACGGACAGTTAACCCATAACAACGCGTGTAAATGCATGGCAACGGACAGTTAACCCATAACAACGCGTGTAAACGCATGGCAACGGACAGTTAACCCATAACAACGCATGGCAACGGACAGTTAACCCATGGCAACGGTCAGGTAACCCATGGCAACGGTCAGGTAACCCATGGCAACGGACCGGTTACCATGGCAACGGACCGGTAACCCATGGCAACGGACCGGTAACCCAGGGCAACGCATGGCAACGGACAGTTAGCCCATAACAAGGCGTGTAAACGCATGGCAACGGACAGTTAACCCATAACAACGCATGGCAACGGACAGTTAACCCATAACAACGCGTGTAAACGCATGGCAACGGACAGTTAACCCATAACAACGCATGGAAACGGACAGTTAACCCATAACAACGCATGGCAACGGACAGTTAACCCATAACAACGCGTGTAAACGCATGGCAACGGACCGGTTATGGGTTAACTGTCCGTTGCCATGCGTTGTTATGGGTTAACTGTCCGTTGCCATGGGTTACCGGTCCGTTGCCATGGGTTACAGGTCCGTTGCCATGGGTTACCGGTCCGTTGCCATGGTAACCGGTCCGTTGCCATGGGTTACCTGACCGTTGCCATGGGTTACCTGACCGTTGCCATGGGTTAACTGTCCGTTGCCATGCGTTGTTATGGGTTAACTGTCCGTTGCCATGCGTTGTTATGGGTTAACTGTCCGTTTACAACGCGTGTAAACGCATGGCAACGGACAGTTAGCCCATAACAACGCATGGCAACGGACAGTTAGCCCATAACAACGCATGGCAACGGACAGTTAGCCCATAACAACGCGTGTAAACGCATGGCAACGGACAGTTAACCCATAACAACGCATGGCAACGGACAGTTAGCCCATAACAACGCGTGTAAACGCATGGCAACGGACAGTTAACCCATAACAACGCATGGCAACGGACAGTTAGCCCATAACAACGCATGGCAACGGACAGTTAGCCCATAACAACGCGTGTAAACGCATGGCAACGGACAGTTAACCCATAACAACGCATGGCAACGGACAGTTAACCCATAACAACGCGTGTAAACGCATGGCAACGGACAGTTAACCCATAACAACGCATGGCAACGGACAGTTAACCCATAACAACGCATGGCAACGGACAGTTAACCCATAACAACGCGTGTAAACGCATGGCAACGGACAGTTAACCCATAACAACGCTTGTAAACGCATGGCAACGGACAGTTAACCCATAACAACGCGTGTAAACGCATGGCAACGGACAGTTAACCCATAACAACGCATGGCAACGGACAGTTAACCCATGGCAACGGTCAGGTAACCCATGGCAACGGTCAGGTAACCCATGGCAACGGACCGGTTACCATGGCAACGGACCGGTAACCCATGGCAACGGACCTGTAACCCATGGCAACGGACCGGTAACCCATGGCAACGGACAGTTAACCCATAACAACGCATGGCAACGGACAGTTAACCCATAACCGGTCCGTTGCCATGCGTTTACACGCGTTGTTATGGGCTAACTGTCCGTTGCCATGCGTTTACTGTCCGTTGCCATGCGTTGTTATGGGTTAACTGTCCGTTTACAACGCGTGTAAACGCATGGCAACGGACAGTTAACCCATAACAACGCATGGCAACGGACAGTTAACCCATAACAACGCGTGTAAACGCATGGCAACGGACAGTTAGCCCATAACAACGCATGGCAACGGACAGTTAACCCATAACAACGCGTGTAAACGCATGGCAACGGACAGTTAGCCTATAACAACGCGTGTAAACGCATGGCAACGGACAGTTAACCCATAACAACGCATGGCAACGGACAGTTAACCCATAACAACGCGTGTAAACGCATGGCAACGGACAGTTAACCCATAACAACGCATGGCAACGGACAGTTAACCCATAACAACGCATGGCAACGGACAGTTAACCCATAACAACGCGTGTAAACGCATGGCAACGGACAGTTAACCCATAACAACGCTTGTAAACGCATGGCAACGGACAGTTAACCCATAACAATGCGTGTAAACGCATGGCAACGGACAGTTAACCCATAACAATGCATGGCAACGGACAGTTAACCCATGGCAACGGTCAGGTAACCCATGGCAACGGTCAGGTAACCCATGGCAACGGACCGGTAACCCATGGCAACGGACCGGTAACCCATGGCAACGGACAGTTAACCCATAACAACGCATGGCAACGGACAGTTAACCCATAACCGGTCCGTTGCCATGCGTTTACACGCGTTGTTATGGGCTAACTGTCCGTTGCCATGCGTTTACTGTCCGTTGCCATGCGTTGTTATGGGTTAACTGTCCGTTTACAACGCGTGTAAACGCATGGCAACGGACAGTTAACCCATAACAACGCATGGCAACGGACAGTTAACCCATAACAACGCGTGTAAACGCATGGCAACGGACAGTTAGCCCATAACAACGCGTGTAAACGCATGGCAACGGACAGTTAACCCATAACAACGCATGGCAACGGACAGTTAACCCATAACAACGCGTGTAAACGCATGGCAACGGACAGTTAACCCATAACAACGCATGGAAACGGACAGTTAACCCATAACAACGCATGGAAACGGACAGTTAACCCATAACAACGCATGACAACGGACAGTTAACCCATAACAACGCGTGTAAACGCATGGCAACGGACCGGTTATGGGTTAACTGTCCGTTGCCATGCGTTGTTATGGGTTAACTGTCCGTTGCCATGGGTTACCGGTCCGTTGCCATGGGTTACAGGTCCGTTGCCATGGGTTACCGGTCCGTTGCCATGGTAACCGGTCCGTTGCCATGGGTTACCTGACCGTTGCCATGGGTTACCTGACCGTTGCCATGGGTTAACTGTCCGTTGCCATGCGTTGTTATGGGTTAACTGTCCGTTGCCATGCGTTTACACGCGTTGTTATGGGTTAACTGTCCGTTGCCATGCATTTACACGCGTTGTTATGGGTTAACTGTCCGTTGCCATGCGTTGTTATGGGTTAACTGTCCGTTGCCATGCGTTTACACGCGTTGTTATGGGTTAACTGTCCGTCGCCATGCGTTGTTATGGGTTAACTGTCCGTTGCCATGCGTTTACACGCGTTGTTATGGGCTAACTGTCCGTTGCCATGCGTTTACACGCGTTGTTATGGGTTAACTGTCCGTTGCCATGCGTTGTTATGGGTTAACTGTCCGTTGCCATGCGTTTACACGCGTTGTTATGGGCTAACTGTCCGTTGCCATGCGTTTACTGTCCGTTGCCATGCGTTGTTATGGGTTAACTGTCCGTTTACAACGCGTGTAAACGCATGGCAACGGACAGTTAACCCATAACAATGCATGGCAACGGACAGTTAACCCATAACAACGCGTGTAAACGCATGGCAACGGACAGTTAACCCATAACAACGCATGGCAACGGACAGTTAACCCATAACAACGCGTGTAAACGCATGGCAACGGACAGTTAACCCATGGCAACGGTCAGGTAACCCATGGCAACGGTCAGGTAACCCATGGCAACGGACCGGTTACCATGGCAACGGACCGGTAACCCATGGCAACGGACCTGTAACCCATGGCAACGGACCGGTAACCCATGGCAACGGACAGTTAACCCATAACAACGCATGGCAACGGACAGTTAACCCATTACCGGTCCGTTGCCATGCGTTTACACGCGTTGTTATGGGTTAACTGTCCATTGCCATGCGTTGTTATGGGTTAACTGTCCGTTGCCATGCGTTTACACGCGTTGTTATGGGTTAACTGTCCGTTGCCATGCGTTGTTATGGGTTAACTGTCCGTTGCCATGCGTTTACACGCGTTGTAAACGGACAGTTAACCCATAACAACGCATGGCAACGGACAGTAAACGCATGGCAACGGACAGTTAGCCCATAACAACGCGTGTAAACGCATGGCAACGGACCGGTTATGGGTTAACTGTCCGTTGCCATGCGTTGTTATGGGTTAACTGTCCGTTGCCATGGGTTACCGGTCCGTTGCCATGGGTTACAGGTCCGTTGCCATGGGTTACCGGTCCGTTGCCATGGTAACCGGTCCGTTGCCATGGGTTACCTGACCGTTGCCATGGGTTACCTGACCGTTGCCATGGGTTAACTGTCCGTTGCCATGCGTTGTTATGGGTTAACTGTCCGTTGCCATGCGTTTACACGCGTTGTTATGGGTTAACTGTCCGTTGCCATGCGTTTACAAGCGTTGTTATGGGTTAACTGTCCGTTGCCATGCGTTTACACGCGTTGTTATGGGTTAACTGTCCGTTGCCATGCGTTTACACGCGTTGTTATGGGTTAACTGTCCGTTGCCATGCGTTTACAAGCGTTGTTATGGGTTAACTGTCCGTTGCCATGCGTTTACACGCGTTGTTATGGGTTAACTGTCCGTTGCCATGCGTTGTTATGGGTTAACTGTCCGTTGCCATGCGTTGTTATGGGTTAACTGTCCGTTGCCATGCGTTGTTATGGGTTAACTGTCCGTTGCCATGCGTTTACAAGCGTTGTTATGGGTTAACTGTCCGTTGCCATGCGTTTACACGCGTTGTTATGGGTTAACTGTCCGTTGCCATGCGTTTACACGCGTTGTTATGGGTTAACTGTCCGTTGCCATGCGTTTACAAGCGTTGTTATGGGTTAACTGTCCGTTGCCATGCGTTTACACGCGTTGTTATGGGTTAACTGTCCGTTGCCATGCGTTGTTATGGGTTAACTGTCCGTTGCCATGCGTTGTTATGGGTTAACTGTCCGTTGCCATGCGTTGTTATGGGTTAACTGTCCGTTGCCATGCGTTTACACGCGTTGTTATGGGCTAACTGTCCGTTGCCATGCGTTTACACGCGTTGTTATGGGCTAACTGTCCGTTGCCATGCGTTTACACGCGTTGTTATGGGCTAACTGTCCGTTGCCATGCGTTTACACGCGTTGTAAACGGACAGTTAACCCATAACAACGCATGGCAACGGACAGTAAACGCATGGCAACGGACAGTTAGCCCATAACAACGCGTGTAAACGCATGGCAACGGACCGGTTATGGGTTAACTGTCCGTTGCCATGCGTTGTTATGGGTTAACTGTCCGTTGCCATGCGTTTACACGCGTTGTAAACGGACAGTTAACCCATAACAACGCATGGCAACGGACAGTAAACGCATGGCAACGGACAGTTAGACCATAACAACGCGTGTAAACGCATGGCAACGGACCGGTTATGGGTTAACTGTCCGTTGCCATGCGTTGTTATGGGTTAACTGTCCGTTGCCATGGGTTACTGGTCCGTTGCCATGGGTTACCGGTCCGTTGCCATGGTAACCGGTCCGTTGCCATGGTAACCGGTCCGTTGCCATGGGTTACCTGACCGTTGCCATGGGTTACCTGACCGTTGCCATGGGTTAACTGTCCGTTGCCATGCGTTGTTATGGGTTAACTGTCCGTTGCCATGCGTTTACACGCGTTGTTATGGGTTAACTGTCCGTTGCCATGCGTTTACAAGCGTTGTTATGGGTTAACTGTCCGTTGCCATGCGTTTACACGCGTTGTTATGGGTTAACTGTCCGTTGCCATGCGTTGTTATGGGTTAACTGTCCGTTGCCATGCGTTGTTATGGGTTAACTGTCCGTTGCAATGCGTTGTTATGGGTTAACTGTCCGTTGCCATGCGTTTACACGCGTTGTTATGGGTTAACTGTCTGTTGCCATGCGTTGTTATGGGTTAACTGTCCGTTGCCATGCGTTTACACGCGTTGTTATGGGTTAACTGTCCGTTGCCATGCGTTGTTATGGGTTAACTGTCCGTTGCCATGCGTTTACACGCGTTGTTATGGGTTAACTGTCCGTTGCCATGCATTTACACGCGTTGTTATGGGTTAACTGTCCGTTGCCATGCGTTGTTATGGGTTAACTGTCCGTTGCCATGCGTTTACACGCGTTGTTATGGGTTAACTGTCCGTCGCCATGCGTTGTTATGGGTTAACTGTCCGTTGCCATGCGTTTACACGCGTTGTTATGGGCTAACTGTCCGTTGCCATGCGTTTACACGCGTTGTTATGGGTTAACTGTCCGTTGCCATGCGTTGTTATGGGTTAACTGTCCGTTGCCATGCGTTTACACGCGTTGTTATGGGCTAACTGTCCGTTGCCATGCGTTTACTGTCCGTTGCCATGCGTTGTTATGGGTTAACTGTCCGTTTACAACGCGTGTAAACGCATGGCAACGGACAGTTAACCCATAACAATGCATGGCAACGGACAGTTAACCCATAACAACGCGTGTAAACGCATGGCAACGGACAGTTAACCCATAACAACGCATGGCAACGGACAGTTAACCCATAACAACGCGTGTAAACGCATGGCAACGGACAGTTAACCCATGGCAACGGTCAGGTAACCCATGGCAACGGTCAGGTAACCCATGGCAACGGACCGGTTACCATGGCAACGGACCGGTAACCCATGGCAACGGACCTGTAACCCATGGCAACGGACCGGTAACCCATGGCAACGGACAGTTAACCCATAACAACGCATGGCAACGGACAGTTAACCCATTACCGGTCCGTTGCCATGCGTTTACACGCGTTGTTATGGGTTAACTGTCCATTGCCATGCGTTGTTATGGGTTAACTGTCCGTTGCCATGCGTTTACACGCGTTGTTATGGGTTAACTGTCCGTTGCCATGCGTTGTTATGGGTTAACTGTCCGTTGCCATGCGTTTACACGCGTTGTAAACGGACAGTTAACCCATAACAACGCATGGCAACGGACAGTAAACGCATGGCAACGGACAGTTAGCCCATAACAACGCGTGTAAACGCATGGCAACGGACCGGTTATGGGTTAACTGTCCGTTGCCATGCGTTGTTATGGGTTAACTGTCCGTTGCCATGGGTTACCGGTCCGTTGCCATGGGTTACAGGTCCGTTGCCATGGGTTACCGGTCCGTTGCCATGGTAACCGGTCCGTTGCCATGGGTTACCTGACCGTTGCCATGGGTTACCTGACCGTTGCCATGGGTTAACTGTCCGTTGCCATGCGTTGTTATGGGTTAACTGTCCGTTGCCATGCGTTTACACGCGTTGTTATGGGTTAACTGTCCGTTGCCATGCGTTTACAAGCGTTGTTATGGGTTAACTGTCCGTTGCCATGCGTTTACACGCGTTGTTATGGGTTAACTGTCCGTTGCCATGCGTTTACACGCGTTGTTATGGGTTAACTGTCCGTTGCCATGCGTTTACAAGCGTTGTTATGGGTTAACTGTCCGTTGCCATGCGTTTACACGCGTTGTTATGGGTTAACTGTCCGTTGCCATGCGTTGTTATGGGTTAACTGTCCGTTGCCATGCGTTGTTATGGGTTAACTGTCCGTTGCCATGCGTTGTTATGGGTTAACTGTCCGTTGCCATGCGTTTACAAGCGTTGTTATGGGTTAACTGTCCGTTGCCATGCGTTTACACGCGTTGTTATGGGTTAACTGTCCGTTGCCATGCGTTTACACGCGTTGTTATGGGTTAACTGTCCGTTGCCATGCGTTTACAAGCGTTGTTATGGGTTAACTGTCCGTTGCCATGCGTTTACACGCGTTGTTATGGGTTAACTGTCCGTTGCCATGCGTTGTTATGGGTTAACTGTCCGTTGCCATGCGTTGTTATGGGTTAACTGTCCGTTGCCATGCGTTTACACGCGTTGTTATGGGCTAACTGTCCGTTGCCATGCGTTTACACGCGTTGTTATGGGCTAACTGTCCGTTGCCATGCGTTTACACGCGTTGTTATGGGCTAACTGTCCGTTGCCATGCGTTTACACGCGTTGTAAACGGACAGTTAACCCATAACAACGCATGGCAACGGACAGTAAACGCATGGCAACGGACAGTTAGCCCATAACAACGCGTGTAAACGCATGGCAACGGACCGGTTATGGGTTAACTGTCCGTTGCCATGCGTTGTTATGGGTTAACTGTCCGTTGCCATGCGTTTACACGCGTTGTTATGGGTTAACTGTCCGTTGCCATGCGTTTACACGCGTTGTTATGGGTTAACTGTCCGTTGCCATGCGTTGTTATGGGTTAACTGTCCGTTGCCATGCGTTGTTATGGGTTAACTGTCCGTTGCCATGCGTTGTTATGGGTTAACTGTCCGTTGCCATGCGTTTACAAGCGTTGTTATGGGTTAACTGTCCGTTGCCATGCGTTTACACGCGTTGTTATGGGTTAACTGTCCGTTGCCATGCGTTTACACGCGTTGTTATGGGTTAACTGTCCGTTGCCATGCGTTTACAAGCGTTGTTATGGGTTAACTGTCCGTTGCCATGCGTTTACACGCGTTGTTATGGGTTAACTGTCCGTTGCCATGCGTTGTTATGGGTTAACTGTCCGTTGCCATGCGTTGTTATGGGTTAACTGTCCGTTGCCATGCGTTGTTATGGGTTAACTGTCCGTTGCCATGCGTTTACACGCGTTGTTATGGGCTAACTGTCCGTTGCCATGCGTTTACACGCGTTGTTATGGGCTAACTGTCCGTTGCCATGCGTTTACACGCGTTGTTATGGGCTAACTGTCCGTTGCCATGCGTTTACACGCGTTGTAAACGGACAGTTAACCCATAACAACGCATGGCAACGGACAGTAAACGCATGGCAACGGACAGTTAGCCCATAACAACGCGTGTAAACGCATGGCAACGGACCGGTTATGGGTTAACTGTCCGTTGCCATGCGTTGTTATGGGTTAACTGTCCGTTGCCATGCGTTTACACGCGTTGTAAACGGACAGTTAACCCATAACAACGCATGGCAACGGACAGTAAACGCATGGCAACGGACAGTTAGACCATAACAACGCGTGTAAACGCATGGCAACGGACCGGTTATGGGTTAACTGTCCGTTGCCATGCGTTGTTATGGGTTAACTGTCCGTTGCCATGGGTTACTGGTCCGTTGCCATGGGTTACCGGTCCGTTGCCATGGTAACCGGTCCGTTGCCATGGTAACCGGTCCGTTGCCATGGGTTACCTGACCGTTGCCATGGGTTACCTGACCGTTGCCATGGGTTAACTGTCCGTTGCCATGCGTTGTTATGGGTTAACTGTCCGTTGCCATGCGTTTACACGCGTTGTTATGGGTTAACTGTCCGTTGCCATGCGTTTACAAGCGTTGTTATGGGTTAACTGTCCGTTGCCATGCGTTTACACGCGTTGTTATGGGTTAACTGTCCGTTGCCATGCGTTGTTATGGGTTAACTGTCCGTTGCCATGCGTTGTTATGGGTTAACTGTCCGTTGCAATGCGTTGTTATGGGTTAACTGTCCGTTGCCATGCGTTTACACGCGTTGTTATGGGTTAACTGTCTGTTGCCATGCGTTGTTATGGGTTAACTGTCCGTTGCCATGCGTTTACACGCGTTGTTATGGGTTAACTGTCCGTTGCCATGCGTTGTTATGGGTTAACTGTCCGTTGCCATGCGTTTACACGCGTTGTTATGGGTTAACTGTCCGTTGCCATGCGTTTACACGCGTTGTTATGGGCTAACTGTCCGTTGCCATGCGTTTACTGTCCGTTGCCATGCGTTGTTATGGGTTAACTGTCCATTTACAACGCGTGTAAACGCATGGCAACGGACAGTTAACCCATAACAACGCATGGCAACGGACAGTTAACCCATAACAACGCGTGTAAACGCATGGCAACGGACAGTTAACCCATAACAACGCATGGCAACGGACAGTTAGCCCATAACAACGCGTGTAAACGCATGGCAACGGACAGTTAACCCATAACAACGCATGGCAACGGACAGTTAACCCATAACAACGCGTGTAAACGCATGGCAATGGACAGTTAGCCCATAACAACGCGTGTAAACGCATGGCAACGGACAGTTAACCCATAACAACGCGTGTAAACGCATGGCAACGGACAGTTAACCCATAACAACGCATGGAAACGGACAGTTAACCCATAACAACGCGTGTAAATGCATGGCAACGGACAGTTAACCCATAACAACGCATGGCAACGGACACTTAACCCATAACAACGCGTGTAAACGCATGGCAACGGACAGTTAACCCATAACAACGCGTGTAAACGCATGGCAACGGACAGTTAACCCATAACAACGCATGGCAACGGACAGTTAACCCATAACAACGCGTGTAAACGCATGGCAACGGACAGTTAACCCATAACAACGCGTGTAAACGCATGGCAACGGACCGGTTATGGGTTAACTGTCCGTTGCCATGCGTTGTTATGGGTTAACTGTCCGTTGCCATGGGTTACCGGTCCATTGCCATGGGTTACAGGTCCGTTGCCATGGGTTACCGGTCCGTTGCCATGGTATCCGGTCCGTTGCCATGGGTTACCTGACCGTTGCCATGGGTTAACTGTCCGTTGCCATGCGTTGTTATGGGTTAACTGTCCGTTGCCATGCGTTGTTATGGGTTAACTGTCCGTTTACAACGCGTGTAAACGCATGGCAACGGACAGTTAACCCATAACAACGCATGGCAACGGACAGTTAACCCATAACAACGCGTGTAAACGCATGGCAACGGACAGTTAACCCATAACAACGCATGGCAACGGACAGTTAACCCATAACAACGCGTGTAAACGCATGGCAACGGACAGTTAACCCATAACAACGCGTGTAAACTCATGGCAACGGACAGTTAACCCATAACAACGCGTGTAAATGCATGGCAACGGACAGTTAACCCATAACAACGCATGGCAACGGACAGTTAACCCATAACAACGCGTGTAAACGCATGGCAACGGACAGTTAACCCATAACAACGCATGGCAACGGACAGTTAACCCATGGCAACGGTCAGGTAACCCATGGCAACGGACCGGTAACCCATGGCAACGGACAGTTAACCCATAACAACGCATGTAAATGCATGGCAACGGACAGATAATCCATAACAACGCATGTAAACGCATGGCAACGGACCGGCTTTCACAAGGTTTGCCCCTCCCCCTTAGGGCAGTGTTTCAGGTGTGACATGTTTTCTATTCGTCCGCCTCCTGCCCCCCAGTACTGAAGAGCGTGCCCTTCAAGGCCCGCACTGCTAAACGCGGCTCACGTTTCTTCTGTAAAGCCAACCTCTGTGACGATGCCAACTGCTAGCCCTTCCCCTTTAATGCCAAGGTTGACCAGGTTTCTCTCATACGCATTTTGAACCCCCCACCCTCAGTTTATTAGGGAGCTCAAACTAATGCAGACTAACAACAGTCCTGCAATAAAGGCAACTTTTCATAGTTTCATCTTCATTGTAAAAAAGAGGAAGTGTTTGTGGTGCTGTTTTCATGTACTGCATTATACAGTAAGGTGTTCCTATTTTCTTTTTTTTCTTTCTTTTTTTTTGCTTAACCTTATTTACAGAAATGAGGGAACCCCCCACCCTCCCTCGCAACCCACTACCACTACCTCCATGTGCATGCAGCATGATTTCTGTCATCCCACCCCACCCTCAACTATGACTACTGATGACTAACTCGTGCCGTCACTGGTTGTTTGTGTTGAGAAGACTCCTATCAGGTGTCTGGTGATAGGAGTCAGCCAAACCTCTTTGCCTGGAGCTGAGAAAGTTGCATTGAGTGTCAATATGTTTTTGTGTGTAAAATATGTTGACACGCTTGCAGTACCGTCCTGTACTCCAGCTGAAAAGAAGATTAATGACAGTATTTCCCACTCCTAGGAGAGGGTAAGAAAGGTAGCCTGGCTGAAAGCCGGCCTGCTTGGCCCTCCAGCTCCTGTGTGCTGCTACAGTGATGTCAGCTGCTTCAACTAGTGCTTCAGTTGCAAGCAAAGAAACACACACACACAAGTTTTACAACACTATAAAATTTGCTAGCAAACAACACAAAGTTGAACTTGTAAAAAGAAGAAGTCAGCATAGTATTAAAAAGAAACAACTTACCTGCTTTTAAAACAGCCATTAAAATATGAACTCAGGTGTTTAAGTGTCTACAAAGCCCACCTCAGAAGCAACACCAGTGGCATTTTTCTTTTAGTATTAATGTCAAATTTTTTCCTTAGAAATGAGTATCATCCTCACCCCTTCCTGTTACGTGTTGCATGTTGTCCATTGTTTATTTACCTCTCACCTGTCGGCAGCGTCCGCCATGTTTGTCTGTGCTAAATGTCATCTGCGGTGTGCTCAACAGCTATTTGGTCAACAGGCTCTAGAAGAAAACAGAATCAAACTTACGTGAACACAGTCTGTATCCACACTTTTGTTTCCTCTGTGACAGCCATCCTGTTTGGTAATCTGCAAACTCAAGAGCTTGTTGACCACTGTATCGTAACCAGAGTGGTTACTTTGTAACGTCCTCAGTGTTTAGTGTTACTGATTTGCCAAAATCATCGTCTCAAAGCCTTGAATTTCTCCGTTTTGAAGCACAACTTCTAGCAGTTGAAATACAAGGCTATGGGAATGTGGCATTCCTGCCACATTTGCTAATTTTGTAGCTCTTATGGACAATTTCAGCTTTAACCCAAAGTTTTAACTGCACAAGTGTTTCCAGATTTTCTGGATTTGAAAATTATAACAATAAACACTCAGTTGTCAGTTTATTAGGGAGCTCAAACTAATGCAGACTAACAACAGTCCTGCAATAAAGGCAACTTTTCATAGTTTCATCTTCATTGTAAAAAAGAGGAAATATGGTTTGTGGTGCTGTTTTCATGTACTGCATTATACAGTAAGGTGTTCCTATTTTCTTTTTTTTTTTAGCTTAACCTCATTTACAGAAATGAGGGAACAACTGATATAAATTAGGTGTACCTAATAAAGTGAGAACTGAGTGTACATCCTCTGCTCTTCTTGCTTAAAAACACTCTTAAGAAATTGAGATGTAAACAGAAGCAAATGTCCAGATTGACCTCTTGGTCGTCTAACATGTGTGTCCCCCTGTCTCTCACCCCCCCTCTCCATGCCTACTCACAGATCTCCGAAACCAGCCTTTCCTGCGAGCGGACGCGTTGATCCGGAGCGGTTGGAAGAGACCCTAAACCACTTATTCGTCACTTATAGTCCCCTCCCTATTGTAACCCTTCCCTTTGTCCCAGTGGCGCATCTCAACCCTGAGGCTGCAGATCACAAAGACTGAAAAGCGAGGACAGGACAAAGCCCTTGTTTTAGCCCGGTAATTTATTTATTTATGGATGCCCTTTTACAACCACTTTAAATGAGCAGGCATGATTACAGAAGCACAACGCGCTACTACTCCTTCGTCACCGCGAGCAGAAGGCTTTCCCTGCTCTGTCGGCACTGACCTTTGGGAGGATGACCAGAGCACAGGTGAGGCCATCTGAGGACTGGAGGAGGAATTGTGCTTTCACTAACAAGTGCCTGCTAGCATGTGGATCTTAATGTGGACATTCCTAAAACCCATTAATATCCGAAGATTACGCAGTCATAGCAGGATTTAAACTGGGAGGCAGCCAAGATAAATTGCCGACTCTTCTGCTGCTGCTGGGACGCCTGCCTTTAAGACACCTGCAAAAGCCTCCTGCAAATAACAGAGGAGGTGCGATGTCATAACAGACATTCGTGGACTGTTTCGCAGCGTTACGCCAAGTCTTCGAGACGCTTTCAATCAGACTTAATATTGTTTATTTTGATTGTATCTGGGAGCAAAGACCATCACTGTACTGGTTCTTCTTGTCAAGCTAGACAAACCAAATTACTCCAAAGTTTGATGTTCCGCTTAAGAAGTGCCTTTTTGTGTTATTTCTCGTCAGTCAGCCATAATTTGTTTATTTTACATCTTTCATTTGGTAAAGATTGTATTTTTTACCGCCTTGTAATATAACATTAGCCTTATAATCCTGACAACAATATGCAAGTTGAAGGCACAAAAAAAGCTTAAAGGTATGTTAGTTCCTTTTTACCTGTAGTACATCAGAACAGCTGACACGAGAGTCGCCAGAGTTTTGTGCCTTGACCAAGTGGTGGTTAAAAACAGAATATTACGTGCCTTGACAACACTTCCTGTCACACCGTGTGTGACAGTTAGGAGGTGACAGACGCATGAAGGAGACTCCAGGTGGACTACTGTTTCAAAGGCACACTTGCTGTTTGGTTAGCCTGCTCTAAATGTATTAACAGATGAAGGATGAAGTGCATTTAAAGCTTCTTTTTCTTATCCGTTTTAATACAGATTATTCCTCCTAACAGCTTTAGAGACTTGCATGACATTGGCACAAAGGGAGCAATACATCTTAACACTACTTAAATTTGGCTCAAGATTGTATAAAACACTATTCTTGTGTGTATTGAAATCAAAAGAAACATACTTTTTTTTAAAGAAAAAGCTATTCTTGGGATTGTCTGTTGACTGAAAGACAACACTTCCTGTTTAATAAATATGATGATTTATGTAACAAGACCAAAGACTTTCATTACAATTCAGAAGCCTTTCCAGATTAAGCAACATCCAAGCAAGTGCTTTCTACATGTTTGTGTTTTATTTCTTCATTCTTTAATGATAAGTGAGGCTATTTTCTAATGTACTGAAGTATGAAGTAGACTGCTTCTCCTCTCCATCTTTCCAAATGACAGACACGGCCATCGTACATTTCTACTATAAAAATCCATTTAATTCCTTATATCAAACAGAAATCGAATTATAACAAAACAATCAGAACCACAAACGTGGGTTTTTGCCAGTTAAAGAAATTCTCCAAATGAAATATGATTGTTCCAACTTACATGGCGATTTAACAGAGCAGGATGTTAAAAGCAAATAAGCAAGAAAAAAAAACAGAATTTAAAGAAAAAATGTGATGAATACTGTTAACATTTGAGGACTAAAGCCAGAGTTTCCTCTTGGTTAAGTGTGTCTCTGTGTGTGTGAGCACCATGCAGTGATATGGTAGGTATGGCTGACAAGCTGAGGTGATTAAAAGCAATACGGTGAGCAGTGAGACATAGAGCCACACTTCCCAGACTAAAAATCCGGATTGTTAGCAGCAAAGCAAAGGAATGGAGAAAGGAATGCTTATCAGGAAGCCGATCAGTCTCCTTCCTGAGAATGCACTTAACAATGAGCATTAACCTAAATTACATGTCCATGTAATTACATACAGTGAAGGAAAGAAAAAAAAATCCAACCTCCCACAGAAGTACGTACCATCAGACGGTCTCCCTGGCCTTTCCTGAAAGTATGTTTACAATCAAAAGACGAGGAACAAAAGTTGAAAGCAACCGTTCTCGGCTAATTACTGGTCGCAGGTTCTTTTTTTTTTTTAGAGGATGACCGGAAATTCACAGAAGCTTGTCTCTACTCCAGAAGAGTTTCAGAACAAAGCCCCAGCTCCTGTCCAGGGTGTCCTGCAGTAGGCTAATCCAAGGCCACGGATATCATCCCAGGCTTTTTCATCCTGGAATGTGGACTTAATTACAATCATCTTCATCCAGCGCACACTAACACACTGCCATGATTCATTCATCGGTGACACAAAGTATGTCAATTATACAATGACTTAAAAAAACAAAAGAAAAACATTAAAAAGTACAGACTGCTATTTGTTACTGATGTTTGTATTCCTGGGTATATTTTCAAGACACTTTGTTAATAGGTTCATATATATGGAAATATATATATTTATAATATATATATATATATATATGTAACTTTAGTCTGTGCAAGGAGGTAAAAGACAATCACTTGAATGTAGCTCTTTGCAACAACAGATCAGATGCCGAGTCTCTTGTGCATACACGTGCAGTTAAACATCACCTCGCCTTTCCCTCTAAGACCTCCAGTAGCAAACATACATATACACAAAATGTGAACCAGCATCCAGGAAGCATTCGTGGTGAGCACTGACGCATCTCCTCTCTTTCATGAACAACGAAGACTTGGCAACATTTTCTAGGATGGAACAAAAATGTTTTTTTTCTCTTTTCCCCTACACAATTTATACAAAAATAAAAAAATTAAAATTGTTCCACTGCCATTTGTATCTTTTACATTTGCACAGAGGTAGTGGCTGAATGCGTGAGAAAGGTGTGTGTGTGTGTGTGTGAGAGAGAGAAGTTGTGAGGAAGTGAGCAAAATGAAAAAGAACTGGATAAAATGTCTATAAAATGGTTTCTTTTCCGTCACCAGAGGATTTGTTTTCCTTTTTGTCAAAGAACAAAATATAATACTGCAATCACTTAAAAAAAGTAGTTCTTCATTTTATACATTTTATACAGTGTTCTTGTTTTTATGTTTTTTCGTTGCTTTTCTTTTCAGTTGGTAAAGGCATAAAATGAGAGAGCTCGCTGGCTCTAGGTTGGGCGAGGCAGGGCAATGTTGGCAGAGTTCAGTCCATGCCGAGGTCTATGCCAGGGGGTCGCTCATGTCCTCATCAACCTGGGAGAGGAGCTCCTTCATCAGTGCTCACCAGAGAATTGCAGCTGTTGTGGGCACCCATGTACAGGGTGGCATACACTGGGTTCGTGAAGTTGGTCGGCTGCGGAGTGAAGAAAATTTCTCAGTGACTCAGGCAAAAGAAATGAAAAGATTTGGTATATTGTGAAAGAAGCAGTATTTTGCTTATTCAAATAGGCTCAGCTCGCATAAATAACAAGATGTTTCCCAGCTCAGTGCTGAAACCCTGGCAGACATTTGTGGTTTGTTATGTTTTCTGTGTTTGGTTATTTGTTTCTGAAAGTCTGGGCACTAATCATCTGCCCCCAACAAACCAGTAGGTGTATTTCCAGTGAAGAACTTGCAACTTCTTTTTAAGCACTCAGGACTTTATGGACAATTCCTCATTTGATGTTTTATGATTGTGGTGAAAAGTGTTTGAATATAGTGACCATGAGGGCTCCAGCATAAAAGCTTTATTCAGCTGCTCCCCTTACTCACAGTGGATTTCCATTCCTGACACCCCCAAGGGATTTTTGTCTCCAGCTGGGATTAAACTGGAGATTTTTTCACTTCTTAGGTGAATGTAAAAGAAATGGTATTTATATAGTGCCTTCATACTGTGCTTTTATCTGCTGAATGCATTCACACACACAGAGGTAACTCAGGGTTCAGTATCTTGCCCAAGCATCGATCTGTATACAAACCACTCGAGCCACAACGTGTAAACCATGAGACTATGGAGCCACTCATCAGAACTAAAGTATATGATTCACATAATTCTAACAATATTCATTCCAAAATTCATTACAGATGCCAGAAGTAAATACCATAATGACACCCACTGGTTTCCTAAGTCTTGCTTTAAAGCTTTTGCATTTGGACTGTGGCGATCTCGATGGCAAAAAACTGGATATAAATGTAGAAAAGTGATTACAGATCAGTCAAGACAAAACTGTTTTTCACTAGACGTCCAAAGGACAGGAATATATTGAGAAACCCAGCTACTTTCATCCAGTGTTCTTTAGATCACAAAGAAGGGTCTATTTACTGTCTATAATGATTCCACAACCAAAACCAATTCATTAAAAAAAAAAAAAAAAACTCACAAAAGGACTCATAAATGTGGAAATATCTGCATGGTTAGCCACTACCAGGCATTTTCAGATATTTTGTAATGAAATGGCTTTTTTAAGCTTTGTTACCTTGTCTGGGTCTAAAGCAAAGTCGGAGTCCAGAAGTTCCCCAGCATCATCATCAGGATCTCCTTCATAGATCTTATAGGCAGGGTTTCCAATCTCAACATTCATGGCCCCGTTGGTCATTCGGTGGTGCTGGAAGCCCTTGGCACTGCAGAGAAACAGATCAACAATTATCTTAGAAGCAGATTCAGACCCTTGTTTAAAAGAATTGATGTGCTAACCTCAGAAGAAAGCTAGAGTGACTAAAAGGTGTCTTATCATAAACCCATATCATAAATTCACTCAGCACTGGCTATGTACAATTGACAAGAACAAGACAACATATATCAAAGGTTTTCAAATGAGCTTTTGTGTCAAAAGGCCATTTGATCAAACCTATTGAATATACTGCAGCATGTCCATCGCGGAGAATGCTGGATTAGATTGCAAATATTCGGCTGTTTGCAAGCATATAAACATTTTTCAGAGATGCACAGTTATACATTTTACTCTGCAAGCACATTGCCTGAGCCTAATATTTACAAATGTAAACAGGGAAAGGCATGGAGGACAATGGGAGGACGTCAAAAGTTCAACTACTCGTGCATCACCAGAGCTATTCCAGAGTATGGAGGAGAGGTATTGATCTCCTCCATACCTGCTTCATACCCTGGAGGACGGGGCTGTGGCCCCCCCACACTCCCTAGCAGATCGTTACATGGAGAAACCTTTGGAATGCAAGCATGCTGATCCACACAGGTATGCACACGGGTGTTCACTGCTCGTAGACTTAAATTACACCTTTTTTGGCTACTACTTCGAAGCACATCTGTCCTACGTGCTGCACAACAACATTGAATATTTAGTATTTACTGCTGTTTACACTTAGCTAGATTAATGCGATGGTGTTGTGTTTAGTATGTTGCTTTTTTTTTTTTTTTTTTTTTTGCTTGTTTTCTATTTTTCTCTCAACAGGTGATCCAGGAGATTTTTATTTTTTTTCTCCCCCCCCTTTCTCACTGTCCCTCTCCCCTTCTGTTTTTCCTTTCCTTCCTCTTTCTTTCTCCCTTTCCTATCCCTCACTCATGTCTGTCCCGTCTGTAACATCTGAAAATAAAATATAATAAATAATAAAAACAAAGATCGACCAAATGGACCAATACGGCAATGCCACGACGATCCATTTGGCAAAGTAAATCCATTGGGTATCCTTGTTGGTCTTCAGACAACAATTCTGATGGCTAAAGAACCAAATGGGACAGGCAAAAAAAAAAAAAAAAAGAAAAAAGAAAAAAAAAAGAAAAAAAAAGTGGCAGTAACTTCCTAGCACTGCAGCTGGACCCTAAATACTGACTGCATTCTCCTCTGGACACAAATGATGGTGAGCAGCAGCACATCTGCATTTAAAGTAAAGACACAAAAGGATAGCTCTGAAAAAAGCTATGTTTGTGAGGTATTTTGTGGAAAACGGTTTAGAGATTTTATTCAACCGCGGGGTTGTCTATTAACTCGTTAGAAAAATACAGGACCTTTAATTAGCACGGACTATAACCCTCTGTTCGGTCCAGCAGGGTTCTGTAATGCACAGAGAATTATATTAGCTAGCGTTAGTGGAATGACAGCTATTGTGAACCGTTATGTGCATGGCCGCCATGCTGATTGCTGCCTAACTGTACATGGCCCAAGCCTCCTGGATAATAGGAGACTATTTTTAGAACAGCGGAGAGAGGGAAGTGGGAGAGGGACCAAGAGAACATATAGGGCTGAAATAGAGAGGGAGAAAAGGAGGTGAGAGAGAAAAGGGAGATTGCATTGACAATCATGCAACACTGAAGTAGCGCGGAGAAGACAGGAAAATGTTATGGGCAACCAAGCAACTAATAAGCTTGAACCTCAGCACTATGCATAATGCAACAGCTCATTACCGCCCAATTAGGCATTACAATGCCTTGCTTACTGAGGTTTATTGATGCAAATCAACTAGGAAAAGATACCCCGGTGCCAAAAAAACAGGAGGTGAAATTGGATGAGAATTTGTCGAAAGTACGGGCTCTGTGGCAGTTCAATCAATTTACAAAGTCTCTGTGGGGGAGGTCATCCACATTAGAATGTGATTCTGACAATATGGAGCTGATTTTTTTCATCATCTCATTATCAAACCGCTGAGGTTTTCTGTGATATTATGATGACTCTTTTCACAGCATACAGCCACGCACTCGGTCTCCAATAATGTAATTAATAGGGGTGCAACGATATTCGTATCGATATTGAACCGTTCGATACAGTGCTTTCGGTTCGGTACGCATATGTATCGAACAATACAAAATTTGTAATTTATTTTATCAACTTTTCTTCTGACGATGCTGTCTGTGTTGAGCGCTCAGTGAATCTGCGTTCGACTACTCCGCCTAGGCTGCACTGTCGAGTGCAGATCCACTGAGCGCTCAACACAGACAGCATAGACAGAAGGAAGAGCGCAGGGCAAGCTAGCGAGACAGAAGTTAAGCTCTCCTTGCAACATGGACTTCCCCCACCCTCATTCAGATCTGGCGTTTGGAATTATTTTGGTTTTCATGTGACGTATGACCCTGAAGGTAAGCGAGTCATGGACTAAAGTAAAACAGTATGTTGGATGTGCCACGCAATGCTCAATTACATGGGTGGGAACTAGTGTGTTAGCGCAGTTAGCTCGTTAACGTGTTGGCCGTCTAGCCCCATGCACGGGGCGATCGGCGGTAGCTCATTAACGGAGATTTGCCGTGTTGTGGCGTTAAGGTCATTTCAACGAGATTAACCTGAAAGCACTAGTGGGAACACAACGAATATGACTGCACATTTACGCCGACATCATCCTAGTGCAAAGACAAGTGGAAGCAGACAAAAAAAAGCAAGCATGCTACTAACTTTAGCCGAGTCATTTAGACAGCTGTTAGCACATGATTCTCCTTATATGTTTAATATGCTGCTGAGAATATAGCCCAGAAGAAGCGGATAGTATAGCTTTTATTTTGGAAAGAGACATTTCTCTGTAATAAACTCTCTTTTCCAAAGATGAGTGATTCCTCAATCAGATACAGGGCTCGCAATATCGCTAGCCCGACGTCCCGGGGCTAGCGATTTTTTTCAGTCAGGCTACCAAAATCTATCTCTGCCCTGCCCGTCAGGCTATTGTAGGAAGGAAAAATATATGTCAATGCTTTTGCATTCTTTCAGAAATGTAGCTGGGTAATTATGTCATTGGCATCGGTGAGCCACCGTCAATATGTGACATATTGAAATCGTGTTTGAATTTCCTTTCAATTTGCAATCTGTCAGGGGTTGACATTTGTTCAAACACAAGCAAGAAAATATAAGACACTGCAGACCGACTCAGAGAGTATTAGAAAACGTGCGCACGGGTGAATGCCTCTGAGTAGACACACACACTGAGCGCAGGCTTGGTTCTTTATTTATAGGGTAAAACTGGTTACATAGTACTTCCTCTTTTAACAGAAAAGGGAGAGGTCAGGCATTATCTCAGCTTATCTGACCTTGCACACATACACTGAAAATAACGATGCAGAAGTATATCATGCTTATCTGACATCACACACTGAGGTAAGGAATGCATTATGTTCTCCTTAACAATAAGCTTGGTTATGTGAAAATATATGAACACACAAAATATAAGGCACACTTGATTATATTGTATTATAGAGATTTGGTTATATTGTATAATGTAGAAAAATCTCTTAACATTTCCCTCCTGATGTTAATATATTTCACAGGTTTAAATCAATGCATAGTCACTTGTTAAATCACATTTTCAACTTGCATGTCATTCAGTGAAGTATTTAAACAACAGCTCTATTAAGAGTAGAGATTCTCCACTCTTTCCTCCATGTTCAGCATATCATACTGGCGAAAGGGATCCTCAACATTTCTCTGGATCAGGACATAATTTCCTAAAGTACGGTTAAACATGTTCATCACCATACTTCTCAGACATGGAATAATACAAGCAGCAAAAATGCAAAATAGTAACATCATACTGCAGAGGGCCAACAGGCCTTTAATCAGCAAAGATTTCCAGGAGCCGCTCAGCAACCAGTCCCACCAGCCTTGCTTATCGGCTACGTAGTCCTGTTGTTGAGCGTCTCTCAGTTGTTTCAGAACATTCAAAGCATTTGTCATGTTTAATGAGTGTATGTTGTCAGGTATGTAGGTGCAACATGTCATGTTAAACAATACGCAGAGACCTCCTTTCTCTGCAAGAATAATGTCTAAAGCTACTCGGTGTTGCATGACAGTGATGCGGATTGCATCAATTTCTTCATTCTGTGATTTGTCAATGCGGGTGGAAGCGTTCAAAAACAGTCCAAAACGATAGTCTAAAGTCTCTATTGTATTGTATAGGTATCGGTACCAGGCATTGTTCATCCAAGGGTGAATGTGCTCTTGAGTCATTTCAGTTAGATGGGAATTGTCATGGGTCCACCTCTTGAGATGGGGAATAGTTGGTTCTGTCCTGGGGGCTCCGCTGGGCATCAGCCAGAAGAGCATCATCATCAAGATGACGGCCATCAGACAGAATAGGCGACACATGAGCCGTTTCCGTTCAAAGTGACAAGCACTTAAGCATAACAGCTTTGGGGCTGGGGCTGGTGGCTCTTCTTCTCCTGGATTCATTGGGCTGGTTTCCTCTATTTCAGGCGTCCCTGGTGTTGTCATTGGTTCTTCTCTTTGGTGGGATGGGTCACTCTTTATTATGTGTTTGTTCTTCAGGGCGACCAGGCACACCCGGGCTCCAGGTGAGTAGACCACTGGCGAGAAGACAAAAAGGCGGGATATACCCAAACAGCCCTTTCCTCCACCAGGGAACACCTAGGAGTCGGGGGAACTGGCGTCTTATTGTGGTGCAAACACTTTCTTCACGTGACTTTGATGGATCCACGAAGGTCTTTCAGCTATCTTACAAGCTGTCGGTGTAGTCAGCAACACCTGGAATGGACCCTCCCACCGCGGAGCACTCCAGTTTTTTCGCTGGAGGACTTTAATCAGAATCCAATCACCGGGGTTCAACCTGCAAGAGACTGGAGATAGATCACTCGGGAGTTGACTGCTTAATATCACTTCTTTATTCTCAAACTGTTTTGTCATCCATTCTGCCATCGTTGTTTCTGTGATGGACTTATTAATAGGCTCACTGGTTATTGGGAGAGGGAATGGTCTGCCATGTATGACTTCAAATGGGGTCAGACCACCTGCTCCTTGAGTTATTCTCATCCATAGCTTAGCTAAGCTTAAACACTCAGGCCATGGTTTTTTAGTTTCTTCCATACATTTTCTCAATCTCTGTTTAATTGTGCCGTTAGTTCTCTCGACTAATCCTGCACTTTGTGGATGATATGCACAGTGATGCTTTATGCTGAAACCTAAAGCTTCAGAGACTTTACTTATTACTTCATTTACAAAATGTGTGCCATTATCAGACCGTATTATGCTTGGAATGCCATATGTCGGAATGAAATGGTTGCACAAACATTTTGCTACTGAAATTGCATCTGCTTTTTTCACTGGGTATATTTCTGGCCACTTGGAAAATACATCTATTATCACAAGTGCATACTTGGAGGATTGAGATTCATTTAGTTCTATAAAATCCATGTGGATAGTGTGAAATGGGTGTGGCGGTGTAGGGAAACGACCTTGCTTTGGTCGTAAATTTCCCTGAGCATTGTGTTTTTGGCAAATCATGCATGTTCTAATAAACTCTTTTGCTGAACTTTTATGTTGCCACTCAAATATGGCAAAAACATGGTTGAGTCAAGACTTCATATGCAGTTGGTGCAATGCAACTGGTCAGGTCAGTGGTTCTCAGATTAGTGCCTGGGAACCCCATTTCCAACAGGTGTGCAAAATAGTAAAATAATTTTCTACAAATGACATGTTTTCGATATTAAACGTTTTCAGATCATTTAAGGTTGTTGCAAATGTTTCTTTCCAGTAAGGGCTCATTGGCTTTAAGCATGTGCAAACTGAGACATATTTTCATTTGGAGGTTTTTACTCATGAGCCTACAGCTGCATTTGGTTCGAGGCTGGTTTATCGTAGCTGTATAAGGTGTAGAGTATCAACTGTAGAAGAGTAAAAACACCAATGTGGGAACAAAAGGAGATTGAATGATACATGATAGGTTTTAATTCATGTAATATGTATATTTTGATGTTCCAGCCAGATCCAAAGAGCCAGGTGTTTTCCATCAACTCCTTTTTAAATTAAGAAATTTTGCATCTGTGTTGGCTTGTCCACGTTGCTCCCTGCTGATGTGTGGTCTCAACACAAACTGCAACTGTCTGCATTTAAATAATTTAACAGTCAATTACTCCAGTCATGTTTATGAGAGTGCAATAATACAGTTGTTTAAACAGAGCGGTCGCATTCACTCTCACTAAAGCTAGCTGTGGAGGGATCTGGCTGTCTTTGCTACATCATTTCGAGCGGAGGGAGACAAAGCAAGGGAAAAAAAAACAGTCTCCATTTTGTTTCTTTCCCAAGGACAGAGAGGAAGGAAGACACTTGCACAGAAATTCTCCCCAAATACGTCCAGTTCAATGAGAGATTTTGCCAGTCAGTCACACACATACATGCACAGGCTGCACATAGGCAGTAATAAGCACAGACATTCAATATCCACACTGACAAAGAAAGCACAAACACACACACAACCACACACACACACACTCTGCCTGGGCCGACTAATATTCACGCGTGTCAGGTGGAACGGTCCATTCAGGGTGAGAACAGAGGGGTGCGTGTGTGTGCACAGGTCCTGCCTGGTAGCGTTTAATGGACCAGTGGTGTAGTCCGATAAAGGGCAGCCATCTATCTGCACCCACCCAGTCAACTCTGACACGGTTTCCACGGAAACGGCACCCGCGGGAGCCAGAAAGGGAGGGTGAGACCTTGAGGGAGCATATTCTCCTGTGCTGTCAGACTGCCAGGAGGAAGGAGACCAGGGATGGAGTGATAGAGGGACGGAAGAGTGGAGGGAGAGCAGAAGGAGAGACAGAGGAGGGGTGCACCAGCCGCCTCACAGGGGTTAACTTTAATCAGACCTGACACACACACACCCCAGGAAAAAAGAGTGACAAATGCAACCAGAATCACATACTTACACAGATACACTTGCACAGGGAGAGGCGTCACACAGAGCCTGTGTTCATAAATGGCATATGGCAGACATAGAGCATGCATATGTATGTGCGTGTGGATGTCGTGTTCCTGCAGATGAATACACTGCGAAATGTGCAGCTAATAGAAAAGCAACACTTCCTGTTTCATTGTGAGATCGTTATCTATCACTTCTCCGCACTTTGTGAGTGACACAAAGAGCCTCAGATTCAAAGGAGTGAGATAGCATTGCCGTCCCATAGCCAGGTCAGTGTCATCTCCAATTATATCACAAATTAACAACTTTATCATTCATCATGTGAGTTGTGTCAGGTAATTTGTGCAGCCTGATTCACTTCCAAAGTATAGACAAAGTGTCAAACCTCAATATGTGTTTGCAGAAACCAAAAGATGGCTATAAAATACAAGCTAACAAAACTACCACTATAGCTCCTTTGAAACATTGTCTCATCCTGCTTTAGAGAAACTTTAACCCCTCAGAAAAGTGATATGCTGTAACTACATTTTCCAGGTAGTAGAGTATCAAATGAATTTTGCTTCCTTTTAGAGCTTCTGTAATAAATTAGCCAGAAGGATATAATAACAGGTTTGGCACAAACTGCATGTAATGCAAACAAGAAACAATAAATACCTAAGAAATGATCAATGGTAGATGATAGTCTGTGAAACAGAGAAAAACTGTTTCATACTTATTTATGCAAATTGTTCATGTTAAATAAGACTGGAATGTCAGTCCACTTCTACTAATATTTTGAACCATGATTTAATCAATAATAAAGGCCATGATCTACTCAGTCATTACCAGCACTTACGAAAGTTAACAATAATAATAATAAAGAACAAAAATCTGCTAATGGAAAAAATGCACACTTTTGTTTAGCCTATTGTGATCTCATTACTTTACATGCTTTAGTGCAGTTTTCTGTTAAACAGCAAATTTGCCATTCTGAAGTCATTATCATCATTACTACAAATCCACACTACATAAAAACCAGTCTACACAGCACTAAACTACAGTGAACCACACTGTCCCACAGCCGCTAGCACCAATTAGAAGGTGTAATCTCTGCACATCTATCTGCCAGGAGGCCTGGGCACAAACACTGAGAAAAGAGAAAGCGGGAGAGGAGGAGGAGGAGAAAATAACCATTATTATTAGCAGGGCTGTCTGTACTGAAGGCCTGATCACCTTCTTTGCACACGCTCAGATTTCTGGGCTTTCTGCAGTCTGAGGACACCTCCTGTTAGGAAAGCTATTGTTGTAGACTTTTCCATAATACATCCTCATATCCCTCAACAACAAAATGCCACTAGTGCTGATGAATCTTAAAATGACATACGGGACGTGAGGGTGGGCCGATTTGTTGGTCTAGTGCCTCTGTGAGACAGATGGTGAAAAAGACTCTGTGCCAGGAAGCCTTTAGGAGTCAGGTGAGGTAATACAAAGAGTTCACATTTACTGGATGTAGAAGCACACGAGTCTTGGGTTCACGTCCTGTTTGTAGCTGTTATTTAAAGGCAGTTTTATTTAGTATTATCAATATTATTATTACATTTAAGCACCTTCCACAAACTAAATCACACACCAGAAGCTTGTCTAACATTTGTATGGGTTTCCTGATAAGGCGTGGCGGTGGCCACACAACTAACCATCTGGAAAATTCTAAGATTTTACATGCAATTGTTCACGCAACCACAAGAGGCTATGTGGGCATCTGCCGTTTTAACCCCCTTATGAAAAGAACAGTGTTGATTTTTTTTTCTGGTGAAGTTGGGCAGCTTTTGGCAAACTGTAATTGAGTTGTAAAAAAGCAGGATTTTTTTGTTTTTTATATCCTTCTGTGTAATGCCGTCATCCTCCTTCTGCTCGTCTGCTGATTACAGTCTGTGTAGTGTCTAGCAGTGTAACACTGACTTAATGTTATTTTGGCTGAGCAGAGCCACTGCAGCGACCCAAATGTCCATATACTATAATCTAATCTAAGATGATCTCTGCTCCGGATTGGCTAATCCAACACCACTCTTCCTAATCTGATGTCTAATAGATGACATCTGGACAAGATGACATAAAATAGAAAAAAAAAACACACAGGAGGCAATCTGAGTGACTTGTTTGTGAACAATAATCCCGCCTGTACAGTATGTTTAATCACTTAAGCATCAGTTTAGCTACATGTTTACCACAAAGAGAGACAGACAAACATCTTTTCTTTGAGTCAAAGCTTACAATGACACTCTGATATCGACCTTTTAATGTTGTGCTTTCAACCAAAATCCAATCACATGATTTTATTTCACTTTTATCGAAACATTTTAAACCGATAACTGAACCGGTTACACGCTTTAGCTGAGAGTTTTAGAAGTAAATAATGAAATACTTAATAAATAGTTAAAACGAGCTCGTCATGCTCACCTTTTTCTAGACAGCATGTGTCTTCCCTGCATTCACACCTCTCCCTAAAAAGAAATGAATAAGTACAGAGTCTATTTCTGCTGGTGTCAACACGTTGCTTTGAGTGTATAATGGATCAAATCATCAATAATCAATTGAATCTGTGTCTTTTTCCAAGCTGCGGGAGACCTTCTCAAAGAGCATAGCAACAGACCTGTCTACCCTGTAAAAATAGGATTGGCTTCTGTGAAGCCGACTCGACGCCACAGATACAACACACACACACTTCACTTCATTGATTATGCGCCCAAGCCCCCTCAGAGCCCAGCTTTACAAGTGATGTCTTCCCCTCTTCGCCTTGCTCGCTCTCCTTATAGCCCACATTTTCATCCTCTCGCTCAGATTTTGAGTCATTTACCTGCAACCGCATCAATATTTTAACCTTTCTGGATGCGGAGACTTCCATTATTTTTTCCTTTTGTATATTTCTATTGTTTCCTCTGGATAATGAAATGTTAATGTTACATGGGAATGAGAGACAGACTATAAACACACAGTGAAGACAAAACAGTGGGAGCCATGTTGCAGAAACTGTGAAAACTGAGGCCATCTTCATAGGTGGATTCTTTCTATTTAAATGTACACTTTATTGTATGCAGTAAGACAAATGCTGCTAACGTTAACTAATTTGACAATAATACATTTTTTGAAATCAACAGATATCATGAAAAAAGCTAAACCAGTTTCATCTTTATAACTTTAAGCTGCGCTGTGGTTTAGAGACGGCTTAAAGCACATTAGTGATCATTTTTGATTCATTTTAGGCGTCTACAGTGCTGATGCTGTGAAGAAACAAAGCTACACCATATTGCACCAAAGGACTCTCCCTGTTAAATTGAGCAATTATTAACTTGGAGGCAAAATATTATTTACATCCTGTTACTTGTTGCTTATTCATCGTCAGATTGAGCCGCTACAGATATGGTGGCTCTAAATTTTAGGCGGTACATCAAGTGATTTTCACAAATTATGCCAGTAAAGGGGAAAAATATGTAAACATTTCATACCCGAGAGTGTTTCATCCCATTATTTAGATATTATAGGCCTCTGCGAATCAGGGTCTGCACACTGTAGCATACAGATATTTCACACCAGCTTTCAGCAGCTGTCTATTAGAGTCCGATAACGCAGAGAGAAGTATAAAATGCAGGTGCCGGGGCAGCGGAGTCTGAGCAAACAAATACCCTAAGAGGTTGGACAGATGTATTGAAAGCTGTTGAGTGATGTGTTTTTTCTTTATTGCAGTGCACACTGTTGACCGAGACAGAAGGAAACAAGGATACGGAGCAAAGAGAGAAAAAGGGAGACGAGGTGTTTTAGCTTGGCCACAATGTGTTCATGAGGGTGTTACCCAGAAAAAGACCAGACTGCACTGTATACGTGGCTCACAGATTATGGCTTTGACAACACCTTCCTTCTTTTATTTTAATTTTTTTTCTTGAGTAGAATATTCAAAATTTATTGGTTTAAGAAAACCACAGGCGTGCACACCTTTGGATTTAATGGAATATGGCTGCTAAAACAATAGAAGGCTGAACTTTGCACGAACTGGATTTGCATTAAAGCACATGATTAGACAAGGCGCTGCCTCTGCCTAACAAGCCAATTAACATATGCCACTGGATAAACACTGATTGTCCACTTAGCTTCTCAGACTGAGCCCCAGCTCATGACTGATGCCTCGTAGCAGCAGCGCTGTTGGAAACATACGACACGAGGCTCCAGCTATTTGCTGTATGCAAATATTTGGAAGGTTTATTTCCCCATAAAGCTCTCGGCTCAACTCTAGCCTATGACGGCAATTTCTGATTGTCTGCATGGCCTCCCCACCGTCCCTGGGGGAAATGTGTATTAATTAGCATATACACCTTTTTTAACCTAGATATCGGTGAGCATGTTTTGCGGAGACATCCAGACTTTTTGTGCCTCCCTCAGGCACTTTCTAATATACTGTAAATACAGTCAGAGTGCTGACCTCAGCTCCATCAGCTTTTGGACCATTTTTCTTCGATAATGTCCTAAAAGCCATAATGTAAATGTTTCTCGATCAGCAGCAATCAAATGCCCCGAGATGCATTCCATATCTTCTTGCTGAGGAGGCAAGGCCTCTTTGAGCCATTAGACTCCAAACAGCTGTGAAGGCCTCGTTATGTGCACAGCAGTGTATCACTGGACTCTCACAGAGAGCTCTGATATCTAATTTATTTTTTAAAGATGCATCTATCAGATGATGTGCAGCAAACTCAGTTTAGGATTATGCTACTCTTTTTTTTTTCCTTTTCCTCCTCGCTTCCTTTGTCTGTCTCCGTCTTCAAAATTTGTGCGTGAACACATTTTGTTCTTTTAATCTAAACTCTGCAAAGGTTCAGTCACGGCCATTTTCACTGATTATATCTGAGCTTCTTTTGAAAATAAAGCTCTTATATTATGGTAATCAGTCAGGGGACAACAGGAGCAAAGAGCTGTAAATCACTGACAAGCCTTATAGATACAGCAATAAATCATAAAGCAAAGGAAATAATAAAACACTTACCTTTTGAACCCATTTAAAGCTGAAATTCATTAACCGTGAATTAAGAGAAATTCATCTGTTTTGATAACCGATGCATCATTTATCAAAACGCATGACAAGCGACTGCAAACGATCTTGACACTTAGACTTTCTCGGTTGTGCAGATTCTTTATTGCTTCTTAAATTAAACCTTAAAGTAAAGTGCACATCTTTGAGTTTTAGACAGTTGGATGGATAAAAACAATATTTGAATAGACCGGTGTTTGGGACTTTGGTCTTAGGGGCATTATAATAATTTATGCACTGGCCTTATATGGGGAAACATAGCTACTGCCTCTCAATATATATGAGATTTCAGTCAGAGTAGTTGGATAAACTTAAATGTTACATTGTTAAGCAATTTCCAAAGCTCCCTTTCAGAGAACATGGAATTTTTTTGGCTGGATGGCGGTACTGTGCTACTATTAATACAAATATTCTGTCTCAGCCAGCTGCAAAAAAGAAACCCAAGAACCATTTTATCTACAGTATGTTTCCATTTTTCAGAGACAAAAGACAAAGGAAAGGAAAGGAAAGGAAAGTTTGCTGGAAGAAATAGACAACAATTACACTTGCCCTAGGAGGCCGAGGGAACCTGACCACGTTGCTATGGAAACTCAAGTACAGCAGAAAGTAACACGAAAATCAATTCAGATTGAGCTTATCTCTCCTCTCTCTCTTTCCTTTCTCATTTCGCAAGGGCTACAAAGCATGCTTCCACTCTGAATCACATTTTTAACTATTGCTGGGCTGATGCAGCACTAATCAGAACAAACACAAAGACTTTCCTTCCATTCGACCCTTAAATGGGAGGGAAAAAATGTGGATTATAGGATCCAGAAAAATGCTTCTTCAAACGCACACCTTAGAAACTGTATGAAAGAAAGATGCAGGCGAGAATGTGCTGCGACACAACACAAATCAGCCTCTGTCTCAGGCGCTCATTCTTGTGCTTTCTTTCCTTTCTCTCCATCCTCTTCACTCGCTCCCTCAAAGGGGCAACAGCAGCTGTACGCAGGTGATAAGCGTGTGCGGCGATGGGCGCTCGGCTGTGATAGGCTGGCTCAACTCCTACGCTGATGTGCAGATTACAGGCTGCGTCTGTCAAAAGGCCACTCTGCCCGTGGTTGTCACCTCGTGACGTCACTGCTGCAAATGACAGTTTGACTGGCCACATACACGCACAGCGCCATTAATGCTTCAGTACGACGCATCCTCTCAGGTTTAAGAACCTCTTGTACAAGAAGTCCCCCACATATCTCGAAATCATTAATTCAGTGCGGTAATATCACAGGAAGCTTAATTATAAATGTTTTTGTCTGCTTTTAATTGCACACAGACACACAGCTAGCACACAGTGAGGACATAGCAGACCCGCTGTTTTCACCACAGCCACTTAGCAGCAGTCCACCGGGAGTTTGGGTGTTTGGATCTTAGTCACTGGCTGCACAATGACAAGGTGAGGTCAAAGACGGGCCACGAGTATACCGAGTGTGTGATTGTCTGTGTGTGTCTAAGTGTTGTTCTCAAGGCTCATGCCAAAGAAGAGGCAAGAGGAAAGAAAACGAGCCTTGAAGAAAAATAATGATGCTTGATGCCTCATACATCAAGGAAAAGATGGAGGGTCACCTTGCTGTGAAGTCAGCTGGTCATTTACTTGTGATGGATTCAATCTGGAGAGCGATTTGTCCATTTGTCACCGGTGAAGTCAACTCAAACTTGCACGATGCGCTAAAACTGTGCAGTAATTGGACATCTCAGGTGTTCGGGGAATGGCTAAAACAAAGCTGTATCAGAAGAAAAGTGACCAGTTATAGCTGCTTGGCACCAAAAAGAACATTAAAAAAAGAACAGTACAGCGACTAACAGTGATAAAAATTACGATAGTATATTTGTTGCACTAGTCCCAAACACTGATTAATGTTCAAGCCACCAATCAGCTCAATCGGGTTCATTTTCTTTTATTATTTGGCAAAAGAGTTTAAAGTTTGCGCTTTTATAATATTCTGATGATATTAGCAGGCTTCACCAGGTCACTGTATTAAGGGTTTGGGGTAGGATTAGTTTCACATCTTCACCTGTATTGGGGAAAATGGGAATCCTATAACAGAAAAAGTCTGGGGCTAAAATGCATGCAACAACATGTAATAGTTTCTAAAACTATGTTTGTTTAGCGCGTGGCAAAAATGCACCCTAACGCTAGCCCAGATGAACGTGAACAGGTCAACGCTTGAGGAGACACAGCAAAGAAAAGAAAAAGAAACAAAGTCTAGTCAAATTTGATCGACCCGAGAGGGAAATTCTGCCTCCCAGACACTGATTCTTATTTTCCATAATGCAACTCAATGGCAATCCTGCCTGGTCAGAGCACGTGTCTTTCAAGTCCCAAGCATTTTACAGAGGCTGTCCGGTAACATTTGTAGCAACTAAACCTGAGCTGAGATAACACGGAGAGCTCCCAAAGCTCCATAACTCAGGAAGATGCAGTAGTGTTTTCACAAGCTATAGCTGGATGTTAAGACGAACTTATACATCCACACAGTGTTTGGTTGTAAAATTAGATCCCTCTCTCTGACTCTCTGATTGGTGTCCACTGCAGGTGTTCTGAAACCATGATCATGTCTAATCAGTGTTACAGATGCCCAGCATGGGGCCCACGGGCTCCCAGGCACTGTGTGAAAGTTTAAAGAGGCTCAATGTGATTTACTGTATTTTTACAGATTTACCACCCTGGGAGAAGAATAAGAGCAAGTATTAATCCTTGATTGGATGGAAGATGAGAGAGAGAGAAAAAAATGGAGTGAAAAATCCCTATTAGGTCAGCAGAGTAATTTGAGTTATTAAGTGCCTTTTTTACTCTAATCAGTCACTTAAGATGGGATCAGACACTGCTGCATTATGGGATGTGACTGAGCACACCAGTTTGTCTCAATTTATCCCAGTGCTTGAGCTGGGAACATATGGACACATTCCTCCGTGAACCCCACCACCTGTCATGCATGACACATGCAGACACATGCATGAGCACAGGGTGCTTGCACCTACGCAGCCATTTCATTCAGCAGCCCACATACAGGAGAGTTTATAAACAGAAATTAATTGCTTGTTCCGGCTGTAATTAGCTCACACCATGCTTATTACTAATCTGTGTTTTGGCCCGACGCCAGGCTAGTTCTGGCCCGGATCCAGTCCATTTTCAGCAGAGCGTTGCTCTACAGTAATCCAAAAGCTCAGGCAGGATGGACCTTTTCCTCTAGATGAGCTTCTTTCAACCACAAAACTTAAATTTCTAACTTTTCTCTGGAAAAAAAGCTAAATTATTTACATCTTTCTATTTCTGTCTTATTTGTTAAGGTAATAAGACAATGCGTATAAGATCAACAGTAACTTCAAATTGCATGTCATCTCGATAGTCTACACTTTCTTTCAGCAGATCGCACTGGCCTCAGTAACACAAATTTCCTAAAATGAGATCACTGCACTCGCAGCACACTCTTCCAAATCAGCGCTTATCTAAGCTTCTGTCTTCAGGCCAAGTCAAAAACAAAGCGGCATCCCCCATAGCCAAATTGCCTATTAAAGATGAGAGCATGTTCAGTCTCCCATTGCGCCTAGCCATCACCACCCTAATCATTCTCAGCCTAAACAGCCTAATGGCTGCCATATTGCTACTGTTTATTAGTAAACACTGATGGAAGAATGCCCGCCTCAACAGTTGTTGATTTTGTCTATCCGTATGGAGTATCAGCTGGGAATCACAGCCACTGTGCCAGAACGCTGCCTGCTGTTCAGTCCCCCATCACTAAACAGATTGCTTTATTGTTTTATGTGCATAGCGATTATGTCAGTAGACGGTTTAATATAAAACATGAACATCAGTGAAACAGTTGTTCAACAGATGAACTAAAAAAAAAAGAAAAAGGAAAAGAGAGGACATGAAAGGAACTTTTTTAAAAATTGCATTGTGTTTCTGTGAGAATGTACGAGTCTGTGCATCAGCTCCAGAGCTGGATTCTTCAAAGATCACCTTAGGTTTAAGATGCTTTTGGGAAGCCCAGTCCAAGATTGATTTCCCTCCATCTCAGTCTCAGTAACCCTTCTATCGATCCTTATCAAATATGTATCACGTCCTCAAGCCCTCACCACAACTAAGATGGAGACTTCAAACAGTGGAAGCTCAAAGAGAAAGTCAGAGGGGAGCGAGGTTTTCTTTATCTCTCCTCTGTGCTGAAGGAAGATCTGAATCCAAATAATAATGTACAAAGCGTAAAAATGTTCCTGAACCATCCAAAAACCGCTGCTTATTAAAGAACCTTCAAGATGAAAATGTGATCCCAGCTATTTTAAAGCCTCAAACATCAAAGCTTTCAAAATAACACGGTGTGAATGCCACCCAACAGCGAGCTAAGACAAGGCAACAGTGAGATGACTGCGCGCACAATGCGTGTACACAAGAAAACATCTCCGCGCTAACCTCACTTCTTGCTAAAAGGGTCTTGTCTCGTCCTGTTCCAATTCCCCAAACTCCCCTTCACGCAGCACTCATAAGTCGCAAATGCACAAAATGCATCCTTCAGCTCGCGTTCCCATAATTCTCTGTGGCAGCAGAGTGATTAATGCGCACAACTATTGATTTTGCTTTTTGCTTTTTTTATTACGAGAGAGTGGCCTTAGCCCACCAACCCAAAACACTCCTTATGTGACAACATCACAAAAAGCACCCCATCTCCTTTAGAGTCAGTGTGTGTGTGTGTGTGTGTGTGTGTGTGTGTGTGTGTGTGTGTGTGTGTGTGTGTGTGTGTGTGTGTACATGTTTAGACGTCCTTGTTGAGGACAGAAAATTGGCTTGGCACTATACTTGTGGGGACCAACAGTCACTTATGGGGACAAATGCCCGTCCCCACAAGTTTAAAGGCATTTTTAAGGCTCAAAATGTGGTTTTAGTGTCAGGGTTACAATTAGGTTATCATTAGGTTTAGGCTGAGAACCATAACCATTTTTAATGGTTAGGGTAAGCGGCTAGGGAAAGCATTATGTCAATTAGATGTCTTCACTAAGATATGAAAACAAGCGCGCGTGTGTGTGTGTGTGTGTGTGTGTGTGTGTGTGCGTGTGTGTGTGTGTGTGTGTGTGTGTGTGTGGACTGGGAAAAGGGGTGCAGTGAAAGACAAGGGTCAGCATTTCACTAACTGCTGATCTGTGTGGGAGGAGGGGGGGAGCAAAATGATAGGCGGTGTTGTTTTCATAGGGTTTCACTGCAGAATGGGTGGAGTTTGGTGCAAACACACACATACACACAGGCACATATATGTGCTGATATGCGCACATGCTCATAATAATATCTTGAGCTTTCTCTGAATTCCAGTCATCGCACTCTTGTGCTTGACCCATTTTCAAGCCCCCCAACAACAAGATCAGCAAACCCTGCTCGTGTGGGGAGGAAGAAACAGAAATTTGAAAGAGACTGAAAGTGAGAACGAGTGAAGAAAGCTTTAAAGAGGAAGACAGAGGGACGAGATCATGTGGCGAATGTGATGCAGTCTCTTGTTTACCAAAGAAAAAGCCTCACCCACACGTCTCTCTAGCCCTTCCTTCTCACTCTTTTGTTTCCTCAACTCTCCCCTCACTTCCTTTCTTCTAATCTGTCCTCTCCTTCTCGACATTTCATTGCATCTTATTCCCTCGCAAGCTCATTCCTAGCACTGTGCCCTCCTTTCAAGGTTGGCCTGACTTTGGGCGTGTTGAATTTACAGCCCCATCTCTGCCTGCCTTCTCAGTGCCCTCACTGTCAATCTCAGTGAAAAATGGAGACGGTGGCACATCACTGGCATGATAAAAATCCTGCAACAGTGATCACGTAAACCAAACACCTACAGTAGCCCCTTTGAAGACATCCTTTACATTCCCGCGACTGGGCCGCTGGCTGGTTAAGGCTGTGATTCTATTAGGAAGCAAACTGTTTAATTAGCCCCTATAAGCACTCACAAGGAAGAGAGACGAGTGAGCAGAATGCAAGAAGCCAACACGCATGTGACTGAAAAATGTAGCCAGATTTTTTTTTTTGTCCCCTTCGCCGATGCTCTGAGTATTGGATGGAGTTATTTGCATAAAGCAAATAAAAAAAATAGCATTTTCCATGCAGGAGGAAATTGACTGGGGCACTGTGCCAAGCAGGTTATGCAACGAAATGAGAGGAAAAGAAAAAAGTCCGACAGTCAAGGCCGGCGGAGGAGGATGGAAGAGAAGAGAAGTATTTTCCTCAGTCAAACATAAACATAAAAAATGTCAACATCTGATTTTATCATTATGGATAAACACTATATTACAATATATTATATATAGTGTATACAAACCAAAAAAACTCTCTCTCTTTAAAACGTGCGCGGTATGATCCAGTGATACAGGATATGTTTGTAGTTCTATTTTGCAATTAATAAACAGTTAATAAATATTAGAAATATTTAGTTTATCACAATATAATTTGCGAACAAAATCAAAACAAACAAAAAATGTGATATTTGTTAATAAATGAAGTATGAGGACATGTTTTTGGTTAAAAAAATATTACTGAATAGTAAAAATATATTTATATAAAGATTTGGCCAAATCTAGACGACAGACAAGTGCTGTACTCTTATAGAATGTATGCACTGTCCAAATTTTATTCAAACATCGGAGAAGAAAAGTTATGCAATGTTGTGTGGAATTTAGAGGGTGGACAGCCAAGATGGCAGCACACCCTGGAAGTAGGCAGGACCTGTGGAGTCTCTTCCTTCCTTCGCACTCTAAGCCTGTGTCTTACTGTATTGCAAAATAAAGCTTCCTGTCTTTCATCTCTAACCTAATCTCCTGCCCGAAAAGACGAGAGGCATGCATTTTCTTTCCCTGAAGGAGGCCGTATCTCCTTGTGACAGGGAGATATGGCCTCCTTCTTCTTTTCCTGTCCTCTCCCCATCCTACCTGACCCCTCCTCACCTTTCCCCTCTTTACCAGCTGTCCCCCAGGGAGTTTCTGCAGGTCATCGGTCTGGCTTACACGTCATTATCATAGGCTGTGTCAGGTTTCCTCCCGGATTAGTTTGTGATAGGTGTACAGGTTTAGTTTCTCTTAGCCTAAGTACATTACAGCACTGGGCCTGATAGGTCTTGTCAAATGAATCATATCATTCATTTTGATTTTAATAGTTAGAAACCAAAGCTACAAATCCCCAGCAATTTAAAAGACAACGATATGAGGCTAACTATTACAAATGATGAGATGGTTGATAAGTGTTGTCAGTGGTCAGTGACAGCTGAGCCTAGTTCTTCCAGAAGTTTCATCCTGTTAAAAGAGAGTTTTTCTTCCCACTGTTGCCAAGTGCTTGATCAAACATTTCCCTTCTTAAACTCATTTTGTCATTTTGTCCTGTATTTTCATGTTATTTTTATTTTAGATGCATAGCACTTTCACCAACAGCTGTTTTTTTAATGTGCTATAGATTAAACTTGATTTGGCACAATCTTTAAAAAGAAAGATTCTGATGCTTTTTGGGACAACATCCTAGACCAAGATAGGCAGCAATCTGACATTATTGAGAAATACAAGTCAAATTATAATTTATTAACCTAAAGAAAGGATCCAATTACATAATCTAAACACTCACATCTAGGCACTACGCCGAAAATTCCGCTCTTTCAGTTTCAAAGTTTGATGCCTCTACTTGCAAAACAAAAGTTAAACCCTGAGAGCTATCTTGTGTGCATCCTTTCTTACCAACAGCATGATAACTTTGGGCTAATGTTCCCTCTTCATCTATAGTGCGCAAGAACAGTCAATAAGAAGTTGGTCTGTACACAGTAGGCACAAGAGGAACTAATCTACGACTTGACAGATTTCAGCTCACGACTGACGATGCAAGCACAGGGCGAATTTGTGCTCAAATTGCACAACATAGGTAACTATGAACATCCTAGAGACGAGCACAAGGTCTCTGAGACAACATGTTCTCTGCAGCTCATTCGGCGTTTAAGCACTGGTTTTGCAGAAGCTCTTGTCTGAAACCAAGGCCGCCCAGCTGATTAAGCTGCCTCATATCATGAATGATAGGAGACAAAAGGCAGGTAGATAGAAAACACAGAGACACACACTAACCCTTTTCAAAAAGCACGGGCACTTGACATGCAAACACACTGGGGTGTGTAAAAAAAAAAAAGAAAAGCTCTGCATTTACATAAATGTGTGCACACAGGTAGTAAGACAACAGGAGCGCACACGTGCATTCAAATAAAGGTCCATCATATAAAATCCTGGCAGGACCACAGTAGGACACAGCTCAACTCCTCCCCTCCCTACTCTACCTTCCTTCCTTTCATATTTTTTTACCCCTTTCATCTCTGTATTAGCTCTGTCAATTGTTTATCAAAAGCGGCGAGGAGGCGATCGGAGCCGGCCATTTGAAAGCTCGTGCTGCGAGATCCATTTTAAAATTCATGACGGGTTAATGGTATGTTAGTGGCAACATTAGGACCCGGTGAGCTTGCATCATGCTCATTCACATTGAAAACAGGCCGCTTCAAATGACTACTAAGCAGTCCTCGTTCTGAAAGGTAATTCATATTGTAATTAACTTTTCAATCACAGCTGATTAATTAAGACAAGCTCTAGTCTGTAATTATGCATCTATTTTTGACCCTAATGTGAATCACTGGATATTCCACAGATGTCAGCAGCTGCGATTTGAGCCAGTTTCCTCTCTGCGACTTAGAGATCTCAAAAGGCAAAACCTCACACCTGAACATTTAAGCAGCGAGTACATTGTTGGTATCAGCTTAGATGTTTCAGAGCCGCAGGTCTTTATCACCATGATCTGCCACAATGTTTTAACCATTTTGATTATTTCAGCCTCTATTCAGAGAAATATCTTATAAAAGATGTGTCTTTCTTCTAATTCTGATGCACCGTGCAAAGGTAGAGAAGTGCACTTGATGTTACCGCTCCCAACAAAAACCTGAGATTAATAATTCAGTGAGGCGGTGGGATAGCTTTATTTTGTGTCCTCTGAGACTAAATCGTCTTTTATGTAAAACTGAATAAAAGAAAGGAAAGGGCTGTGGAAAAAAAAAAAGTCGGAAAACTAGGCTGGGCCAGACTGCATCCCCCTGCCATTGTCAAGCCCGGTTGGTATCCTTATGGTGTCTCTCACTCACTCTCTTGTTCTTTGCTCACGCACAAACACGAGCACACAACACACACACACACCTCCTAACCCTCCTAGAGTAAACATACCCTCTCCATAACAGTGCGCGGTGAATCCGCTCATGCATCAGAATCTACCATCAAATATTTATCACCGAGCAGCAGTGATTTTGACCGTGTGCTCATGCTTTTGACAGCACTCGCCTGCTGCAATACTTATTGGAGTAAACACAGACAATCCGATATCGTTGTTCTTTTGAACACTCGTGAAAGAACTCAAAAGAACACCAAGTGTACAATATAATCCATCAAAACTTCACTGCATATTCTATAGGCCGTCTGGCCTGCAGTAAAAAGCACAGACATCACTGTGGACTGTATCAGAGCTGATTTGGAAAAAATAATTGGCAGACATTGCATTTTAATTTGCAGAAATGGCACAAATACTACTCCTGGTCTATACACGGAGAGGCGTTCTTCATGTATTTTCTAATTCAGGACAACAAACTTTTGTTTTTGATCTAGAGAACACACGTAAAAGTATTTCATTTGCATGGACGCTTTTGTTTTTTCAGTCACACTTAAGATAAACATCATCTCTGGGTCTTGTCTACATGATTCATTTCATTTGCGGAACCTAATCATATCTGCATGCTGCGTATTTGCTCGCTCTCCGTGACATTAGGCAATGTCTTCAACCAGCAGCTTGCAGCGAGTAACTCGAGTAACCTCGAGTAAATAAGTCGCTGGCATGGATCAGAAGACACATCTTCATGCTTGAGCACACACATTTAAAATGCCACCAAAACACCGTCCCAGATTCTGCCTTCAGTCAAATGACATCAAGTGCTCACTTACAGGTCCCTGAACGCCACAGTATGAAGCAAAATCAGCCAGCGGGCAGTACATGGAGCAATCAAAGAGATAAGCATCCCATTTAACCTGAGTAAAAATTCAAGCTACAGAACGTTCTGGTGTGTTGCGCTATCCCGCTGTGCCACTGGATTCAAATAAGGAGGGTAAACTAGGTCATTGGTATGTAATGCTATGTAAACTGTCCCACTTTACCCCTTGCTGGACTCAAAATGGCGTTGGCTGAGGTGGAGTGTGTACAAGAAAGAGAAGCCCAGTGATTCAATGTGACAGTTATCAACATCCTCTGGCTAGTGAGAGGACATAGCTGTATAGAGCTGCAGAGCCCCAGTAATGGCAGACTCAGCCAGTAAACAGGTAAGAAGATGACTCACAGCTAAACAGAACACAGCGTCCAAAGAGCACAGAGCAAAGTGGAAGGCAACTGGGCATAAACAGCAAAAAAAAGAAAAAAGGACACAACTCTCAGAAATTACCGGCATGGCCACTAAAAGTCTTTTTTAGTACATACCTTGCACAAAGTTACAAATGTGGTCGGTCATTTTAGCATCAATGTTTGCTTTTTACCTTCAGATATACACATTAAGTTCAGTTATTACCATGTTGTGAACATGGAGGCTTTGAGTGCTAAAAGCTCTATATTTGAAGTTTTTCTCCTACCTGAGCTGAGCGACACGGTGTCTTTCTCCCATGATACGACAGTGACGTAGGCCTCCACAGAAGCAGGAATAATGCACTTGAACACGGCTACACTCCCTCTCATAGCCTTCTGGTCAGCCACTCTGACTGTGTAGGGTTCCCGTGATACTATTGAACAATTAAAAAACAGAATTAAAAGGCACGTCTCATTTACAGGGCAAAATAATGACATTATTATGCATTTTTTTAAAGACATCTAGGGTGAAGCAAACTGGGTCTGCCATCAAAGAAAGCATCAGAGTTCAGATCTATGGTATAAAATTGCAAAGAAAGGGACACTTTCCAGGGTAGTGGAAAGTGTAGCTTAAAGTAGAGACACAAGTTTCACCTAAAAAAATTTAACTACAAAACTGGTGCATGTTATAGCATGAACTTCTAATCTTATCTGTGTTTCAGAGAACACAGTCCACAGCAGGTATCAACCACCTTACACAACTCCTTGTAGCTATGTAGGAACAGATCAACGGAGGTGCATAACATGGGCTATTCAGACCCCCAGCCTCCGTCAGAATGCTGCTGAAGTTCTACTAGAGGTGGGACGCACCTCCTCAGTATACATTTAGGCATGGCTGGGCTAATTGGCATCCTCCACTCACCATTAGTTATTGCTGAGCTCCTCTCTTCCCCTGATTGTTCAACACATTTGGCCAAAAGTCTACTGATACAGTTACAAAACTGATCATTGACCTATGCCCTAGGGTGTCCTGGTTAACATTCTTATGCGTGAACGTGGTGTTATTTATGGACAAATATTCCAATGCCAGAACAGTGCCTGGATTCAGATCATTCAGATTTACTGTCATTGCCCAGATGAGCACTGAAGTCCCCCAGTAGGACAATGGTGTCTCCAACTTGGGCCACTTCCATCACCCTACTCAGGGACTCCAAGAAACTACCAGAAACTCAGAGCTGTTATTTTGTGCTTTACAGTCAGGATCTCTTTTTTTGACACTAGGGAGAACCCCAGTTTTCAAGCACGCTTCGATGATACAAGTATGCCCACCTCTGTCCGACACTGCCCTGTCCAATCACTGAGGGCAATAGCAGATTGCACTAAAGTCCAGCCTTCTCCAGTAGACTAGTTCCAAAAGCTGTGCATTGAAGTCCAACATTATCAGGCCAGTTTCTCCTAATCTAAAGCGCTACCTTAAGTTTCTTCCCAAAGAGAGAAGTGACCTTGCATGTCCTGAGAACAACTTGGGATTGGACCATCAAGGGTTCTGCCTGGCAACTGTCTGATCTATACCTACAGATCAATCATTAGTTGCTCTAAGCCTTTAAGCAGCATTATTGTAAGATTTTGGACCTTTGCTGGACTTAACCACTAAACTACAAAAAAATAACACACTATCAGTACTACAAGTGTTGTACACTCAGTCTGTTAAATTTATACTCATGCAAGTTCCCCCATCATCACAATAACAACAAGTCCTTCAAACCCTTATCTGGAGACTCACCGGCTTTGATGTGGACATCCTGACTCCTAATCTTGCCAGAAGGGTTCTCGGCAGTGCAGTAGTACGTGTTGTCATGGATCAGCTTGCTAAAGCTGGATGGCAGGAAGTTAAAGATCTGGAGGGTTCCATTGGGGTGAACGTGACGGATGCCGGGGACATCGTAGATCTCCTCGCCGGTAGCCAGATACCATCGCAGCGAGGCAGGCGGCGCACCCCCAGCAGGACAGGGCACAGAGGTCCCTGTGGTGCTGGCAAATACTACCTCTTGCAGAGATGCATTGACAAAGTATAAGCTGGAATGTAGGTCTTCACTGAAAACTGGAAAAGAAAAAAAATAGGAGAACATCACAATCTGTGGTTTTGATTTTATTTATCAGTCTTTCATTTTTAAATTTTGCAGTAATTATTGCTGAAAGCACCACCTTAACATAAGTTGATAAATAAGCTCTTGATATTAAGCTCTTGATATTTAAGTATCAATTTAAATTAGTTAAGATGAAGAAGATTGAATCAGTATTTGTTAAAAATCTCTGACTCCAAGTGTTGCTTATTCATTGCTCATGATCAGCAGTTATAGATTCATCAGTGTATTCCCATCCCTGGGATTTTGGGAACATTAAATTAACATAAACTCCCATCAATTATGAAATAAGGTCCACGGCCGTGATTATGTTCATGCTTCGGTTTAAACTGGCATCACTGTAAAGAGAATGGCATTAAATGTAGTTAGTGCAGGAGCATTCTCAAGAGGATAGGAGGGTAATAAATGTCAATGTTGGCTCAATTAGCTGCATATAAATCTACAGCTGTTTGATTTCAGAGTGAAGAAGCCAAGGCAGCAGAAGTCTACGATCTGAGGTTCTGTGAAAAGACAGTTTGTTTGTATTTCAGGCAAAAATACAGCATTTGTGTGTGTATGCCTTGTCGCCTCAGCCTGGTGGCAAAGCTCTGCAGTAAATGGCTTACAGTGGCACTGGCAGCTGGCTTGGACCCTCTCTGGGGAGAAAACATTTTAGCACTTCATAAATTCCTAACAAGGTTTCAAATTGCAGACATTTCCATCCTTTTCTCTGCTCCAGTAGCTCTGAACTAGCAATGAGACACTCCACTGACCTGCACATGTACACATGCAAAACACTCATTTGAAGATTAGGAATTCAACACACAAAAATTATTATGGAGGTAAGGATCACTGCTGGAGCCTTTCTCCTGAGAAAGGAATATGCAGATATATTGAAAAGTTGGGCAGAGACCTATATTTTCAATGTTATATAAAGTACACTACACCACTACACTAAAAAAAACTATACAGACATTTCATTTAAATGTTTTGACTGTAGTTCAGGGCAGGATAACTATTTATCAAAATACAAACAGACAGTATATTTTTCTGTGAGATTATAAAGCTATATATTTGCTACATTAAGCTTAGATAAAACAGTGTTCTGTATATTGCTCCCCCACTACAGTATTTTCTTATAAATGTATTTTTTCTTACAAAATAATTTAAATAATATTATATTATAAGGGGTTGAAGGATATAAAAAAAAACAACAACAGCAATAGAATAATATTAAACACAAAGTGAACCGTCTTCCTTCATTAAATAGGTTCTTTTAGATGTTAAGGAGGAATTGACTTAACCAGGCTGGCGGAGAATGAAGACAACCGGACACCTGCAGCAGATGGGGAATCAGTGAACTTTTATTGAGACAGAGACAATCTCTCAACACAGCTCACATCAGGAGATTCCTCAGATTTGCTGTGAGGATAGGTATATATTCTCTAAAACTTACAGGAGGGGGTTGTGAGGAAAGTGCTGCATTAGCAGAAAAACAACTCCATAAAAGGAAATCGGCCTTGGGTGTTCTAGTCTCTTTCGCTTGCAGATATCTTCCACCTGCAGGATGAGGCGATCGCTTCTTATCGCTCTCAAGGCCAAAGTCGTGAGCACACATTTTTATTACACAGTTGCACAGTAACTTTAAAGCTGAACAATATTTAAAGCTGAATAATGTTTGATCAGATTATATTTTCTTCAAATCCCCCTTTTGACCCATCTTAAATGGGTCAACACACAAAAATAAGTAACATTCAAAGGAACACAGAGACGTGTCGAAGCCTGGCTCGAAAAACTCCTCGGGTCTTATCATTTGTCTTTATCTGTCATTGCAGATGAGGAGAAAAGAGTCCAGGCACCACCCTGCCCAGGGGTCGGCTGCAAGCAGTCTCGGTTCCCGATGAAAGCAGTAACAGCTGTCCTGCACAAAAGGATACAACGAGTCAGTGCAACCAGGGTAGTGACACAAAATTAACAGTTCCTGTAACCTAGCAACCAAAAAGCATAAGTAATGATAAAAATGTGGAGAGTGCAGAGTATACTATAATAATGAGAGATATAAACGTGAAAATGTGAAAGAATAAATCAATCGTAAAATAAACCCAGAACGGTAACTGCTAAGGACATTCAAAAGTGAATATGGTAAAACGTGAGGAAGGGGTGTGGAAAAAAACAATTTATATCCAGTGGTGGGAGTACACATTCGCTCAGGCTTAAGTCCGGAGACCCTGAGAACATCGCTTAACCCTCACAACCCGACCAGACACAGTTCAACCAGATATATCCTTCAAGAGGAAGTGGGTGAGGGAAACAATTAATAACAAGCCTAATACAAAACACCACAGAGAAACAACCATTCTAGAAGCATTTAAACAAGAGAAAGACGATAATGTTCGTCACCCTCACGATCAGAGTTTTCATCATCCGTTGGCGAGGAGGTAACCGTGTCTCGTTTCTTTCTAAATGGATCGGGCGTGGGCAAAACTGGAGAGGAAGTGGTGGGCAAGACCCTAGGGGCTACATTTGTCAGATTGGGACTGTCAGAAGGGGGCGAAGCTTTTGAACTTGAAGGTGTCAGAAGTGTCGGGGGCCCTTCACAGATCAGGATTATGCCAATGGGAATGAGACCCAGGGCCAGGAAGCAAACAAAGACGCAACATCTTTGCCTGCCTGTCATTTCAGGGGGAAAGGGCCAAGACATGTTTACTTAGCTTGGATGTCTTCTAATAGAGGATGATGGGGCAGAGAAAGGTGGTCCAGTTCCCCCCACCTCGCCAAGGGCGTGTTCTAGGAGTTAAAGAGCAACAACCTGCAATCTGTACCAAAAAATCTTCATAGTCCCACCGGAAAATCATAAGAGTAATAAACGATTCAGCTCAACAGACAAGTATCATGTTCAGGTTTCTCCAATCATTAAATCACTATTATTGCCACAATTTGCTTTATTCACTCTTTGGGCAATGTTATTCCAAGAGAGAGAGAGAGAGAGAGAGAGAGAGAGAGAGAGAGAGAGAGAGAGAGAGAGAGAGAGAGAGAGAGAGAGAGAGAGAGAGAGAGCCCCTAATGGCCAGTTAGTGGGCTCTAGGTCAAACTGTCCCCAAATTTGTTATTTGTTATTATTACTTGTTTTCATGTCACTTGTCCGTTTTCTACTGCACCCCTCTCACCAAAGCAAAGCAAACATTAGCAGCACATTGACCGTAGTCAGGCATCCTCATTCCATAGGTGCTATAAAACATTTCCTGTAAAAGAATCACAGTTTTCAAGACAGGGTGTGTCTCCCCCAACACTCTCACCAGAATACAGTGTAATAGCATCCCCAACTCCTAACCCATAAACACCGTTTCTTCATACATCCGCCCAGAAATCCTGTAATAGAAAAACATTAAAACTGTAACCCTGTAGGGAAGAAAATGTAAATGGTAACGCTGCGCAGTTACCTCTGTAAGCAACACAAGACACAAAAATGGCATTTACAGGTTCACTCATCCTCGAATATTTTGTCATCCTTCTACTCCTGTAAAAGAAACCCACATAAATTCATCCACCCTTTTATCCTATCTAGGTGGAGGTGGTTAACCTTGAGTCATGGTCAAGTCTTGTCATCTTTTACCAGTCAGTCCGTTTGTTTTTATTCCCAGTCTTTCATCCATTCATCCGTTCTTTGCTGATAGTGAAACCTGTCATCGCATCTAGTTTCCACACTCAGCAAAATGACGTCATCTCAAAAAGAAACAAGAACTTGAGTTTGGATTACCTCGCTGAATCCTTTTTTAAACAGGGACTCTCGTTTCTAATTGTCCCCACAAGTGTTTCCTCCAGAACCCATTTCAATGCGGAGAAACTCACTTACAACAATTTTCTCGCCGACGTGTAATGCTTGTAATTTCCGATGTGCAGATCTGCTTAAAGAAAAGATTCACAAACAAAAATTAGTAAATATAAAACAAAATAAAATGAAAAATAACAAAAACAAAATGCAGACGCCCGGGTCTTAGGACTTGTCACTGAATATTCTTCCCATCAATAAAAATACCAACCTAAACCTACACAGAGTCAAATCAACACCACCTCAACCTTTTCATATTCATAAACCTATATGTTTTGCGTTCGTGAAACAAAATTGAACCATTAAGTAAGTTGAGCTCTTGAAATGTTTTAATTCTCTTAATTCTGCCAGTTTATTTCAACACTTATTCAATGACTTTTATTCAACTGCTACTTGGTCACTCGACTTTTACCTGTTCAAATTGCCTAGGGTTCAACAAAGTCTAGATCCCCGTTATCATGAAACTTGAACGGTGTACGATGATTTACTTACAGTAATTTAGAATCATCACTCAACCTAGCTCTACTACTGGCACTGCGTGACTTTTCTCACACTGGAAACCAGAATTTAGTACAGAACTTTAATGCCTCAGGGAATCGCGTTCAAGGGCTGCCCCCCCTTCTCTTCTTCTTTGTCCGTGTGTTCCTCCTTTATTAAATCTCCATCACAATGACGTGGCGCTCTGAAATAAAACTCACACTGTTAATTCCTCGTTTTCACTCTGCACCACTGCTCAGAGTGTTTTCTTTTCTTTTTAGTGTAGAGTAAACAATTAAGTCGAGGCCTTAAGCCCCAGATATCTCGCACGGGCATCATTTTCATAACCAAACCGCTCCGGACTCTGCTCCCCAGACCACACAAATGCCCTCTGGGCTTATTATTATAGCAAATTCTGTATTTGACTTTGTTGTGTGCAGCATTGAGCCTTTGTCAGTAAAGCATTCTTCATTGCAGCAGCTGGAGCATTGTGTGTCACTTCTTAGTAAATTAAATCAACATTTTGATTTTAGTGCATGGGTATGTATCAGTTTTTACTCCCTCAACAAGTGCATAAGTGTTCATGTGTGTGTTTCCCTTCATTCTAAGTAGGCGCATGCAGAAGTGTGTGTTCGTGTGTTGGTATATGTTTGTGTTCATCACCTTCCTGTTCTGTAGTTTAGGTAAACCAGCGGCCTGACGCATGGCCTAGGGTCCTCCCCTCCTCTTTGGGTCTGTTTATGTTGTCCTTACTTTGCTCCACGGCCTTCTGCAGCTCTGCTGTTCGGCTCTTCTCAGAGGTCAGCATCCTTCTGCTCACCGTCCCTTTTCCTCCGGGCTTAATGCGCGTCTCGTCACAGCTCTGTCAGCTGACGCAGCCTGGGAATTTCCCCCGTGTAGTGAAATGGGCTTTAGGTTTAGTGCTCTCCGTCTCTGCTGCATGAGATCACTCTTTTGCAGCACTGTTGACATCCTCAAGTTGTTGTTGTGAGTCCAGCTGCTGTGGCCTTCAGGGGTCAAAGGGTCAAAGATGGTCGCGGAGAGGGCAACGATGGTAGAGGGGAGGGTAGGAGTCCAGGTCAGCTTCGGCTCTCAGAAAAAACAAAAACAAAACAAAACAGGCGAACAGGAAAATGATGTTGTGTTGGCTGTGCTGTGTTGGCTGTGTTATCCCGAGAGGGGAGAAACAACGAGATCTCGTCTCCCCCCTTTTTTGTTTTTGTTTTTTTTTTTTTTTTTTCACCATATAATCAACTCATAACCCCTCAAGTTGACAGGACAACACAGGTACGTGTTAAAATTCTTAAGATCCTGTTTAGAAACCTAAAAAGGAATTTCCTATCATTCAGTAGTCATTTGTCTTAAACAATCAACAAAAACATGTCCCAAGTCGACCCTTTTAACCACTAAATTTGTCGTGTCCTCACTTAATCCTCAGACCAGTGTCTTTGTCTTTTGACGTTACGTTGTTGTCCTGCAACCCAAAGCGTTTAATTGTCAGTAATGTATAAACTATATCATTTAAAAACAGGTGTATGTTAAGTGTCGCTACTTTAACCTTGCATGTACGTGCACATGTATGTAAGCTGTTTCTTCATTGCATGTATGGGTGCGTCTGTATATGGGTTACTTTAACTTTTTCTCAAACGAGGCATTTCTCTAACACGCACATGTGTCTGTTCCTCACCCTTCTCATATCTTTCTCTGGTTGTGTGTGGTTTTATTTGTTTCAGTGATTTACCAGGAACATCTTTTCCTTTTCTCCATGTCTTCCGCCAGAGGTTAACACTGGTGAGATTCAGGGACACAGCACCCAGAGCAGTTCAGCAAGAAAAACCCGCCTCAAACTACATTCTCTCTTTTTTTGTTTTACCGGGAGGGGTGAGGACAACTCTGGTGTCCAGCCGTGAATTTTAGCCAAAGCTTGGCCTGTCTTCTGCTGCCGTACTCAGGCTTCCAGGTTAAGAAAAAACACCTGTATGAAGACACTAAACATACATTTAGTATTTGTATAAACATAACTGCCTAAATCATTGAACTCTTGAGGAGGGTGTATTTCAGAATCAGAATCAAAATCAAAAACTTTATTGTCATTGTCATGAGACCGACGACATTAAGAATGGTCCCCGATCATTGCATCATCCCTAGTAATATCAAATATAAAAAAAAACAATAAAATTCAATCAATAAAATAGATAGAATACTTAAAATACTAAGTATTCCCACCGTCATGCTTCAGACCGTGCATAGATTAACACAAGAGTGGCATGGTGGACATTTTTGTAGTATTCAGATGTGTTATTGCAGTTGGATAACAGCTGTGTTTGAGTCTATTAGTCCTTGCTCTGATTGCCCTGTACCGTCTGCCTTAGGGCAACAGTTCGAACAGGGAGTGGCCAGGATGTGAGGTGTCTTTTATGATGTTTTGGGCCTTTTTAAAACAGTGGGCGTTGTTTGACTCTTTACTAACTTTAAAACCCCACCATAACAATTTCTCACTGACAAACTTCTATGCATCCATTTAAACATGCGAAGCCAGCACAAAATCACACACATACCCCTACAGCAAAGCTTTAACATAACCACAATGCAACTCCTCCCTTAAACGGGAGAAATCACCCTGAATCAACCAACTCTATATAAAACGTCAAACAAAGATAAACCACAAACATTTCTACACTTCTGTGTCTTCCACGCAGCACAATAGGCAGAAAAACACCGATTACTCACAGTCTACAACAAAAGAAAAACCTGCTCTTTTCACAACTCTCACAGCTAAAGTCAAAACTCTTACCCAGTGCCTCTGAAATAATAAAAAATCACCAAATACTCGATTACTCTTTTCACTCGCTCCCTCTCACTCCCTTCTTCCTCATACAGCATACACGCTCGCTCCCGCGGACCCGCTCGGCCCCGCGGGCTCACTCGGCCCCCACCTTTTTCCTCTCACAGAGACAGAGAGAGAGACCCTTTTCCTTTTTTTTTATTTCTCCAGCACACATACACACACAGAATCCCAACTGAGAGAAAGAGGGAGAGAAGAGAAAAGAGTTGTAGAGAGGAAGTTTTTTAGCAGGAGTTTCAGATCTAACAGATTTATACAACTTATTTACACACACCGGTAATTTATGTTCTATTTATTGATTTTAAAGGAGAATTTGGGCCAGCTGGGTTTCTGCCTCTGTTAGGCACTAACAGCTGGGGCGCTGCTTTAAAGGTGAGTCAGCACTGAAATATCCCTTCAGGTGTTACCAAGCTTCTACCAAACCGGAGTCTGGCGGGTAACCTTGCCTAGAGCTTCCTGATAGGGGTGCTAGTTGGTTGTCACCTTGTTCACACGTCTCATTCACACTTCATACATTACCTGCAGTCACTCATTACCCTCCTTATGTATGTAATAAATGTGTAAAAAAAAAAAAAAAATTCTATGTGTGGTGTATTATTTTAACCAAAAGAGGAACCTAGTTCCTTTAATTGTGTAATCTGTGAACAACGGAGAACCAAACTGTCCTGCCCAGTGTTCCACAGCAAGCATTCAGCGTGTATTTATGTGTGTCCAATATCAAACAGAACATCAAAACATTTAAAACACTAAAATCATCGGGGTTTTAAGAAGAGATCCGTTTTCTCCTATTGATCAAAGGGACCCCTCCTTTGGACTCCAACCAGTACTTCTCCTTTTTAAGTTTTAGAGGATCTTTTCTAATAAAGTCCTCTGGGCCTTCCTAACCCTTCTGTAGTTTAGAGAATATTACTAAAAAATATTCTCAAGGCCTTTAACCTTTTAATTTGTTTAGAAAGGCGTTACTAATAAACCCTTTCAAGGTCCCAGACCTGCACTGAGGTATTTATCCGACACCGGAGAGCAACCCGTCGGCTGCAACCGTGGTCAGACCTCAGTTCACTCTTATCTTTATTCACTTATTCACTTATTTCTTATTCACTTATCTCTTATTCACTTGTCTGATTCTCAACAAGCCTTAAGTAAGCCAGACAATTTTGGTTATGAATTACTAGGAGTTTGGACACTAAGTATTTTTATAATGTTCAATATAGCAGAAATAAAAGGTCTGCTTACCTTGTTTTTTGTGTGCACACAGCTTTTGTCCAAACTCCGTTCACTCAGACCACTGCCGATGTCCTCCCATCCGTTCCAGTTTGGCCTGGAGCGGATCCTGTTCGTGACGCCAATTGAAGGATATAAAAAAAAACAACAACAGCAATAGAATAATATTAAACACAAAGTGAACCGTCTTCCTTCATTAAATAGGTTCTTTTAGATGTTAAGGAGGAATTGACTTAACCAGGCTGGCGGAGAATGAAGACAACCGGACACCTGCAGCAGATGGGGAATCAGTGAACTTTTATTGAGACAGAGACAATCTCTCAACACAGCTCACATCAGGAGATTCCTCAGATTTGCTGTGAGGATAGGTATATATTCTCTAAAACTTACAGGAGGGGGTTGTGAGGAAAGTGCTGCATTAGCAGAAAAACAACTCCATAAAAGGAAATCGGCCTTGGGTGTTCTAGTCTCTTTCGCTTGCAGATATCTTCCACCTGCAGGATGAGGCGATCGCTTCTTATCGCTCTCAAGGCCAAAGTCGTGAGCACACATTTTTATTACACAGTTGCACAGTAACTTTAAAGCTGAACAATATTTAAAGCTGAATAATGTTTGATCAGATTATATTTTCTTCAGGGTAAACTGTGCTTCTGCAAATAGACAGCAAGTGAAAGAGTTTTTTTTCCCCAGGGATATGAATAAATGGCGAAAATAACCTTATCTTTTATGTTAGCTTAAATTAGCGCTATAAAGGCTAATGCTAATTTAAAATAAAATACAAAATAAACGAGCTAACACTGATATTAGTAGCATTCAAACCCGCGAAAAACTATGTCAAAAAAGTGCACTCATTTTAGATGTACTTGAAACTTCTAGATTAAAATGTTTAGGCTAACAAAGTTAGTTGTTTTTTGTTGTTTTTTTAGCTAGCTAGAAACCCACAAATGGGATGGTAGCTGTTTATTCTTCCTGTATTAAAACACACTGGTCAGAATCATATCAATTGTTATGTCAAATTAAACAATGCTGTTTTTTCTACTGAGACTGTAATATCACAGGTATCACTGCAATATCTCACCATGCCTGCCTGGTCTCCCTGGTTGGCAAGAATGCAGCCTAAATTTTATTACCAAAAAGGAGCAAAGTGCCTTATATGGCTTGCATTATAGCTTTTAGGGGGCTCTAATCACCTTTGTGAGGAAAAATGTAAGACACAATAAAATAATATATTTATAGAAAACACATTTTTGATGCTGTAATTATGGTTTTTAACATGTCAGCTGTGACTCAGACTGTAGTACAGCCCACAAGTAGCAAGTACCAATCAATCAATGTCTGCGTCCCTTTTTTTATACAATACGTGACTCTGCTTGCTGCCTGTCTGCAATATGTTATCTGCCTGTCCTAGAACATGCCCATATGCATACATGCAAAATATTTTCTGCAGATTCATTTGTTTAAAGGGGTGATAAGATGTTTACACAACTCATTATGTTTCTCAGATATGTGGAAAAAATAGGTATTTGTTAAATATAGTGTATTATATAGTTTATATCTTATAATATATATTGCATATACAGTTTCTTCAACAATATATAAAGCAGATTGTGTAAATGTCACATATGCGTTTATAGAAAGACTGACTTTTTAAGAGTGGGTGGTCCAAATAAAATTTCTGCAATGTGCACTATATATGCTCCCAGCAGAGAAACTTTCATATACCTGTACAGTCTCTAACATCAAAAAGTTTTAGCCAATTTAAATATTTTAAGACGCTGTGGGATTGTGCGCCGGGTTCTCGATGGGTCTGTGGCACCGGCTAAGATGAAAATAATACATCAAAGTCATATTAAATTCTGATTCATTCTCTTTTTCCAGCTGGCACTGGGAGTATCAATCTTCTCAGTGCTCTGTTGATAATACAGATCGGAGGTGATGGTGGTGGTAGTAGTTTTTTTTTTAGGGGGGGTTCAGCCTCACCTGATGGTGCTCAAGGTTAGTGAGAAGGAGAGGACACTTTAAAATCACTCGTGTCAAGATATTTTAAACATACTGCTTTGATTCGTTTTCATCCAGCAGAGAATTTCCCTCATGTGAAATCCAAAATACACAGCTGATTATGCTAAAGACAGTTTGTGTTGTGAATGAGGTGTGTGTGTATGCATGTAGTAAAACGTCATATTTTGTAAACTTCAATTGATTGGATTTGGGGAAGTAAGTGAAGAAAGTTTGTCAATTTTATTTAAACGAAATTAAAAAATACACATAATATTTTTTTTTAATTTAAAAAAAAATCCAGTTACAAACAGCTAGCACACTTCAAAGTTTTCCAATCAAATTATTCAAGTGAAGTTAATTGACTCTTGAAGATGTTACAATAGAAAATGTCTCGAGAGAAGATAGATTAAAGAAGTGTGCAGTTGCTTGAAAAGCTTCTATTCTTCGCGAGCATCAGAGAAATTGGATTAGGATTTATGCCACGGCTGTTTTGATATTCGCCTATTTCACATTTAAAAGTAGGTGAGAGCTATTCAATTTAGACTGGCTGAGTGAGATTGATTTAATTTAACAAAGAAATGGACTCTGGTGAAAGTGCGCATATCGCTGCACTGCTCGTTTTCCTAATTGACTAAACTCAGGAGCCAGACCGCAAAATGGTGTGATGACGCATGTACATCACTCCCCTCGACCTCACAAAGAGCAGCAAGTCATTCCCCAACAAATGGCCTCAGGGTCCAACCACTTACTACATTGCCCTGGAGGAAATCAGTAATTGGCATAATTTTTCATGAGCTCAACTGTAAAAGGTGAAATAAATGACACAGTTCAATAATGCATTATATGTATCTATAATTGACTATGATTTTTTTTTTTCGGGATCTTCAGAGGGACAGGAGGAATGAGGGAAGCTGTTTTATGTAAACCTTAACTATCACAAGAACTTTTTTAATATTTACCCTCTTTTAAATGTAAGCTTTTTATTCACTAATCTGGTGCTTACTGTCATAGTTTTGAGTGCTATTCTTGCAGTTTCCTATAGCTAGCTCAATTGTATTTTGTTTGCACGTTGCACTTCTGTAATTCCCACTGTTTATGCAACTGGTTTAGAAAGCAATGAGACAGATATTGGAGCAATAATGTTAAAAACTATCATTATTTACTATTTTTTAAGACTTTCAAAGCTATAAAGAAATCTCTACAGGGCTGAAGTGTATGTGTATGAAGTGTTTGTGTTTGGATTGCGTTATAAGCATGTAAGAATATATAAGAACGTATATAAACACATCAAACGCGACTATATCACCAAAAATAAATAAATGCATATAAAATCACACTATTACTTACATCAGCGGTCCCCAACCCCCAGGCCACGGACCGGTAATGGTCCGTGAGTCGTTTGGTACCAGGCCACGAGAGTTGAGGCTTGGGTGTAAAATTTATGGTTTTCTGGGGTTTTATCGGTTTTTAATCAGGGTTTTTTTTTTAATCATTTTTATCATTAACTCGGTTTCCCTGGGTCTTTTCCCAAGTGTTATGAATAAATCTTTTTTTTTGGTAGCAGTGCTGGTTTTCTTTTTTTGTATTTATCCACAAACCCTTAAAGGCCGGCCAGTGAAAATATTGTTGGACATAAACCGGTCCATGGCGCAAAAACGGTTGACTTACATGGAATAATATTATCATTCATTTTATTACATCTGGAGATGTGTTTGTGATTCTGAGTCATAAAAGCCCAATAGAGGCTCTCCTTTTAGCTTTGCTTTGGTCTCCACCCACTCGTGCTAAATGCTACACTAAGTTCACCAGCTAGATGCCAGCTGTCTCCATCTTTTGTTTGGTTATGAACCAATATGTATACATATTTTTTCCCCTTAGAAGAGCTTTCTTGTAAAACTAAAGAGGCGTGAAGAGTGAACAGAAGTTATCCATCATAAAACAATAAGATGCAAGACACAACAGTGGTGTGTAGCGACAGGTGATCATTTTTGGAGAGTTTATTACTAAAAAAAACCCATTGACCATATAAAAATATTCCTTAGAGCACCATTTTGTATTGTGTTATACTGTGTCCTCATTCTATAGTGTTTTTTATGTGCATTATACACATAAAAACATCACGTAAAAGTTTAAAGGTTTTTATTGGGAATGTAAGATATGGGAAAATTAGCTCTTTGTTTATTGCCATCCGCTTTAATGGGACGACAAAGGTTGGTAGTGTGTCTGTTGTTAGACTGCCACACAGATATTTAAACATAACTATACAGTTATTTCTTGCAGAGCTGTTGTAATCTATTGTCTGTTTAATGTTATAACTGAAAAACTATTAGAAAAATCTGTTTATTGAGTGTTTGACCTTCTGATGATCTGTTTCAGAGAAGCTGTAACATTCCTACAGAATTACTGTATATACAGCAAACAACACCTATTATGAGCCATAGCTGTGCTCCTTTCCACAGCATAACTGATCGGCTGACAGGCTGTTACCATCCACAGCAGAGCCACGTAAACAGTGAATCAGTGTTAATGCAAGGAAATAAAGATTAGTATACATGGTTGATTCCACAGGTCCTGAAGTCCTTGACTCGCCGCTTAATTATTTTTCAGCCTGACACATGCTCAAAACATGCTACAGTCACTTTTTGTGTGATGTTTTCCTCTCTCATGTGTCCTTGCAAGTTAAGATGAATGGTCCCGGTGCCACATGGGACTTCTCATCCCACACCAACATATTCCATCTTTTATGCAGCTGCTAGTTTTTTTGTCATGAACTCTCTGTGACATGTGAAGAAGAGAGAACAGCAGAAAGCAAACAAGAAGGGGCAAAAAGAGAATCAGAGAGATAGTGGGATTGATTCAGCTTCCCATATTTCAGGGGGCACTTGTGTTGCATCTGTTGAGCGAGCAGATCTATTGTCTGAGTTGTCAACGCCACCGCAGCATGGGGACTCTGCACTGCATGGTAGCGTGGCACCGGGTACCTCATAGTGACAATGTGACAGCAGGAACCTTGGGTAATTAAAGCAGCTCTGTGCTCTGTGCCCTCAGGGCATGTCTGCCTGGGATGTGGAGATCATACCTGGCTCACTCACATTCAACACTAACAGCGGAAGCAATTTTCAACCTTAACAAATTCCTGCTCTGTGCATTTATGGATAGTAGCATTAGTGTGATGTAGGCAGCGCTCGAGCATGTGATCAAGTTTTATTCCCAGCAGCTAAAAATAGGGCCTTGACCTGTGGGTGACCCAAATTTGAAATACACTGTACAGGTACACTGCATTTCATTTAATCTGATTACCATGGATGAAAATCATATTTCACCAAAGTAAGTTATTTTTTCTTTATATCAGTCTATGAACTTGAAAGCAATATGTGTAGAGCTATGTATAGAGCTAGGAGCTCTGATACAGGGAGATGATAACCAGCCAGGGCCAGGGAGTCCACTGTGAGTAAGCATTCCCACTGATCTGATCTGGCCAGAGGCAATACACCATGCATGGAAGTTAAATGACTGTATTCCAATTTGCTCTCATGAATATTAAGCAGGGCTGTGACAGAAAGGGCTGGCTGTACGCAAGCTGCTGATCCACACCGACAGATCAGTCCTCTGATGTCTAGGAGGGGCGGGCAACTCTAAAAACGAGGCCCCCACAGCAGATGAGCCTCCTCCTCCTCCCTGGTCTATTTTCATGTCTTAAATGGGCCAGAGTGGCTGGCTGTCTCATCAAGGGAAAGCCAGAGACCCTGGACTGGTTCTCAGTTAGTATAACTAAGCAATAAAGACGTTGATGTCTAAATTATGCTGCTGCTACTGCTGATGATGATGAGTGCAAGTGAATCTGATGAGGGATTATACCGTAGCAAACTATAGCAGCTCCCTCTGCTGCTGCTGATGATGAATAAAAACCTCCACTAGTAGAAATCTAATATTGCTATGTAATATAACAAGCGCACTAGAAGGTGGAGGGAAACCAAGGTCTGTAATAAAGTAAACAAAAAAGCACTGCTTTGAAATTGTTGCATATATCCACTGCAGATTTACAAGGAGTTGGATTTTACTATGTGAACCTGGAAAACGCTGCTACTGAACCGCAGCAGCTTCTCCAATTAGACCAAACTTATTACAGATGATTTAAGATTTCAACACCTGCAGTTTTACCTATTAATTAAAATAATTTTCTAATTTTACTAAGACCTGAGGAGAGCAGCACTGCGCTGTTGCCTCTCCTCAACCCAATTAACATGAATAAAACCTGTGTATTTATAGAAAGCTAATGCTAATCCTTTTGACAAACATGCACAGGATTGTTTGTTATAAATATATTTTAGGGGTGATTTATTCCCACAGGGTGCAACATTGATGGTGTGCTGTATAAAGTAATCCAGCACTGCTAAAAAGAAGCATTTAGTAATGTATTTACTGTATAAACCAATAATTTTTTTGTATGTTACATAAAATAATCAGAGGACTATCCCGTGAACTCCACAGTGGGGGTTGAGTTGTTATCTTTTAATTTTAATAAGTTTGCCAGGTGAAAGTTGATTGAGAGGAGCGAAGATACTTTATATTTATACACCGATTAATAATGTAAATGCTTTTATTTGTGTGAAGGAAACATCAAATGGAAGGAACCAAGTAACAATCAAAGCAGCACATAATCTAGCGAGGGTCTCATTTAATCACTGATTTATTATCTCTGCAGACTCAGCACAAACACAGGCATGCTGGATGCCTTTTACATTTAAAACGATGTTACCTTTTTAAATATAAAAGAAAATTTATCAATGAATCAATTTTTGTTTAATTTTTAATAGTAGTTCATCTATTTTAGCTAGCTAGAAAACTTTGATTAATTGGTGCTACGTAGCGCTCTGCTAGGATTAGCTAGGCTAATTCAAGTCAGCACAGCTGTTGCTGCTTTTTTGGAGCATTTTTGGTAGAAGTTTAAAAAGTTTTAACTCCAGTATTGGTGAGTGAAATTATTCTACTTTGTTAGTCTGGCACTTAGCACCAGTTAGCAGGTATCTGTTTTTGTGATGTTTATGGATGTAGCTTGCTAACCCAACTTGCTAATTTGAATAATAACTCCATCCTTTCATCTAAATACAATAACTTCTCACTCGTGCTACTACACACATGTAATGTGCTCACTTATAAGATACCGGTAGCATTGTTCTGCTTGCCTAGCGTCATGGTATAAAGAAAGTAGACCATCTGTCAATATTAAGGTTTATATTGTAGAACAGTTTGGTATACAAAGGAGTTTGTGATCAATTCAAAGGCTGCAAGGCGCCCAGGCCCTGTGGCTGCAGAATAAGCCGCAGTCATCTCCAGCAGCTCTGTGGAGCTTTTCTATAAACACAACACTGTGCATTACAGTCAGAAATCTCCACTATGGTCTCATTTGTCTAAAGGACATTGTTACACAGGTCTTGTGAGCTTGTTGCAACTTTCTTAGCTGTGCCGTCATGTCCTTTTCAGTGACAGTGTCTTCTCCTGCCTTCACCCTTCCAAACCTGTTCATTCTTTTTTTAATTGTACTGTCATGAACTTTTAACATTTAACATGCTAACTGAGGGCTGTAAAGTCTGACATGTAGCACTGAAGGATTTGTTGCAGTTTCTCAGCTTCTCATTGCTCAGTCTGACCTTGTGGTGAATTTGCTAGGAAATTGACTCCTGAGAAGACCGGTAACTGTCTTGAATGTTCACTGTAGAATGATGGACTTCAGACTGTTTGGAAATGGCCTTATAGCCCTTCCCAGATTAATAGACGGCAGCGGTTGCATCATCTAAAATAGTTACTGATGTCTTTCCTCTGTGGCATCATGTTAACACACACCTGAATGCTCCGGACCATCAAACTGCCAAACCTTCTGTCTCATAGAGGGCCTCCCATGCTCTGATGATCAGTTAATCAAGTCCATTTGACTAGCAGGACTTGGCTTCTACTTACCCTCTTAATTCTTGTGGATGCCACAAGGTTGTACTTAGTTTTTCACACACTTTGTCTACATTTTGGCTTAATTTTTGTTAAATAAATAATGACGCAGTGTAAGGTCTGAGGTTCTGAGGTTGTATTTTCCTAATTGCAAGATTGGCTGTGGCCAAGATTATTATGTTTGATACATAAAAATTTAGAATTTAAAGAGGATGTGCTTTTTTTTTTACCATAACTGTATATTTTCTGCCACAGTTTTTATTCAAATAATACATCGCTAAATCAGTAACCCATTCTCTTAAGAAACATATGCAAATACATCCTTTAAAGAAGTAAGTCCAGCTTCATCGAAGAGTCTGCGTTGCTATGGCTCTATATTTATAATGATGACTTTATAGAACAGTCAGGCCCAGGTTTGTCAGAAATAGACATCATAATCTTCTATCCTTTAAGACTGTCTGTATGTATTCAACAGGTTTGATTGAGCCTTCACTGGATATAATCAAATCACCTCCAAAATAATCTAATGGTCAACATACACTGCCTTTCTTGATAACATGATTAAGCAGCAACATTCTCACTGAACAGATGCTTTTTCAGTCTACCAGAGGCCCAACCTCAGTTAGACAAGCAGATATCACACATACTGGACAAGCAACCTTATTATGTCACCCAGCATTAAGTCTAAGGGCCTTCAGAAAAGTTGCTGCTGTTGGATTTATCATAACTGCTGTCCACCTAGATGGTACCTAGGGAGCTCCATGGTGGTTTCATAGGGGTATATGAGAAGCTTCTGAAGAGGCTGACCTGACACAGATAGCCTTTGGCCCTCAGGCTTTGTTATTTTATCTGTGCCAGCTAAATCTGTTAGGTAGCCATGGCACACCTGTGCAAAATATGCAGAGGAAACTTTTTCTGTTTACTTAGAAGTCAAAGCAAACACCTGATTTCACAACACAAGCATCGGCAAACTCACATAACCAACTCGATTTACGTACAGAGGAGGTGCAACAGAGATAGTTAAATCCAGACCACAGAAAACTGATTGTCGATATTAGCTCTGAGGAAATAATGCAGGTTCTGGGTGTCTAAACATAGCCAGAAGGAAGCAGCTACAATGAGCAAACTTCTGCAGGAGTTGACACTGAAAGGAAAAACAAATTAAACTTGTTGCCAGCGAACACGATTTGCAGATATCTTCACCATCAGCATTTGGATGTTTGTTTGCTAACGCGACGCCCATGCTCAGTATCACATATGCTTTTTTTGGTTTCTTCCTGTTCTGTCAGCCTTTTTCTGTGTTTTTAAATGAGCCGTTGGTTTGAATTGCACTATCATTTGAAGCCCGCCTTGTTCTTCCAGCTGATTGCAGCGTCCTTATTAGCTTTTTTGCGACCCTCCTGAACTCGATTTTGAGAAGTGCTTTACACTTGTGATTTTATTGCTACCAATACTGCACAGGTAATAATACAATTATTGCCTCGGTTACCCTTTTAAGATACATACCCCTGTCCCTGTTTTGTCCAAGAGATGTCTGTGACCAGCAGCTGGTAGAGTGTGTTAATGTGGATGTCACAGCAGCTGGCTGCTCTCATCCTGTTAGCTCTGCCTGCCATTATCAGGCCCTCCAACCGCCACCACCTACTCCCCCTCCAAAGCTGCTGTGATTGCTGCTGCGTGCCGTACTCATTTTAATACTCCAGACTCATTTGACCGTCTTTATGGACTTATCATATTAAACATTTATCACAGCCATTTCCCTAAATCAAGCATGTTTATTCAACACTTAGGGGACCACAGCCGGGATCCTTTCAGCACCCCCACCCCCGGCACACTCACACATTTCACACACACACACACACACACACACACACACACACACACACACACACCTTTATTTTCTCCTTTTCCTTGTTTCTCTCCGTTCCTCCTCTACTCTCCCTCAGCCCCCCTGGCTTGCTTTATTACAGTCCTCGTTTCCCTCTGTACGCCTGCCTGAATAAAATGAGAGGCAGTTTTGTACAGTTTCTTCCCTTTTCCTTTCCGGTCATCCTTTCCTCCAGTGGCTAGGACACAAGGGGAATTGTGCTGTGCGAAGCCGAGCAGCCAAGCAGACACAAATGTATTCTGAGCATTTAGTCCTTTGAATGAATCGAGTTTTAATTTAATCATCTGATCAAACACTAATTAGCATAATCACTTGTGGGGATGGATGGTCTAGATAGAGACACAGAGCAATACATAATAGACCCCGTCTATGTGTTGCTAAATGTCTGCGGGACGCTTAAAAACACATACAGTATATAAATGTTACAAGCTTCTGGGGACCCATGTGGGGCTTTGCCCAAATTACCTCCTCTTGCATGAACAATAGAGGGAAGTCTTCTTCAACAGCACAGCCCCAGCAAAGTGATATATTCACTGCTACACTACCCTACAATCAAATGCACTGAAGCCAGGCCCCGCGTCCGCTTATTTGATCTTGGACAAGATGGCTTACTGCAGCATCACACCTTGGCCTGAGCAAAGGAGGTCTGGGAATTCTAGGAATACCACAAAGTGCTAAGATTATTGACAATGCACTCAGTCTCACACCGGGCCGAGGGATCGATGAGTGGCCAGAAGGACATAAATCAGACTCCTGTGGCTCCACTCCATGTCACACACTAGCCCACCCACCCCACTTCCCAATTAAACTCACGTACGCACTGGTTTGCATGCACACAGGAACACACACTCCGTAAAGCCTCCCGACACATTATATATATACTTCACATGAACACCAGGAAATACAGCACTACCTTCCACATCTCATACACACACACACACACACACACACAGGCATATTCTCACACACCTTACAAACAAGATGACAGCGCTTTAAAAATGGCCAGCTAAAAATAACCGCCACTAACTTGGTCTTAAATCTTAGCATCTGTGCCAGGTTTAAAAATAAGGAGCAATGTCAAGAAACCAAGCTGGACCCATTTGTCTTTCTGTCACTCTGTCTATCCAGCTTTGCCTCCTCCGTTATCCCGTAGCCTACTTTAATATTCGGACAACGGAGCATGAGACACTGGGACAGACTTGATGATGAAATATCTCCAGGAAATGCATTTTTGAATAAACTGACTGAGATGCAGATTTGAATATACAAGGAGGGTCCATGAAAAGCCAAGCTCAGAGGCATCACTGGAAAGAAAGAGACAGGCTGGCAGACAGTTGGTGAGCCACAATACATCAGGCATGCATCATGCTAAGGACAAAGTCACGCGAATCAATTCAGCCTTGGGCTACCAAGTGAGTCGAGTTCAATTCCTGGACCTGGTATGTGGATGGCTGGATTAACAGCCAGTATTTATGAGGTGCAGTGTGATTGTTTGTCTCTAGGGGTGATGGATAGCAAACTTGTCGCACCTTCAACACCTGTCTTCCACGATGGGCAAAAACTGTGGTGGGATACTCACCACAAGTGAGCCTGCAGACACACACACACACCAATGAGACCCAAAAAGGACTACTGGTGTGCGTGCACATATAATCTATATTTTATGAAAAGGTCATGCATGTTTTTATATTTGACACAAGTATTAAATAACATTTCTCTGTCCTGTTTGGAAAAAGGGAATCAAAACTGGATTGAATTTCACAAAACCAAGTTTCTTCTGGCAAAACAGCAGCACATAAAAACTGCAAATAGAGAAACAAGGTTTTACTTCTAATGAACTCGTTTTGGGGGGGATATTGTCACAAAGGCTCATGCAACCTTGTAACAATATAATCTCATGTTTAGAATAATTGCTATTTAAAGCAAACATCTGATTGGAAGCAGATCACAAACTAAAGCAAGTTAGCAAGGCTAACTTGGAACACTTTAAACCCAAAAAAGATACAAAAGTCATTGAGAAGATTGAGTAGTTTAATTAAATTGTGCTACTAACACTTTGGGTTTGATGAGACACATTTTGTTCATTTTTGAATAAACTATACTTCAATAACTTGAAGCTTTTTGAGAAATTTTTTTCTAAACCAGTTCCTGACTAACATTTGGAGACCTCACTGCAACTATGAAAAAGAAATAAATGAAATAACATTTTTTTTTAATATATGTAGTTGCCTGGTGAGTGTGTTGAAATTTGTTTTTTGTTTTACACACCTTCATTTTTGACCAATTGCAATTAGGTGTGCAACCAACTTGTCACCCAGAGGTTGATTGTGCAACAACCTTCTAACTATTTTGGATTGTAAGGTTATTGCAGAGGTCACCTGGTGGGAGCCAACCTGTCTGCAAACAATCGCAGTGTGACTGCAACCACTCCCAGACAGATTGACGAAGGTTTTCAGATAACTTCTGTCAGATTGACTGCAACGTGTTGGCAATCTGAGTCAGGACCCGTCTCTTTCTAATTGGCTTTCTACTTAACTTATCTGGTCGCTAACTGATTTTATTCTGGTTATAGTCCTTTATAAAAGTGAGGTTGCTGAGTGCCTGTGTCATTTTGCACTTAAATTGTCATCTTGCAGAAACTATGTCACTATTTATGGAGGAATTTCTGAATTTCAAATCAGACGGAAACTGACTTGCAACAGATCTGCAAGTTTTCATCATTAATCGCCACATTATCTCAGACAGATCTCACAAACTTGCCAGCTTAACCCCATTCAGTCAAACTGAGAGCAGACTGACTCTGTAACATGCCATTTTATCCCACCAAAATCACTCTGAAGACAGCAGCTGACTGCGAGTGCACACAAACCTGCTCAAAGGTAATGATATGGCAAGCTATTTTACAATATCGTTGGTCTGACGTCACTGTTACATAATTTAAAAAAAGGCAATCAGCTTCCTCAAATGTTTGAGTGCTTTTAACTTATTTGGGCAAAGAGAGCGGGCCACAGTGTACTGTTGTATCAACACATATTTATTCATTCAGTATCTTCTGCCTGTGCTGATCATGTCACAGTTGGTTAACTTGTCATATCCAGACTGATAATGTACAGTACAGTACGATACAGAGTACTAATAAAATGATAAAGTTGACTATGTAACAGGTTTTGTAGGCGTGTTTGTAACTGGGATTACCCAAACTCCAGTTAATATACAAATTTTTGATTGAATGCTGTTATAAGTTGCGTATAGGACCTTGTTTCATTCTTGATGATCCACATGTTTGATTTGGGAAAGATTTTACACTTTATACCTCTCCTGATGCAACCCTGCAGATATATCCAGGTTTGGAACTGAAACTGGGAGTACACTGGCTCGAGACCCCCTGTTATGGTGTATGGTTTGGAGACAGTGACACTAACGAAAAGACAAAAGGCCAAGCTGGAGGTGGCAGAGTTGAAGATGTTTAGACTTAACCAGGATAGACAGAATTACAAATGAGTACATCAGAGGGACAGCTCAGGTCAATCGTTTTGGAAACAAACTTTTGACCTTGAAAAAGTTTTATTAAATCAGAATTAGCACCTTGCAGTAGATCTTCACGTTTCAGGTTTTGCATCAAGAAGAGCGGTCTGTAGGTCTGCGGGTCTGTTATTGAGACACTCACTGGGTCTTTTGTCATAAGTGGGCGTGTTCCAAACTACTTTGAAACTAAAATCAACAGAAAACCACTTCTGCAGAGGAGAGCAGAAGTGGTTCACTGGTCTTTTTTAAACTGTCAAATAAAGCTTCTACACCAGTTCCCCCACTACAGTACCTGTGCAGTGTAGCCCAGTAATATAACATGTCACTTTGACAGGTGCTGAGTGAATTAAAAACATCCTCTCTACTGAGAACCCTCTCTGAGAGGGAAACCCCCGCCAGATGTACTACAGCCTCACTTTGCACACATGATCAAACACCTACATCTGGGTGCTGAGGGCTTTTCTGCTCTTCCCCGCAGATGCTAAATGATATCGTTAACATTTTAATGCAAGAGACATTTACACGCGGGCTTGCGCAATTACACCTCCGATTCAGTGGAATCCTGTCAGACACAGTGTGATCGGTAATTAGATTTTACATTGGGTGAAATGCAGCACACACACATAAGCATGCGCGCACATGCACGAGTCACCAAAGCTTGCTCCTAATTAGGGAGCTAGACAGGCTCGAGGAGGTATGGTACAGTAGAGTAGCCCTCATTATACAGCTGGGATGTATGAACTAGGGGATATCTATTATGATCGCACATCAGGGTATCCATTACCCAACATTAGCACCTCTTTCAACTGGAATCGCGCGCAGAGTTCAAAACGTAACCCAACAAACCTTCACACAACTCAGACAAGTGAGGAAGAGTTAAGTGGGTTTGTAAACTTAATTTAGCCCATTAGATATTCAGATCAGAGTGAGACTGCACAAGATGATCTATCACTTGACTGTACGCTGGGTGCTTTCATGGGGTAATTTGATTTCAAGAGCTATGATACTGCTTGTGCAACCAAATCCTAATTGGTAATTAGTAAACAGACTACTAGTCGTGAGTGCAACAATAAGGGTGGTCAGGTTTCTCTCCATTTGCTTTACAGACCCGGCCGCTGGGAGGCCGCTGATCTTTAGACATTTTTACAGAGGCATCTCCGACAAAAGGAGGCTCTCATCACTGCACTGGCTTTATCGCCTTCATGTAGATTTATTACCACACAAACACTCGTCCCACCTTCTATTTGCAGCCAAGTTCAATCTATCCATCCACCCCAGTCTCCGCAGCATTTCCATCCAGTGTTGCAGGTTGCTAATAATGTGGGGTCATGTAAAATTGGCAGGCTAACTGATGTTGGCAGCTATTTACTGTACTGTAAGCTACACTGGGATGGATGCTCTGGAAGAGCTTCCTTATTTTGGTGTGTGTGTGTGTGTGTGTGTGTGTGTGTGTGTGTGTAGTCCGCGAAAGGTCACAGCTAATTGAGATCAAAATTTGATTGCATGATTTCCTGACCTCTACATAATAGTTCGTTTATTGAAGAAATACGAGATAAGTCCTTTTTAAGTCACGAGCGTCGGGTTAAGCCGCGTGCATGTCTACAAATCATCGCAGTCTTGGTGGGGACTCTGTGAGAAGCCTTGTCTCATTATATCTTTGCAACGAGAATTTGAATAGGCCGGTTTAGCTTGCTGTAGTTTTGCCCAGAGGCAACTTTCAGGCAGAGATATTTAATGGTTCCTCTCCTGTACTGATGACTGAATTTATAGATGCTACTTTGATAGGTGCAGGAAATAGCAAGAGCATAAAGTCTTAAATGGAATACAAAAAGTAATTGTGCCTCTTGGCTGGTGAATGTGTCAGATTTAACATTTTAATTTTCATAAAAAGAGTAATAAGGACCGGGGTTGTCTTTTGCTTCCTTTTGATAATAAACAATCAATTGCAAAGATAAGGAAAGCAATTAAAATGTGACATTTTTGAGCATTGTGTGGTTGCGAATCCGTTTCCCTTTCTTTAATTGAGTTCATTAGGCTGATATCCAGTGAATGTACGCAAAGAACACAGAGAACCCAGAAGCGCTGTGAGGTGCTCGGTTATAATATGGTTGCTTATAACACCTGTGGACACAACGATGTAACGAGATGTGATTAGCTTTGGGTCGGGAGCTTCCAGGTCAGCACGGTTTGCAGACAAACTCACAGTTCCCATCAGGAATAGTCTAATATTTCCACAGGTGTGCCATTTTTTTATTTTTTAAAAAGGTTTCCAGTTTGTGAAGAATTATTAAGCCCAACCTAGTGAATGAAATCATCCGGTTATCCAATGTTATGAACGGGAATTCTGAACTGCATGGTATTTTCTTTGCACAACACCACATCATATGGCTTTCTTTCCCCCCATACGGTGAAGAGTAAATGGGTGAACGTTTTAGGACGCAGCCCCTAACACCCATTAAGGAGGTTACCATAGAGACAGGCCAGTGTGCACATGATAGGCCTAACTCTGAAACAGCAAGAACTGTCTGGAATCCAATCTCCGTGCTGGCTTCCATCTACAAGGTCATTCATTCATTCTGACAATGACTACTCAGCCGATGAACACCTCATTTTCATGATAATCAACCATATATATATATAGCCAGGGTCCTGTACATAATGGGAAAATCAAATATAAATGATAGAAAAAGGTAAAGATACTTTAAAATTCACTTATACACACACATACATATATATATATATATATATATATATATATATATATATATACACACACATACATATATATATATATATATATATATATATATATATATATATATATATATATATATATATATATATATATATATATATATATATATATATATATATATATATATATGTGTATGTGTGTGTGGGTGTGTAATGATTGCAGTGCAAATAACAAGCACAAAAAGTGTAACGTCTGCACTCAAGGCTGTCTATTGCTTAATCCCTATCAGTTGCCTCAGGCCTCCTCAATAATCCCTTAAGCAATAAACGGACACAATCTTGCATGGCAGTTGATCTAATATCAGAGTCAGATGATTATGATTAATGAGGATTCCTTATTGTTCCTTTATGAGTTTCAGCACAAGCTGGGCTGAGGGAGATACCATTTTATATGGAGTCAATGTCAATAAACGGCACCGACGGAGGGTTGCCTCAGCACCGAAAACGCGTTGGCACAGAAACAAAAATCCATTTCGAAGCTTTATTTTATCATTCCGGCCAGAGGGGGGAAAATCCATTTTGGGGGCATACTATAATATATCACAGCCCCTTGATGCGGTTGAATGTATTCATACCTGTAAATCCCCACTTCCCTAATTTTTCTTTTGTGAATTCTCTTTTTTTTTCCATACAAAAGCAAACGACCACTGATTTTTTTTTTCAATCCCCATCTTGTCACCCTGATGTCTCCCAGACATGTTTCCATTTTCTTTCCTTCTCCTTCTTCAACTCTCCCTTTTTCTTCCCCTGTTTTCGTACACACCCAGTCGGCCATAATCCCTCCCTGTAGAAGGGACTCTGGCCAATAAGTGAACGCAATAAACTGTATCAATTTTCCACCATTGATTTTATATATATGCATATATACGCACTGTGAGAGCGTGCAAATATACCTGCATGGTGTCTCGCATGTGTGCAATGGCACAAATGCATGCAACTGCACTTGTGTACACGAAAAACAGCGACAAGATGCACGACCAGGTCTGAACGTCTCAATTCCAGCATTTGAATGGAAAAAATGCATTTCACACTCTTTTCACGAGTAAATTTGTGAAGTACTTTTGCATTTGCAGACAAATAAAATACAAAAATGACCCCTGAGGACTGTGTTTCATCCAAAAACATTACACCTGTACTGTTCATTACATTCGTTGCATGAACATTTTGTACTAATGGTGCACGCTTTCTCTCTGCTAACTACATTTTAAGGTAAATAAACAAAAAGCTGAGCTCACATTTGTAACAAAACTCGTTTTGCAGGTGCTGCGAACACCCTGCTCAAGCCAGAAATATAATTTAATTTTTTTAATTAAAAAACAAACAAAGCCCAAAACGTTAAAATGCAAATACGAATGACTGCCTTTAAGGATCTTTGTATAAACTGGCCTTTTTTTTTATGCTTTAGTGTCAATTTAGGCCATTTGAACTTGAAAAATATGCTCTCTGTGGGGGATGGGGAAAGGGTTAAACCAAATGTCCATTATATCAAAGACGTCACTTATTACTAAGGGCCACAGTGAAACAAGGTTGTGACAGGAAAAAATAAGTATCATTTGGTATAAAACAAAAACAAATATTATTAATATGATTCAAATGAAAAACTATTCAAACTTGACATAATATCCAACTATTGCAATTAAACAGACTGACTACAGGCACACTAACAACATGGTATAGCCGTTTTATTTCTCCTGGTTCAGGGTGTATATCTGAAGGCCAGATATGGGTCTAATGGTTTGTAGGAGAGCTTGAAGGATTTAAAACGCAATTCATGCCTCGCCCGTCTCTCCCCCTCTATCAGGGGTGTCAGCCTTTTGACAAGCATATAAAATCCATTTCATGTGGGTCACAGGTGACCTCCATCCTCCCTCCTCAGTCACTTAGCTGTCTACCAGTGATTTGCCTTCTGCAGTATGTGATGAGCAATAATAATAATAATAATAATAAAAATAATAATAAAAATATGAGCAGGTGCAACTTACCATTCAAGATGCTCTGGGAAAAGATAAAAGCCAATATCCACATGCCCTGCTCCGTTCAATCCCCCCAAGCTATGCTTTCTCTTCTTCCTCTGACCGGTGCCTCCCTGGGTTTCTCTTCTGTGCGCTTGGGCTAAGGTTAAACATTTGCCACTGTCTTGAAGCAAACCGGTCCAAGTCTCTACTTTTAATATCTCCTTCGTACTTTTTTGTTACACTGATTTGGTTTCTGGGATGTCTCGGAGCATAAATGCGCCTCTGTGATTTTCTTGGGGAGAGCTCTGCTCAGACTCTCCTTCCTGTGCTCCGCGTCTTGCTGCTTGTCCCTGTTATTCAAAAGGATGCTGAAGGGGTGAAGCCCAGGTGTGTGTGTGATGCTGAGTCAGAGCCGGGTTAGAGCGGATCCTGGGAAAAGAAATTAAATCCGAAAACAAGAAAGAAACAAACAAAAATTAAAATTTAGAAAAAATGGTTAAACTAAATCTTTAAAAGAAAAATGTCCGGTTTCAGGTTTCCTGAATAAAACACTGGAAGACGGATCATCCTTGAAGGTAAAAATAAATGAATAAATAAAATGTTACAAAATTAAAACAACTAAAAGAGAAAAGAAGCAAAGAGAAGAGAGAGGGCGGTGGCAGAAGAATGAAAAGCAGGTTTTTTGCTCAGACTCCAAAGTCAGATCATCTTCATCGCCTCTGTGCGTCCAGCAAGAGGCGAGCAAGCGCATCTTCCCCGCTGCCGCTCTCTAATCGCACCACACTGACTCTCTGAGCATTACACAGAATAACCCTCTCCCCTGCCCCTGCAGACGCTTTAATTCCTCATTGCCTTAAAGGAGCAGAGGCGGCAGCCGGTCGCTCCTCGGGGCAGGATACTGTTGTGGAGGTGGAAGAGTGTGAGAGCACGCAGCGAGTGGGGCATTTGCATTAAGGAAATGAGCTGCACCTGACGCACCAAGGTACCAAGGATTTTTACGCACGGGGTTGTATCAGCTCAAACAGAAAGCGCTGTCTGCTGGCGTGCAGGTGTACGCGGAACACGCCGCTGTGCCCCAGATCTGGCTTGAATTTAGTTCCTAATGTTTTTCTTTCGTGTGTGAAAACAGAAGCGAGCTCCCCCGTAATAATGGAAATCTGCAAGGACACCCAGTGACGCGTATTTTCTGTTGTTTAAGTAGAAAATGTAGTTGTTTTTTTCTTTTAAACTGAATAACAACGTGAACTTGATTGATGAGATTTAATAATCGCATTGAACAGAAGATAGGAGGGGAAGGCAGCCACTCTGTCTGGGGGAAGAAAAGGGGTTAAGATGAAGAGCCCCCCCACCCCGAAGACGCACATACTCACACAGTTTATATCGCCTCCCTCAACCCAATAATCCACCACTCACCACCACCACCAACCCCCACTACCACCACCCCTCCATTTTAATGCCTGCCTTGAAGTCAAGGGTATAGCTGTGGAAGCCTGTGGGCCTGTCCACAGCGCCGGGTTACACTCAGTGTGATATAACCGCCAGCTCATGCTCTGTCCCACATGACAGAATACATTGCAAGTGAGATTCCAGCTATATACCCCAAGACACTCATTTTGTATGCTCATATCCTTACAAGTCTGAATGTGTACAAAGATAAATAAATAGAAGGTTTCATGGTGAAAGGCTATACTGACTACATTTGTAGCGCTAATAGCCGCCTTTTAAGTTGGTAAAGATGCTGAGCTGAGAGTTCTCGGTTCAGCTATTTTGATCTTTGCATTTTGCTGCTGTCCAGTCTGGTTTGTCCCTGTGTCTAATCTGTCACAGCGTTCTTCCTGTTTCTTTCCACACTCCAGCAGACAAACAGGAGCGTTGCTTGCCTCAAAACTGTTCAAGTAGTACTCAGATATTTGTATTTACTCATGTTTGATTGGTCAGATATTGTCTGGATTATTTTTTTTTACTACTAATGCTACTCCAGAATGTCTGTTTGAATGAGTGATGCTGTTTTACTTTTTGCCTATACGTGCAAGATAAATCCAAACAAGTTTAAGACTGGAGGAAAGGAGAAAGTGCTAGTGTTTCAGGGCAAATGGTTAAAGATCCGGGCTGTCATTTAGAGCTGATTAGGAGCACTGTGCTGGTTTTTTGGCTGTAAATTCTTGGCATGGAAGAACAGCTGAGTTGATTAGCTGCTGCAGAATGTGAGATATGATCATTTGCCGTGCCATATTTTTATCCAAGCTTTGTTTTCGCCTCGCTTGCTGCCCATACTCATTCACAGCAGTCACACTTAAATACTGTAATACAGAAACAAGGTTTCATCATCTGTTTCCAATAAGCTATTTTAAAATGAAAGTAAAACACCTTGCTCAAGGGCATCTCTGTAAAGTTCAAGGACTATGTGTTAGTGATGCCGAAGGCAAAGCCCATTCATGCCCTACAGGTAATCAAATGGAGCAGAACTGCCCGTAGTTTTCCTCGGTTCAGCCTTTTTAGTAATGTTAAAAGAAAGCTTTTCCACAACTAAAGGTGACATCCGCAGCCTGTCAAGACAAACAGTTCTTAGAGAGGGAGGAAAAAAAGGCTTTGACTGTGGGTTCAAGGGATTGAGGGAGGGATCCATGGCATTAGAGACTGCCATCTGACATTTTAGGGGGAAATGAAGCATTGGTGTAATCAAAGTCCTTATAACGTCTCTGGTGTAATCTCGCTCAGCAAACAGGATTTTATGAGAAGCTGAAATTAAAACTTTGGCAGTGAAATAGATAAAGCAAAGCTAATCAAAAGGTGATATTTGTTTGCCTTTGAAAACTAACGTTTGGCGTCACAAAGCATGGAATAGAGGCAATGACACAGCCTCACCTCAGCACATAGGTCAGGGGCATATGTACTGTGTGTGTACACTATATACACCGTCACACCGCTGTACGCACGCCCCGAATGAGGGCGCTTCCAGTAAAAGCACAATTTCACAAAGTGTGTTTGACAGCAAACAAGCACAATGTAACATCAACACTGACAACATGACCTCACAACAACCAAATTACAGCCGGTGTGTTTGATGACTCAACTCATATTCATTTCAGCAAAGAACGCTCACATTGCTGGACTGTGATTGAGGAAAAATGGCTCTAACCTGTATTTATTAGGGGTGCAACGATATTCGTATCGATATTGAACCGTTCGATACAGTGCTTTCGGTTCGGTACGCATATGTATCGAACAATACAACATTTGTAATTTATTTTATCAATTTTCCTTCTGACGATGCTGTCTGTGTTGAGCGCTCAGTGAATCTGCGTTCGACTACTCCGCCTAGGCTGCACTGTCGAGCGCAGATCCACTGAGCGCTCAACACAGACAGCATAGTCAGAAGGAAGAGCGCAGGGCAAGCTAGCGAGACAGAAGTTAAGCTCTCCTTGCAACAGGCAAATTGAACGTCATTCAGATCTGGCGTTTGGAATTATTTTGGTTTTCATGTGACGTATGACCCTGAAGGTAAGCGAGTCATGGACTAAAGTAAAACAGTATGTTGGATGTGCCATGCAATGCTCAATTACATTGGTGTGAACTAGTGTGTTAGCGCAGTTAGCTCGTTAACGTGTTGGCCGTCTAGCCCCATGCACGGAGTGATCGGCGGTAGCTCGTTAACGGAGATTTGCCGTGTTGTGGCGTTAAGGTCATTTCAACGAGATTAACCTGAAAGCACTAGCGGGAACACAACGAATATGACTGCACATTTACGCCGACATCATCCTAGTGCAAAGACAAGTGGAAGCAGACAAAAAAAAGCAAGCATGCTACTAACTTTAGCCGAGTCATTTAGACAGCTGTTAGCACATGATTCTCCTTATGCTGTTGAGAATATAGCCCAGAAGAAGCGGATAGTATAGCTTTTATTTTGGAAAGAGACATTTCTCTGTAATAAACTCTCTTTTCCAAAGATGAGTGATTCCTCAATCAGATACAGGGCTTGCAATATCGCTAGCCCGACGTCCTGGAGCTAGCGATTTTTTCAGTCGGGCTACCAAAATCTATCTCTTCCCTGCCCGTCGGGCTATTGTAGGAAAAATATATGTCAATGCGTTTGCATTCTTTCGGAAATGTAGCTGGGTAATTATGTCATTGGCATCGGTGAGCCACTGTCAATATGTGACATATTGAAATCGCGTTTGAATTTGCGCTTGTTTTTTTGCTTTCACTTTGCAATCGTGCGAACTGTGTATAGAGAGCGACAGCACTGATCTGTGAGTGATGATAATTTGTGCACCAATTCCTCTGACATCGTCTTATTAATCGTTAGCTTACTATGCAAACATGACAAGTGAAATCTCCCGCAGCTTAAACATGTGAGAGGTTGATCGCGCAGAGAATCGCTGAGCTTATGTGAGTGAGTGTGTAAAAGCATTTCAGTTCTGCTGAGCCAAATAAGACAGGTCAGGGTGAAGAAGTGACAGCCAAAGAAAAGCTTACCACAAAACGGAGAAGTTATGACAAATCAGACTATAAGGCAAAAAGAAAGTGCAGCTTTATGGTTTCATGGACAAAAGAATTTCTGTGGCTGCAATATGACGAGCTAAATAACCAGGGCTGCACATAAGTGGTCCGCAGGTGCGCATTCGCTGTCAAAATAAAAAACACGCACAAGGGTTAGGGTTAAATTTAAAAACTGTACTTTTGAGTTAAAATATATATTTATAATTTTAATAAATGACAAATTAAAAAGGCATGAACATTTTTTTGTATCGAAAAAATATCGAACCGTGACACCAAAGTATCGAACCGAACCGAACCGTGAATTTTGTGTATCGTTGCACCCCTAGTATTTATATATAATCCTTTTAATCAATATTGCTCCCAGTAATTACAGTACTTTGTCTATGAGCCATGTTTGATCTCTATATGAGTATGTAATATCTGGTTAGCATGGGTTAAATTCCCTTTTACATTAAAAACCATAATTATAAAATAATTACCTCTCTCCCTTCTATTTAATAAAAAACATGGATGCCGTGAGAGAAGCTTTCATTACCACAAGAAAACAACATTTTTTTTAAAAAAGTCAAAATTTTAGCATCACTGTACAGAGAAATAAAAATCAATGATATGTTGAAAACACAAAGGTCAGAACTGGACATACATATAGATCAAATGTTGCTGTTGGCACAGCCTTTATTTACACTTATGGAAAACAGGTGCTGCTGTTTATCACTTACAGCAGCTGTACAACTGAACAGGCTACTTGTGATGTGAAAGACAATACCTTGATTTTCACTCTGAACACAAGAGCCACAACCTTGTCACCAGTAGGCTGAGGTATTCAGTGGTAACGCTAACAGATTATATTCAGAGATAGATAGATAGATAGATAGATAGATAGATAGATAGATAGATAGATAGATAGATAGATAGATAGATAGATAGATAGATAGATAGATAGATAGCATGAATGTGAGCATGAATGATTGTCTGTCTCTCTGTGTTACCCTGTAATAGGGTGCGACCTGTCCAGGGTGTAAACTGCTGAAATGGACTCTGTCCCCGCTGTTTTTTAAGAGATAATTGAAGGATGATCAAACTTTTTAACCATTGAAGTAAAAAGAGATTGAAATATAATAATAGTAATAATATATTTTATTAATAGGCAACTACAATTTAGCAAATGTTTAAAAGCACCTACACGAAGATGTCCCCAGAGTAGAAACATGTGTCTAGAAAGGACTTTGTTATCACAGGAGTAATTAGCTGTTTTTGCACTGCAGGACCGACCTACTAATCAGAGTCTGCTTTTCCGCATCAGCTGCAGTGTCGCATCTACAGGACTCACATGGATGGAAACATTTTGCAACAGCTTCCACCAAAAATTTCAATTCTGAACAAGCCAAAAGAAAAATATTGGAGAAAACCAAGATGGCTGCTGTTTTTCTACTAGAGGAAAACTGTTTAGTTGTTGAAGCTGATGTCTGAGCAGCAGTTTGATGTTATTTGTCTTGATTTTGGTATTTTTCAAAAAATGCTTTCAGAGATGAACCAGTCCACTTTAACATCAGCTCGCAAGCCTTTTTGGGGGGCACTGCGAGGCACCTTCCACAGAACATGCACAAATGTACCAGTCGTATGAAGACAAGTGAAGATGAAGCTGTGGTCCAAAGCTTTATTGGCACTAAGACTGATGTGCTCCCATTGCAAGCTGATACTAAAGTGGTAACCTACAGTCACTCTATAAAACTGTATTATATGCATGTGTTTGCACTTTTAGAAACACCAATCAGGCTTTTTTGGTTCATCCATCGTGTAACTTTATTTGATTTTAGTTCATTTGACAAAATCTCCCAAACCAAAATTATAAGGAGAAAAAGGGCCATTTTCAGCCACAAGGGAAAGAAATCCATATGACAAATCCAATAACTATATAACAGCATTCAGTGGCTCCACAGCCATGTTTTGGACATGAGCAGAGTGGATTTCAGTGGGGTTTGAGTTCACTGCGTGGGTTGGGGGAGGAGAAGAGAGTTCGTTTTAGCCCCCCAGCATGATGCCTAAACAGCAGTAAGTAAATGTGACAATGAAGCCCCCGGGCTGCTGCAGGCAGTCTTGGCCTTGCAGTGCATGTCTTTGTGCGGGGGTGTTCGCATGTGCCAATGTATCGGTGCGTGCATATAAGGAAGGAAATGGAGCACGTGTGAGACAATTCGTGGCACTGCACAGTCAAGGTCGTGACTCCTCTGACTGTGATACTCACACTGGCATGGGATCTGTTGGCGCTTTTTATTTTACTGCCAGCTTCAGCGGGGATGATAAAATTAGATCAAAGATATTAATCAGAGTGGTGGCAGCCACTGTTAAACCAGTGGAAGTTGTATTGTTGTGATTTATCCCATTTGCACTGCACTCATCCCATTTCTCCAAGAACAGATGAATCAGGAACTACAGAAGAGCAAGCATTTTAAATTTTGGAACTTAAAGCTTCTGATGAACTCTGCTTCTTATAAATGGATTGTATGCAAATGTATGTGCATGTCGAACTGTCCCATCTGGCTCCATTATTTGTGCTTTAACATACAGTTGCAACACCCATCAGCACTTTGTATTCACCATAAACATGGGCTCCTATGTTATTCTATCCTATGTGTTGGTCACTAAAACTGGAAGCTTTTATTGGACAACCTTGTTGATCAAGTCAGTCAGTAATTGCAAAGAAAACTATAATTAAGGTCTCAAACAAAATGATATCATCTTGGGTTAAATGGCTAATGGAGTTGTATAGTAGTTTAATGGAGACAGTGAGAAATTAGATTTTAGAGAAAGCAAATAGGTTCCCTTCCTAAGCTTCCTTGAGTACTTAACAGCACTTAGAGGACCCACATGACACCTCAAATTCATTTATTCTCTGTTAAGCATTGGTCCAAAATACAGCGTAATGGAGTAAATGTATGATGCAGTTCAGGAATGCACTCTTTTTTTTCCTCTGTTTTTTCATATAATGTATACAATATACAGTGCCATGAAAAGGTCTGGGGCTGCTTAACTTCTTCCAGATGTCCAAGCATTAGTTTGTGCCCTAAAGCTGAAGCACACTCGGGTTCTGTAGCAGGACAAACATGTCCTATAAAACATAACAGCAATGGTGGCCTTGCAAAAAAAAAAAGGTTTTGGAGTGGCATAGTCAAAATCTGGACTTAAATCAGATTGAGATTCTTTGGCACGGCCTTAAATGGGCTGTTTATGGACTAAAACTCTCTAATGTGCCTGAATTAAAATAATTTTGCAAAGAAGAGTGAGCCAAAGTTCGTCCACAGGGATGTGAAAGACTCATTGCCAGTTATCAAAAACTTGATTGCAGTTCTTGCTGCCTAGAGTGGCGAAACCAGTTATTAGGTTTAGACAGCAATTACTTTTTCTGATACAGTCACTTAGGTTTAGATAGCTTTTTTCACTTAATAAATGAAATCATAATTTAAAAACTGCATTTGATATTTATTTTTGTCTGAAATTAAAATTTGTTTGATGAAACATGTGAGTGTGACAAATATGCAAAAACTAAGAAAATCAAGAAGGGGATAAAATAGTTTTCCACGGCACCGTATGCAGTATAAAATTAAAATTACAAATATTAATAAAAATAAATCACAAATAATAAGGCGTGAATGTGTAATTTATTTATTTGACGGTAAGACAAAAAGAAAAATGTAAAACAAGTTAAAGAAGGAAATCAGACAAAGTGGGACATAATAAAAGAACCTGAAGCTCTTAATGAAGTGAAATATTAACTCCATAATGTTGTAATAGTGAGTAAGTGTAAGTGTCTATAATGTGATGTAGGTAACCAGTGCTGGGAAGTAACGGAATACATGTGCCAACGTTACGTATTTAAAATACAAAATATGAGTAACTGTATTTCGTTACAGTTACTGTTAAAAAAGGTGATAATTAGAATACAGTTTGATAAAATAAATGGACTACACGGCCGTCTTTTCCTGTTTTATATGTTAGGCTATCCCCTCTCTACTTTTGGTAACTCCAAACAAAACACGAAATAAGAGGCTCTAATGTAAGCATCCTGTTAATGTTGGTGGCGTCAGTTACACAATGACCTGGAGCCAGCACAACAGCAGTGCACGGGCAGGAATGCATTTCTTACTTGGAACTACTGTGACCGTTCAATGCCAGCAACCAAGATGCTCTCAGCTCAAAAGACTCCAACTCCAACCCTTAAGAAACATCTGGAAGTAAGTTCTTTTTTAAAAAAAAACTAACGTTAGCCTACTGCAACTAGCTTGTTTTAGTTGTGGTAGCTACCTGGGTTATGTCCCATTTCAGTATCTTCAATGTACTATTGCTGTGTGATTTATTACTATTACTGAAGGCCACTCGCCATCGAGCTAATATTGTTAGCTGCCGTTAGCTGAGGTTAGTTTATAGACTGCAGAATGTTAGACTAAAGCTAGCTAACAATGTTAGCTAGCGTGGCGAGTAGCCTTCAGTAATAGTAATATAGTAATAAATCACACAATAGTACATTATGTAGTTGTAAAACTATGACAATATATTAAGTAATCCAAAGTATTCAGAATACGTTACTAACATTGAGTAACTTAACGGAATATGTTACAAAATACATTTTGGGGCATGTATTCTGTAATCTGTAGTGGAATACATTTTAAAAGTAACCTTCCCAACACTGTAGGTAACAATACGCAGTATGCTTCTGTAGCCAGTGTAATTTCCCCATAATCTACATCCAGTCAAGCTCTTTCTGTGATTAACTGAAACATACTCCAATGGTGTTAAAAATTCTCACACCAAAATATCAACACTGACAGGAAGTGGCATATTCTCCTTTAGCTACGTTTCCTCCATTCAGCACCTTCCACACACGTGCAAACACACACACACACAACCCCGGCTGTCCCTCTGGTCAACCCTGTCCCTGGCGTGTGTGCAGACAGGCCGGGTAATCCCTCAGGATGGGGTCTCTTGTTTTGACAACGCCTGTGAAGCCCAGCGTCTCTTACAACAAAACACAGACTGGCCTATCATCAGCAAAATGTCAGCCTTCAGCTCACTCCTTTCGCCACCCAAAGGAGGATCAGGTTGCCTTTACACTATGTGACCCATTAACTCAGAATAGAAACATTCTCAGCACCGGTATAATGATCCCTTTTGTTTGCTAAGACAATGACATTGATAAGAGACAAGCCATGCTCGTGGCTCCTTATACAACTGTGTATAAGGTTACAGAGTGGCCAGAGTAGTTCAAGCTGCTATATGTTTACAATCTAGTAGTTCCCCTTGGGATGAACACGATACCTGCGGGTCAATCAGCATTAGGACACATGCACACTCTTTAAATTAGGGCAGAACTGCTATAACCTGGGAATGTGCCAGCTGCATGAAAGGCATCAGGGTTTGGAAGTCAACATGTCAAAGGAACTATGAGTTTATATGATACAGAAGCTTTTTAAAACTGGATACTTAAATTATGTAAATCGCACGTAATACGTAATTATTTAAATTTTCTGTTTTTATGTATTGTTACTGATATATGAACCTATCTCCAAAAGACAATCTTGAAGCATCGCTATGCTATGTTATTATCAGCTGCGTGGTTCGTTTTAAGATGTGTGGGTGAAATTCTAGTATTTTATTTGGGATGTTACTCAGCTCTAATCAGCAGCTATCTGTGTCCGTGTGACGCATCCATACAGTTTATGGATGTAGCTTGCTAACTAAGTAAGCAATTATCACCAGGTGTTCCAGGTGAGCTAGAATGATCCAGAATGGTGTTCTAGCACCTTTCGTTAATGAGAAATGAAATTGTGAAGGCAGATTCATGCATTCTACTGTCAAATGAGTTTTTTTTTTTGTGTGCTGAGATACTTGCTCACTATGAAGAAGATAAGTCATTTTATTCGTTCTCATCCGTGCAGTCCATTCATGGTACAGATATAAATAAAGTTGCAGCTGTAGCATTTAGCTAGTGCTGCGGTAGAGGTCAGATAATCAGTCATACTGTTTGCGTATCGGTGAATTTTAAATGCAACTTGCAAATACCTCAACACATATAATATTTCTGGGTGATTTACAGCTTTTTGTATTTTTCCGGAGTGAGGTTAATGCGCAACACTGAGAGATGGAGAACAAAGTACGAAAGGAAAGAAAAGAAAAGAGAGAAAGGTGAGAGCGTTTGGTGGCATTTGATCATTTTTAACATAGACATAGTTTTTAAAAATGTTGAAAACTGGACATTTAAATTGTATATGTGATGTTGTAATGCATTTTTAAACTTTTTCTTTTTATGAGTTTTGAAATCAGGTAGTGGAGGTATATATATATTGTGTGTTTCTGAGTTACATTTTTGCAAAACATCTTGCAAAGAAATGTGAAGAATGCTAATGTTCTGTTATTTAGGAATTGCATGAAAATGCCAGACAGTTTAGTGCGTGCTGTGCTGGATATTTTGCAGTGTTGTGACGAAGTTTGCAGCAGTGCACTGTGTTGGCCTGGTGCTGAGCTGTTGTTGTGTTCAGCGTCATCATTAGATCAAGAGTAGCAGGCACCGTTTTACATTTAAGGTGAGGATACTGATTAGTTTCATTTAGTGAATGAATAATACTAGTGTTATAGTATCTCTGGCTGGAAATCAGCCATGTAGCACACTTCAGTTGTTAAATCCAGAAGAGCATCAAAAAAATCTACTGGAGCTGACAAAACAAGTTATTTTCGACAATTTATTTCTAATGAATTCTACACCGCTACAGCAGATCTTAGTGGTCCTTCACATGCTAACCTGAGCATTTTTAACCCCCTATTACTACCAATAACCTATTGCTATACCAATTTATAGTCAAGTATTTAGTTTATGAATTTGATTGACAGATATTTCTTTTTTGGAGGATTAATTTTCTTCTAAAGTAGGACAAGATCTATAAATACCATATGAAACCATGAAACAGGGGATATAGCTAACCTACTACTGTTAATTTACAAAATAATTTTATCAGCACTTTTAAAGCGCAGTCTTTAAACAGATTACTCAAACTGTGGATTGGATTGTATGATTGTATGTATTCACCTGTGAACTCTACATGTGCTTTAAGTGTAGTTTGTTATCTGAGAGCAGAGGCTATCCCTTGGCCCATATTTCCACTCAGCGTCTGCTTGCTCGATGCCTTTGTTCCCTTCCTACTGCAAACTCTCAAAAACCTGACTATTCTTTTATTCGTTTTTCTTAATTGCTAATTCAGATTTAGGCCCTAACTTCAGTCACACACAGCAGATGTTACAGGATTTCAGAGGCAGTAATAATGAGCCAAATTCCCCAAATTATGCGTTTTAACCTAAGTGTGCTGCAACTGACAGCTGAGTGCGCTGCAGCGTATGAAAGCACAGACAAGTCGACAAAACACACGCAAAGTGAGAAAACACCTTTACTAATTTGATAATACACACAGAGCAATTAGGGAAAAAACATGCTTCAATGTGAGAAAACACAATGAAATTCAGACAGACATGTTTCCAGGGGACACTAAAAAGTGACGTACACGCTTGGAAGCGTTTGTTGTTGCTGTGGTGAATAATAAAGTTAATGAAGTCGTCTGTTCAACTGTGCTGTGAGAAAATGAGCTGCTTTTTTTTCAGACCACATTTTTCAGATATCGACTGTTAACCCTGCAAGCGTTTCAGGGTCACGTGCTTAAGACTTCGCTTCGACTCTGCAAAACGGACCACAGCACACACAGCAACCTTTTCCCGTCTCCTCCTCAATTCGTAATACCAACACCCCAGCCTGCTACAGCAACCCCAGACAGTTTTCCATTGGTTAGCCCCAAGACACAGAGGAGCATATCTGTAGCCAACCTTGACGTGCTAAACTAGGACGCTGAAGGGGACAGAAATGGGAGGAGAGAGCAGGAGAGTAAGCGAGGGGAGGGGAGGGGAGAGGAGTGGAAGGGGGAACCTAATGAAAACCTGCTGGAGGAGTGGCAGAAATAAGGAAGTGAGGATGGAGAGCTGAGAGGGTTATGGCAAAGAGGGGGACGGAGAAAGGAGCAGTGGAGAGGGAAGGGAGTGAAGGTGGAGAGTGTGAGTAAAGGGAGGGAGAGAATAGGGTGGATTTATTTATTTATTTTGGTGATTTGTACTCCGGCTGCATATGTGCCTGGTCTCCATCTTCTCCATTCTCTGCTTCAAAACTGGAAAAATCAATACGCCCACAGTCTAGTGTATCCCCACAAGAACTGGATCATTAAAAATATATAATCAAACGCCCGCTCGTCATTTTTCATCACCATTACCATCATCACGTATCTGAAGAGCGCACAGATACCAGTATATCACCAACATGGTTGTAACAATTTAATAACCCAATCAATGGCCTTCTAATTATTTCAGTGCCACAGTTAATCGTCCAGTTAAAGCAGTCCTTCAGCCTCGACTCGCGCAGAGAATGGCACACGGAGACAGGCTGCTTGTTAACAAATGCACACAGCAGAACCGAAGCTGGGCTGTTGTAATAAGAATATCTGACTTCTCAATTTCACAACTCAATCCAACTCAGGGTCGCAGTGTTGCCTAGTAACGATGGCACACTACTGACCTTATCTACGTGGTCATAAAAATGTATGAAGAAGCCCCCCCCCCTCACGCCTTCAACCTCCTCCCCGCCAGCCTTCGCTCAGTCCTTCCTACAACCACACAACAACCTCAGAGCTCTTATCTCCCCTCTTTTACGAGTAGCAAGTAGCCAGGGGCCGAGCATCCTCTACACTCCCCCTAACCCTGCCGGGCAGCTCTGCGGTGGGTATTCTCTGCCCAGGAGCTCCTGTCTCTTTTTATACAGAAAGGGGGGGTGAGGAACATGAAAACACTTGAGCCTTCACAAAAACACAATGCTCTTGTTTCTGTGCACACTACATGCATGCAGAACACAACAGATACAACGCTGGTGGGCGTGAAGTGGGAGGCTGGAAGGATGCAGATTGCATGCTATGAAACTGATAGATAGCTGTAAGAACAGAGGGACACAGTCAAGCGCAAAGGAGACTGAATACCGCACTGCAAGGTGAGTCGGTGCACCAGCCTTCATAATAATATTCTTTCAGAGTGGATTTTCTCTTCAGCCTGCAGTGGGGGGGAAACAAGAGTGTGATATAAGTGTGGAAGAGTGTGAGAAAATGTGTTTAGTGGGAACAGAAATACAGTATCAGCACCACAATCCATCCATCCATCCATTCGCTTCCGCTTGTCCTTTTCAGGGTCGCCCCTCGCCCTATGACAGCTGGAGCCTATCCCAGCTGTCATAGGGGGAGAGGCGGGGTACACCCTGGACAGGTCGCCAGTCTGTCGCAGGGCCAACACACAGGGACAGACAACCATTCGCACTCACATTCATTCGCACATTCACACCTAGTGACAATTTGGATTATCCAATTAACCTATCCCCACAAGCTGCATGTCTTTGGACGGTGGGAAGAAGCCGGAGTACCCGGAGAGAACCCACGCAAGCACGGGGAGAACATGCAAACTCCACACAGAAAGACCCCGGCCTGATGTTGGAATTGAACTCAGGACCTTCTTGCTGTGCGGCAACAGTGCTAACCACCGTGCTGCCCGATTTTCTCTTCAGCCTGCAGTGGGGGGGAAACAAGAGTGTGATATAAGTGTGGAAGAGTGTGAGAAAATGTGTTTAGTGGGAACAGAAATACAGTATCAGCACCACAAATATAGTTTATTGATGAAAGCAATTTGCCAGTGAGAGATGAGATGCATCTGATCTCTATCCGCTCGTGAGCCCCGAGAGCCGGGTTCAGCTTTTCTAATTGGGTATCGCCTTGGAGACGCCCATCCTAATTAGGAGACAAACTCCAGGTGTTGCACCTGACATCACCTCTGAAAGTCACAGAGGGAGTGTGACACATACTGTATAAACACACACATCTGCTCCATCTGCTGGCTTTACAATTAACGCAGCCAGGCCGGAATATGTCGAAATTCCCGCAGCAAACTTAAAACAGACAAGGGGAAGGTCTTTTTTATTCGGCTATGGAGGCAGACCATCGAAGTAATTGTTCTTTGTTTTTATTTATTATTTTTTTTCGGGGGGGGGGCACAAGCAAACCTTTATGCTCATGTCTCACCTGAAAGCGATGGCATCTATGGGCAGATTGGAATGGATGGTTACAGATTTCATGCACTATGATAAAATTCCCTGTTAAATTACAGTGAAGTGCTGGAGCTAGATCTGCTAGCATGAAACTGTATACAATATATAAGCTGTGCAGTATGATACCGTCAGCTGTGCGAGTGCCATTTCTTTAGAGGAGAACCCCAACAGCATCTCAGTAATGAGGATGTCCACAGCCTCCCACTGCAGTCCAGCCCACAACTACAGCAACATCTGCTCTGTGGCACCCAACACATCAGGTGGGATCCGCTCTGTTTGAACAAACACAGGAGGCATATGTATGCATATGTACGAGTTAGAGTAACTAGGGAGACTGGTGAGGGTATGAGTAGTGCCTTGAGGCGAGGAGCAGAAGGGTGGCAGGGTTTCTGACATGCCGTGGACTGTTTAGACGCAAGCCTCTATGACTCATCTACGTGTCACTAATGCTTTTCCTATGAATGAACAAACAGATACACTGTGGAGAGGCATCGCTATCACCACAGGGGGAAGAGTAAGTGTGAGTAGCCTGTGAGACTAGGATGAGACACCCTTAAGGCAAGGCAAGGCAAGGCAAGGCAAGTTTATTTGTATAGCACAATTCAACAACAAGGTGATTCAAAGTGCTTTACAGAGACATTAGAAACAAGAACAAATAAAAAGCATGATTTAAAATTGAATAAAACAAGCAAATAAACTAACTAACTAGTTAACAAACAAACAAACAAACAAACAACAGTATATAAAATCAAAATAGATAAAATCAGAACAGTAGATAAAATCAGTAGTTAAATGTAAGTTTTGAAATTTAAGCTTAAAGTTAAGCTTAGTCATACTCCCGCCTGTCTGAGGAGCTAGAGTTGCTGTACAGTTACAAGTAATCGATCTAAAAAAAATGAAACAGATCAAAACCAGCTGTCTTTTATATGGCTGGAATCATACAGTGTGGTGCCAGTGGATGAGCCGTGATGTATCCATGCACCTGTTGTCTGGCACGTCCCTCTCATCTTATGTAGACTCTCCTCATTTGGGCTCATCTCCTGCAGCAGCAGCTGTGAATATGTGCACCTTGTTAGGCGGTTGACAGTTCTGGCAGAAGGAGAGACGGGGAAGTAGCTTGTTATGAAGAACAGGCTAACTATATGTCAATCTCTGCCGTGCAGAGAAGAAACAAAAACAAAGATGTGCAAAAAAATCCTTTTAATCTCAGCCTAAATTCATTCTTAAAGCAAGCTACGTTGTATTTATTTAAATATTTGAGTCCACTAAACTAAAAGCTAATTGACCCCAGCCATTTTTTTTGCTAATACACTGCACTGCTGATTAGATACCAAAAAATGAGATTTGTCTGAGAAACATGTGGACAGCCTGATTATGATGATCTGCCCCACTGTGATCCCCATTTACCGCTCATCCAGCTCAATCATATCTGTGCTGTAATTACACTGCATTCAAAATGCTAGCAGATTCAGCAAACCTCTGAGCAGCATTATACACTTACAGTGATTGGGCTGTCTGCAGGCCTGATTATTATAGCCCTGCGTGATGCTTTAAAAAAAATAAAAAGGATGAGAGCTGGGGTCACCGAGAAAGCAGCAGAGCTAATTCGGGACTTCACAGCACAATATTTATTTCTATGATCAACTTGTTTGATAGACCTGCTTATGCTTTAAAATAATGCACTGTGTCAAATTAGACTGGTAAGAGTAAAAACAAGTGTTCAGATGATATTTTGTGCAGTGTTAACATTTTTACAACATCCTATACTTTCTTACACTGTGGCAGCCGATAGCCAGTAATCTTTAGAAATATTCATTTATTTGATCTTCAAATAGTTTCATTTAAGCTTCTAAACACGTTTTATGCTGCATTGATTTCTTAACAAAAGGAGAACTCACTCATTCACACTCACTTATGTCAAAATTGCCAAAATCCCAAGTTAATTATTAAATCAAACATGTACAATTTTGAAACCCTGTAAAAACAGAAAGCACTTTTTTAATTCCACATGGTTACCATCTACTTACTTTCTTTTTAGATGACTGTGCACTAAATATATTTTCACCTGCTGGTCAGGTAAAATCAGACATTTACATATCTGATGTCAGGCTCGAGGAAAGTTTGACTGGCTGTAAAAAAAGAAAAGAAAAAAAAACCCAGTGAGTTTAAAGCAGATTAATCAATAAGAAAAACATAATTTGCTATAATATAATTTACTTTAGAGAACAAAACTATGAGAATTTAATAAATATATATTAAATTCATCGTGGTAATTAGTTGGCATAATGTTACATTTAGATGTGCATCTGTGCTTAGACGTCGATGTTTGTTGTTGAGGCTGAGGAGGAGGGCTTGCATTTGAGACAATGTGGAGCAGTCTCCTCCTCTCATCAGCTGTAATGATCAGAGCTGTGAGGATTAAGTACCGATGTCCCAGTAAAGGAGCTTTGCAATGCCAAATGTAGGACCACTGGCTCCCCTAAGCTGTCTAATTTGCTCATCCACCAGATGCTACAGCTCTCCTAGATTGGATTAAAGGCACAAAAAGGGTGTTGAGCGCCTTGTTGTGGGCAAAAGTGGAACTGCAGGGAGAGGCTTTAGGACCAGATTAGAAACATTGAATTGGATATAAGACGGGCACATTATTAAAAATACACTTTATAAAAGTCATGAATGGGTATTTTGTCGTAATTTACATTCTTTGATGAATCACTTTTGGTCTTTTTTACCAATGAGTCTTTATCTGATGGAACCTGATCTCTACGAAACTGAAGATTAAATAAAAGGAGTCTTTTCCATTAGATCTGTTTGATCTGATCATCATTACAACTCTTTAGCTAAAACTTTTAATTTGTAATTGGTACACTTTTTAACGTGTTTACAAATTTACAAGTATATGGTGGCTTTAAATGACATAAAGCTCCACTTCTCATTAGAAGACTTCATAAACAAAACCAGGTAGAGAGCCCTAAAAAGTTGTTAAACTCTTCAGTCAAAGGATATATAACATACCTCCTGATTTTCTGCATTAAGGGGTTAGTAGGCTACCAGACAAATGATGCATTAAAGCTTCGTCCTGTTTTTAAAACTCTCAGGGTAAGGAAATACCCCAAGATCCAGGGAAGAAGAAATAGGAATTGTGCTTAAATGGGTCATTCACAAGACCCAGTGCATGACAAGCAGTCCACCGGAAAGATAAATTTTTGTGGTCACAGTAGTTTCCCACATTATTAAGGCTAATATAACTATAGCGATTAACTTCAATGAGGGTGTGAGACAAGCATGGGTGGGGGACAGGGAAAAGAGCCGAACATGTGACACTACTGTGCACTCATGAGGTATTCAGTGTGAGACACTGGTTGTCTGTGTGTGGAAACAGGCAGCATGGAGAAGACCTGTGACAGCGATCTTGCCTTCCTTTCTTACTCTTTCTCCCCATACGCTGTCAGTGCCGAACCGAAGCCGTCTCAGCTGAAACATGCACGTAAAGCTTTCCAACTTGGGGAATGAAGTCATGCAAAGTTGAAATGCATACACAAAAGTTTTGTTCCCTAATACTGTAGTGAACAGTTCACAAGTTGGTGGGTGGATATATATCAAATTATAACTTGTTTGACAAAGACAGTTTCTGTAGTTTTCCCTGTGTACGCCACCATCATGGGTTTTAAACCAATATTAAGTCTTTGCGAGGGCAGACTTTCAGCTTTATTTAAAAGTTGTTGGTTTTTTTTCAGCAGTTTTTATACACTTTCCCCCATTGTAATGGGGACAAACACAATTGGACATTTGATCGACGGGCAGTTTCATTGCCAATTGAGGCCTGTTCCCTCGTTATTTCATGACAAATGAAGTAGACATAATGCTCCACGTTTACCCAAAGTATTCACTCACCCATCCAAATCATTCAGTTCAGGTGTTCCAATCACTTCCATGGCCACAGGTGTGCAAAATCGAGCACTTAGGCATGCAGACAGCTTCCAGCGCGGTACCGTGATTGGATGCCACCTGTGCATCAAGTCCAGTTGTGAAATTTCCTCAGTACTAAATATTCCACAGTCAACTATTGGTGGTATTTTAACCACTAAAAGCAAAAGTAATAGGCCACATAAAATCAGAGGGTGGGGTCAGCAGATGCTGAGGTGCATAGTACACAGACGTTTCTGCAGAGTCAATCACTACAGACATTTAAACTTGTGTTCTTTAGAATAAATCAAGAACAGTGCATAGAGAGCTTGATGGAATGGATTTTCATGGTCAAGGAGCTGCATTCGAGTCTTACATCATTAAGTCCAATGCAAAGTGTGGAATGCAACAGTGTAGAGCACCCCACCACTGGACTCAGATCAGTAGACACTGGCAATCTGACGGACAAGCATGGGTTTAGCCATTGCCAGGAGAACGGTAGTCATCTAACATGGATGAGAGAGCTTGGTGTGGAAGAGTTTCAAAGCCATTATAGCTGCAAATGGTAGGCTGACATTATATTAAACGCTATGGATGAAGAATGGGACATGGCTCAATTTCATATATGTGTGAAGGTAGAAGATGAAACACTTTTGTAATATAGTGCATCTGAACATGATTCAAGTGTTGGATTTGTGTTTCATAGCTTTTAATTGTAATTTAAAATATGGGAAGCCATCATTAGCCTGCAAAAAAACAAACAAACCCTAAAACCTAAGAGAGATAGGAAGAACTTCAGGATTGGCCAAATCAACAGTAAGGTTCATTCTTAAAAAGAACGAATGCATTGAGTAGCTCAGCAACACTACAAGGCCTGAAAGACCACAGAAGAAAAATAAAGTGAATGATAGGATTATTTCAATGCTTAAGAAAACATCTAACCAATAGGACTTGAAGAGGCAGGCGTCTCAACCAACCAAGAGATGCCCTCGTGAACGTAAATACAGAGAGTTTGCATGGTGCAAACCACTGGTTACACTCAGAACAAGATTATACACATAGCATACTTGGAGTGTGGTGTGCTAATAAAAGATACTGGACATGTTACCATTTATTCAGAGGCTTATAACCACAAATCATTTTGACCATTTTCTCAAGTGTGGTGTTAAAAATACAAAAATAACTAGACATCATGGGTTTTCCAATGCACAAGGCTGAGTACTTACAGGTATTTTTATTGTAGACTTTCAGATATACACATAAGTTGAACAATGGAATTAAGACTTCTAGTGAAAGCCTAGTTTCAGCGTCCTCAATACTGGTATAACTTGAACCGAGTCATCTTTGTAGAATATCTTCACAAAGCCCTTACAAACATGGGTGGAGCAATAAACGAAGATATAAAAATGATGCTGTAAATTCAGACATTACCGACAAGACATTTTATAATAAACCTTTCCATAACTAGGCAGAGGCTCAAGCTGCTGGGAGGAAACAAGAATAGTGTCTTACACAATTAATTTGAACACATAAGACCTTAAAACTCGCAATGACCAACATATCAAAAACTCAATCCATATTCAAAAACAAGGCTTCAGTCTTTGGCCTAAATGCACCTATTGCTCCCCGAGCAGGCAGTGAGCCACAGTTGTGTCTAATGGGTGAAGGTCCGACCACCAGGAACTCACCGACATCACCTCCACTAGGCCTGGCTCCAGGGTGGTGCTCCAGTATCCCATCCCTGGTAAGGTAACTGGGTCTCTGTTGCTCCCTACCTATAACCCATTTACCTTGGGAGACCCTACCAAGGGGAAGTTACCTTTGTAACTCCATGGGTTACTCAGGCACCAACTCATAACATAGGAGTATCTGCATGGGGGGGAGAGAGACGAGAGTTTGTTTTGAAATCCAGGAAAGCAGTGGAGTCTAATACAAACGTGCATTAGGATTCACCACAAAGATTACTGAAAATTGTAAGCATCTTGTGACCCTTCACACCTTCTCAGAGGTCTGTAACACAAAGGATTTATTTTAGCCCTGATTCCCAGTGTTATGAGGGTTACACTTTATTGTTTCATTACCATAATGACTTATTCTGCAGATCCAGCTGCTTCATGTAGGTCATGTTTGAGTCACGAGAAACATGCATGAAACCACCTACAGGCCAGTTTTTCAGAGAACGGTATTATACCTCCTGGGAGATCCCTCAGATATCAGTGTGCAGACACCATAAGGGTCCAGTTGTTAGAATCTAAAGTTAGTGTGTCCCTGATGGAGCGCGGTAAGGAAAGGAGATTTTTATTTCTTGCATTTTTCTCCTCCTTTGAAAGCAATATCCTTATAAGCCACCTCCTTACTCACCACTAAACAGTTTAACACAGCTGATGTTGCAGCTGAAACTATGTAGCTTGCATGCCATGAGAAAAAAAAACACAATTTAAAAGAACATAAACCTGTAATTCTTCTTAGGCCTTAGTCTTACTCACCAGACTAAGGCGAGTACTATGCTTTAGCAAATAGTTGGGTTTAAATGGACTAATACTTAGAGCACTGTTCCAGTTAAACACATTCATAAAGTGTTGATTACCAAAGGAAAGCTTAAATACTGTATTACACTGCTGTATTACACGGCTGAATGGCTCGTATTCATGCTTGGGAAAGCTTACAGTTTCTCATCCAGGTGATAACCACAATGGTGTAACATTAGGGTAAGTGAACCAGGTTGTAGTACAGGCCCCAGGTGACAGGGACAAACACATAACAAGAAGCTAACCCACATACACTACGTTGAACTAATATGTAAAGTTAACCTTTGTTAAGACACATTTAATTACATAACTGGACACCAGGAGCCAAGATACAGGGCACAGGTGTTTTATACTCTGGCCATGATGAGGAAGTTGGTTAGGGGAGGAATCAGAACTGAGGCTGTGTTAACTAATACTAGTCACTACATAAATGTGGAGCTGCACAGCAATCCCAATAACAGGATTTAAAGGGTGTTTAAAATTGGAAAAAAGACACCACAATAACATTTTAAAAGTAGATAGATAGATAGATAGATAGATAGATAGATAGATAGATAGATAGATAGATAGATAGATAGATAGATAGATAGATAGATAGATAGATAGATAGATAGATAGATAGATAGATAGATAGATAGATAGATAGATAGATAGATAGATAGATTACCACAAAAAGACAACAAAAGGTTTCGGGTAGATGACAGAAAAAACAATTTGTTCTGATCACATAAGTGAAGCAAAATCTGTGGAGCAGTGTGGGGAAATCTAATTACAGTCTTTTAAAAATGGGCACATGCCCCCCAGTGCTATCAGTCCGGTTTACAGCAGTCCAAGTTGTGGAAGGAAGTCATGCATCGTGGAATCACATCACTCAGCCTGATACCAGGAGTAAAGGATGTGGTAAAAACCTACAGCTCGGCAACTGCGCCTTCAAAATAAACCACTATTCGACTGGCTTTGAATTAGATGAGACACAAATGTCTTTACATCTGTCTAATAATAAACCCCTATTAGAGTCGCTATGAATTAAGAGAGACAGAAAACCTTTTGGAGTTGTCTTATCTGGTGTAAAATACAAATCTGGCAAACCAAACACTGCGAATAAGGGAGCGACTGAAAGTAGCTTTTAGAAATGCAAAAATTGCATAAATCCCATTCATAATTTATCTAACTTTACCTAGCGTGTTAAACGCCTGTTTTGTGTGGCCGTTACAACAGTTACGTGTGCTTTAACTTGAAAGCAACTGCCGGAAGTTGAGTCTTCTGTTTGGGCTAGCTTGGCGCCGTCGTAAGAGTAGATGGAGGTGAAATTTCTCGCTGGAAATCGATCGACAGCGGACAGTTCAGTGTCACTCACACCGCGGAAGCATGTCACCATGTACGGTGTCTTTTTGACGGTGAAGCGGGATCGTTTCCATGATGGCGACCGCAGTACGGGCCAGTGTGAAAACTTGAGGAGAAAAGTTTGAGCACGGAACAGGAGTCTTTTTCTGAGACTTTCTCTGTTGTTACTGGCGTGATAAAAACCAAAACAACAAAAAACTAACATGGCATACTCAACTTTCGTTTCGTTTGTGGCATTTGCTTTGAGTTTGTACTTCGGCGTGTCCTATTGTTACTTTTCCATACCGCTGAAAATATACCCAGGGAAGTACGACGTCTCTTCGGAGAGTAGCGTTAAAGTCTGATGGAAGCGGTCTCTCTCTGGCCTCTGATCCCACCGGTACCGTGAACTTTCTGGACATGGTGAATAATTTGCAAGGAGACTCTGGGAGAGGCTACTACATAGAAATGTCAATCGGTACTCCTGGTCAAAAGGTAATGTAGCTCCTGAGCTCCTGTCTGTTTTAACTCTCTGAAATATTTTTTACGTTTCTCATTTAGACTTAAACGCACCACTTGTGTCAGCTTTCCACTTTAATCACTGTATTTGCGCTGTGTTGTGTGTTTTTGTGTTTATTAGTTTTTTCCTGGATGCATTTGTAGTGTGTTTACTGTGTATGTGTGAATAGGGGCTGGTCCATCCACCATGTGATCCAGTGGTCAGAAGGTGGGCTGGGTGTGTTTGTTTTGACTCAGGGCCATGGATACCCATCTATACAGCACTGTGTATTTAAATATGCTTTTAAATGTCTGTGTAGGTAATCTTGAACGTTTGAAAAAATAAGGCAACAGACTAGATCTCTATTACCCAAGAGGCTCCTTCATTTCTTAAAAAAAAAAAAAAAAAAGAAAGAAAGAAGTCAGGTATTTAATCCCCAGTGGAGGGTTGCCCCCTTTGGAAGTGGTCCTCAGGGTCCCTGATCCACTTGGTCATGCGAGTCGTCACATGAGCCAAGGTGGGAAGGGTGAAACTACTGTGAGACTTCACCCCACCACATCTTGTGACCTGTTGAGGTCACCTGATGCAAGGTGTGAGTGGAGATGAAGCCTTCATCGTAGGTGGACGATAGCTGGTGTCGTAAGCCACCACCAATGTTCAATCACTGACTCCTTTAACAGCCATATTTTTTTTTTCAAGCTATTAAGTCTATACTTCAAAATATGAGGTTTAAATTTACCCCTGCAGCAGAGGGTCATGGGAAGATAAGTATGTCTAGTACATTCTTACTTTTAGGCTCGCCTGGGACCACGGAGGAAGGATAATATAGCTGTGAGGGTGCTTCAGCCTCATTATAGCCTAGGGGTCTGTAGACTAAACCCCCAACACCAACACTCTTTCTCTGGCTCACATGCACTCACATGATGCTGCCTGCGAGGACCAGTGTTTCTTAGCAGGCAGCTGACAGGGATTACCAGGATCCCAGGCAGCAGAGAGCACCCCGAGAGTTGTACAAAATAGCACTTGCTCTACAGCAGGGATATTCGTTGGCTGCTATTCTTTTGGTTGCAGAACTTGGAAATGCGTACGTGTAATTTATTAGAACGTCATTTTTATACTGCTTGTTATGTAAAGCGCCTAACAAGATCATATTAATAATTGAGGAGGACTAAATCTGGGTGAGCTGGAGCTCCCGTCACTATTAAAAATACATGAGGCTTTAAGGGTGGCAGCGATTTGCCTTTGTGTTGTAAAGTAGTTGTCTTTGAATTGGAGCTTAAAGCAAAGGTGAATTATCTCATTAGTAAGTTGACCTGTTGCCCCGGGGCATCTTGAGTTAAACAGATCAGAGCTTTTAAGACTCTTGGGCAGCACATCTCAGTTTCTCAGGCTCACAGAGGCTTATCTGCGCTACCTGCCATGTCGCTGAGGATAACATTGCAGCACTTGCCAGAGTACACTTCCCACACTTCCTTATTATCAAGTCACAGTGCTTAATGACTTTTGTCCTAATAGAAAAGAACACTTTATAGTGTTCCCCAAAGAAGAAAATTCCCCTTTACCCTTATTACTTATCATTATTCAACAGGTAAATGTATAACAACAGATTATCAATCATAAAAGTCAGTCAGTTAAGCAAATGTCATCAATGCATTAGCACTGGAACTAAGATTACTATTCAGTTATATTCAGCATATTGGTATTTTAAACATGTTTCTCTATTGGGAGGAGTATGTATGTGTCAGTGGTGGCTCACCTTTACAAAACATTAAATCAGAAAGGGCGCAGTCTTTATGGTGTCTTTTTATTACAGCTGTGTGTTTCCTACTTTGTCAGGAAACTTTCTGTGCAGAGAACATTCACAAAAAGTTAATGACACGTTTAGGGGTTTGGCTATTGCCATTTAGTTTTTTGTTTCTTTGTTTTTTGTTGAATTGTTCACATTTGTGTGAGATTATGGAGATTATGGAGTGTTTTTTTTAAGGCTAGCTCGCTTGTTTAGCAGAGTGGATCCATATTGCTGCATCAAGCATTAAAACCACCTGAAAGCTGAACTTGATACAGATCCCTGCTAAACAGCCATTTTTATTATTTGTTCGCGTTTAAAGTCGTTCTTCACAATTTCCAGGATGTTAATATTACGGATGTGTGAACATAATTGTAGGCTCAGACTTCTTTAATTGGTTTATGATGCACAGTAAAGATAGAGGAAGCTTCACCTCTTGATCTTCTAGTCTTTTATGTCCCTGTTCTGTCCGTAATTATAGTGAAACCTTGCCAGCAGAGAGCCATCTGCTTTGGTTCAGATTGTTTATGCGGTGGCAAAATGTCGTGTAACTCGATACTATTGAGTTATACTCTCAATATTATTCTAACTAGATGATGATGTGATTACAGGGCCGCGGTGTTCAATGAGGCACTATTCAAATCAGCCACTAATTGCGGCGTCTGTTAGCATGTGGCACACACAGGCTGAGTGTTGGCTGGAGAGCCTCACATCTGCTAATTGGTACAAACAGGTAGCAGATGCACGCTGCCTCCATGGAGCTACCGCCAATTAGACAGCGAACGCTCAACTGCAGACTGCCTCAGCAGGGGAAGAGACTTGCCTGAAGCTCTGAAGCTTGACAAAGGGAGGATAGTGTGACTAGTAAAAAGATAGGTGGTGTGGGGATAAGGAGCTGCCCTTGCTTTCCCTTCTCGCTATTCTCCTTCACCACAGGATATCAGAATTTTCCAGTCAGGCCTGTTTGACTGGTTCAGGCCTTGTGTGAGTGGCCTGCTGCCATCTGCTAAGGTGGCAGAGGAGTTTTGGATGGCACAGTGACAGTGGTGGGACAGGAGCCAGCGCAATGAGGAGGAACTGATAAGCCCGGCTCAACAGGGGTTTCCCATGGCTGAGTGAACCAGTCGATAACATGTGGTTGATAATTACAGACCTGCTTTCATAAAGGCCAAATGAACCTGAGCATGCCGGTGGGATGTCGGCTACAAGGAAATGAGTAAGAAAGTTTGCGCTCATAAGCAAACAGTGTAGCGTAATGGTCAACAATGGTCAACAAGCGTTTATCTGAAATGTAATTTAAGTAAACTATTGCCCGCTGTTGTGGTGCGCCTTAATGTAAAGGCAAACGCAACGAGGCGACAGTCGATCAGTTGTTGAAACCGCTGTTTACATTTGAACATGTCTAATAAGCTGCTCAGTTTTCATAGATTGCCACGAGTCTTTGTTGCTGATTCATCAGGTGGCGTCGGGGCATTAGGTTTATGACCCCCGCCTCGGTGGCGAATGCTTGCCAGCGAGTGTTAACATGGCCACAGCTGAAACATGAAGGTGACAGAAGTCTGCTGTTTATTTGTTCCTGTTCATTGACTCGATGCCTGGAAGACAACTTGATCTCAAGTGCTGTTAACTCGTCCCCACTGTTCACATGACACATACCAAACAACTGGTTAGGTCATACAGTCATGAAAGCAGCTTGAGGCTGTCGTGTTTGACTCTCAGATCACACATTCAGTGAACACTTGCGTCCGAGGTGCATTGTTAATGACGAAGACCTTTCACACCAGTTTGTCCAACACTAGAACTGAACCAAAAGTAGTGCCGTTGCAACTTCATGTGTATCATTTCCTCTCGTGTGTGCTGCTAAAATAATGTTTACAGACGTTATTAAAAATGTGTAATTAATTTTAGCTGCAACCAAGCTGCGTTTTCTTCCTCCAGAGAAAATGTCCATTTACGGTTCTATATGAATCTTTCAGATGGGCACGAAACGCCCCTAAAAGAGATATAACCTTCTTTATGTTCGGCTATTTTTATGGCCCATTTCCCTCTCATTGTTTCCTTGAGAACTGTCGTGTAATTTACCTTTTGTGTTTTCATGCTGTGGGGAAATTTCTCACATCTATCTTTCTCCCTTCTCCTCTAATCATATCTGCAAACAAACTTTAATGTCTTTTTAAAGCTTAAAGGCTTGTGAATGCATCCCACTGTGCTTAGCTGTCATTCTTTTCTTTTTTTCTTTTTTACCATGTGATTCTGGGGCCATGTAAGTGGGGGGGTAACAGATAGCTGGAGTGATTGTTAAAACAAACTGTGCCTTCTGTTTTCCAGCTGAACATCCTGGTGGATACGGGTAGCAGTAACTTTGCCGTGGCTGCAGCTCCACACCAATTTATTACTCATTACTTCAACACTGCACTGTGAGTGGCTGGAATACTGCCTGCTTGCATTTTGTAATAACTGTAGTATAACATAGTAAATACATTCAGTTTTTGTTATATATAGCTTTGTAACTGTTTACATATTCTGTTTTCTTTTCTCCTGCTTTTAGTTCCAGTACCTACCGTTCAACCGGTCGCACTGTAGCTGTAAGGTACACCCAAGGCAACTGGGAAGGTGAGCTGGGAATGGACAGCGTCTCTATTCCCAGAGGCCCAAACGGGACCATCAACATCAACATCGCCGCCATCCTGTCTTCTGATGGCTTCTTCCTCCCTGGGATCAACTGGCAAGGCATCCTGGGATTGGCCTATCCTGTGCTGGCACGGGTACGGGAGATACTCATTTACAAGTTTGCGTAAAGTTATTAAGCAAAGTCATTGATTTCTGCCCAGTGTGACATTAACTAGTAAGAAGCTGTTTTACACTCTAATGAAAACAAAGACGACACAGACGTTTTGGCGCACTCATATGTGAATTGTGAAAAAAATGGGGATTTGATTTATTTCATTTGTGTTCTGTTCAACCGTTTTCTTACACTTGTCCAATTCAGGGTTGTGGGGGCCTGGAGCCACTGTCATAGGGTGAAAGGCGTGGTATACTAGACAGATTGCCAGTCTATCACAGGATTAACAGAGAGACACATTCAGGTCTACAGCCATATAAAAATCGCCAGCTAACCTAACATGTATATCTTTGGACAGTGGGGAAAACAAAACAAAGTACCAGCTGGTGGATTTGAACCCAGGACCTTCTTGCTGTGAGGCAACAGTGCTACCAAAAGCACCACCGAAGTGACTATAAAAGCATTGATTACTAAAATAACATAAACTAATTATATTGAGTGAATCCTCAGAGCTTGTCCGGACAGGCAACGTCATTCTCACTTACATGCCTCCCACTCCTCACATCACATATCAAACACCCTTCCAATTTAGCAGTCTACTTAAGCTGCAAATCCTCTGACTGCTGCCCTGAGTCACTGCTGTTTTAACCCCTGGAACAGCCCCAGCATCCACCTGTGTTCTCCGTGGGATATTTGCTCCTTACTCGTCAATTTCTTGGTGTGTCATATTTGCAGAATGTCATTTTTGGAGCACAAACACCATACTCTGGTTGAATTCTGTTTCTGTATGAATCGTTGCAAAATGATTTGGCTAATTAAAGCGCTGTTTTCCATGTATGTGGAATTAAACACAAACCTAAGGATGAGAGCAGAAGGAGGAAGCAAAACCTGAGAAAATGTGAACATGCAGGTTTCACAAAGGGAATGTGACAGCATTGCATGGCTTCCTGCTCGCCTCCATTTCTGTTAAACCACTGAATAACTTTGCGGTCTAATCTTATCTGAATGTCATCATCCACTTTTCACATGAAAGAAGAAAACTTGTTTGTGATATAATTACAGGAGTGTGTGTTTTTCTTATAAAATGATGGGGTGAGGTTATGTTGTTGCTGTATTTTGTCATCTCTTACTTCCATCTCCCCTTATACCATAGATGTGAATTAATCAGTTTTCTTTTTTCAAAAGAAGAGCTAAATCAAGGTGCTTTACCCAGTGTCAGCTTTTTTTAACAGATTAATCTCGTCTTAATGGAGCGTTAAAGACGTCAGCGCAAACTGCACAATACATACCTTCATTCTGCGCTGACTGCAACAACCTTTGGGATCAAATGTCAGTGATTGTGGAGCCGATACGCTTACACTGACCACTTTGTGCTATTGGCGACTCCTGAGTGCTGAGGTTGAACTTTCTTCCAGGCTGTTTGTCATGCATGACATGGTGACACTGTGGAGGAAAACAGGAGTGAACATATCACAGTCCAAACTGATGATACACCGCTGTCACATAAAAACACATTTCAGCATTTCCATTCAATAGAGCTGATGTTTGAGGTGATTGATTTTCTACGATGTTGTGTGTGAAGCTTTTACAATCTGTGTAGTTACACAAGCTAAAGGTATGAAACGCAAGTGTAAAGGTTTCACTCGATCAACATTATTTAACACCGTCTCGTGTGTCTCCACCAGCCTGACTCGTCCGTGGAGCCCTTCTTCAACTCCGTGGTGAGACAGCTGGGAATTCCTGACGTCTTTTCCCTCCAGATGTGTGGTGCTGGACTGTCAGCCGGCAGCGAAACAGACACTACGGGCGGCAGTCTTGTGAGTAGTCAGAAGTAACACCCCAAGGAGGAGTTTGATTAGATAAAAACATTGGTTTTAAACAGTCTTTATATTTTGGATCTCTGTCTGAGATTTTGATAGCTTGTGTGTGTGACCAGCACCTTTTTATAAACGTCATAGCTGATGTCCTTCATGTCACTGTGTTTCCACATTGGAAGGCCTTTCTACTTTGACTGGAGCTAATTAAGCTAAGATAGCATCCTGCTGAGAGCAAGTCTGTCGCCGTAATACTTTCGACCTTGGTGCCTCGCTCACCGCATCTCCATCATGTGACCCGCTGGTGCAGACAGATGGATAAGATGGCAGGGTATGTCAGAATTAGATCTCTAAGTATCACTAAGTGGTGAAGCTAAACAGATATGTAAACTGCAACTTAGCTGATTTACTGAGGCAAAAAAAATAAAAGGCAGTAATTCTGGTTATCTTCTTCTCTTAGATAATGGGTGGGGCTGAACCAAGTCTGTATCGAGGCTCAGTGTGGTACACCCCTATAATAGAAGAGTGGTACTACCAGGTGGAGGTGTTGAAGCTGGAGGTGGGAGACCAGAATCTGAATCTGGACTGCAGAGAGGTAAAACTTCACGGTCTGAATCGCTTCTCTCACTGTCTGATCCTAACTCCACACTGCACTATTTCAAAGTGAACTGTAACTTTGACTTGGAAGTTGACTCACAGCACTTGATTAACTTGCTGTGTCAAGGTTAAAACACTGAAATGTAAGAGAAGCTGAGTAGGAGTGCTGCAGAGCAGTGTAATCCAGTTTGTCTGCTTGTGAAAGAACTTCCTCATTTTATATTCTTTTGTTTGCTCAAGGTCTTCCATAGGAGTCCGTTGCAGCGAGAACAAACCCTACCGCACGTCACTCTTTCTCTCTTTCTTTCAGTATAACATGGATAAAGCTATAGTCGACAGTGGGACGACTCTGCTGCGACTTCCTGTCAACGTCTTCAATGCATTGGTAGAAGCCATCATACGCAGCTCTCTGGTATGCTGCCTCCGCTCCACAGACAATGATGAAACATGTTGTCAGAGCAAAGATATGCAGGGGAGAATAGCACACACTCACTGTTCAAGGACGTAGTAGCTTTAAGTGGAGGGATCGAGGGTTTTTTTTCCTGTTATAAAAATATATATGTGTGTGTGTGCGCGCGCTCCATGCCTTTGTTTATTTACCATTAGGCTTTGCACATTTCTCACCTTTTTGGAACTGCACACAAACAGTTCCCAAGGTTAATTTGAACTTGGAGGCAACATTTTCAATTAAAGCAGCCACATCCTTGCAGATGAATACAAAGTAGGAAAATGAAAGCAGAACATCAAAACTTGTTTTGGTGCTATGTTGACCTTCTTTTTCTGTCTTTATCCTTTTTATCCTTCGCACTGTCTCTTTTCTGTCTCTGTCAATTTCTTACTGTGACTGTCTTATTTTCTTTTTCTCTTTCCTCCTGTGTTTTTTTTTTTTTTGTTTTTGTTTTTAATTCAGATCGAGGAGTTTTCTTCAGGGTTCTGGGAAGGCACCAAGTTAGCATGTTGGATGAAGGGAGAGAACCCCTGGAGGTTTTTCCCTAAGCTGTCCATCTACCTGAGGGCCACGAACACCAGCGAGTCGTTCCGCGTCACCATTCTGCCTCAGGTGCCAGGCACATATATAATCATATAATCATTCCTTCTCTAGAGCTTCCATCAAACAAAGACAAACTCATCTCATCCTCATTTCTTGTCATCTCACAGCTTTACATCCAGCCAATCACGGACGTTGACGGCACGCTGGACTGCTTCCGTTTCGGGGTGTCGTCGTCAACAAATGGCATGGTGATCGGCGCCACTGTTATGGAAGGCTTCTATGTAGTGTTTGATCGCACTCAGCGGAGACTGGGCTTCGCACTCAGCAGCTGTGCAGGTCAGGGTTCATACTGGTGCCACTTACTGCAGTTACATGTCTGTAAATATTTCGCTTTTTATGAGAAACTACAGCAGAAATCCTAAAGTACAGAGTAAACCAGACATCAGCTAATGATAACTTACTGACAGGCAAAGTCCTAAAGTCAGCCACTTTCAGGCTCCCTGACCAAGAGCTCAACACAGTGTCCTGTTCACTGAGATCTAAACGTCAACGGTTAAGCCTTCAGTGGCACTTCCTCATAGTTCTGTGGAAAAATGAACTTTGGCCAAGCCTCCCTCCCTAATACTAAAGTACAAAGTTCATTTTTGTTGTGTACTGAGCAAACACTTTTGTAGGCTTAAGGTTGGAGGCTTGTGACAGCATTTAATGTCTAAGCAGGGCAGGTAAAATAAATAAGAAAGTTAAATGCCATTGTTTAAAAAAAATTATGCCTGAGCCCGTCATCGAAGACTACGAGCAGCAGTGTGCTTGATTAAAAAGCTGGGATAAAGTCTGGAGCCTGGCTGTTTAATGCTCTGTATGTGAGAACAAGAATTTCAAGACATCCTGAAGCCAATGTAAAGATTATAAAATAGGAGTGACGTGAGCTCACTTGCTGCAATGTGTTAATGGTCTGTGTCATTTGGAGGCATGAAAGAGATCATTTATCTAAGCAGGTAAACAAGGCAATAATTGTGCATGAATAATTTCTTCCAGTTCCACCAAATTCAATTTAATTTTATTTTTATGGGCTAAATCACAACAACAGGAACCCTCAAAACGTTTTATATTGTAAGGTAAAGACTACAATAATACACCGAAAATCTCAGCAATCAGATGACCCCATTTGAGCAAGCTCTTGGTGACAGTGGCAAGGAAAAACTCCCCTTTAACAGGAAGTAAACATCAAGCAGAACCAGGAGGGCAGCCATCGGCCATGACCGGTCGGCCAAAGAGACCATATTTAGCAATTTCTAAATGTTCCTTAAACGAGGAAAAACAGGAATGAAAAATAGATTTTGCACACTTTTAAAAGCAACAGTTGTTCAGTTAAATGTTTAAATGTTTAAAACGTTCATTTGCTCATTGTCAAGATAGCCTCAGCTAGCTCTCAGTCCAGCAAAAGTTCTCTTTACCTGTCTTTCCAGCTTTTCTCAAACATTAGCTCACAGTCACAGGTTAACTCTTTTTATTTGGCACTTGTTAAATTTGTATTGAATGAGGGCGTATGAGTGATGCTAACTTAATGCTGCTTTTTTGGTTTTATGAGATCATGTTATAAGACCTCTCTCATACGTCACTGCAGTGAGCGATGGGGTGGCTCTGTCAGAGATCGAGGGACCCTTCTCTGCAGCGGACGTGGCGGCCGACTGCTCTGGCGGCCCACTGAAGGAGCCTCTTGTGTGGATGATATCTTACGCCCTGATGGCAGTCTGCGCGTTGGCCCTCCTCATCCTGCTGCTCATGCTCATCCTGCGCTGCAGATGCGGAAACCGGAACGGTGAGATCACGGACGAGTCCTCGCTGGTACGACACCGCATCAAATGACTGAGAGGGCAAAGTAGAGCAAACCCGGGGAAGGGACAGTCGGACAGTGAGCAGAGCGCCTCCACGAGAGGCTGCACCGACCAATGACACTTGACTTAGGATTTTTAGACTGGACTCATCAGCTTGGCCCACAGAGGCAGTCGCACAGACAGATCAACTGCCTCTGAAGGGGAAAAATCCCCAGAACAATTCTTTAAAAAAACAGCTGTTGGTGGTGAATTTGTATTTTCTTGTTGGTTTTTTTGTGGTCGTTGCCTTAATCCACCTACAGAGGCTGGTGGAGGCACTCAAATCATAACTGGGCTTGTTCTAATTAAAACTGCTAAAGGTATTCTGAGAAATCTAGAACTTCAATAACACTAGAAGATTAAAATTAAAATTTTTAAAGCAGTTAATAAGTATACACACACTAACCATCACAGCAGAAATCAAAGAACAGCTCAGCAGTGCAGACAATCACAGCACATCCAGAAGGAAGGATAATAACACTGATATCATCTCCATGCAAAAGGTGTTTTCTAGGTTTCTAAGCCTTATAAACCAAAAGTGCCTTTGTTTTTGGTTTTTTTGTTTGTTTGTTTTTTTTTGGGGGGGGTTCAATCTAATGCCAACAACGGGATCTATTTCTTGGATCTATTTTGAAGTTTTCCACTCGTCTGTGGAGTCAAATGATTACCCAGAGATATTACATAAAAAATAAACTAATTAAAGTAAAGCTGCTCACTGGTAATAGGAAGAATATGAAAAGTTAGACTTGTGTTTACAGCGCCTGTAGTGCCTCTGTGGTCTCGGCTCTCTGCTAGAACAGTATCAGCAGTTTGGGACTTACTCTGCTGAATTGCACTTCCAAAGTCGATCAAAGTGTTATATAAAACGAAAGATCAATATTTCTCCTTCTGTAATGTAGTTTATTATTTTAATGTAGCTATACCCATTCTGTATACCCTCAGCTTTATATTTAAGTCTCTTTGAATGTGATTGTATCATCATCATCATTATTATTATTATTATTATTATTATTATTATTATTGTAATTATAATTATTCCAGATCTTTGCTTTCTGAGACTAGAATTCAAAGGGTGTTTATACTGCACATTTTATACAAATCATATACAGAAACACTTCAGCATTGATTTCCTTTGTTACTTGTGAGCTTCAGTTAACGTTCTAGCAAAGCAGACATTCCTGTTAGCAGTAAAAAAGAGATAAAGAATCAACTTATTGAATGTCATTTTGCAGTCTGTTCGCACCAGTGAAATAAGGTCCAAACACAGTCCACAGAAGATGCTGCGCCACAGTTCAGCCTCATTCAGCTTCCTGTAATCTGACCCAAGCTGCACTAACATGTCTGAAAAAATGTCAATTTGTGAGACTGTTTCACTGAAAGCACACTTGAATCTAAAACTGCTCGCTTATTTATGAGTGTATTTTTTCTGTGCCAAAAATTGTAAACTGTGTTGTAAATAAAACAACTTGTGACAAATCAAAGACATAATCGTTTTTAAATCATTTTTATTTCTTTTTGGATGAGAAATACAACAAAATAAAACGTACTTAAATGTAGCTTATAATAGATAAAGTAATTTCAAAAAGTAACAAATTATGAAAAAGGAAATGGCAATAATTCAATGTAAGTTTTTCTCTGTATACGTGTCGGGTTGATACCTCTGTAAACAGAAGTACAATTCATCTGGTTGTGTTTGAACATTATCTACATGTAAGTTGCTAATAGCAAATATTTTTATGCTAACACAAAAGGTCAAGATGAATATAATTACTTCATAATCATCACAATATTAGAGCTGTAACAGTTATTATCTTGATTAATGGTTAAATGTCTCTCAGTGTAGTCTTGAGCCGCTCTTCATTTCTGCTTAATTTGCCAAAACACGTGTAAACATAAATAGAAATACAGTAGATAAGGCAAAAACAGAGTTTGTACAATTCTAACAAGCTTGAAAGATGATGTATGTCACCACCTTTACCCGGTTTTAACACCGAGTAAAGACTAGGTTTTTCTTGCTGCATAAAACCTTTAACAAAAGGCTGTACTATATTTTCTAAAAAGCTGTGATTGCCTACAGCTGTTTTTCCTTTATTTAAGAAAAAAATAAGAAGCAGTGTCATTGTGGTATTTTAAAAAGCTGTGTCATCAGACTCATGCTCTGGCTTCCTCAAAGTACCTTGCTCAATTCATGACACAAATGTTGAGAACTACGAGTCAAATGTTCAATACAGCTTAATGCTACTTGATGTCAGTGTTGCTAAGCATACGGCTGAAACGTACACTGATACAAATGATTGATTAGAACAACTTTTAGTTGCCACTATACGTGTCACGGTCCGGGGCAGCGGCCGTGTGAAGAGTGGAAAGGAGGACTCAGATGCAGCACTTACTCAGATGTGAAGGTGATTTATTGACAATACTGAACATAAAGTGGAGATGGCAAACAGAACTAAGGACGAACTAAACTGGGAGAAACTACACAAAGGGAGTGGCAAACCTGAACATGAAGGGAGAACAGCAGGGAGAGCACGCAGAGGATTACACCAGGTATGAACACAGAGGATGAACACAGACGACGCGACGAGGAGCAGAGGAAATCACACACTATAAGTACACAAAGAGACACTGGGAAATCACACACAGGTGGGGGAAACAGCTGGACCTGATTAACCTGACGAGACAGGGGAACACTAACACCAGGGACCAACAGAGGGAGCACAAACCCAGAACCCAGTGTCTAAAATCCCAAACACAAACCATCCCAAAACAGCCATGAATAATAATGAAAGTAATAACAATAAAGAACATAAACATAAAGTCACTGAGTCATGGTCGCAGGACCATGACAGTACCCCCCCCTCAAGGGCTGGCCCCCGACAGCCACAGAAACACACCACCAGATCCGGGCGGGCGGCAGGGGGCCCAGGACGGAGGGACCGGGCCAAGACCAAAGACGGAGGCCCCAGAGTCCCAAACAAATGTTCACAAAAAAAAAAAAACTCACAGGGGAGCAGAGTCCAAAACACAGTTCAGGTGGCCGGCCAGGGGCCCGATAACACAGGAGGCCGGCCACAAAGAAGGCCGTGGAGGCGCACAAAAGGTTCAGGAAGCCGGCCGTGCGGAAGGCAACGGCGGCCACTCAGGCGAAGAGGGTCCGGGGGCCGGCCGTGCGGAAGGCAACGGCGGCCGCTCAGGCGAAGAGGGTCCGGGGGCCGGCCGTGCGGAAGGCAACGGCGGCCGCTCAGGCGAAGAGGGTCCGGGGGCCGGCCGTGCGGAAGGCAACGGCGGCCGCTCAGGCGATGGCGGTCCGGGGGCCGGCCGTGCGGAAGGCAACGGCGGCCGCTCAGGCGATGGCGGTCCCGGGGCCGGCTGAGCGGAAGGCAACGGCGGCCGCTCAGGCGATGGCTGTCTGGGGGCCGGCCGTGCGGAAGGCAACGGCGGCCAGTCAGGCAACGGCGCCCGGCCAGTAGCCCGGCCAGCGGTCCAGAAAACGGCCGTTTAGCTCCAGACCCAAACGAGGCTGGGCCAGGCGAGGCTGAGGACACGGAAGCCGGGACCGCAGCAGGCGGAGATGATGATGCAGACACGAAGGCAGGACCAGAGGATGATGCAGACACGAAGGCTGGACCAGAGGATGATGCAGACACGAAGGCTGGACCAGACGAGGCTGATGAGGACGCTGAAGCTGAGGCTGGACCAGGCGAAGCTGATGAAGACGCTGAAGGGGAGGCTGGACCAGGCGCAGTGGGTGAAGATGAGGATGCTGTGGCCGAGGATGCGGGCACGAAGGCTGGACCAGGCGAAGCTGATGAAGACGCTGAAGCGGAGGCTGGACCAGGCGCAGTGGGTGAAGATGAGGATGCTGTGGCCGAGGATGCGGGCACGAAGGCTGGACCAGACGAGGATGGAGACACGAAGGCTGGACCAGGCGATGCTGAAGCAGAAGCCGAAGCTGGACCAGGCGTGGATGAAGCTGGAGATGAAACCGGACCAGGCGTGGATGAAACCGGGCCAGGCGTGGATGAAACCGGGCCAGGCGATGAAGAAGCTGTAGCTGAAGCCGGGCCGGGCGAAGCTGACGCTGTAGCTGAAGCTGGGCCAGGCGAAGCTGACGCTGTAGCTGAAGCTGGGCCAGGTGAGGATGAAGCTGGACCAGAATCAGGCGAGGATGAAGCAGAGGATGAAGCCGGGCCAGGCGTGGATGAAACCGGGCCAGGCGATGAAGAAGCTGTAGCTGAAGCCGGGCCGGGCGAGGACGAAGCTGTAGCTGAAGCTGGGCCAGGCGAAGCTGACGCTGTAGCTGAAGCTGGGCCAGGTGAGGATGAAGCTGGACCAGAATCAGGCGAAGATGAAGCCGAGGATGAAGCCGGGCCAGGCGTGGACGAAACCGGGCCAGGCGTGGACGAAACCGGGCCAGGCGATGAAGAAGCTGTAGCTGAAGCCGGGCCGGGCGAGGACGAAGCCATAGCTGAAGCTGAAGCTGAAGCTGGGCCAGGTGAGGATGAAGCTGGACCAGAACCAGGCGAGGCTGAAGCTTCAGGCTGAGGCGTGGCAGTAGCAGGTGGTAGCGCTGCAGGTGATGGTACTGCAGGAGGCAACGCTGCAGCCACAGGTGGAGAAGCAGCCACAGGTGGAGAAGCAGCCACAGGTGGAGAAGCAGCCTCCTGCTTCGCTAGCTGGGGGATCCTCGGGCCCCCCAGCCGACGTGGCAGTCAGTGTGGCATGAGGCTGGACGGGCTCCTCGGGCCCCCCAGCTAGCGAAGCAGGAGGCTGGACGGGCTCCTCGGGCCCCCCAGCGAAAACAGCTGCAGAACCAGTGGGCACCGGGGCCCCCGGCACACATGAAACAAAACCAGTAGGCACGTGGGCCTCTGGCACACATGAAACAAAACCAGTAGGCACGTGGGCCTCGGGCACACATGAAACAAAACCAGTAGGCACGTGGGCCTCGGGCACACATGAAACAAAACCAGTAGGCACGTGGGCCTCTGGCACATATGAAACAAAACCAGTAGGCACGTGGGCCTCCGGCACACATAAGGAGGGCTGCAGCTGCGCAGAGCACTGACCCTGCTCAGGCAGTGACAGCCCGGTGCAGTTCACAGCTGGCATCTTGGCCTCCAGGGGTCCAGAGTAAGCTGAGGGCAGTAACCCAGCCTCTGGGGAAGCCCCGGAGTGAGCAATAGTCTCTAATGTAGCCAGCTTTTGAGGAACAGGTCCGTAGTGAAACAGTTTGTCTCCCTGCTCAGAAACAGCGGTGGAAAAACAGTGTGAAAATTGTGGCTTAAGGGAGGCTAATGGTTGAGCTACAGACTGGGAAGCTTGTGGTTGGACACAGAACTGAGCCGGAGAATGGCAATAAAGTCCTGGCTCAGAAGGAGCGGCAGAGACACAGTCTGTCAGTTTTGCAGCGGGTTTGTACACGCCCACTTGGGAAGGATCCGTTACCACGAAGGTAGGTAAGCGATCCATACAGTCTCCCATCCCGCTCTGAATAGCCCCAGAAAACAAAGTCCCGGAAACTGGGGAAAGCAATGCATCCCACTGACTCACCGCATCGGGCTGCTCGAAAGTGAATGCAGACGGGGGGTGAAGTCCAAGGTCCAAAAGGAGAAACTCCCGCTCCCACGAACAGAGCGAGTCCAGCAGCCATGGGAGACCGGTCACCAGACGCTGTAGCCGCCTCTCTATAGCGCGCTGGGACGTGCCACCCGGGCTTTCCAGCCACAGGTCGATCAGCTCCTGTGTGGCATCAATGAGCGTCTCCCGTAGCTCCCTGGACGGATTAAGCGCTGCTGGGTCCATCTTGTGGTCGCGTTGTACTGTCACGGTCTGGGGCAGCGGTCGTGTGAAGAGTGGAAAGGAGGACTCAGATGCAGCACTTACTCAGATGTGAAGGTGATTTATTGACAATACTGAACATAAAGTGGAGATGGCAAACAGAACTAAGGACGAACTAAACTGGGAGAAACTACACAAAGGGAGTGGCAAACCTGAACATGAAGGGAGAACAGCAGGGAGAGCACGCAGGGGATTACACCAGGTATGAACACAGAGGATGAACACAGACGACGCAACGAGGAGCAGAGGAAATCACACACTATAAGTACACAAAGAGACACTGGGAAATCACACACAGGTGGGGGAAACAGCTGGACCTGATTAACCTGACGAGACAGGGGAACACTAACACCAGGGACCAACAGAGGGAGCACAAACCCAGAACCCAGTGTCTAAAATCCCAAACACAAACCATCCCAAAACAGCCATGAATAATAATGAAAGTAATAACAATAAAGAACATAAACATAAAGTCACTGAGTCATGGTCGCAGGACCATGACAGTACCCCCCCCTCAAGGGCTGGCCCCCGACAGCCACAGAAACACACCACCAGATCCGGGCGGGCGGCAGGGGGCCCAGGACGGAGGGACCGGGCCAAGACCAAACACGGAGGCCCCAGAGTCCCAAACAGACAATACGAGCTCATCATTTGCAGAGGGACCTGTTGCTAGTTTAGTCTCTCTGACTGTTTCTGAGAGTAAAGTACACAAGTTTCACGACTCAAGGTGTGCTTGGTAATTTTGATAGCTATTGAAATGGTTGTGGGGCGGAAAGTGGCTTTAAAGAGCCTTCGCGATTTTTGGTGATTAAAGTTCAGTCATTTAGTTGCTTTACTCCAGCCCATTCACTAGCTGAGACCACATCCTCATGTAGGTTTGGTATTTCTAGTAGATAATTGCAGATTGCACGAGCATGAATTGAGGCTGCTGTTTGGGGGAAGGCCTCAGAGGGGACTTCCGGGTTGGGCATATCCCGATGTGAATGAAGTGGAAAAAAAGAGGAAGTGTGGGGGGGTCGTTTATAGACGGAGAGCTGGGAGGGCTGTGAAATTCAGATAAATGAGCCAGTACACACCCAAGAACCCAGCCCCAGATACTGAGAACCACCAGCCACTGGCAGGGAGTGTGGCCGGGAAATAGGCCCCACACCTGGGGGAGCCTGACATGTTCTGAGAGAGAGAGGTGGAGTCTAAGACCTGACCTGAAACATAGATATTTACTGTGTAACCCTCCCCAAGACCTTCGGTGTCTACATGCAATTTAAAATTGAGAAGTGGGCACCGACACCAGAGGTGAGGCTGAATGAACAGACTCTGGACGCTGTTCAGTGTGCCCACCCCGAAGGCCCTATATGTATGTGTCATGAGAATGAAAGTAATGAGAGAGTCTAAACTGTGGAGGAAAACTAAGGTACAGGCAGCCATGAGGGGGGAGAGAAGGAGGGCCTCCCTTGCACCTCAGTGACACACCTGCATCCCAAGCCCCTGCGTGTGTGGAGGGGGGAGGAGCCAGCTTCCTCGCTGACCACCAAGGGCAGGGAGGCGCAGGCCCATACAGCCCATGGCTGCAGCACCACCGACGCCCAGGGTGACCCATCCGACCACCCCACTCTTTTGTCTCTTTTAGCTAGGTGCTGTTTTTAAGCTTATATGATTCACAACTCAGTCTTCAGTGGCTTAACAAAATAAAAACATTGCTCTGAAAATGATCAAGTACAAGTAATGGAGTCTAAATGAGTGAAAAAGCAGCCAATGTCCAAAGAAAAACCTTTAAAAACCTTCAGAAGACCTGGAGAACTATTGATCAAGACCACTTTATAAAAAGTAGGAAAGACAAGAAAGTATGCTCACACTTTGGAAGCAAAATATGAAGAAATGAGGAGAGGATCAAGACTTTTGCACAGTACTTTGTTTGCATTTTTGTTCCTTCTTTACAAGAAAAAAAAAAGCTTTGTAATCCTCTGCGGATGATAAAGGCGAAGGATACCAAAGACAATGAAACATAATAATGTCAGGGCACGGATTAACCTTTTGGCTTGTCAAACACTCAAACAAATACGATTAATCACACACAACACTCATATTAATATCCTAACTTGGCATCAAGGCCCTGCTGTGATTCAGACATACGGTGTTTATCATTACATCCAGCCTCCAGGTAAAGCTGTACAACTCAGAGCACCAGATGGGTAAACCTTCTTATAACATCTGGTCCTCCAAAGAGATTAAATCAAAAGGTACATAAAGTGCATGAAATCACACAGAGCGAAGTTAAATTTGACTTTTAATCAAAGTCTAATCTTTCTTTATATTTTACACTTTGCCTGTTCATGAGTGCCATTACAAAATCTCAAAACGAATGAACCTTCATCTGACGGTGGATCCAGTCCGGGAAGTATGCGACGTTGCCGTAAACACCCGGTGCATCCTGCCCAGCGTGCTGTTCCCCCCAAATGCTGTCACCTATGAGCCACCATACTCCATCCATCAGGGACACCAGAGGGCCGCCGCCGTCAGCCTGAGACACAGTTCAGGAACAAACAAAGGGCAATACTAACTTACAGTGACTTTGAGAGGCTACATGAGGACTTTTGAGGACAGTTTTAGGTCTTTCATGGATTTCTGAGGTCAGTGAAAAAGCTCTAAATCATCCAAATAAAAGGGGATATAATAGTCAGCTGCCTCCTCTGGGCTCTAACTGTACATTCACTGCTGACTGTATAAGTGGATTGTTACCAGGCACAAAAACGAACAGTTTATTTAAAACGGTTGCTGCACACAGAACATAGTGCTGGACTTGTTTGAGAGCGCCGCAAAAGCAGTTACATAAGAGCATGAAAATGTTTTGGATTCTTTGATGAACAAAAACTGCTTTTATGCGACGGTCTGTTTGGACTGGCTGAACTGCAAACACTATTGGAGCGCATTGTTCTGAGTCTGCATTCAGAGACTCCATTCCCACTAAAACTGAAGCATTGTAACCTCGAGGTGGGTCACACTGTGGACCTCTGACACTCAAGGACACTACACAGCTAAACTGATTATCATATCCTGGGATATCCTGTTCGTGTAGGCGATGAAACTGTTGCACTCTGCAGCATCTATGAGAGCCTGAGCCTCCATCAAGTATGGAAAGACAGAGTCTGTCAAAAAAAACAAAACATAAATTAATATATAAAATAACGCTCACACACTCTCCTCTACGTTCAATCACTTGACAATGAGTGCAGGACTTATATGCCATCTAGTGGTAGTAGGCGGCAATGAGCACCAATACTGATTCACTAACTACAGCTGCCTCACCATTTGCTCTGTGACCAAATCGTGTTATCCAGCACTTGTGATGAGCAGTGACTTTCAGGCCCACGTTTGGGAGGCACAGGTCCGATGTTCCTGAAGCCTACCAAGGAGTAAACATCTCTGCTGTAACGTGTTTAACCCAGGACGAGCTGCTGCTGTTAACAATGGTGTCAATGTGTGCACTCTTACAGCCTCTCTGTACACAGACTGCCACTGTGTGAACAGCTTATTCACACAGAGGGTTATACTCAGCTGACAGCTTGCTAGTTTGCTAAATGTAACGCTTACTGAAGTAACAGTGCCAAATGCATCCACTGAGGTTGTGCATCTTCCAAAATGTCAACAGGTCTCAACAAAAGTTATTTAAAACTTCTATGGATGCACTTTTAACAAAAACGCCTTATCCTAAAATATATGGTGCCATGACTGGCTAACAATGCCTGGTTATTAAGACTTCTGGTTGAGATTAAGGAACTGGGGGGGAAAGACAACTGATTAAAACATGTTAATATGGGATTAACTTTGCTGAGTCCAGCTTAGATTTATGCAGTAAATCTGTGGCTGTAAATCTGTATAAGACAAGATAAGATATACTTTACTTATCCCAAAGTGGGAATGCAGCAACTCAAGATTAGAAACAGCCTAAAAGTAGAATGAATATAAACACAAGCACAATAACATAATATACAATCTGGCAAAACAGAGATATCAAGATAAAACTACTATAAAGAAGCTAAACAGACTCATTGGCCACTTTATTAGGTACACATTTCAGCTGCTTCTTAAAGCAAATATCTGAATCATGTGATGTATATGGGTCATATGACAGCAACCCAATGCATTTAGGCATGCAAACGTGACAGGGTGCTGAAGTTTGAACTGAATGGAGAATGGGGATTTAATAGGTGATTTAAGGGACTTTGCACACGAGAGTTAACTCATATTACTCGTTACAATCAAATTATGCAGAAGAGCATCTCTGAATGTGCAGCACATCGAACCTTGAAGCAGACGGGCTACAGCAGCAGAGGGTCACACGGTCAGCTATTGACAGGAAACTGAGGCTACAGTTTGCACCTGCTCAACAAAATCAGGCAGTAGAAATGTTGCATGGTCTGATGTGAGCCAACATTCAAATAGCAGGTTCAGATATTTTCCTTTAAACCAGGGGTATTAAACATGAGGCCCAGGGACCAGATTTGGTCCAGCATTGACCTCAATCCGGCCTGCTGGATGGCGTTGGGAAAAGGAGGACATAAATGTGGGAATTTTAACTGTATTTTCACAAGTTCTACAGCTTTAATAAAAAACAGTACACCAAAGTAATTAACTAATTGATTTCTGTAACTTTATACATTTATTCTTACAATTTAAACCCATGCTGACAGATTGTTTTAGTTTACTAAAGCAGCATTTCTTCACCATGTAAGAAAAACTGAGAAATAATGTTGAAATCACCCTTTTTTTTGTCCTATATTAGGGTCTCTCATTTATTAAATGTGTAGGTAAAATTTTTAAACTTACAGAAATCAGATAAGATGAAAGTGGGCTGTATGTGGGCCGCAATATAAAAGACTGGTTTCTTGAACATGGCAGTGAGTTCACTGAACTCAAATGATCTCCACAGTCACCACATCTCAGTCCATATTAAATAATAATTAATAACTTCAATTAACTAAAAGGTGATTAAAATAATGTAATGAAGGGGCTCATCATAAGCACCTGTTATGTCCAAAGGTTGGGAGAGCCTCATAAGAGCAATGTCATTTTTCAGGGTCTGGCTGTTGTAGCTCTCATGAGTTATAATGCGACGCACCGAGTAAGCAGGGTTAAACAGAGGGCCTAATGGGTCCACTATCCCAGCATACTGCCCAGTCTGCAGGACTGGTGGCCCTGCAAAGGTGGGGGGTGACCAGCAGAGATTTGATTAAAGCTGGATCAAACCACGGTTGCTGAAGGGTGGTGAAGGTGAAGGTGGAGGACTCACCAGGTCACACACTGAGCGGCGGTGACTATCCAGTAGGGGGAGACGATGGCTCCTCCACAGCGGTGAGAGCCGGCAACCTGGAGGCTGACTTGCCAGGGCACAGCCCCAAGGGAGGCCAGCTGTCCTGCAGAAGCCTTGCTGGAGTTCACCCTGCTTCCACAATCTGAAAAAGGAGGCTGCTGTTAGAGCATTCTACAGCTACAGGCTTTCAGAGAGACAAAACTCAACAACACACTGAAAAAAACCAGTGTGATTGCAAGGAAGAGCCTTCAGCTATCCTCAACTATGGAAACAACTCCCAGATTGGATTCAGGAGACAGACAACCTCCTGCTTAGGCTTGAAATGTTCTTTTTGATATGCTGGATGCACTCCACTACTACATTAAATCATTAGTAATTAGCAACTTTTGGTTCTCACTATACTTTGCCTGTCTTGTCTCTCTCTGCTCTCTTCTCTTTCGCCTTATCCCCAAACTGAGCCTTGTTCTGCCAGAGGTTTCTTCCTGCTAACAGTGAGTTCTTCGTTCCCACTGTCGCTCTCACTGAGGTTTGATATTGTAGAGACCCTACACCAGGGGTGTCAAACTCAAATACACAGTGGGCCAAAATTCAAAACTGGAACAAAGTCGCGGGCTAACATTTATATGAAAAAAAAACTTCCTCCAGATATAAGAATGAATCTTTTCTTATGGACTCAAACAGGTTTTGCTGAAAAACTGAATATGGAGCAAGCAAAGCTTAATACTAAACAATATATATATTAGCTGTGTAATACCAGCAGGCCAGCTCTAATAGTAATTTGGTATGGCTTCGCGGGCCAAATGTAATTAGGCTGCGGGCCAAATTTGGCCCGCGGGCCAGAGTTTGACACCTATGCCCTACGCTATTAGAAAGAAACCTCAGCTAACACACCGCTTTCTGTGATCCAGCACATGGTGACAGTGGGAAGGAAAAACTCCCTTTTAACAGGAATAAACCTTTATGTGCTTGTAATTCACTTGCCAGGTGAAAGGTTGGTGGTTTGTTTCCAGGGGGTTTACCTTATAATATAAAGCACCTTGAGGTAATTGTTGTTGTGATTTGGTTCATTTCTAAGAAAGTATAAAGACATACTAGTACAGTGCAATGTCAACACCATGTTGTTAGGACATGTACTTCTAAGGATTGGAGGAAAAAAAGACATTTGGAATGAGATCAGGTTAATATCATATCAATATTAGCATTTTGACACAGGTTTATCATTACCAGCTCACTCACTGTAGGGCAAGTTGTTGCAGTATGGATGCCTGAGGGTTGAAGTTAGACTTCACTAGTAAGAATCCATCATTAGCATCAGCCCTTTGCTGGCCTGATTTAAAATACGTGCCCCTGTCAAAGCACAAATTGTAAAAAAAAAATTGAGCATCGCTTGAAAATCGTTCACAGAGCAGCTTTTGTTTCATCTCGGGCTGAACTAGCTGAGCATCTCACCTGATGTATCCGATGCTCTGGCAGCTCGCTCTGCCCTTCTCCTCGGTCCAGCCATGAGAACCAACAGATTTTCAGGCTTTACTCTGAGTCGAGTAGATCTGAAGCAGGAAACTGGAGCCGTGCAGCCTCACTGAGCACAAACAGCAAACACAAGCGATGACTTGGCATTTTGTCACAAGTGGAAAGTGGGTGAAGAGGCAGCCAGTTGAGAGTGAAGCACACAAAGGACTGGCAGTTAACAAGGAAAGATAAATGCTTCAGTCTACATATTATCTCATTATCTCATCATGAGGAATATGGATGATTCCAGAAAAAACAAACCTATAAAAGCATCAAACTGTTCCGTTGTATAAACTCTGACCTTGTTTTCAAAGATTGGAAATCCAGATGAACAGAGTTAACTTTCTGGGATTCTCTCACCTTCTTTTATTGAGCGTGCATCAAGATAACAACTAATGAGGCTACCTGGGAACAGGTCAGCAGCACCATTGGGTGTAAACAGAGCTTCACAACTCTGTGAAGAAGTATGGTTTTAGAGGATTTTGGGGGGGAATTTCCATTTTTTTGGAAATCCCAGAGAAACTTCATCTGCTGCCTAATAAACAGAATGGATGATTGCATGGGGCACTAGAGCACACAGTGTGGGTAATTTACACATATGTGAAGGTCTCATTAGGGCTTAATAATATATTCAGCTTTTAGGGCAGCATAACACTTCCATGGAGAAGATGTCTTTTCCAGAGATGTCCTTAGTTTTGTTCATTTCTGCAAGACAATGCAAGGTGCCAGTAGTCCAGATGAAAAATGGACCCACTTGCAGTCCAGACCTGTCCCCCTTTGCAAATATTTTGTGCGCTATGCAACAAAAGAGGCTCCGAAATGAAATCTTGTCAGTGCGAGAATGGGAAAGCATTAAACTTCCCCCCCAAAAAGTCCACATTTCATTTGTTGTTTTCCAAGTTTTTCTTTTTTGTAAACCAGGTTCTTATCAGTGTGTTTCATTCAGCTTTATTGAACAAATCTAAAGGTGGAGGACAGAGAAGCTTTTTCTTCCCACCATGAAGCTGCTTACCACAGTTAGCTTCGTCCTGCCCTGCGGGACAGTCTGTAACCCCATCACACCACTGGGACTCCCACTTGCGGTTCCCATCTCCACATTTAATCCCATGAATACAGGATGAAGAAACTGGAATTGAAGACAGGAACCAGAAAAAAAAAATCAGTCTTCCAATCTCACTAATGTTGACTCAGTTCACTAAATAAATCCTTCACTTACAGTAATAGGCAAGGAGGACTCCAGCCAGCAGCAGCAGCAGCAGCAGCAGCAAGGAGATGACAGCAGCAACAGTGAACTTGATGCACCTGTGTTTGAAATCTGACAGAAGAGCACTCACCGTGACTGGAAACCCACTCACACCCAGCTTCACGATTACATTTTATACACAGAACAGTTTCTAATGAGACTTTTTGTTACAAGCAGTGTCCAAATGACGTGCCTAGTATCTGTACAGTCGTGTAAAGTATTCAAACTGTATTAAAACACTCAAATACCTTTGTGCTTGGGGATGGAGGGACTGCTCTCAGGTGGAGGCTTCAGCGCCACATTGTGAACATACTGGGGTTGAACATCTGATTCGGCGAGCGCAGGAAGTTTCATCTTCTCATATTCACGGATGAAGTGAGGACAAGCGTCCAGATACTTTTGGCAGAGCAACAGTGTTTTTGTAAAGTTACAATACTTAAAATAAATTGAAAGCAGGTCTTCTTCTCAAGGCTGATTAAATGCAGATTAAAACTCACCGGATTGGTGGTCATTTTCTGTTTAATCATCTGTATTTTGAAAAAATTGAAATAAAATCCCCCTGTGATAACTCCAGCAGCAATCTTTCACTCAGATAATCTCATCCACATCACTGCCAGCACCTCCGGCATCTCCTCCCAGGCTCCGCTCTGCTCATTCTCACATGGATGCGATCAAATAAAGAGTTTGTATGAAAACTGTCACGCCTACACTTCACACAGCATCAGTTTGTTTCCCTCCTGAGCACACAGCAAAGACAATGACGAGTTGGCGAGTCTAAACATGACACAGGTGTTATCTGCTTAAGTGTCAGAGCAGTGAGTGAGTACTGTAACGCCGAGTGTGCAGTGGAAAGGTACTGAAAACATGATGTATAGGCAGGTAGACACAGCGTGTTTCAGTGATGCAGTGGCTGAGCGACAAGAAAATATGGAGAGGATATTTTAAAGTGAAAATGAAATGCATTAATCAGGCCAGCATGCTTTTGGATTGACTGCTTTTTTATTTATTTAATGATACAGTACTCATTTGACAAAGCAGCCTTATATTCAATGCACAGGAAAAGAACAAAAACATTTTACCTGATAATAAAGAACAGACATGAAATGACGCCTGGAGAAGGCTTTAAATGGTACTTCACATTCATACAGTCACTTAGCAACATTCACATTCATCTGGGTGAAACATAAAACATGCACAGCAAACATGTCAGCCTTCCAAACACACACACACACACACACACACACACACACACACACACACACACACACACGTAGGAAAATATTTAGTATACACATCCAGAAATGCATACACTATTATATATTGTACATATATTTATTAGTTTCAGGTTGGCCATTCTTGTATTTTGCTCGTTTGTGTTGTTGTGTTTGCACATCTCTGTTGCTTGTGGGGCTCGCACACAAGAATTTCACTCGCATGTGCTGTGCCAGTGTGCCTGCACATGTGATGTGACAATAAAAGTGATTTGATTTGATTTGATGATCATTTCCATATTTGAAGATCACCTCTTCCCTAAAAAAAAGAAATCTACTGCCAAGGTTCTTCTCGTGGTGCGTTAGAGCCGAGGATGATGAAGACGCAGAAGCTAAAGCAATTTCTGAAACACGTTTAGAAGAATTTAAAAGTAATATATTTCCAATACTGGAGAAAAAAATCATCATCTGGCATTAGTGTCAGCGCACTCATTCACTGTAAAAAATCAAACTTGCTTACAGTCATTTCTTTCACAATTCAACAATAAAAGCTGAGTTGCCCCATAAACTCAAATACATTAAGGGTTTCAACTAATCCTTTAACGTTTTGGAGCAAAAGTTGGTCTCAGATGAACTTTATTGCTGGCAAAATGAATGAATTCAAGTTTTACATGAGTTGAAGCTGTTGGCGCCTTTCTGTGCCTGAGCACGCATGCGCATGTCATATTTTTGGATACTACGGGGTCTACAATGCACTTTTGCAAGGACTGAAAGCCACCTGGCCGTCTGCCTTAATGCGAACACGAGGCTTTTTACGCCAGGAGCTGGATGCAGCTAAGGTGTTCATCTCAACTTTCTGAAGGCAAGTACTGTTTCTTTTAATGTGGATTTATATGTGTTTACTACCTCATTTAAGATCCCCCTAGACTGTTTTACTCAATCGTGCTGCTTGAATGCCCTCGTGAGCAACTTTAATGTTTTCCATCATGAAATAGTTCTTTTATAGTTTTCGTATAAAAATCGCCATGTCACAAAATAATGTAAATCCGACAAGCATCCCTTCCAAACAGGCGCGCTCATGTCTGACAAGCCTCCACGACACCCCCTACGTGTATTTCATGTAGGGGGTGTTCGCCATACCACCGAACGAAAGAAACCCGACAAAATAAGCTAGCTCGCTCATGGCAAACCCCCCACCGCTTTTTAAAATAAATAAATAATTTCGGGGGCCCCCGCTGCCATGTTGTTTAATTTGTTCAAATCATATTTAGCCAAAAAAATGTGGTTTAGTTTCTGTGTGAACGGGGTGGTGGAGTCCTCCACCGAGAACACTCACGTTAACTTTATCGAGTGGGGGAAAAAAAGTTAGCTTGTTTATATTATGCTAACATAGCTGTGTCGCTAGCGGTCACGTAGCACATCATTATATACCAGCTAGCCCAACTTCAGTAACCCTACAAACGTCACTGCTGTTTAGTTTCCTGTCTTCATTTATGCTGGAAGTGATAACAGCTGTAGGGTTTAATTTGTTTCCAAAACCCCGCAGTCAGGACATGCTATATTGTATTTAGATAGAAGCTAGCGAGCTAACTCCCTGCTAACTTCTAACTCCGTTAAATGTCATAAATTTCGTTTTCATGGGTGCCTGGATGTTAAACTCAATTGTTACACCTGGTAGAACAGAACGCTGATCATTTTATTAAAGATGAAAGACTTTAGACAGTTTTTCAACTCTCAGTAATGCCATAGTGATCGTTTGACATGTGAACCTGCAGCGGAGTTTAGGTCCAGACACGGCTAGTGACGTCAGACTGAACAACCGGATTGAACGAGGAGGACCCAGAATCCAGCCCTGTGTGAAGCTGAAGAGGCTGAAAATTACAGGTTATCTGTGGAAGCCTGCATCAAGAAGGTGGTGACACTTGTCATTAAAAATGCCAGTTCACCTTCCTCTACGGAAAAAGTTGATGCCATCACCCAACGGCTGTTCATAAAACTCTGGCCTAGACTTAAAAAGATCAAAGTTGATAATGTGATATGGTTTATAGCTCCTTAATACAGAAATGGAAAGAGCCAGATGTCATACATATTCATGGTATTAGACCATGAATATGCAGATGATGTAATTGTAAAGGTTTTCAAGGAGCATGCCATCACTGTATTGGAAAGTGAACATTTCATCACAAGCTTCTTTCTTCATGCTGTATGGATCGCAGGCAGAAAATACTTGGTTACTGTTGTGTAAGTCCCTAAAAGTAGATTTTGTTTATCTGGACGCAGGATTTTCAGTTTCAATTTATTTAAGTAATTATAATAAAGGTCAATCAAATGGACCAATATGGCAAGGCCATGATGATCCACTTGGTAAAATAAATCCGTTTGGCATCTTTCTTGGCCTTAAGACAACAATTCTGATGGCTAAAGATCCAAACGGGACACAAGAAAAAAACAAAAACAAAACACGTGTTGTCTGACAACAGTATCAAAGATTTGCATATACATAAAAAAAACCTGAAAGATCTGGACCGGGCCATTTACAAAGAGCTACGTCAGAAAACATTCTGTAAAGAAAAACATTTACTGATGTTACTGAACAACGAGGACCCAGTGTTGAGAAAACTGACGGTCGATATCATTAAAAATCACCTGATCGACACTATGCAGAATCCAGCCCTGTGTGATGCTGAAGAGGCTGAAAATTACAGGTTATCTGTGGAAGCCTGTATCAAGAAGGTGGTGACACGTGTCAATAAAAATGCCAGTTCACCTTCCTCTACTGAAAAAGTTGATGCCATCACCCAACGGCTGTTCATAAAACTCTGGCCTAGACTTAAAAAGATCAAAGTTGATAATGTGATGTTCATCGGTGATTGTCAGGGTCCCTGAGCAGTTATGAATTATATTATTATTATTGTTATTGTATGTATATTTGGTGTTGCTGTCCTTCTCCCTGTTTGCGTGTGTGTGTGTGTGTGTGTGTGTGTGTGTATATGTGTTTCAGTGGGTGCCTTCAGGCCTGGTGGGTGTGGCCCTGCTGATGGTCTGGCCACACCCGAAGCCACACACTTGCTGCTGGTCAGGCCTCGTCGGGGGAGCTACTTGGGAGAGTCTTGGAGCTCCCACCGACGCGGGATCATTTCGTGAGTCTCCACCTTAGTCAACAAAAACATTGCACAGGCGTTTTACTCTGATTACACAAACTTCATGTAGGAGTAGGTCACAGATAAGAGGTACTAATTTGTAAATTTGACCTCTGACCTCACAGAGATCAAATGTGACAGGATATTTGTACTGTAATTTTCAGACCATAAGGCGCACTCAAAATCCTTTAATTTTCTCAAAAACTGACAGTGCGCCTTATAATCCGGTGCGCCTTATGTATGAAGTTTAGGTCCAGACACGGCTAGTGACGTCAGACTGAACAACCGGATTGGTGTTAGAATTTACCATGTCAGCCAATCAAAAAAATGATATGGCAACATGCGGCACTTGGTTGTTTAGGGAGAAGGTGCAGTTTTAGGAGTGACACCCGCGACGGAAAGCGGCGAGCAAAAGAAAGAGAGCGCAAGTTTTCATATGTGAGACATTAGTGATGTTTAGCGTTTTTGGAGGCTAGAGTTAGTGTGTAGTGTAGTCATTGTTTTGTATTGTGTCAGTTATACTGCTGAATGTCACATTTGCTCCAAAAAAGCCATCAAAAGCAGATTCTAGTGTAAACGCTGTTCCCACAGGGAAAACAGGACTGATACACCTCCTGTTGTCAGACCTGCAGGGTTTAGGCCTGTGCTGTTCTCTTCTGTCTTATACTGAACACAAACTTTTTTTTTCTTTTTTTTTTTTTTTTTTGGACCGGCACAAATAATTTGTGTGCCTTCTTATTTGCTGCAGAACACCTGATTGTTCTGTAAATAGATTTAGATGGTTATATAAAAAATGCCTGAGGCCTTGGCTGCATTTTTAGGTAAATAGTACCATATAACTTTGTTTGCAAAACTTGTGCATGAACCTGAAGTTCCCAAATTGATATAAAAAATTTTTTTTTTTAGCAACAACACTAAATGCGTTTTTAAAACAAAATGTTAGGTTTCAAGTTTAGGAGAAAAGTTGCTTCAACTAAGTTATCCATCAGAACCTAAAAATCTAAATGCAGTGGGTTGCCTTGAGTTTAAGTTTTCGCAACAATTTTTTATTTTTGTATTTATTAATTTTACAGTGTTGATGCTGTGCTCACACGGGCTACAAAGAAATCGCACTACAAACCTTCTAAAAAAAACTCCACAGGTATCTTTGAAGAAACACCTGTTGTCTGACAACACAATCAAAGATCTGCACATCAATGAAAAAAAATCTCGAAAGGGCCACCTAAACATAATATATAATGTTCTGACTGAGAGACGTTTTGAAAAAATTTAAACGTACAGCTCTGCTATCACTTCCAACATAAATGAAGACAGAAAACTAAACAGCAGTGACTTTTTTTTTTATTTTTTAGGGTTACTGAGGTTGGACTAGCTGGTACATAATGATGTACTACGAGATCACTAGCGATACAGCTATGTTAGCATAACATAAACACAGTGAAGCTGGAGGATGAAAGCTAACCTTTTTCCATTCGATAAAATTTATGTGAGGGTTCCCAAAGGTTAGGGACGAATTCAATCGCATGGCAGGATGCTGTTGCAGATTAAACAGCGCCTCTTCACAGCTCTGTGGGCACAAAATAGAAGTACTACAAGGACATAGGGAAAAGGGACAAAGAGGGGAGGGATATAAAATATTCCAAATGTTTCTTGAATTGTTAGCACAGTGTATATGTGTATGTATCTATCCATCGATTCACTTACGCCAGGGGTGGGCAAATCCAGGCCCCGAGGGCCGGTGTCCTGCAGGTTTTAGATCTCGCCTTGGGTCAACACACCTGAATCGCATGATTAGTTCGTTACCAGGCCTCTGGAGAACTTCAGGACATTTTCAGGAGCTAATTTAGCCATTTATATCAGCTGTGTTGGTTCAAGGACACATCTAAAACCTGCAGGGACACCGGCCCTCGAGGCCTGGAGTTGCCCACCCCTAACTTCCGCTTTTCCTTTTCAGGGTCGCAGGGGGTGCTGGAGCCTATGGCAGCTATCTCAGGGCGAGAGGCAGGGTACGCCCTGGACAGGTCGCTAGTCTGTCACAGGGCTAAACATTCGTACTCACATTCACTCATACCTATGGGCAATTTAGATTTTTCCAAAAACAATGGGCAATTAAGATTTTTCACGTGCCTCCAAAGACGCAAAGGTGTCGCCATCTGACATGATTCAGCAGCGCCTCTTCACAGCTCTGTGGTCACAAGTTGAGCAAAAGCCTCTCAAAATCACACACAGGGGGATTAAAAAACTTGAAAAGGTGATTTTTAAAGACATCAAAGCGGCTGGACATTAGCCCTGATCTCGTGATCATTGCGCTAGCCGTAGGTCAGCCGTACCTAGAGGTGATCATTTCCATATTTGAAGATCACCACTTCCGTAAAAACCTGCTGGCAAGGTTCTTCTCGTGGTGCGTTAGAGCCGAGGATGACGAGGACAAAGAAACTAAAGCCATGTCTGAAACACGTTTAGAAGAATTTAAAAGTAATATATTTCCAATAGTGGAGAAAAAAATCATCATCTGGCATTAGTGTCAGCGATTATGATGATGATGAAGAGGAACATGTGAGCGCACTCATTGATGCTGTGCTCACACGTGTTGAAAATAATTCGCACTACAGACCTTCTAAAAAAAACTCCACAGGTACCTGTTAAAACACGTGTTGTAATTATAATAAAGGTCAATCAAATGGACCAATATGGCAAGGCCATGATGATCCACTTGGTAAAATAAATCCGCTTGGCATCTTTCTTGGCCTTAAGACAACAATTCTTATGGCTAAAGATCCAAACGGGACACACAAAAAAACACATGTTGTCTGACAACAGGATCAAAGATCTGCATATACATGTATATAAACTGAAAGATCTCGACCGGGCCATTTACCAAGAGCTACGTCAGAAAACATTCTGTTAAGAAAAAACATTTAAGATAAGATAAGATAGAACTTTATTAATCCCTCGGGTGGGTTCCTCTGGGAAATTCGACTTCCAAAAAAAGCACAGCAACGACCAAAGTTACAGTTACAGAACTGTTATATATATACACACACACACACACACACACACATATATATAAATACAGAGACAAATATAAATAAAATATACAAAGGGGATAAATAGAATAAATAGGAATAAAAAATACAAGTGAATTGCACATTTCAAGTATTGAGTCTATTGCACTGTTGACTATTTACAAAAAGTATTGCACAAGGTATTGTACAGTGAGGTGCAGAGGCACTACAGCTTAGTTGTTCCCCCCTCCTTTGTCCTCCTGTTTCCCCTCCCTCTCCCCTCCAGAGAGGAGTTAAACAGTCTGATGGCGTGTGGGACAAAGGAGTTTTTAAGTCTGTTAGTTCTTGTCTTGGGGAGAAGCAACCTGTCACTGAACAGACTCTTCTGGTTGTTTATGGCCGTGTGCAGAGGATGCCCAGCATTGTCCATAATGTCCATCAGTTTCTTTAATGTCCTTTTCTCTGCCACTGTCACCAGAGTGTCCAGCTTCATGCCGACCACAGAGCTAGCCCTCCTGATCAGTTTCTCCAGCCTGGATGAGTCCCTCTTTGCTGTGCTGCTCCCCCAGCACACCACAGCATAGAAAAGTACTCCAGCAACCACTGACTGGTAAAACATCCTCAGGAGCTTCCTGCAGATGTTAAAAGACCTCAGCCTCCTGAGGAAGTACAGTCGGCTTTGGGCTTTTTTATACAGGTGCTCTGTGTTGCATGACCAGTCCAGTTTATTGTCCATCCACAGCCCGAGGTACTTGTACTGATTTACTGATGTTACTGAACGACGAGGACCCAGTGTTGAGAAAACTGACGGTCGATATCATTAAAAATCACCTGATCGACACTATGCAGTAGTGATGGGTCGTTCGCGAACGAAATGGCTCTTAGAGCCGGCTCTTTGACGTGAACGACGCGAGCCGGCTCCTTATCGCGAGCCGTCACGTGGGTTTTCTTTTTTTTTTTTTTTCTTTCTCTCAGCCTCTCTCTCGCACTTTTTTTCCGCTTCACTCTGCACGCGAGCCTTGTGCTTTATGCTGGGCAGAGGGGGGAGGGGCGGTAGTTACACTCAGTAGCACAGGAACAGAGCCAGAGAGAGAGAAAGAGAGGCAGGGACAACAACATTAGAAAGGTATAGTAATCATCCACAACTATTTTCAGTTGCAGATGATAAAGGATTCCGAAAGTTTATTCATGCAGGTCCATATGACAGAGAATATGCATGTTCTTTTAGTTTTCATATTATAATTTATATTTAATTGTGTTGTGGTTTGCAGTGTTTTGTGTTCTTTTCACTTTAAATTTGTGAAAGGAAAAAGCTGAAAATTTAAATAGTTAAAACTTGAAATGTGAATAGTTGATTTTTGTATTATATGATTTATTTATTACATTTTATGTGGAGTGAATAAATAAAAGTATATTTATGGTGGCCCGTAGAGACGAAGCACATATAAACTTCAAATCACGTACGAACTCTGAAGCATGTACAAACTCCAAAACACGTAAAAACACGTACAAACTCCAGAACACGTAAAAACTCATAAGCACGTAAAAACTCATAAGCACGTAAAAACTCAAAACACGTACAAAAGACAACAGAAGTGCTCCAGGATGCTGGGCGCACTGTTGAGCTTTTGTTATCTTAACAGTGGGAGGAAAATGTCAAATTTGAGACATTTTAAAAGTCTTTAGACCATAGGTACCAAATTTGGCCCGCAGCCTAATTACATTTGGCCCGCGAAGCCATACCAAATTACTATCAGAGCTGGCCTACTGGTATTATACAGCTAATATATATATTGTTTAGTATTATGCTTTGCTTGTTCCATATTCAGTTTTTCAGTGAAGAAAATATAATCTGATCAAACATTATTCAGCTTTAAATATTGTTCAGCTTTAAAGTTACTGTGCAACTGTGTAATAAAAATGTGCTCACGACTTTGGCCTTGAGAGCGATAAGAAGCGATCGCCTCATCCTGCAGGTGCAAGATATCTGCAAGCGAAGAGACTAGAACACCCAAGGCCGATTTCCTTTTATGGAGTTGTTTTTCTGCTAATGCAGCACTTTCCTCACAACCCCCTCCTGTAAGTTTTAGAGAATATATACCCATCCTCACAGCAAATCTTGGGAATCTCCTGATGTGAGCTGTGTTGAGAGGTTGTCTCTGTCTCAATAAAAGTTCACTGATTCCCCATCTGCCGCAGGTGTCCGGTTGTCTTCATTCTCCGCCAGCCTGGTTAAGTCAATTCCTCCTTAACATCTAAAAGAACCTATTTAATGAAGGAAGACGGGTTCACTTTGTGTTTAATATTATTCTATTGCTGTTGTTGTTTTTTTTTATATCCTTCAATTGGCGTCACGAACAGGATCCGCTCCAGGTCAACTGGAACGGATGGGAGGACTTCGGCCGTGGTCTGAGTGAACGGAGTTTGGACAAAAGCTGTGTGCACACAAAAACAAGGTAAGCAGACCTTTTATTTCTGCTATATTGAACATTATAAAAATACTTAGTGTCCAAACTCCTAGTAATTCATAACCAAAATTGTCTGGCTTACTTAAGGCTTGTTGAGAATCAGACAAGTGAATAAGAGATAAGTGAATAAGAAATAAGTGAATAAGTGAATAAAGATAAGAGTGAACTGAGGTCTGACCACGGTTGCAGCCGACGGGTTGCTCTCCGGTGTCGGATAAATACCTCAGTGCAGGTCTGGGACCTTGGAAGGGTTTATTAGTAACGCCTTTCTAAACAAATTAAAAGGTTAAAGGCCTTGAGAATATTTTTTAGTAATATTCTCTAAACTACAGAAGGGTTAGGAAGGCCCAGAGGACTTTATTAGAAAAGATCCTCTAAAACTTAAAAAGGAGAAGTACTGGTTGGAGTCCAAAGGAGGGGTCCCTTTGATCAATAGGAGAAAACGGATCTCTTCTTAAAACCCCGATGATTTTAGTGTTTTAAATGTTTTGATGTTCTGTTTGATATTGGACACACATAAATACACGCTGAATGCTTGCTGTGGAACACTGGGCAGGACAGTTTGGTTCTCCGTTGTTCACAGATTACACAATTAAAGGAACTAGGTTCCTCTTTTGGTTAAAATAATACACCACACATAGAATTTTTTTTTTTTTTTTTTTTTTTTTTTTACACATTTATTACATACATAAGGAGGGTAATGAGTGACTGCAGGTAATGTATGAAGTGTGAATGAGACGTGTGAACAAGGTGACAACCAACTAGCACCCCTATCAGGAAGCTCTAGGCAAGGTTACCCGCCAGACTCCGGTTTGGTAGAAGCTTGGTAACACCTGAAGGGATATTTCAGTGCTGACTCACCTTTAAAGCAGCGCCCCAGCTGTTAGTGCCTAACAGAGGCAGAAACCCAGCTGGCCCAAATTCTCCTTTAAAATCAATAAAAGAACACTCCTCCATTGACAGTAAAATGGATGGAGAATTAGATCGAGAAACTAATGATGATGGTTGGGGTCCCGGTGTTATTCTTAGCACATTGGGAGAACAATTAACATGTGTTGAGACAGTCATCAACTCCACACACCAGCCTAAAGAAGCAAAAAAGCAGAAAGAGTCATTGAGGAAAACAGCTGAAAGGTTAATGAAAGAAAAGGGAAAGGACGAGGGGAGTAGTGGTAATTGGGGAATAATTTGGCAGAATAAGGCTATGCAGGCAAAAGAGAAAGAGGAAGAAGCCAACTCAGCAGCAGCAGGTGCAGGTGTGATGAGCGGGGTGAGACACAGAAAGGAAGCAGATAAGCACGCAGGCCGCAAAGCTAAATTTAATCACTGGGTGTGTTTATGGGAAACTGCAAAACCACACATGAAGAAAAATAGGTCTCAGCCACCTCCCTATTCTGCCTCAACTCCTCCCTCAGCAGGCATATATCCGGTACTTAATATCTCTGGTGGAATAATGACTATTGGAGAAGAACCGCCCGTAGCTCCAACTCCCATAGATACCAAGCATTTTTGCCCAGGAAGCTCCTCTCTGTCGGCGACATCCTCAGCTAGTAGTAGAGCCCCCTCTTCTATGTCCCATTGTTTTGGGACCGGATCTGAGGGCCTAACTGACCCCCCTGCGAGCGCACCATTTGCGGTTCGAATGAACAGACAGGAACCCACTGAACAACAATTAACTGATCAAGAAGCAGCATTACGCAGCTGCTTAAATGAACATAGGTCAGTGGTCCAGGTGAATAATCGTGTTGCGTCAGCCCCTCTTTCCCGGTCCAACCCCTTTGCCAGCACTCCTGTCGCTGTTAAAGGAGATCTGACCGCTACTGCAAAAACTGAGCCTGGCACTTCACCAAATGTCACAGTTACCATGTCTTTGGTGGGCCGTCAGGATCCGGAAACACAGATGAGTTTAGCCCACGTTTTTGCTGACACTGCTACCCCACCAGGCGGGGAAGAAACTGAGGATACTGATGATGAACTCAGTGACCTTAACAATACACCCCCCTCTACCCCTCCCAGTTTAGGATATCAGACTAGATCTAAGGGCCCTGTGCCTCAGCCTCCAGGCATATTTCCCCTGGTCCAGACTAAAGCGCAACGTAGACCAGTGTATCAACCTTATTCATTCGGAGATGTCCAGGCCCTAGTGGACAAACTCCCTGACATAACGGAGGGAGGGAATGCCTGGTTGGCTGGTTTGGATAAATACACAGCTGGACAGGACCTCGCACTGGGAGATTTTAGAGCTATTATAACTAGGTGCACATCCCGATCTCAGGCAGCGGACCTGGAACAAAATGCGGGTACTACCATGCATGAGAACGAGGTGCCACTAATGCAGGCCTTGAGGTTTATTGGACCGGCCCTGCGCAAACAATTCCCACCCAAAAATCAAGGCACCTTACAGAAATTTAAATGGGAGGGAAAGCAAAATCCCACCCATTATCTAAATCAGGCTGTTGAAGACTGGGTGAACCATACAGGTCATCACCCCAGTAGGACTTGTTCACAGAGCATGTGGTTTAGAAGGGCGGTGCTGAGGGGCATTCCGGAGTCAGTAAGCCAGAAAATGGAGGATAATCCTGATTTGCAGGACTGTGACTTTGCAATCTGGAAGAAACATTTGATTTTTAGCCAGTCTCTTTTCAACTGTCATCTGCTACCCCTTTGTGGCAGCCTCAGTACCCACACAGACCGGAGGCTGAGGCTGGGATTGCAGAAACAATTTCTGGTTTGGTCACTGCCGGTGTCTTGGAGCCCTCCTGCTCTAAGTGGAACACGCCCATCCTACCCGTTGAGAAAAAAGGCACGGGGAAGTTCAGAATGGCACATGATTTGAGAAGGATTAATGCCTTACTTGGCACTCCTACTTTGCCTGTGCCTAATCCTTATGTTGCCTTGACCAACCTCCCACCATCTCATGCCTGGTTCACCTGCATTGACTTGGCTAATGCCTTTTTCTGCCTCCCACTTCGTGAGTCACTGCGTGACATTTTCTCATTTACATTTAGAGGCCGACAATGGCGTTACACTCGCTTACCACAGGGATTTGCCCTCTCCCCAGGACTGTTTAATCAGTGTTTGAAAGAACTTTTACAAACCACCCCACTACCATCTGACTGTATGTTAATACAATATGTGGATGACCTTTTGCTGTCTGCCCCCACGGCTGACATCTGCTTGGAGGCCACCAGAGTGGTACTTCACCACCTGGCCAACACAGGTTTTAAAGTGAGCAAAAACAAACTACAGATTGCAAGAAAACAGGTTTCTTTTCTAGGCCGCATGGTCTCACAGTCCGGTATTTCCTTGTCCCCAGAACACAGGAACTCCATTTTGCACCATCCAAAACCTCTAACTGTAAAAGACATGTTGTCATTTTTGGGCCTGACTGGTTACAGCAGGACCTATGTCCCAGACTATGTTGGCCTTACTTCCCCTTTGCGCGCTTTGGTAAATGAACAAGGCATGAGAAACCTCTCTGCTCCCCTCTCATGGACTACAGAAACAGAACAGGCGTTTATAAAGTTAAAACAACAGCTTTCTGTCGCCTCTGACCTTGCTGTGCCAGATTATGCTTTGCCTTTTCATCTTGATGTTTCTGGAACTGGAACCCATATCAATGGTATCCTGTTCCAGAAAAAAGGGGGAGAGAGAAAAGTGTTGACATATGTAAGCGTAATGCTTGACAACACTGAAAAACGCCACCCACCGTGCACACAACACGTTTCTGGACTTGCAAAAATCATTCAGAAAACAGCACACATAGTGATGAACCACCCACTAAAAATTTTGACATCACACAGTGTGGTGGCCTACGTCTCCTCACAGGCCTTCACACTCACTTCACTCAGGCAGAGACGCCTCAGTACCATTTTGGAAGCACCACACATCACCTACTCACATGAAGGCATAAACATGGCTGATCACATGGGATCGGGGGAACCACATATGTGTGAAGAGGTTGTGCAGGTACAGGAGAAAATCAGGCCAGATTTGCAGGCAGAACCTCTAATGGATGCAGAAAAAGATTGGTTCACAGATGGATGTTGTTTCAGAACTGAAAGTGGAATGTTGAAGGCTGCATGGGCAATAGTGGAACAGACAGACATGAGATGGAAAACAGTGAAGGCAGAGCAGTTGACAGGACAACAGTCTGCACAGAGAGCTGAACTGAGAGCGGTGATTGAAGCCTTAAGGATGGGAAAGGGACAGAAAGTGAATATATACAGTGATTCAGCTTATGCTGTGGGAGCAGTGCATGTGGAGCTCAAGCAGTGGCTAAGAGCTGGTTTTTTGACAGCCAGCGGAAAGCCTATTAAACATGAGATGGAAATGAGGGAATTAGCGGAAGCACTGTTGTTACCTGTTAAGGTGGCAGTGGTAAAATGCAAAGGACACAGTGCCGGATTGGACTTAGTGGCATTAGGTAACAAACAGGCCGACTTAGTAGCTAAGCAGACAGCTGGTTACTTACCCTCCCTGATTATGGTAATGGACCCAGAAGCCACACCCCCTCCAGAAAGACCACCCATACAACTAGGCCTAGCCACAATCAGAGAGTTACAGGACAAAGCCAGCCCCCAGGAAAAATCATTATGGGTAACAAGAGGGGCCACAAACACAGATGTTTGGCGTGGCCCAGATGGAAGGCCCATTCTACCGCCAGGGGTCAGACAGACAGCAATGGAAGAGGCACATGGAGTGGGGCATGTGGGACCTGCACAAATGATGAGGAACTTAGCCGCCTGGTGGCACCCTTATCTAAAAGACATGACAAAATACATGGTTAAAACCTGTAAGGAGTGCAACCAATTTGGAATCAAGCCCGCCTTCAAGCCAATAGCAGGGTACTTCCCCATCCCACTTTGCCCAGGGAAAGAAATAATCATTGATTACACAGACATGGTGGACAGAGTAGGTAGTTACAGGTACCTGCTGGTGGCTGTGGATGCATTTTCAGGTTGGCCAGAAGCCTGGCCGACAGCAAGTGAAAACAGTAGAACTGTGGTGAAGTGTCTGATTAATCATTATATACCACAGCATGGGTTTCCCGAGGTCATAAGGTCGGACAATGGTTCACATTTCAGGAACCACGATCTGCAGAGGGTTGAAGCCGCATTAGGTTTGAAACATAAGTTTGGCTCAGTTTACCACCCCCAGTCCCAGGGGAAAGTGGAAAGGATGAATCAAACTCTAAAAACTAAATTGGCTAAAATCTGTGCACAGACCAAATTAGATTGGGTTAAGGCATTGCCTCTTGCATTAATGTCCATAAGATGCTCAGTAAATCAAACCTCTGGTTACACTCCATTTGAGTTGGAGCATGGCAGGCCTTTTCCTGGCCCCTCCTCTCGCCTGTTAATGTCGGATGAAGCTGATTCAGACCTCGATCCGAGGACATATTATAACATGCTCCGCAGTTTTGTTGCCCAGTATTCCTCACAGGTCGCTGAAAGAAACCAGCAAGAGCTGAAAGAGGCGGCTACACCTGGAATGGACTACGTCCTCCTGAAAGTCACAAAGAGAAAGTGGGCTGAGCCTCGCTGGACAGGCCCTTACCGCATAACAGAGCGGACCTCCCACGCTGTCAGGCTCGAAGGGAAAGGTGACACCTGGTTTCATTACACACAGTGCGCTGCTGCCACCGAACCAGGAAGAACCTTGAGAGAGGTGCAGAAGGACCTGTCAGAAGGAGCTGCAACAGCATCACCAACCACTTGAGGGAGCCAGAACTCAACCTACAAGCCGGCTGGTTACAAAAGGGGGTGTTCTTCATACTGAACTAAACATTTTTATTTTTCTATTTTTAACATCTTTTATGACTTTGCTTTTATATTGGCTTGAGTTTTTAAGATTTACATTTTACATTGCAATAGTTTTAACCGCTGAAAGCTCATTTAAAGTTGTGTCACTGATACTTTTTGTTGCTCTTTAACTCCTAGAACACGCCCTTGGCGAGGTGGGGGGAACTGGACCACCTTTCTGTGCCCCATCATCCTGTATTAGAAGACATACAAGCTAAGTAAACATGTCTTGGCCCTTTCCCCCTGAAATGACAGGCAGGCAAAGATGTTGCGTCTTTGTTTGCTTCCTGGCCCTGGGTCTCATTCCCATTGGCATAATCCTGATCTGTGAAGGGCCCCCGACACTTCTGACACCTTCAAGTTCAAAAGCTTCGCCCCCTTCTGACAGTCCCAATCTGACAAATGTAGCCCCTAGGGTCTTGCCCACCACTTCCTCTCCAGTTTTGCCCACGCCCGATCGATTTAGAAAGAAACGAGACACGGTTACCTCCTGTACCCCAAGTACGACTAGAATGATTACTCTCTGTGTCCCCAACAATAAAAGTTGGGTAGTCGAAATAGATTTCGCTAGCTTCCCAGTCACTCCCGTCACCAAAGACCAAGGGGGGGATCTTTTTAACCTTGCAGTACATCTCTCCTCCTCAGTGTGGTATATAACCCTGGGAGGTTGGCATCAGTGGAAGTGGTCCAGTTTAGTGTCAGAAACGGACCTCGATTGGTCCAAGCACTCTAGGGGTCAGGCTTTGCACTGGAGAAATCAAAATATGCTTAGAATAGCAAAAAAACCGGATCTTTCAGGCTTAATTTTTACCCTAAAGGATCTGGCCTTGACCTCCTGTCAACAATTTATACTTGCCCCTTGGACTGATCGCACCGCCCTGTATTGGCAAATGGAAATATGCCCTAGCGTTGGTGCAGCTCCAAGCTCTGTAGTTAAAGATGATAACCCCACCTTTAATGGCCCTCCGGTGACATATACAAACGGGGGGAGAAACGGCCGAATACGCATTGTAGACACAAATAAAATGTCTAAAGATGACCTCTTCCAAATTCTAACCGGTATTTCTGGAGCAACAAACAACTGGTTACTACTAGCTGAACAAGCTGCTGACAAGACGGCTTCCGACTGCATAGTATGTATGGGAGCCCGCCCCACTTTAAGAGTTGTACCGGCGCCAGTCAATAGTGCATGCCTCCTGCATCTTATGAACAATACAAAACGAGGTCATTGCTCATATCTGGAAAACCACTTTCCTAAAACTCAACGCTCGGTCTCTAATAAACCACCTTTCTTTTCTTCAGATGTAGCTGTGAACAATTTCACTTGTATTAACCTGACTGGCAATGCAGTAAAACTAGGTAGCTTGAACTCTTCTTGGTGCACTGAGATGACGGTTATGAAACCAAACTTCCGACCTACGGCTAGGGCTGATTTGTGGTGGTGGTGTGGCAAAAACAAGTTATATGATGGTTTCCCTCGGGATGCGTCAGGTCTTTGCGCTCTCATAACTCTTATTTTACCTGTTTTAGTCACTCCAGTAGATCTCTCTATAGAAGTACACGAAGTTGGCCTCCCATCCTCCTCTGAACGCCGCTCTAAACGTTCTCTAATCCCAGGTTCAGCTCATAATCCAACCTATATTGATGCTGTAGGTATACCCCGTGGGGTCCCCGATGAATATAAACTGCGAGACCAGGTTAAAGCAGGATGGGCCTCGATACTTTGGATGGTTGAAATAAATGCGAATGTAGACAGAATTAACTACATTCACTTTAATGTGCAACTGTTGGCTAATTACACTCGAGATGGTTTTGAAGCTGTGCATGCACAGTTATCTGCCACTTCCCTAATGGCTTTCCAAAACAGGGTCGCAACGGATTTTCTCCTCGCAGAAAGAGGCGGAGTCTGCAGCCTTTTTGGTCAGGAGTGCTGTACCTATATCCCCAATAACACAGCTCCTGATGGTTCCCTCACTAAAGCTATTACTGGCCTCACAGCTCTTACTGTTAAAATGAAGGAACACTCGGGCGTTGATACTGCCATGTGGGACTCTTGGCTTAACAGGTTTGGCAAATATAAGGCCCTTGTAGCTTCCATCCTAGTTTCCATCTCAGTTTTTGTTGCTGTCCTAGTCACCTGCGGTTGCTGTTGTATTCCATGCATTCGATCCCTCTTCCAGAGACTGATTGTTACAGCTTTCACTCCTGAGGATAAGGATCTCGCCCGGCAGATGCCTTTATTGGCTAGTCAACTTCCCACCTCCTCGCCAACGGATGATGAAAACTCTGATCGTGAGGGTGACGAACATTATCGTCTTTCTCTTGTTTAAATGCTTCTAGAATGGTTGTTTCTCTGTGGTGTTTTGTATTAGACTTGTTATTAATTGTTTCCCTCACCCACTTCCTCTTGAAGGATATATCTGGTTGAACTGTGTCTGGTCGGGTTGTGAGGGTTAAGCGATGTTCTCAGGGTCTCCGGACTTAAGCCTGAGCGAATGTGTACTCCCACCACTGGATATAAATTGTTTTTTTTTCCACACCCCTTCCTCACGTTTTACCATATTCACTTTTGAATGTCCTTAGCAGTTACCGTTCTGGGTTTATTTTACGGTTGATTTATTCTTTCACATTTTCACGTTTATATCTCTCATTATTATAGTATACTCTGTACTCTCCACATTTTTATCATTACTTATGCTTTTTGGTTGCTGGGTTACAGGAACTGTTAATTTTGTGTCACTACCCTGGTTGCACTGACTCGTGTATCCTTGTGTGCAGGACAGCTGTTACTGCTTTCGTCGGGAACCGAGACTGCTTGCAGCCGACCCCTGGGCAGGGTGGTGCCTGGACTCTTTTCTCCTCATCTGCAATGACAGATAAAGACAAATGATAAGACCCGAGGAGTTTTTCGAGCCAGGCTTCGACACGTCTCTGTGTTCCTTTGAATGTTACTTATTTTTGTGTGTTGACCCATGTAAGATGGGTCAAAAGGGGGATTTGAAGAAAATATAATCTGATCAAACATTATTCAGCTTTAAATATTGTTCAGCTTTAAAGTTACTGTGCAACTGTGTAATAAAAATGTGCTCACGACTTTGGCCTTGAGAGCGATAAGAAGCGATCGCCTCATCCTGCAGGTGCAAGATATCTGCAAGCGAAGAGACTAGAACACCCAAGGCCGATTTCCTTTTATGGAGTTGTTTTTCTGCTAATGCAGCACTTTCCTCACAACCCCCTCCTGTAAGTTTTAGAGAATATATACCCATCCTCACAGCAAATCTTGGGAATCTCCTGATGTGAGCTGTGTTGAGAGGTTGTCTCTGTCTCAATAAAAGTTCACTGATTCCCCATCTGCCGCAGGTGTCCGGTTGTCTTCATTCTCCGCCAGCCTGGTTAAGTCAATTCCTCCTTAACATCTAAAAGAACCTATTTAATGAAGGAAGACGGGTTCACTTTGTGTTTAATATTATTCTATTGCTGTTGTTGTTTTTTTTGTATCCTTCATCAGCAAAACTTGTTTGAGTCCATAAGAAAAGATTCATTCTTATATCTGAAGGAATAAATATATTTCAATAAATATTAACGTTAGCCCGCAACTTTGTTCCAGTTTTGAATTTTGCCCACTGTGTATTTGAGTTTGACACCCCTGCTTTAGACCATCAAAAGGATATAGTACAATCCAAATCTACTTTTGGTTTTGCTGGAATTGATTTTGTTATTGTTGACACTATTTGTTTTGGTGTCACTGTACTGTAATTACCTTGCATTTCATTAAAATATGTTTAGAAATGCTTTTCCGTTGCTTTTGGACTGCAAACCCAAAGTGCCACTTTAACAAATGAGATAATATTACACCTTCTCCCCTCAAAGGTACTTTTGTCATGGTCCTACGGCCATGACTCAGTGACTTTGTGTTTGTGTTCTTTATTGTTATTACTTTCATGATTATTCGTGGCTGTTTTGGGATGGTTTGTGTTTGGGATTTTAGATACTGGGTTCTGGGTTTGTGCTCCCTCTATTGGTCCCTGGTGTTAGTGTTCCCCTGTCTCGTCAGGTTAATCAGGTCCAGCTGTTTCCCCCACCTGTGTGTGATTCCCAGTGTCTCTCTGTGTACTTATAGTGTGTGTTTTCCTCTGCTCCTCGTCGCGTCGTCTGTGTTCATACCCGGTGAATCCCCTGCGTGCTCTCCCTGCTGTTCTCCCTTCATGTTCAGGTTTGCCACTCCCTTTGTGTAGTTTCTCCCAGTTTAGTTCGTCCTTAGTTCTGTTTGCCATCTCCACTTTATGTTCAGTATTGTCAATAAATCACCTTCACATCTAAGGAAGCGCTGCGTTTGAGTCCTCCTTTCCACTCTTCACACGGCCGCTGCCCCGAGCCGTGACAACTTTGGCCGTCGAATGCTGCTGTCCCTGTCTTCCCACCCAGAATTTGAAAAGATCCTGGAGAAATACATCCCTACGAAAGACCTGCAGACTGTCAGAGACACCGTCTTCACTCTAAAAACAAAGGTACGGTACCTTTGTCTTTATGTTTACAGGAAAATTGGTGTTTTGGCTGGAAGTTAAATATAGGCATCTAACTCTGAGATTGTTGGGGGGGGTTAGGGTCTTGGCAAGATGCCTCAAGATACTCAGGCAGACATTCCCTCCCGGGCAAGCGGTACAGTCAGAGCCTCATCGCTCAACAGAGAGCCACTCAACCAGACCAACAGGTGGGTGTGGATATCAACCAATGCTCCAGAGTGGCCCATTAAGGCAAATTTATTTTTCACAAATGTGTAATACATATGGAAAACACGTGAATTGTGATGCATTTTATATACAGGGAGTCTCACAGCCATTACAGCTGTAGATCTCAGACACAGAGTTTTGCAGACAAGACTGAGTACATCAAGCAGATCTCGGATCTGCTGGCTTCAAAGGACTTCAGAGAGAGGATCAAAGGCATCGACCAGCTAGTGGCTGACTGCCAAAACAACCCAAACATGGTTATCAACAGTATATTCCCGGTTAATGTTTTCATTTTTCTTTCTCCAAATCCATTTAGTATGTCTTTATGTACATTGTGGTCTTTTCATTATAATGACAAAGTGTTTATCCTTCACTTTCTGATCTCCCTAATTCTAGGTGTTTGATGCCTTCAGAGCCAGGCTGCAGGAGTCCAACAGCAAGGTCAACTTGTATGCCCTGGAGTCTTTACAGAAAATCATCCACTTGTTAAAGGACAAGCTGTCCTAAGTGGTCAACATCCTGGTCCCAGCAATCGTGGACAATCACCTCAACTCAAAGAGCAATGCTATCTGCTCTGCTGCTATTGGAGCTATTAATGCACTCATCTTAAATATAGGTACTTACTTTGAGCATTAAAATAGAGGAGAAAGTTTTGGTTAAAAAAATTGCTTTAATTTGACTTTCATTTTTTTGCCTGCTACAGACAACATACTTCTCCTTCAGCCTTTTTGCGCCAAGGCTCAGTTTTTAAGCGGGAAGGCAAAGGTGAACCTTATCGAAAAGGTCGCAGGTATGTCTGGTGTCCTAGTTTCGGCACTCTAATCAGCTTCTGCTTTGATGTATCTAAATGCAGTGTATTGCTTCTCATCTTCTATTTAGATCTTGTGACAGAGCTCTACCCTCGTAAGCCCCAGATGGTAAAGCAGAAAGTGCTGCCCTTGCTCTGGCACCTCTTGGGCACCTCTACCCACAGCGGCACCATTCATGGCCGGGGCGGCAGCGTAAGGGGTGCTACCGCCAACCTGTGCCAAGCCCTTTATGCCCAGATGGGGCCAAGCCTGAGCAAGTGTGCCGCCTCCCAGCCTGCCAATGTCCATAAAAGTCTAAATGATATCCTGAGGACCTTGTCGTAAGGTAAAGCAGGCTCCAAACAGAACCAAATGTCGAAAGAGGGACAGCATTAAAACTGATCTTACTTGAAGATGTTTCATTATCATTTCTTATAGTGCCTGCACTTTTATATAAACACAGAGAAAGTCCTTAAGAAGTTGGAGCTCTTATTCTTATCTCAGTGAGATTCCGTCTGGTACAGAAGCATGGATGGCTGTAACATAATGGCATCAGGTCTTTCACATGTCCAACCTGTTCTCTTTGCACTTTGAAAGTAGCTCATTGTCGTTGCTTTGTTTTTGTTTTTCCATAAACTCTACATGTACTGTAGACCAGCGGTCTCCAACCTGTTTTGCACCACGGACCGGTTTATGCCTGACAATATTTTCACGGACCGGCCTTTAAGGTGTCGCGGATAAATACAACAAAATAAAACTAGTACCGGTACCGAAAAAAAGATTTATTCATAACACACGTGAAAAGACCCAGGAAAACCGAGTTAACGATTAAAACGATAACAAAATAACGCTGAAAACCGATAAAAACCCTGAAATGCTTGAAAAGCATTCACAGTATTGTTCTTTGAATCTTTATTATTATTTTTCCGTACGTTTTTTTGGACGCTAACTCCTTCAAAACTGTTCAACTTAGAAAAACCATTCAAACACCGTTAGATTCCTCTTCTTTTGGACAAGTGTGCTTCTACTTTTCTCATTTTTAACATTTATATTTTTGTATTATATTTGGTTTTTGTATTATATGATTTATTTATTACATTTTATGTGGAGTGAATAAATAAAAGTATATTTATGGTTGCCCGTAGAGACGAAGCACATATAAACTTCAAATCACGTACGAACTCTGAAGCATGTACAAACTCCAAAACACGTAAAAACTCCAAAACACGTAAAAACTCCAAAACACGTAAAAACTCCAAAACACGTAAAAACTCCAAAACACGTAAAAACTCCAAAACACGTAAAAACTCCAAAACACGTAAAAACTTAGAAGCATATAAAAACTCAAAACACGTACAAAAGACAACAGAAGTGCTCCAGGATGCTGGGCGCACTGTTGAGCTTTTGTTATCTTGTGGCTACACAAGCCAGCAAGTACCAACGACCGGATTTGATGTGTGGTAGTAACAGGTAAATGAACTTTTTTTTAAATTATTTGAATATATATGAGTGCTTGTGTATGAATACACAAACAATACATACATGCTTTCAATTGTGTAATTTAAGGCTACGTTCACACTGCAGGTCTTAATGCTCAATTCCGATTTTTTTTTTGATCAAATCCGATTTTTTTTTTGTCTGCTCGTTCACACTACAAATAAAATGCGACAGCAAACGCGCTCTAGTGTGAACGCTCAAAGCGGCCCGCATGCGCAAACGAAGACGTCATACACAACGCGCTCTGTTTAGACCCAGAACAAACTATATTGTTTGACTGATGGCCTTAATATAAAGACTTCGGACTTCATGTTTCCCGATTTTTGCTTTAAGTTATTTTGTTATTTACATAATAATGTAGATAACCTAATAATGATCCTTATTGCTGTTTTAGAGGAGCGGTGCTTCAAAGGATAGTTGCAGATTTCTGTCAGAACCTGCAGGTTATGCAGTACAAATAAAATGTTAACGTTTCTCCAACGTTGTCTTCCCAGCAGTTTCACCGGATGGCCAGGAAACGTTCGCGATGTCTTATCAGGCGCTTCTCTGGCGCTGATAATTGGCGTCTGTCTTGTGTCAGTGACGTAAAAGACGGATTTAATGCGACTTGACCGTTCACACAGCAGTCGCTTTCTGAGACATCGGATATGTATCGGATTCAGTACCACATACGAAAGTGACCCAGATCGGATTTGAAAATATCGGATTTGTGCCGTTCACACTGTCATACCATGATCGGATATGGGTCGCATAGGGTCAAAAAAATCGGATTTGATGCACTTTCGCCTGCAGTGTGAACGTAGCCTAAGTGATCTAGTAGCTTTGCTTTGGAAGTTCAGTTCATGCTAGAAACGTGTTTTGTCTCTAGGTGTCACCGCATATATTTATATATAAACATATATAAATAAAACCACTTTTTTTACGTTAGTAATTCCTTTTGTGCATAATTTTATATTATTGTTAATAATAAATTAATTAAAGCAACAAAACAATCTGAAGAGCCGGTTCGGAGCCGAAAGAGCCGGCTCTTTTTAGTGAGCCAAACCGAAAGAGCCGGATCTCTAAAAAGAGCCGGAAATCCCATCACTATTAAATTCAGCAATTAATTCATTTCAGTGCATACATTCAGATTCAAGCATTCACACTGCAGTTTCTTCAGAAAATGCACTTTCTAGTTAATTGAAGCGTCCTCGCAAAAGTTCATGCTTGGACTTATGCATGCTTTCAAACTAATGTGTGTGCGCATGTGGTGGCCACACTGATCCATCAAAAACTGAAGGAGGATATTTCTCACTGTTGGTTGGAATTTTTAAATTAGCTTAACGTGACGATGCACTTGCAGAGACACTTGCTCATCTCACCTCCTTAACTTTCTCTTTCTTTTTGACAGTTATACATGCCACAGTGCGTGGGGACAACACGATGAAAAGTGAGATAAGTGATCTAATTTGCAGACATAAAACCAGACTGGACAAGATAATAAAACCATAGGGTCTATATTTGTTTGGTTTATTTAAAGCCAGCATGTTATGAATTACAGAGCTAAAATTACTGCTGTTTATGTGAATCTGTAAATGTCAAAAAGGGATATATGCACATATTTGTTGTTGGGTCTGTGAAAGTTATTCTCGTTAACGACAAAAACAAGACAAACATCTTTTACTTGCTAGCAAGGGAGGCCCCAGCCGGTGTCTCAGAAAGCACTCCTGAATCCTACCGCAATGACCCCAATGACGGCCTCCGCTTGCTGCCTTTTATTGGGAAAACAGTTCACACAATACACATCACAGCGAAGCAACGCCCACCATAAAACCCCCCAAATGGTTCTAAGACAAGGCACTATGTGTGTGTATGTGTAAACATCTGTATGCATCTGCTGTTTCTAACAACATCCTGGTCATAAAGAGGGTAACCTCCCCCACACCCAATGTATGGTTCACCATGCATAACACAGTGAAGCCATACAAAGGGCAGGAAGCTTACCAAACATCAAACAGAATCTTTGCAAGGGATGTGTAATAATCCTCCCCCAGCACAGAGTGGCTGGAGAGGTGGTCAGGGACAAAGGAATGTCTTGATCCTATAGATTGAACTAAGACCTTACAAATTTAAGAAGCATAATGACAAACATTCAACAATTAGACTTAACATTTATGTTCAGCGGTCAGTAAGCTACAGTATATATTCAGTATACACATTTAATATAAATCCAAAAAAAGAGTCATTCAAAAGCATTTTAAAGCCTTTCGTCTCTGTTATATGAAGTGAATTAACTGTATTTTTTTGTCGAAGAAGGAACCATTCATCAGGTAAATCACATGATGCAATCAAATTTCCTGTGGACCGTTTAATTGACCTTGTTTTTCTCAGCTGCTGCATTCAAGAAGTCAGGAATGACCTTTCAGACTCAAATGCACATGGAGTATGTCATATCACCAAATTCACGCTGAACTGGGGAAAATGGGGTTAAATGCTGGGCCATTCAAACTCTATAAATAAAATCCATATTTTGTCAGAGCATTTAAAGGTCACGTGTATGTGTTTGTAATCTCAGTGCAAGAAGCTGTTTAAATAAGGATTTTTAAAGGTTAATTGTTCCTATAATGATGGTTTAATGTGTTGGTGTATTATCAGAGATATGTGTAAATAAACTGTACCTCTTTAGGTTACACCTTAATAACAGGGGTACTCACGTTAACACAGAATTTAGCTGTATGGTTTAAATAAGTAAAAAATTGACTGTTTCCTGTAGTAAAGCGTAACTTCACTGAAACACATTTTCGAAACCTTTCAAATGAAGACGGTGAAACACATTCGGGATTGATTTAATGAGTTTGATCCCTCCCCTGTCTGCTGTTTATCTCTGATGATCTCTCTCACGTTGCTCTCTTCCTCCATCTCAGTAACTTAAATCTGTTTTCTTTTGCTTTGTACTGCTTTCTTCGTCTTTGCCCGCCCAAATCCCCTTTGTTCCAGGCCCCATCACTCTGCTTCTCTGTCCCCATTTCAGTCTCCATTTCTATTTATTTCTCTCACTCTTTTCGTCACCCTCTCGCCTCTCCCTCAGAGAGCAGACTTTAGGGAGTAATCCAGCCTCCCAGACAGCTGCACATCACCAGCTGTCTGAGAAAGCTGCACCCGCGCTCTCTCTCTCTCTCCTCTTCCTCTGTCTGCTTCTCTTCCTCCTTCCTTGCCTGCCCCCCTCTGCCTCTCCTGGCTCATCTGAGTGTACAGATTGGGCACGGCCAGATGCAGCCCGTCACCGATGTCAGATTGTGACACAAATTACCTCTATTTGATCGGTAATGGAAGCCATTTAGTGTCAACGAATGCTTCAGTACTACACATGAAGAGGAGGATTTTACTTCAGTCTAAACTATCATCTCGTAGAGAGAAAATATGTGATTTAATATACATTATATGGCATTCAGAATATTTTTTAATGCATAAATGGAATTGGTAATGTATGGAGGACAGTGGTAGGTTTGTAGCTTGAACCTATTCGCTGGAACGTTGAAGACAATATAATTACACAGCAAGCAAGACACGAAGTAGGCAAAGTTCTTCATGTTTCTCGTGCACGGGAGAGACCGGACAAACGCCGTTCCTTCGCTTGACCCCAGTTGCTCTTGTCCGTTCTCCCGTACCACTGTTCTTTTATTGAGGTTACATGAATATGCATAGGTTCATTAACATATGACGTCTACACACAAAGAGTACCTTGCCTGTGTGTGTGTGTGTGTGTGTGTGTGTGTGTGTGTGTGTGTGTGTGTGTGTGTGTGTGTGTGTGAGATCAAGATGTGACCCTGTGAAGACTCCCCAAAGCTGGTGCCAGGCGTCTAGCAGATCTATCAAAACAAAAGGCTCTTATACTTAAAGAGATATACGTGTGTTTGCTAAACCATATATCAGCAAGAGAAGATACGACCTCTCCTAGGAGGTGTGTGATCCACGCCAGAACACTCTGTAGAGGAGTGAACGCACTCCCCTCTTCATGCTACACAGAGTTGTTACAGACCTCCTAGGATGAGACATTCTTTCAATCTACAAATGATTATACACCTCTAAGCATATATGGTTAAATATTTCTAAGCATAAATGACAATCAACAATACAAAACCTAACAGACAGCAGGTCCAAGAGAGTGTATCATCAGGTTGTAACAACATGAGATAAATCTTTATTTTACAGGTATATGACAGGATTGTAGGCAAACACTAACCACAATTGTATTAGTTAGCAACTACATAAAAACCTCATCACAAGTAACACATTCATAATTTATCATCTTGGCTGCAGACTAAACTGTACATTTTGTGTTTTATGTTTTATGTACAGGTCCACACCTTTCATTCAACTCTAATTTAAATATGTGGGAAGAACATATAACAGAACTACTAAACTGTATTACATTATCAGATCATTATATTTACAGTACAGCTATTATTCAAAACTTTTCCTGTCTCAAAATGGGCCTTCGGATGGTGGCTACACACTACACTGAACGTGATTGGCCTGATGGCAATCGACGATGGACTCTGTGTTACCGTACAGAGGAGTATGCATTTCTATTGTTATTTCAACTCATTTCATAAATTTAAAAAAGTGTATTACATGACTGACTATGTGAACTCCCACCGCCAAAAAGGAAAACAAAAAAAGTTCAAAGAAATATGTTTGGTGATTTTCCATTAGGTTTTTAAGATTCAGGATCATGTTACTATATTTATGGATTTGGAGACTGCACAATGAAATAAGAGCTGTAGCACTTTGTGCCACCAAAGGATGAATCTGGTAAAAAGGAAAGACGGTGCTCCAAAATCTGGTGGTAGAGCAGTGAGCCGCTTCCCAGATAGCAGCAGGCTGTGGGACTGGGGTTTAATAACCACTTGATCACTGATTTTTACTTTCCACAATAATTAGTTAACACAACAAAACACACCTTTCAGCTTTTCATGAATTTGGAACCTGGGTTTGCTTGGATCCATTTAAATATGCCTGTCTCTAAAGGGTCAACTTCTGTTGTTTAAATGAACTATAAATGAAACAGACATGACAGTCAACACAAAAAGGTTCAGACATTTTGCATAGTGCATGTTTGAGGTGTATTTTTTTTATTTCTAAAAAGTAATTTATTTGACATAATTAACTGGACTACATACTGAACTTAGAGGACAGAAACAAAGGATCGATCCGATACCAATGCAGGCTTTGGTAATACATAGGACAGTTTTCACAACATTAACATGCACAGTGAGTGTTTTTCAGTCAAAGTGTGTTTTCATTGTTTTAATCAATAATGAAGTCACACTGCAGGAACGATATTCAGTCATGTTCATGTTTACTCTTCCAACCACCATGCTGCACTTCCTGGTTTGGGCCAACTGAGAAATTTTATAGCAAAGTAAAGGCTGACTGGTTTCTGCTGTTGGCTGATTTGCTTTATGCCGCAGTTTTGCTTTTTTCTTCTTCTTCTTTTTTTCTTTGTTTGTTTGTTTGGTCACAGTTTACCTTTTGTGAAGAGTTAAATCAATGTGCAACACCTCGAGTTATGTGTTTAGAAATGCATACAGCAGGCCTTTTAAATAACATAGAGATACAGTCACTGTCGTAACTGTTATTTCTGTTTTGATTTGAATATTCCCATCACTGTCTTTACTGAGATTTGGGTAAAATGAGGTTAGTCAGCTTTCTCTGTGTCTCTGGTGCAAAAACTGCTGACCCCCTAAAGTGTTTTGTACTGGCTTCGGTCGTTGCTGTGCTTTTTGGAAGTCGAATTTCCCAGAGGAACCCACCCGAGGGATTAATAAAGTTCTATCTTATCTTATCTTAATGCTTCATTTAATGTTTGGGATCATCTGGGTTATGAGTGAACAATGGACAGTTGTTTCATGGGAAGGGATTACAGGGGACCACATGTCCACCAAAACAATAACCTCAACAAATGATCATGAAAATCTCTCCAATAGTGCACAGCATGTGTTGCACATTAAAGCCCTTTACATGGCATACTTTAGTCCCATGTAAACAGGATGAGCAAAATGTAATCTGGAATAATTACCTTGGTGTCTTCTATATTTCTTTCTTTCAGATTTCTTAACTTTCGCATATATATAATAATTTCAATAATTTAACACATAGTCAGATAAGTCACAGGGCTATAATATAAAAGAAAATGTACACAGAAGACCTTTCAGTTCACATTATCCTTGCATAACTGTCCGGCAGGCCTGTGCACCGTGTCCGTCAATATCACATAGTTTATGCATTTCCCACATGAGTGCAGAGTGGACAGAGGAATGGGAAGGGGGCTGATGAAGTAAGAGTTGTGGCTCACAAGCAAGACAGAAATCTTGGTGCACAGTAAAGACTCCAAATCACACTACAAAAATCTTGGCTTGAATTTCAGTGATGGAGTCGATGGGACACAGTGGATGGGAATGATTAGAGAAATCCAGTTCCACACAAGCTCACAATTTTTTTATTGTACTTAAGAAACATTGCATTACTTAAAGATTGGTTGCTAAAGTAGCTGAAAGCACAGTTGCACTAAGGATAAAAGTTCAGCGCAGCAGAAAAACAGTTCAACTACATTATAAAACAAAATCAAATTTGTGATCAGCAGCATCACAGAAGGTTCAGTTTATTTGCTTTTCTTTCATATTAAGGAATAAAACTGCCTCAGACGCACAGGCCTACAGACCGGCCAGCAGCTCCCAGTAACCACTACGGAAAAATGTTACATTTTAATGGGGGCTGTGCGAGAAAATAAGATGAAATAAAAAAGAAAACACAGTTACAGTCAATTATTCCTATAATTAATTTGTACTGAAATCAAATCAGATTAATATTTTTCTATTGCAAACAATAAATCAGAATTACATTTAAGTTTTATTTTGGGATTTAACACAAACCTAACAATAATCTATAAGAATTATCACTCAGCTCTGGATGTCTGTTTAGATTCATGGAACATTTTGACCTTTTTTTGCCATTTTCTGCAGAAATCTTGTTCGGTGCAAGCGTGCTGCCACACGTACACAACAACAAAGTTAGCAACTTTTGAAGCATTAAGCAAGTGAAGTGCAGCATTGAGCAGCACTAGATTACTGCTTTAAGAATCCCTTTAAGGAATGCATTGATTAAAGTGTCAATATGACCATGCAGTTTAAGAGGAAGTGCAGCACACAAGTACATTAGTAGGAAATGTATAACCACAGGCTGAAACTTGATTCGGCTGTGTTTTGATAGCACAGTGTTAATTTGTATTGATGACATTATACTATCCTGAAACATTTACTTACAGTATCTTGAGAGATAGAACAAGATAGAAAACGATACATGGTTAGTTTACTTGCCAGTGCTGCTGAAAGTTGCTGAAGTTGATCATCTCTGTACAGGCTGTCAGTGCTGATTAGTCAAATATGATGTAACTCTGATGTTTTCTCCCAAATCTAAGCTGGTTCATTCTCATATTGTCCCCCTCTCTCATTCTCGGTGTCTCTCACACACACACATACACACACACAGCGGGGATTAGTCACTTCTCAGCAGAAACTTAAACAGACAGTCAACCACTTAACCTGCCTAATAGGAGTGATTTCCAGTGTAAGATTTCATTTAGCAACTGATGACAAGCTTTGCATTACTCCTCCCAACAGAAATAAGGAAGATAGAGACATTGTTGCCACAGAAACCTGGAACGAGACACTCCAGCATTTGCATAGAGCTTAATTTGATCTACTTGAGATTGCAACCTCCTTCCACTTGATGTAATTAAACCGAGAGATGTGACTAATTAAGTTGACGGTGAGAAACGAGAACACGGCAAAGGCGGCTGATGTACCGGCAGACGATAGTAAATATTGACAAGGGACGTTGATTGGGAGCGAACAGTATTACTGGGTGAGGACTGTAGCAATGTCAGGATAGTCATCATACACACAGATAATGTGAATGTCGTGTTGTGCACCGTCCACGTTTGTGTAAATGCCGCGTGCGTGAGCAAATTATTACTAAAAACAGAATGCGATGATTTGCAAATCTCATAAACCCATAAAAACTCATTTTGAATTTGATGACAGCAGCAGGTCTCAAAAAAAGTTGGGACTGAGCAGCGAAAGGCTGGAAAAGTAAATGGTACTAAAAGAAACAGCTGGAGATGCATAATGCAACTAATTAGGTTAAAAGACTACAGATCTGTAACATGATGGGTGTAAAGAACATCTTAGAGAGGCAGAGCTTCACAGAGGTAAAGATGAGCAGAGGTTCACCACAGAGTAAAAACTTTAAATATCTCATCAGCTGCAGTGCATCATATCATCAAAAGATTCAGATAATCTGGAGAAATCTCTGTGTGCAAAGGACAAGGCTGAAAATCAATACCAGATGCTGATGATTATGTGATGGAAATCATTGCATGGTTTCAGGAACACTTCCAGAATTCGCTGTCTGAACACAGTTCAAAATGAAATCCATAAATACAGGTTAAAGTTCTGAAATTGGCAGCTTGAACATGTGGAAAGGCACCATCGCTGTAGAAAGGTAAATACAGGTTTTATATACAGGTATTAGAGCAACATGTGCTCCGATCCAAATTACAATTTTCAAGGAAGGCCTTGCATATTTACAAAAGCATGACTTCATAGGAGAAGAGTTCGGATGCTGAATTGGCTTGCCTGCGGTCCAGACCTTTCACCATTTAAAATCCTGTATCAGACAAGAGTGAGACAGCATTCCTCTCCCCAAAATCTAACAGCTGGTCTCCTCAGTTCCCAGATGTTTATGGACTGCCTCTAAAAGAAGAGGGAATCACATATCACATCACATATTCAACAATCATTGGATATGTGAGACTGGCAGTGAAGCTGAGGAAATCTATGCAAATCTTTGGAGCAAGTATAGGCAAATTTGCAGTGCTGATCAACAGCATTTTGTAAGTCCTGACATATGAAGCCACAGTAAAGACTGGAAATCACACTACACTATGATTGTGTGTTATCTAACATTCACCTCATAAAACCCAAATCTGCTATTATGTAAACGGCTCCAACAAAGAACGAGGGCTCACCGCGAGGCCGAATCTGCTAAATCACACTAGGACATGCATGTAGCTCGAAGATGCTGTTATGACTGACTGAAAGGCTCCTGGCTGGGCGGTTTGTTAGTTTAGGGTTGCAGTTATCTCCCCCTAACAAGTGCAGCACAGAAATAAGATGGGAACAGCTCCATACCATGGTTAAATGTGACACATTCTGATTGATGTCACTGATTGAACCTGCTAGAGCAGGGACGTCATATTCATTTTACACCACAGGCCACATATAGGCCATTTTGATTTAAATTCTCCTTTCTTTCAGTTTAAAGAAGTTTAACTAGACATTTAGTCCCTGAGAGATTTTAATAAAGGATAATAAGTGCAATTTCAATAACACATCTCTGTAGTAAATAAAATAAATCTATCAACACGACTCTCTGGGCTTAAATTGTATGAAATAAATGTGTAAAGTTACAGAAAATGTTCTGCTAGCACATTGGCCAGACTGTCCTGTAATTATAAGACAAAATGTTTTTGTTAATTTCTCTGAAAATGTCCTTTTATTTAGAAAAAAAAAACGCAGGACAGAACTTTTATATCATTTAATGGTATCTCTTGGTTAATAACCATGGTGAAAGGTCACACACCCCGCGTTAGAGGATCCTCAAACGTCACACATGCACACGTGTAATCAAAGCGCATGTATATCTCATTGACAAGAATAAGCATGCGTTGTACTTTTGCATGCCTTACATTTGGTCTCATATGAGCACACTGTATGCCTTTAAATGAGAGCCTCTGAACCTGTTGCACACACTCATATGCCCGTACGAGCGGCCTGCTTATTACTGTAACATTTGGCAGATGTGTTTTCCCAGATGAAATTCTTGGGCCAATCTGTGCAGAGCCCAGAGGCCTCGTTCACTTCATTTAGAGCTTTTATGATGCTGCAGCAGATGGAGAGACTTTAAAAGTACATAAAAGAACAGATGTTAATATGAGCGTTGCTGGTCTGCTCCACCACGTTCTCCCTTTCTGGCTGTATCTATTTGTTTATCAACCTTCATGTGACGTCGATCGCATTTGTGTACAGCGATGTTTTCCGGAGATTCAAAAAAAACCAAAACACCCTCACACATTTATTTTAATACTGCCTCTTTCAAATGAATTCAAGTGCATTATACACATGTACATTAGATATAATCGCTGAATGTGATTCATTGAGTGTCACGATCCTGGGTCTTAGGACCCAGTGTTTTGAGTTTTAGTTCATTTTGATGTTTATAGTATGTTTAGCTCATTAGGCCTCCTATGTTGATTTGCTTATTAGTTCCCCCTTGTGTTTCAACCCATGTTAAGTCTCCCCTGCCCTTCATGTCTCTCTGTGCCCCCTCTGTTCTGTTTATGGTGTGTCTTTGCATGTTTGAGTTTCTTGTTTTCTGTCACCCTGCATTGTGCATTATGTTCTCATGGTTGGTCTTTTGTTACTCCCTCTAGTCTAGTCTCTTGTGTTCAAAGCTGAGTATTTCCCTCTGTGTATTTTGGTTCTTAGACCTCTGCCTTATGGTTTGTCTCTGTTTCTTAGTTGCTGTCTCCACTGTGTCTAGTTCGCGTCTCTGTGTGATACTTCCTGTTTTACTTTGAAGGTCCATGCCTCATGTGAGTGTTTCTAGTTTTGCGTCTCTGTCTCGTCCAGTCCTGATTTCTCCCAGCTGTGCCCTCCTTCTGTGTCTCATTCCCTCGTTATCCCTCTGTGTATTTAAGCCCTGTGTTTCTCTTTGTCAGTGTCGTAGTCTCCATCATAGCTGTGTGATTTTTCCCTGTGGCTCCTTGTGCTTTAGTTTTTCCAGTTTAGTTTATTTTGTATTGTTTTTCGTGTCCCACTCCACGCCAGCAATAAAGCTGTGTTTTTTGAGTTTACCTTTTGTCTCTGTGAGTTTGCGTTTGGGTCCTCTCCTGCCTGCCACACAGCCGAATCATGACATTGAGCTTCAATGGAGCCACTCAGCAAAGCAGAGCAGGCAGCACCCACGCACACTTTTACCTTTAATTGAATTTTAATCTGTGTTTGCGGTCACAAATCATGCAGCGCGGGGTAATTATCTATTAACGATAATGTTATTGGATTTACATGGAAATGCCAAGCCAGCAAACTGAACTTGTGGTGTGGTCATGAGCAGACAGTGTAATCAGCAGATGCTGCTGGCTGGGCAGTGGCTTTTGTTTCTGGAACGGTAGCTGACAGAGAGGGTTTCTCGTGTGCAGCGAGCAGATACAAGACAATGGCAACCCTGCCTCCATGCTGCCCATCTTCCTGTGATACATGTCTGTTTTTCTCTGTGTCTGCATCTCTCTGCCACCCCCTTGCTGCTCTCTCCCTCTCCGTGTCCTCCAGTGGTCTCATTAGGGCGGGACTGTGAAGGGAAGGTGAGATGGTTACTGTGACAACAGCTGGGCTGTCCACCAGCGTGTCCTCTGTTGTTGACTTGGCTGTCTCTGACCACTACTGTGTGTTTTTTAACATCACCGGTTTTATTCAGCGGAAGACCTCGGTGCGAACTGTGAGGAGGCGCTATCTGACCTCTGAAGTGGCTGCAAATTTTACCAGGGTTTTAGTCAAATGCCCCCCTGTGATTTTACCTGCACCCTGCGATTTGATTTTTAGTTATTTTAACAGCAAACTGAAGAAAAGCCTTGACTCCGTTGCTCCACTCACCACCAAAAAGATTAACGTAAAACATGCATCACCCTGGAGAAACGAAGAAGTCAAAAAACTCAAAAGAAATTGCAGGGCAGCAGAAAGGAGATGGAGGAAAAATAAAAATAATATCAACCATCAAATATTTTCCGAGCAACTTAAAATGTACAATAATACATTAAGGAAGTCAAGAAATTCATACTTCGCCAAAATAATCAGTATTAACAAAAATAATCCCAAGGTCCTCTTTTCCACCATAGATCATTTATTTAACCCTGATTTTAACAGCAAAGAACCCCCACAGACTCGCTCTGTGAGCAGTTTGCAGACCACTTCAGGGGAAAGATCAGCGCCATCAGATCTGATATTTTATCTAATCGCGATATGATTGTAAACACATCTGAGGGCTCGATTGTACCTGAGGAGACACTGGACAGCTTTGTCCTGGTTAATGCTGAGAACTTTCAGAAGGTTTTCTCCACAGTGAGACCCACCACATGTCTTTTAGATCCAATTCCTTCTTCACTCTTTAAAACACTTTATGGATTTTTTGAGGCTGAGCTTTTATACATGATGAATTGCTCTCTTCAGTTGGGTGTCTTCCCTGCTGCCTTTAAAACGGCGGTGGTGAGGCCCCTTCTGAAGAAGAGCAATTTGGATTGTAATGATTTTAATAACTACAGACCTGTATCCAACTTACCATTTTAAGTAAAGTCTTAGAAAAACTTGTTTTTACTCAGATTACTGATTTTCTCAATGATAGACAGATCCTGGAGATATTCCAGTCTGGATTTAGGGTGAACCACAGAACAGAGACTGCTCTCCTAAAGGTTTTAAATGATCTTAGATGTAACTGGGACGCCCAAAAGCTCTCAGTCCTGGTGCTACTGGATCTAAGCACAGCCTTTGATACAGTAGACCACGCTATTCTTTTAAACAGACTGAAACACATGGTGGGCCTCTCTGGTGCTGTACACAACTGGTTCACTTCCTATCTCTCTGACAGATCTTTTATGGTGAGTATGGATACATGCTCCTCTAAGATCCATAAAATGACATGTGGTGTGCCTCAAGGGTCGGTTCTAGGCCCTGTACTTTTTAATTTGTATATGTTGCCTCTCGGCAGTGTCATCAGGAGGCATGGAGTGAACTTCCACAGTTACGCTGATGACACGCAGCTGTACATCTCCGTGTCTCCTGATGACACCAGACCAATGGATGCCCTTTTTAACTGTATCTTGGATATAAGATCTTGGATGGCAGAAAACTTTTTACAGCTTAACCAGGACAAAACTGAAGTTTTAATTGTCGGTCCTGAGGCTCAGAGAGAGAAACTCTTGTCTAAATTAGAGGCATTTTCACTATGTCCTTCGCTACAAGTGAAAAACCTGGGCGTTATTTTTGACTCTGAGCTTGGTTTTATCCCACATGTTAAACATGTGACCAAAATTGGATTTTATCATCTAAAAAATATAGCCAGAGTCCGCCCTATTCTCTCTCGGGCCAACACGGAGATGCTGATGCATGCTTTTATTACCAGTCGCATCGATTACTGTAATGCCCTGCTCTCTGGTCTTCCTAAGAAGAATATTTCAACTTTACAACTCTTGCAAAACTCGGCAGCTCGTGTGCTGACGAAGACCAGAGGGCGGGCCCACATTACACCGGTTTTAGAATCGCTGCACTGGCTCCCCGTGTGTTTCAGGATCGATTTTAAAGTTCTTTTATTGGTTTTTAAATGTCTTAATGGTCTTGGGCCTTCTTATCTCTCAGATCTGCTTTTACCATACGAACCCTCGTGGACCCTGAGGTCCTCTGGCACTGGCCTTTTGATTGTTCCTAAAGTCAGGACACATACTCACGGAGAGGCAGCTTTTCAGTGGTATGGTCCTCGTCTGTGGAACAGCCTGCCGGAGGAGCTCAGGGCAGCAGAGAACGTACATGTTTTTAAGAACAGGCTCAAGACCCACCTTTTTAATTTAGCTTTCACCTAACGTTTATTTATTTTATGCTTATTTATTCTATCCTGTTATTTTATTATTAATTCAGGTTTTACCTAATATTTATTGATTTTATTCTTATCCATTTTTTTATCTTCTTACTCTATTTATATTTATATTGTAACCCGTTCTTATTTATTTTATCATTTTACCCTGTATATAGCCTATTGTGGCATATCTCCAGTGTTTCCTCGGAGGGGGCTCTCTGCACCGGGGCTGTTATTGACCGTGACTGCTGGGTCTCTGGGGTCCTCTCAGCCTGGTTGGGGGGCTCCTTTGCCTCCCTCCGGCTGTGTGCCCAGCCCGGAGGCTGCGGTCTGTGACCGGCTCCCGGTGCAGACGGCTCTCTGTTATAATGTTTCCTCACTTGGCTCATGCGAGCCCAGCCCAATTTTTACTCTTTAAGTGTGCGCGTGTGTGAATGTGTATGTGGGTGGGGGGATATATGTGTATTGAGAGTGTGGGGAGTGAGTTGGAGGGTGGGGTGGGCTGCTTTTAACTATGTAAAGCACTTTGTGCTACATTTTTTCTGTATGAAAAGTGCTTTATAAATAAAGATTGATTGATTGATTGAACAGCAGAGAATGACGGGCAGAGTGGCAGGTCAAACAAGGTCAAACATGGCAGCGGAGATAGAGCTGCCACTGGATACTTTATGTCTTAAAACAATGCTAAGATGCTATGCAGACAGGTACTGACTCCTTTCCTCTCATAACGATGCATTACTAATTGCTGAAACCTGGGTTTAAGGTTTCCACAAATAAAAACAGAAAGCATGCGCAGTCATCAATCAAGATGTTCACTTTGTCCAAATAAATATCATCTGCTCCAAGACACAATGTATAATTTCTGCCATTAAACTGTGTATAATACAGTGAAAAGGTATTTGTCCCTCTCCTGATGTCTTTCTGTTCTTTTTTAATATTTCTCACACTTATATATGACAAACAAATTTTAATAGTAGACAAAGATAAGCTGAGTAAATCCAAAATGCAGTTTAGAAATCATCATTTCATTCATTAAGCGGAATAAGCTATCCAAACCTACCTGGTCCTGTGTGAAGAAAAAATAAACCTCCCAGTAAATTAATCATAAATTATCTGTGATTAACCACATTTTATTTTTGGACAGCTGAATTCAATTTCATGAGCCACACCTAGGCCGAGGCTAAAAGATCTCAAAAAGCAACACATCATGCCCTGATGTAAAGAAACAGCTGAGCAACAAAGCCATTGACCTCTGTCAGTCTGTAAAGCCATTTTAAAGGCTTTGGGATTCAATGAACCGCCTTCCCAAAAGTGGCCGACCTACAAAAATTACTCCAAGAGCAGATGGATGACCCGTCCAAGAGGTTAGGCCAGTTATGATCAGAGTTGATGATTCAACAATAAGAAAGAGACAAAAATGGGAGAGTTCCAAGGAGAAAACCACTGCTGACCAAAAACAGTACAAAGGCTTTTCTCACATTTAACAAAAAACATTTTGATGATCCCTAAGATGTCCAAGAAAATATTTGTGGACTGATGAGACAAAAGCTGAACTTTTTAGATGGTTTGAGTCCGGTTTTGCATAAAACTAACACAGCATTTCATAAAAAGAACATCATACCAGCAGTCAGATATGGTGGTTGTAGTATGATGGTCTGGGAGCTGATTTTGCTGCTTTAGGACCAGAAATGTCCCACAATCAGTTCATCCCCTGTAGCACACTTGAGTTGAGCAGCAGGACAACGATCCAAAACACACCAGCAAGTCTGCCCCTGAATTGCTCACAAAACAGATATTTTAGGTTTTGGAGTGGGAGAGTTAAATTCTAGACTTAAATCAGATTCAGATTCTTTGGCATGACCTTAAATGGACTGTTTACGGACTAAAACCCTTGAATATTGCTGAATTAAAACAATTCTGTGAAGAACAGTGGGCCAAAATTCATCCAGTGAGGTGAAAGACTCATTGCCGGTTATCAAACGCTTGATTACAGTTCTTGTTGCCAAGGGTTGTGCAACCAGTTATTAGGTTTAGGAGGCAATAGCTTTTTCACATAGGGCCAGGTAGGTTTGGATAGCTTTTTTCCCATTAATGATCAAAATCATCATTTATAAACTGCATTGAGCAATTACTCGGTTTATCTTTGTCTAATATTTAAATTCGTTTGACGACCTGAAACATCCAAGTGTGACAAATGTGCAAACATTTAAGAAACCAGGAAGGGGGCAAATACTTTTTCACAGCACTGTGTTGGTGAATACACACACACTGAACTCAGCAGTAAAAATTAAAAGGGCAGAAAATTTTAAATTAATTCCTGAGAAATGAGAATCTGGTGTGATAAGATGGCCCCAAGTAAAAGCCAAAAAGCATCTGGAGGACTTTGCTAAAAGAAATGTCCTTTTCAACATTAATTAGCTTTAGAGAATCCAACAAGAGTCAGAGAGAATGAGAGGAGGAATGTGGAAAATGAAAGATGAAAGGGAAAGATGAGAAGGCTGGTGTGTCTGCAATAAATGGAGCAGAATATGTAAAAGCACAGCTTGTGTGACACACTGACATGCTACGCTTCCTTTTAAGCTCTTCTGGTTTAGATACCTTCTGAACCAGGTGCACCCAAAAATGTAGCACATATGTGAACACTTTAACACACACGTGCGAGCACTGACCTTGTCTCTAGACTCTCTGAAGTCCAGAGAAGGTAACAGACTCAAATTGAATGAATGTATCCTGGCCACACATGCTGTCAGACCTACCACTGTTGCCTCAAGAGATGGGTCTGGCCCAAATGACCAGACACACATAAAGCAACCCAAATTGAAGCAGTAGTAATCTGATTATGTAGCAGCTGTCGCAGAGTGCCATGATTTCTGTAACACACATGCACGCTTCACTACACACAGTTACGCTGGTAGGACCCACGTACAGTGCAAGCATATAAGCATGTGTCCAAATAAATACTGTACACCCACATGGACAAATACAACTGCTCTCTTAAAATTTACAGTAGCTACAGGACCACATGTATCAACAGTTCTGATGCCTGTGATTACAGAGTTAAGACAACCAAATTCAAGACAGAGTAAAACAATAGACGGCATTTAAGGCATCAAATGGAAATAGTTTGTTACTCAGATCTTCCACTGAATGCAAGTTACTGAAATAAAGCATGTAGATGGTAACTGCAGGTCAGACAAACTGAAAACTAACAAGCTGCACAAGAATAACTAAGACTAACTAAAGCAAAGAAAAAATAAAAAATGAAATGTGATCAGCGACTTGTTCCAAATCCTTTCTACACTGATTGGACTTTATAGGAAAATGCAGCAGAACTTTGTCAATAAGGATGAAACAGACTGCAGGGCTGGTCTCTTCTATTTGAATAAACAGGCACACACACTCAGAAGCAGAGCCACCAGTCTATTTCTTCCCAGGCTCTTTTATCTCATCACTTCTTCAAATTTCTTCCCATATCTGAGTTAATGGGAAAAAATGGAAATGTGCTTGTCAGTCAGTGTCAGGATGAGGTCGTGGACGAAAGAAGGAGGACCCAAACGCTGGACTCACAGGTAGGTGAAGATTGGTGTTTTATTGTCAACGGAGTGAACAACCAGAACAGAAGTAGGAAACGGCTGGCCGGCTGGACGACTGACTGAATGGATGAATGAAAGACTGACTGACAACTGACCGGCTGACCTGACGGAACTGAACAGAGGACAACCTAACAGCGGCGAGAACAACATCACAATAACATCAATGACACGACATTGGACTGGTTGAACTGAGGGACATAAATACACAGGCTGAGTGATGAGAGATTAGAACCTGGTGAGTACACAGCTGAACATAATGAACTAATGATAAACGGGAAGAGGATGGAACATAATGCACATGGACCAAAGCTAACACAATAAAACAGGAGGTGAAGCAGACAGAATATAAACAGTGAACATGAACTAAGAATACTGGGTCAACGACCCAGAAACCCTGACAGTACCCCCCCCCCCCCCCCCGCAAAGGCCGGCACCCGACGGCCAAAAGAACGAAAAACCAGAACAGGGCGGGCGGAGGGGGCCCAGGACGGAGGGACGGAGTCCACACAGAGACAGTTCAGGAGGCCGACCGTGCGGAAGGCAACGGCGACGATGACAGCGCTGGTCCGGGGGCCGACCGTGCGGAAGGCAACGGCGACGATGACAGCGCTGGTCCGGGGGCCGACCGTGCGGAAGGCAACGGCGGCGACGTGGACGCAGTTCGGGGGGCCGACCGTGCGGGAGGCAATGGCGGCCACTCAGGCGAAGAGGGTCCAGGGGCCGGCCGTGCGAAAGGCGACGGCGGCGACTCAAGAGAAGAGGGTCCGGGGGCCGGCCGTGCAGAAGGCGACGGCGGCCACTCAAGAGAAGAGGGTCCGGGGGCCGGCCGTGCGGAAGGCGACGGCGGCCACTCAGGCGAAGGCGGTCCGGGGGCCGGCCGTGCGGAAGGCGACGGCGGCCACTCAGGCGAAGAGGGTCCGTGGGCCGCCCACGACGGCGATGGCGCCCGGCCAGTGGCAGAGGCCGGGCCGGGCGCGGGTGCAGCTGAGGCAGAGGCCGGGCCGGGCGCGGCTGAAGCGGAGGCTTCTGGCTGGGGACAGGCAGGGCCAGTAGGCGCGGAAGCCTCTGGCTGAGGAGCGGCCGGGCCAGCGGGTGCGGAAACCCCTGGCTGAGGAGCGGCCGGGCCAGCGGGTGCGGAGACCCCTGGCTGAGGAGCGGCCGGGCCAGCGGGTGCGGAGACCCCTGGCTGAGGAGCAGGAGAGCTCACAGCTGGCTCTGGGTGCTGTGGCTGCAGGTCCAGGAACTGGACGGGATGGTGGACAGGCGACTGGGAAACAGGAGACGACTGGACTACAGGGCACTGGGCGGCAGACTGGACTACAGAAGAGTGGAGGACAGGTGGAGACTGAGCTACAGGTGACTGGAGGACAGGTGGAGACTGAGCTACAGGTGACTGGACTGACTGGAGGGCAGCAGGAGACTGGACAGCAGGTGAGTGAACTGACTGGACTGAGGAGACTGATGGATAAACAGAGGCCGGTGAGGCTAATGGCTGAGCTAAAGAGTGAGCTAGTGAAGGGGACAACAGTGCAGCCTGGACTAATAAAGCTGGGGCCTGAGCAGGGGACACCTCAGCTAGCCTAACCAGTGATTGTGCGAGGGCATGAAAAGCTGGATCAGGAGGTGGATGAAGAGGTGAAGTGGCAGGTGGACCGGTTAGCTCTTCCAAGCGTCCAGGGGGGTCAAGCTGGGTTCTGGTTGCCCTCAACCTGGGCGCTGGGACGGGCACGGAAGGTGGCTGGACACCAGTCACCCCCACCTGAGAAACAGAAGCAGGTGTGGAGGCAGACCGGGTCACAGCTGCCCTCCTCCTGGGGGCTGGCACTGGTGTGGGCGTAGGCTGGGCCCCCGTGCTGGTGGGAAATGGCTGAATAACGGGTGTGGAAACAACGACTGGGTGAGTGATACTGACGGGGTTATTGGGTAGTGTTTTGGTCTTCCTGCCACCGCTATTTACAGTCTTTAACTGAGCTGTCTTTGGGGAAACAGAGCAGAAAAAGTCTACCCAGTCCACATTGTCGTCCAAGAGGGACGTTCCCCATGAATCGGAGAGGCGTCTATTATTTATCTGATGTGAAGAGTCAACTGAGGAAGGTGGCAAACAGTCACTGGGACTCACCGCCGGGAGTGGCTGGAAACAGTCCATGTTACGGTGGCGTGTGCGCCGCTTTCTCCGGGTAGAGGAAGCGGGCGGGGTAAACAGATGAGCCTCTGGCACAGGAGCCTCCATTGAGCCGAGGTGGTAGGCGGAGCCGCTGTGCCATGGCGAGGTTGAAGGTCCGGTGAGTAGAACAGCTGGCGGGCGAGCGAGGAGCGGAGCAGCGGGAGAGCGAGCGGCCGAAGCTTGGCCTGTGACGCCCACTCTCCGCGGCGAATGCTCCGCTGCAGGTGAGGCATAACAACGCATGGCAACGGACAGTTAACCCATAACAACGCGTGTAAACGCATGGCAACGGACAGTTAACCCATAACAACGCATGGCAACGGACAGTTAGCCCATAACAACGCGTGTAAACGCATGGCAACGGACAGTTAACCCATAACAACGCATGGCAACGGACAGTTAACCCATAACAACACATGGCAACGGACAGTTAACCCATAACAACGCGTGTAAACGCATGGCAACGGACAGTTAACCCATAACAACGCGTGTAAACGCATGGCAACGGACAGTTAACCCATAACAACGCATGGAAACGGACAGTTAACCCATAACAACGCATGGCAACGGACAGTTAACCCATAACAACGCGTGTAAACGCATGGCAACGGACAGTTAGCCCATAACAACGCGTGTAAACGCATGGCAACGGACAGTTAACCCATAACAACGCATGGCAACGGACAGTTAACCCATAACAACGCGTGTAAACGCATGGCAACGGACAGTTAACCCATAACAACGCGTGTAAACGCATGGCAACGGACAGTTAACCCATAACAACGCATGGCAACGGACAGTTAACCCATGGCAACGGTCAGGTAACCCATGGCAACGGTCAGGTAACCCATGGCAACGGACCGGTAACCCATAACAACGCATGGCAACGGACAGTTAACCCATAACAACGCGTGTAAACGCATGGCAACGGACAGTTAGCCCATAACAACGCGTGTAAACGCATGGCAACGGACAGTTAACCCATAACAACGCATGGCAACGGACAGTTAACCCATAACAACGCGTGTAAACGCATGGCAACGGACAGTTAACCCATAACAACGCATGGCAACGGACAGTTAACCCATAACAACGCATGGCAACGGACAGTTAACCCATAACAATGCGTGTAAACGCATGGCAACGGACAGTTAACCCATAACAACGCTTGTAAACGCATGGCAACGGACAGTTAACCCATAACAACGCATGGCAACGGACAGTAAACGCATGGCAACGGACAGTTAGCCCATAACAACGCGTGTAAACGCATGGCAACGGACAGTTAACCCATAACAACGCATGGCGACGGACAGTTAACCCATAACAACGCGTGTAAACGCATGGCGACGGACAGTTAACCCATAACAACGCATGGCAACGGACAGTTAACCCATAACAACGCGTGTAAACGCATGGCGACGGACAGTTAGCCCATAACAACGCGTGTAAACGCATGGCGACGGACAGTTAACCCATAACAACGCATGGCGACGGACAGTTAACCCATAACAACGCGTGTAAACGCATGGCAACGGACAGTTAACCCATAACAACGCGTGTAAACGCATGGCAACGGACAGTTAGCCCATAACAAGGCGTGTAAACGCATGGCAACGGACAGTTAACCCATAACAACGCATGGCAACGGACAGTTAACCCATAACAACGCATGGCAACGGACAGTTAACCCATAACAACGCGTGTAAACGCATGGCAACGGACCGGTTATGGGTTAACTGTCCGTTGCCATGCGTTGTTATGGGTTAACTGTCCGTTGCCATGGGTTACCGGTCCGTTGCCATGGGTTACAGGTCCGTTGCCATGGGTTACCGGTCCGTTGCCATGGTAACCGGTCCGTTGCCATGGGTTACCTGACCGTTGCCATGGGTTACCTGACCGTTGCCATGGGTTAACTGTCCGTTGCCATGCGTTGTTATGGGTTAACTGTCCGTTTACAACGCGTGTAAACGCATGGCAACGGACAGTTAACCCTTAACAACGCATGGCAACGGACAGTTAACCCATAACAACGCATGGCAACGGACAGTTAACCCATAACAACGCATGGCAACGGACAGTTAACCCATAACAACGCGTGTAAACGCATGGCAACGGACAGTTAACCCATAACAACGCATGGCAACGGACAGTTAACCCATAACAACGCATGGCAACGGACAGTTAACCCATAACAACGCGTGTAAACGCATGGCAACGGACAGTTAACCCATAACAACGCATGGCAACGGACAGTTAACCCATAACAACGCGTGTAAACGCATGGCAACGGACAGTTAACCCATAACAACGCTTGTAAACGCATGGCAACGGACAGTTAACCCATAACAACGCGTGTAAACGCATGGCAACGGACAGTTAACCCATAACAACGCATGGCAACGGACAGTTAACCCATGGCAACGGTCAGGTAACCCATGGCAACGGTCAGGTAACCCATGGCAACGGACCGGTTACCATGGCAACGGACCGGTTACCATGGCAACGGACCGGTAACCCATGGCAACGGACCTGTAACCCATGGCAACGGACCGGTAACCCATGGCAACGGACAGTTAACCCATAACAACGCATGGCAACGGACAGTTAACCCATAACCGGTCCGTTGCCATGCGTTTACACGCGTTGTTATGGGCTAACTGTCCGTTGCCATGCGTTAACGGACAGTTAACCCATAACAACGCATGGCAACGGACAGTTAGCCCATAACAACGCGTGTAAACGCATGGCAACGGACAGTTAACCCATAACAACGCATGGCAACGGACAGTTAACCCATGGCAACGGTCAGGTAACCCATGGCAACGGTCAGGTAACCCATGGCAACGGACCGGTTACCATGGCAACGGACCGGTTACCATGGCAACGGACCGGTAACCCATGGCAACGGACCTGTAACCCATGGCAACGGACCGGTAACCCATGGCAACGGACAGTTAACCCATAACAACGCATGGCAACGGACAGTTAACCCATAACCGGTCCGTTGCCATGCGTTTACACGCGTTGTTATGGGCTAACTGTCCGTTGCCATGCGTTAACGGACAGTTAACCCATAACAACGCATGGCAACGGACAGTTAACCCATAACAACGCGTGTAAACGCATGGCAACGGACAGTTAACCCATAACAACGCATGGCAACGGACAGTTAACCCATAACAACGCATGGCAACGGACAGTTAACCCATAACAACGCGTGTAAACGCATGGCAACGGACAGTTAACCCATAACAACGCATGGCAACGGACAGTTAACCCATAACAACGCATGGCAACGGACAGTTAACCCATAACAACGCGTGTAAACGCATGGCAACGGACAGTTAACCCATAACAACGCTTGTAAACGCATGGCAACGGACAGTTAACCCATAACAACGCGTGTAAACGCATGGCAACGGACAGTTAACCCATAACAACGCATAGCAACGGACAGTTAACCCATGGCAACGGTCAGGTAACCCATGGCAACGGTCAGGTAACCCATGGCAACGGACCGGTTACCATGGCAACGGACCGGTTACCATGGCAACGGACCGGTAACCCATGGCAACGGACCTGTAACCCATGGCAACGGACCGGTAACCCATGGCAACGGACAGTTAACCCATAACAACGCATGGCAACGGACAGTTAACCCAAAACCGGTCCGTTGCCATGCGTTTACACGCGTTGTTATGGGCTAACTGTCCGTTGCCATGCGTTTACTGTCCGTTGCCATGCGTTGTTATGGGTTAACTGTCCGTTTACAACGCGTGTAAACGCATGGCAACGGACAGTTAACCCATAACAACGCATGGCAACGGACAGTTAACCCATAACAACGCGTGTAAACGCATGGCAACGGACAGTTAGCCCATAACAACGCATGGCAACGGACAGTTAACCCATAACAACGCGTGTAAACGCATGGCAACGGACAGTTAGACCATAACAACGCGTGTAAACGCATGGCAACGGACAGTTAACCCATAACAACGCATGGCAACGGACAGTTAACCCATAACAACGCGTGTAAACGCATGGCAACGGACAGTTAACTCATAACAACGCATGGAAACGGACAGTTAACCCATAACAACGCATGGAAACGGACACTTAACCCATAACAACGCATGGAAACGGACAGTTAACCCATAACAACGCATGACAACGGACAGTTAACCCATAACAACGCGTGTAAACGCATGGCAACGGACCGGTTATGGGTTAACTGTCCGTTGCCATGCGTTGTTATGGGTTAACTGTCCGTTGCCATGGGTTACCGGTCCGTTGCCATGGGTTACAGGTCCGTTGCCATGGGTTACCGGTCCGTTGCCATGGGTTACCTGACCGTTGCCATGGGTTACCTGACCGTTGCCATGGGTTAACTGTCCGTTGCCATGCGTTGTTATGGGTTAACTGTCCGTTGCCATGCGTTGTTATGGGTTAACTGTCCGTTTACAACGCGTGTAAACGCATGGCAACGGACAGTTAACCCATAACAACGCATGGCAACGGACAGTTAACCCATAACAACGCATGGCAACGGACAGTTAACCCATAACAACGCGTGTAAACGCATGGCAACGGACAGTTAACCCATAACAACGCGTGTAAACGCATGGCAACGGACAGTTAACCCATAACAACGCATGGCAACGGACAGTTAACCCATAACAACGCGTGTAAACGCATGGCAACGGACAGTTAACCCATAACAACGCATGGCAACGGACAGTTAACCCATAACAACGCATGGCAACGGACAGTTAACCCATAACAACGCGTGTAAACGCATGGCAACGGACAGTTAACCCATAACAACGCTTGTAAACGCATGGCAACGGACAGTTAACCCATAACAACGCGTGTAAACGCATGGCAACGGACAGTTAACCCATAACAACGCGTGTAAACGCATGGCAACGGACAGTTAACCCATAACAACGCATGGCAACGGACAGTTAACCCATGGCAACGGTCAGGTAACCCATGGCAACGGTCAGGTAACCCATGGCAACGGACCGGTTACCATGGCAACGGACCGGTTACCATGGCAACGGACCGGTAACCCATGGCAACGGACCTGTAACCCATGGCAACGGACCGGTAAACCATGGCAACGGACAGTTACCCATAACAACGCATGGCAACGGACAGTTAACCCATGGCAACGGTCAGGTAACCCATGGCAACGGTCAGGTAACCCATGGCAACGGACCGGTTACCATGGCAACGGACCGGTTACCATGGCAACGGACCGGTAACCCATGGCAACGGACCTGTAACCCATGGCAACGGACCGGTAAACCATGGCAACGGACAGTTAACCCATAACAACGCATGGCAACGGACAGTTAACCCATAACCGGTCCGTTGCCATGCGTTTACACGCGTTGTTATGGGCTAACTGTCCGTTGCCATGCGTTAACGGACAGTTAACCCATAACAACGCATGGCAACGGACAGTTAACCCATAACAACGCATGGCAACGGACAGTTAACCCATAACAACGCGTGTAAACGCATGGCAACGGTCCGTTGCCATGGGTTACAGGTCCGTTGCCATGGGTTACCGGTCCGTTGCCATGGTAACCGGTCCGTTGCCATGGGTTACCTGACCGTTGCCATGGGTTACCTGACCGTTGCCATGGGTTAACTGTCCGTTGCCATGCGTTGTTATGGGTTAACTGTCCGTTGCCATGCGTTGTTATGGGTTAACTGTCCGTTGCCATGCGTTTACACGCGTTGTAAACGGACAGTTAACCCATAACAACGCATGGCAACGGACAGTAAACGCATGGCAACGGACAGTTAGCCCATAACAACGCGTGTAAACGCATGGCAACGGACAGTTAACCCATAACAACGCATGGCAACGGACAGTTAACCCATAACAACGCGTGTAAACGCATGGCAACGGACAGTTAACCCATAACAACGCATGGCGACGGACAGTTAGCCCATAACAACGCGTGTAAACGCATGGCAACGGACAGTTAACCCATAACAACGCATGGCGAAGGACAGTTAACCCATAACAACGCGTGTAAACGCATGGCAACGGACAGTTAACCCATAACAACGCATGGCAACGGACAGTTAACCCATAACAACGCGTGTAAATGCATGGCAACGGACAGTTAACCCATAACAACGCATGGCAACGGACAGTTAACCCATGGCAACGGTCAGGTAACCCATGGCAACGGTCAGGTAACCCATGGCAACGGACCGGTTACCATGGCAACGGACCGGTAACCCATGGCAACGGACCGGTAACCCATGGCAACGGACCGGTAACCCAGGGCAACGCATGGCAACGGACAGTTAGCCCATAACAAGGCGTGTAAACGCATGGCAACGGACAGTTAACCCATAACAACGCATGGCAACGGACAGTTAACCCATAACAACGCGTGTAAACGCATGGCAACGGACAGTTAACCCATAACAACGCATGGCAACGGACAGTTAGCCCATAACAACGCATGGCAACGGACAGTTAGCCCATAACAACGCGTGTAAACGCATGGCAACGGACAGTTAACCCATAACAACGCATGGCAACGGACAGTTAACCCATAACAACGCGTGTAAACGCATGGCAACGGACAGTTAACCCATAACAACGCATGGCAACGGACAGTAAACGCATGGCAACGGACAGTTAGCCCATAACAACGCGTGTAAACGCATGGCAACGGACAGTTAACCCATAACAACGCATGGCAACGGACAGTTAACCCATAACAACGCGTGTAAACGCATGGCAACGGACCGGTTATGGGTTAACTGTCCGTTGCCATGCGTTGTTATGGGTTAACTGTCCGTTGCCATGCGTTGTTATGGGTTAACTGTCCGTTGCCATGCGTTGTTATGGGTTAACTGTCCGTTGCCATGCGTTTACACGCGTTGTAAACGGACAGTTAACCCATAACAACGCATGGCAACGGACAGTAAACGCATGGCAACGGACAGTTAGCCCATAACAACGCGTGTAAACGCATGGCAACGGACAGTTAACCCATAACAACGCATGGCAACGGACAGTTAACCCATAACAACGCGTGTAAACGCATGGCAACGGACAGTTAACCCATAACAACGCATGGCGACGGACAGTTAGCCCATAACAACGCGTGTAAACGCATGGCAACGGACAGTTAACCCATAACAACGCATGGCGACGGACAGTTAACCCATAACAACGCGTGTAAACGCATGGCAACGGACAGTTAACCCATAACAACGCATGGCAACGGACAGTTAACCCATAACAACGCATGGCAACGGACAGTTAGCCCATAACAACGCGTGTAAACGCATGGCAACGGACAGTTAACCCATAACAACGCATGGCAACGGACAGTTAACCCATAACAACGCGTGTAAACGCATGGCAACGGACCGGTTATGGGTTAACTGTCCGTTGCCATGCGTTGTTATGGGTTAACTGTCCGTTGCCATGCGTTTACACGCGTTGTTATGGGTTAACTGTCCGTTGCCATGCATTGTTATGGGTTAACTGTCCGTTGCCATGCGTTTACACGCGTTGTAAACGGACAGTTAACCCATAACAACGCATGGCAACGGACAGTAAACGCATGGCAACGGACAGTTAGCCCATAACAACGCGTGTAAACGCATGGCAACGGACAGTTAACCCATAACAACGCATGGCAACGGACAGTTAACCCATAACAACGCGTGTAAACGCATGGCAACGGACAGTTAGCCCATAACAACGCGTGTAAACGCATGGCAACGGACAGTTAACCCATAACAACGCATGGCGACGGACAGTTAACCCATAACAACGCGTGTAAACGCATGGCAACGGACAGTTAACCCATAACAACGCATGGCAACGGACAGTTAACCCATAACAACGCATGGCAACGGACAGTTAACCCATAACCGGTCCGTTGCCATGCGTTTACACGCGTTGTTATGGGCTAACTGTCCGTTGCCATGCGTTAACGGACAGTTAACCCATAACAACGCATGGCAACGGACAGTTAACCCATAACAACGCGTGTAAACGCATGGCAACGGACAGTTAACCCATAACAACGCATGGCAACGGACAGTTAACCCATAACAACGCATGGCAACGGACAGTTAACCCATAACAACGCGTGTAAACGCATGGCAACGGTCCGTTGCCATGGGTTACAGGTCCGTTGCCATGGGTTACCGGTCCGTTGCCATGGTAACCGGTCCGTTGCCATGGGTTACCTGACCGTTGCCATGGGTTACCTGACCGTTGCCATGGGTTAACTGTCCGTTGCCATGCGTTGTTATGGGTTAACTGTCCGTTGCCATGCGTTGTTATGGGTTAACTGTCCGTTGCCATGCGTTTACACGCGTTGTAAACGGACAGTTAACCCATAACAACGCATGGCAACGGACAGTAAACGCATGGCAACGGACAGTTAGCCCATAACAACGCATGTAAACGCATGGCAACGGACAGTTAACCCATAACAACGCATGGCAACGGACAGTTAACCCATAACAACGCGTGTAAACGCATGGCAACGGACAGTTAGCCCATAACAACGCGTGTAAACGCATGGCGACGGACAGTTAACCCATAACAACGCATGGCGACGGACAGTTAACCCATAACAACGCGTGTAAACGCATGGCAACGGACAGTTAACCCATAACAACGCATGGCAACGGACAGTTAACCCATAACAACGCGTGTAAATGCATGGCAACGGAC